>NW_027507685.1:105355632-105955632 GCF_037356315.1 Lithobates pipiens | reverse complement strand
CAAGTTTGTGCTGGCTATTACCCCAGACAAAGGGTTTCAAAAGAGCCTCCATCACCTTAAAATGTTTGAGGGCCAGGTATACGGGGGAATGCCAGAGCATGTACAAAATTTTAGGAAGAAGGACCATCTTAATCAGATTAGTACGCCCCATAACCCCCAAGGGGAGGCCTGCCCAAAGCTGCGTCTTCTGTTTAATCATGTTAAGCAGAGGATTTATGTTAAGTTTAATATAATCTGACGGGGATCTGGACGTCATGATTCCAAGATACTTAAGCGTGTCCACCCTCTGCAAAGGAAGCAGAGCTCTGTCTCTAGGGGGCGGAAAACTGTCCAGGGGTAGAATCTGTGACTTGTCCCAGTTAATTTTAAGACCAGAGAATTTACCAAATTCTTCTATCAGTGCCAAAGCAAGGGGGAGTGATTGATCCGAATCATTTAGGTACAGTAGGGTATCATCGGCATAGGTGCTGATCTTCTCCATTATCCCACCCCTACACAAACCCACTATGCCCACGTGCTCACGTATTGCCATAGCCAACGGCTCCGCTGCCAGAGCATACAGCAAAGGCAACAAGGGGCACCCCTGCCTAGTACCTCTAGACAGGGGAAACTGCTCCGAGGGCCAGCCATTCCCCAAGACCTTAGCCACCGGATTCTGGTAAAGCAATTAGATCCACCTAATAAATTTAGGCCCTATACCAAACTGAGCCAGGCAGGTCCATAGGTATCTCCATTCAACAGAATCAAATGCCTTGGCGGTGTCCAAGGCAACTATTATCCTAGAGCCGGGATCGTCATGGGAAGTCTGGAGGTTAATAAACAGCCTCCGGAGGTTAAACGACGTATTTCTACCGGGCATAAATCCTGCTTGATCCGCATGGATCAGCGAGAGGATTACTTTATTAAGTCGGGTGGCAAGAATCTTAGCAAGTATCTTAACATCTACCTGCAGCAAAGAAATAGGGCGATAAGATTCCGGGAGGTGTGGGTCCTTCCCAGGTTTAGGGATTAACACAATAGTTGCCTCCGTCATAGACATTGGGAGTTCGGCGTGCTTGAATATAGAGTCATAGATTGCAAGTAGCTTAGGGGCCAGTAATTCTATATAGGTAGAGTAGAATTCTATCGGTAAGCCATCTGAGCCCGGGGCCTTGGATGACGGGAATGTAGCAATAGCTGAAGCTATTTCGTCCCGAGTCAGAGGTGCCTCCAGTCCAGAAATCTGTTCCTCAGTCAGTTGGGGGAACTGCAATCTATTCAAGAAAGATTCCATCAGGGAGGGATCAGCCGAGGCAGTAGAGGTGTAGAGAGAAGTAAAGAAGTCACGAAACATCTGCGTGACCCGTACAGGATCAGTCTCAAGTACACCCTGCGACGAGCGGAGGGAGATCACCACAGGGGGTCTCTCCTCACCATGAACTAAATAAGCCAATAGTTTCCCCGCTCGTTCACCATGCTCAAACGACCTCTGCCTGAGAAAGAACAGCTTCTGTTTGGATTTTTCATATAGCAATTGGTCCAGTGTTCTGGAGCAGAGTCTGAGGCTATCTGCCTTTTCCGCAGAGGGGTCACGCACAAAATCCTGTTCCATTGTCTGGAGAGTATGTGTTGCCTCAGCTATATTTGCAGCAGAAGACCGCTTTACCTGATTAATTTGGGACTGTAAGGTCATTCTGGCATGTAGTTTAAAGGCCTCCCAGACTACGTGTGGTTTGGGCCGATCCCTTGTTAGTCTCAAAAAAAGCCCGCCATCCCGATTCAAGGTCACCGTCATCAGGGAGGAGAGTTAACCAAAAGGGGTTGAGGCGCCAAGTCGTGAGAGGGTGAGTATGTCGTAGGGAGAGCGTCGCCCAGTAGGGACAGTGGTCAGAGAGCGATCTGGGATGTACGCCCACATCTGCGAGTCTAGGTAGGAGGGACGTGGAGAAGAGTATGAGGTCTATGCGGGACATAGAGTGGTGAGGACAGCGAAACATGTTAAAACATGCTGAGTTGGATGTCTAGTTCTCCACGAGTCCACCAGGTGGAAATCGCGGAGAAGTCTGGCAAACCTGGTCAAAGAGGGGCTCGGGGAGCCTCGAGAGGGGTCTGCCATCCTATCTAGGGACCTGTCTAACACATTATTAAAGTCCCCCATCCACACCACCGAAGCAGCGGTATGAAGAGCCATATAATTAAATCCCTCCGACAGCACACTGAACTGAAATGGTGGGGGTACATAGAAAGCCATTATAAGAAACATATCCCCATGCAGCTTTGCCTTTAGGAATACAAACCTACCCAACGGATCAATGACCGAATCCTGGAGCTCAAAGTGCGTGTGTTTGGCAATCAGGAGGGAGACACCCCTGGAATGGGTAGTATGTACAGAGTGATATCCCCAGCCTATCCAAGGACGTCGGAGTGCTCTGAGCATAGGGCCCTCGGCATGTGTCTCCCCCAAAGCCACTATATCTGCCTTCATTTTCTTGAGCTGTCCGAAAACGGCTGACCGCTTAATAGGGTCCCCCAATCCCCTCACATTCCATGTGAGAAATTTCAGTGTGGCCATGGGTGCATAGTAGTCAGTGATGAGACTCCAGGAGACAGATCAACCCACAAGGTCAGAGCAGCTAAAACCCGCCCCTCCCAAATTAAAGAGGGTCCCACCCCCCTTGCCAGACATACATTGTACCATAGAAGACAAGCATAGAAAAACTCAGAAAAAAACAGTTTACCCCATAAAAACCGTACATCCCCCCTCCCCGCCCTGCACTGGCCCCAATTAGTGCGGGCATTAACCCCTAACTGCCAACAGGGCATGAACAGTGTCCAACTCGGGAAGGAACAACACAGCAACTGGGAAACACCCATAAAGGCAACAGGAGGAAAAAGCAAGGTGTTATGCCAGTTGTTCCAGCCCGAGAGGTGCATAGTAAAACGTTGGGCGAAACTTCGCTGTATTATGTGACACTATAGGACTGTGCTCACAAAGCAAGGTGAGCTTACTGGTTGGTTGGTCCCCTCCGCCGGCCAGGAGGGCGCAGTAAAATACATTCCTATAATAGGTAGGAAAAACAAAGTTAAAATATCGACACAGACATTGGTAAGTGCAGCTGCAATATGCAATTAGATAACACAGGGCCCCGTAGAAAGCAGGGCACTCTTTCCATCCAAGATGTCAGTCAAGGTAACCAAAACAGACCCACCGCCATCCTGCAAGGGAGGCCAAACCAGGGCCAGGAGTTCCAGCACACTAGGGGTGAGGGATTCAGCCTCCATTCTCTTAGGCGACAGTATTGTCCAGTTAAAGGTGTGCCTAGGCAGACAGGTGCCTCGTCTCAGCACTATTGGCCCAGCTATGCGGGCATGCCAAGGAGGCTGTTAAATCACATGGAACAAAGTGGGGACAGGCAGTACCTCAGCAGTATGGGTCTAAATGTGACGTGCCTAGTACGGAGAACTGGGAGGCAGTCTCGCACTCAGTAAGGAGGTGCAGAGAGACTGGGGACCCAGTCCAGGGAAAAAGAAAGGGCATTGCCAGAAATCATTCTTGCACATATACTCATCTGCCAGCATCCCGGCGCTCCAGCCACGCTAGCGCTGTCTCAGGATCCTCAAAAAAGTGGGCCCGTCTGTTCCTTCCACTCGTAGGCGAGCAGGAAATAGCATGGCATACTTTATGTTTTTGATGCGCAGGCGTCTTTTCACTTCCATAAAACTTTTGCGTTTTTTCTGGACTTCTGAGGAGAAATCAGGGAAGACTGCAACGGTTTTGTTTTCAAAAGGGATATTCCCCTTTTCCCTGCTGAGATGAAGGATGGTGTCTCTATCCCTGAAATTCAGGAATTTGGCAATAAAAGTGCGGGGAGGCGCCCCCGGTGGGGGAGGCTTGCCCGACAGCCTATGTGCGCGTTCCACTGCAAACATGGGGGAGAATGAGTCCCTTCCATATGTGTCCACAAGTAGCTTTTCCAAATAAGTCGGGGGGTCTCTGCCCTCCACCCCTTCAGGCAGGCCTATAAAGCGCAGGTTACATCTGCGAATCCTGTTCTCAATATCATCCTGCTTCTGAAGGATTTGATGTACTTGATGCTGCATGGCCTCTGAGGAGATCTGCAGGGGGGGAGGGAGTCTTCTACATTACTCAGGCGGGTTTCAACTGCAGTAACCCTCTCTCTTAGTTTCTGAAAGTCTTGCCGAACCAGCGATATATCTACTTTTACCTCTTCAATCCTGGCTGTGAGGTTGGTCTGGCAGTTCGTAACCGCTTCATGGCAAGCTGTAATAGCATCAAGGAGCCTGTTCGTGTCTGCGCTCCGCGCGTGCTCCTCCCCCTGCATGGCGGCTCCATCTTGGTCTGTGGAGCCTGCTCCATCATGCCGGAATTGTGACAGTCTGGCGGCTGCTGCGTTGTTCCGTTTCGTCGGCGACATGTGCTCTGTGGTGCCCGGTCAGCGGAGCGGTCAAAACGGAGAAAAAAAAGGCAGTCTGCTTCTCAGGATTAGTGGTCGGAATATGCGGCCGGCGGAGCTCAGCTCACATGCGTCCTATCGCACGCCCCCGTGCCCAAACATATTTAAAGAGTCCCGCCTCTGCCCCCTGGGCCCCCTGCCAAACTGATGGGACCTGGGCCCTCTACAGAAGGGCCAGATTGGCCTCTCTATGGGTAGGCGGGGCCACCAATAAACACAAATGCTTATACAACATGGGCAAGCCAAGTCTATCCATGAATGGGCGATTTGTCTCTATTATTTGAGCAGAGTTGATGGAGCGCAGCCATAATTAAGTATGAGTTCTGGGACTATAGAACACTACATGGCAACATTACAATACCACCATACTTTCACACCCTTCTAAGTGCAATGGCTAAGTGGCTTTTTACTGGTTGTCTTATTTAAACTTGTGTCTTGGCAGCAAGCCTGTGGCTATAGAAACCCTTCAGTCGTCTGATCATTAATTCACTATTAGATGGTTATCTGCAATAAGGACATGTATAATCATGATTACGCCTGGAGAAAAGTGAAATACAGAAAAGTATATAGCTTATGGCTTGTTTAAAATTAACATTAACGTGGTTTGGGAAGCAGAAGAATGTCTTCATCGTTATATGGAAATCACTGCGATCTTTAACAAAATTCACGTGAAGAAGCGGCCATGCGTAAATACTAATTACATCTCAGACCCCGGGGAGGAAACAGAGCAAGCCGGGTTGTAAATAATAACCAGCCAAATAGGCCTCTGATATTATCATGTTTCATATAGGCCACTGAAAAATAAAAATTTGAATACAGTTTCTATATGCTTGCTGGCTGTATTATAAAGCAGAATGTCTCAAGTTCCCTCAGGGGAACGCTTACTAAAACCAATTCATTGGTGATCAGTGGGAAGAATGTTCCTTACATTGGTGATCAGTGAGAAGAATGTTCCTTACATTGGTGATCAGTGAGAAGAATGTTCCTTACATTGGTGATCAGTGGGAAGAATGTTTCTTACATTGGTGATCAGTGAAAAGGATGTTCCTTACATTGGTGGCCAGTGGGAAGAATGTTCCTTACATTGGTGATCAGTGGGAAAAATGTTCCTTACATTGATGATCAGTGGGAAGAATGTTCCTTACATTGGTGGTCAGTGGGAAGAATGTTCCCTACATTGGTGATCAGTGAGAAGAATGTTCCTTACATTGGTGGTCAGTGGGAAGAATGTTCCTTACATTGGTGATCAGTGAGAAGAATGTTCCTTACATTGGTGATCCGTGGGAAGAATGTTCCTTACATTGGTGATCCGTGGGAAGAATGTTCCTTACATTGGTGATCCGTGGGAAGAATGTTCCTTACATTGATGATCAGTGAGAAGAATGTTCCTTACATTGGTGATCAGTGGGAAGAATGTTCCTTACATTGGTGGTCAGTGAGAAGAATTTCCCTTACATTGGAGTTCAGTGGGAAGAATGTTCCTTACATTGGTGGTCATTGGGAAGAATGCTCCTTACATTGGAGATCAGTGGGAAGGAGGAGAAGTACACACCCAAAGAGCTCTTTGTGAGAACCACCCTTTTTTCAAGACTGGGTCTTGCCTGCTAGCTCAGCTCAGGAATAATGCCTAAACCTGGGGGAGGCTCTGAGAGGGATCCCCCTGATGACACGGGGCCCAATGAGGAGGAGGTGGAGGATCTGTCTGTAGGTCCGGGCCCTGGTGTGGATGCCAGTATTTTTTTCAGCCAGAAGGTTGTCAATCGCTTTAAGGCGATTGGGAGAGCGGAGGAGAAACTTAAAGTTTTGAAAGTTGAGCATAAAAACTTCAAAGCCAAATACTTCCAGGCCTGGAGTAAAAAGCGCACAGCCATGAAGCCTGAGTTACAGGATTTGGAGGAAAAAGTAAAGCAGCAAACTTTATTGTTGGAGAAGTGGTGCATTTAAAGAAAAATTTGACAATGAGAGGAGATCTCTCAGTCAGTCCTCAGCAGGTTCCATGGATCAGCCTCAGGTAATGGATGATCCGGGTCCCTCTGCCTGTGCTCCTCTCCCCCCATGTAAGGCCTTGGAATAACCAGTGGCAACCAGCCAGGGGGTTGAGAGTGAGCATGGCACCCTGACCTTCATCCAGCAGATGGAGTCACCCCTGAGAGGAGACAAGTTTGTCATTTCTGATAATCCATTAGAGGTCCCTGAGGATGAGAAGAAAAATCAACCAGGGAATGAAGATGGACCTGCACCAAACCCCCTGAACAGGGATGTTACTACGTCTGCATTTTCTGAGACCTGTAGTCCCACTACCAAGTTTGCTGCCTGTGTTTCACACAGTATGGCTGACACCTGCAATGAGATTGCCTCACCTGAGCCTCTCTGTGTTCCAGCAGAGCTGATTGATGTTGGTGGGGGAGGGGGTCAGAATGCTGCACCATGTGCAGTGGAAGCCATGGATGTGTCAGCCCAGCCTGCACTATCCTCTGCAGAAAGTTCTGTCCTGATGGAAGAGAACAGGCCAGCTGAAGATTCCACCAGCACAGCAGTGGGAACTGACACTGTTGGGAAGACTGTAGGACATGTGAATATACCAGCACAGTAAAAAAATGAATGTGGTGGTGAAGGGGTTAATACTGCTGGGAAAAATAAAAATGACATTTCTCTTTCTGCTCAGAGGAAAGACTCATCGATTGTGCAGACCAAATCTGTACAATCGATATCTGCTAGAAATGTGTCAGATGGTTCAAAACACACAAATGTTTTTTTCTGCTGGGAAGAAAGTGGGCAGTTATGCGTCAGTTTTGGGAAGTCGCACCAAGGAGGGTGGAGGGAATTTTGTAAATATTAGTGCTCACAATTAGGGGAGATTTGGTGGTCGGATGGTTAGTGGGTACAGGAGGAGAAATATGGTTCAGTTGAAGTGGGAGGGTGAGGGGAACCCACCAGTAAGGGGGAGGGTGGCTGCGTTGGTTTTGGAAATGGGGTTTAAAGCCTCAGATATATTTGCTTTGATTTGTCCAGTGGGGAGTTATGAGTTTGATTTGTCCTTTGTAAACCTGAGGATCTGGATTTATTCTGGGAGCGATATAGGAGGTGCAAGGGCTTATGATAGCGTTTTTCTTAGAGATATGGGGAGACAAGCAGGCCTGGTAGATGTGCATATTAATCACTGCCCTGGCAGCACGGGATTCACATTTCAAAGAGGGAATAGTCAGAGTAGGATAGATAGGTTTTTTTAAAGGAGAACTCTGCTTTATCGGCTCCTGAGTTGAGGGCGGTGGAGTTCTCTGACCACTGTATGCTGTCTGTGACTCTGAATGCCTCGGACACTCCACCCAGGGGAAGGGGTACCTGGAAACTGAATTTGGCTCTCCTGGAAGATGTAGAGGTAAGACAATCCTTTGAGGATTTTTTTCAGGCACAGGTTTCTATTCTGGACTTTTGCAGCAGTAAGTCAGAGTGGTGGGAACTTGTGAAACAAAGGGCGATTGGACTTTTCAAGGCCATAAGTAAGAAGAAGCAGCTTGGTATGTACATTGCCTACCAGCATTTGCGGAGGAAGCTTGATCGTCTTGTCTCGTATAGAGGAGATCCAGGGGGGATCTCTGAGGTGAAGTTTCTTCTTAGAAAGTGTCAATACGACCGTCATGCCTCCTTGGTTCTGGAGAGGGATTATTGCAAATATCATTCGCCTAATCCTTACCAGAACTGTAAGCAAGGCATAGCAGTTAAGACGCTCATAGGCCTGAGGGATAGTATGGGTTCCCTGGTGAAGTCCAGATCAGGGATCCTGGAGATCTTCAGATCATATTACGCAGACCTTCTGGGAAGAAAGGACTTTTGTCGGGACAAGATGGAAAGCTTCCTGGATTCTACTCCAGGATTGGGAACTGGTACATTGTCTTTGATGGATTTGACAGAACCAATTTCAGTGGATGAGGTAGTTCATGCTATAGAGAAGCTGGCTGCCAAAAAATCGCCTGGGCCAGATGGGTTGAATGCTGAATTCTACAAGTGTTTTTAGTCCATTCTGGCTCCCTTTTTAGCAGAGGTTTATAACAGCTGTTTAGAAGAGGGTTCGCTCCCTCCATGAGGCAATCCGCTGTGATTCTTCAGTCAAAAGGTAAAGAGCCCTCAATGATTGAGAACTGGCGCCCCATCAGTCTTCTCAATGTTGATAGATCTTGGCGAAGATTCTTTTTTGGCGCTTGTAGTCAGTGGCAGGCGATTTGTTGTCCAGTCATCAGCACTGCTCGGTCCAAGGTAGAAGTACCTTTTCAGCGGTTTTAGCTGTCCGGGAGGCTTTGGAACAATGCAGGGATGCTGGATGGAGAAAGTACTTGCTAGCATTGGATCAGGTGAAGGCTTTGATAGAGTCAATCACGGGTACCTGTATTTGCTACTTGGTAGATACAGCCTGCAGGGGAGGTTTATAGATTGGCTGAAGACATTATATAGAGGGGCTGAGAGCTTCCCACTGGTTAATGGTTGGGTTGGACGGCCTTTTGAGGTTGGCTCTGGTGTGCGCCAGGGATGTCCTCTGAGTCACTTCATAAGAAGGCTAGAGAGTGGATCTTTGTGGGTGCCTTTGGGCATTACTGGTGTGCCGCCTTTGAAGGTCGTGGCCTATGCCGATGATGTGTCTGTTATTGTCTCTGGGACAGAAGAGGTGCAGGAGGTGGTCTCTATGGTAGAGCAGTACACGGAGGCTTCTGGTACTAAAGTCAACCATGAAAAGAGTGAAGTTTTCTGGATGGGTGAGGAGGGGGAAAGCTTCGAACTTCCGGATGCTTTCCCAGAGCCCCAGCAGCAAATTAAAGTGTTGGGCATCAAATTTGATCTGGTGACTATGGTCATCGAAATTGGGAAAGCAGGTTGGTGTGTGCCAATGCCAAAGTAGCAAGCTGAAAGAAATGGAAGCTTTCCTTGAGGGAGAGGGTTGACTTGATCAAAACGTACCCGGTCCCAATTTTTTAATATGTCAGCTTCGTCTGTATCTTGCCAGTATCTCTCTATGCAAGGGTGTACAGCTGTTTTTTCCAACTGTTATGAGGAAGTAGGCTGAACCTGATCAAACACAATGTAACTTACCTGTCTAGGCGGGAGGGTGGCCTAGGAATGGTCAACCCAATAGTTTTCTATTCTCTGCTGTTTTTAAATTACAATCTTGGTAACATGCTAGCAGAGAACCCGCTGGGGTGGGTGGGTATTTTTCAATCTTGCCTTTTCTGCGATGCTGGGAAGATGGCAGGCCAGTGAAAAGTCTGAGAGTCCGACATGGCAAGCTCCCAGCTTATGTTGCACCGTGTCTGAAAATACTTCGGCAGTGGCAGGTGACAGTGGAGGATATCAAGTCCCTCCCCAGGAAGCTTCTGGAGAAGAGGATTTTGAGCTCTACTTTCAGTGTGTCACTGGCCTTAAAAGATTGCCCAGGCTCTCTAATGAGGGAGGGGTTGCGTTTAATCAATCTAGAAAGAATCCCCTTGAAGTTTAGGGATCAAGCCTGGCTCGCTTTCCATGGAAGGCTCTATGTGAGAGGGAACTTGAAGCATCGCCCTGTGGATGATCAGGATTTTCCTAGAGCGGCGTGTGTTGGTAAAGTGGAGTCTATGGACCATTTTTTGCTGCAGTGTCCCTTTAACATAGAGGTGTATAAAAGGGTGGGGAGGGCTCTAGGCATCCCCTTTTTCTATCGCATGAGTTATGCAGAGTGGGTGTACGGGGTATTCCAGACTCGCACGGATTTTGATTTCGATACACTGTTTCTAATTAGTATAGTTGTACGTTACTTCACATGGAATGCACGGTGCCAGATTACCCTGCGGAAGAAAGTCCTCTCTGTTGAGGTGGTGGTGCAGGATATTCTGGGTGAGGTTGGGAAAATGTGGGGTCTTAAGAAGGGCAGGGAGCCTTGGGCAGTCTGGATAAGGGTGTGGAGGAATATCAGACCTGCCTTTGGTGAACTTCCCATCTCTGGGTGAGGAGCTCTTTTCTTTTTCTCTTTCTTTCACTCCCTTAGCTTTTGTTGGTTAGTATCTTCTTTTTGAAGAAGGGCTGCATGCATAATGGGTGTGGGTTTGTTTCTTGACCTCACAAGTTTGATGTCTGGTGTAATGGTGTGAGTGGTAATAGGATTTATGTTTTTGCTGTAAAGCCTTCTTTTTTTTTTGTTTGAGAACAGATTTGCTATATTTATTTTGATCTATGTAAATATGTATATATATATATATATATATATATATATATATATATATATATATATAGTGATTTTATGCTTATTTATTGCAAGACTTTTAATAAAGAAAAATTGGGAAGAATTTTCCTTACATTGGTGATCAGTGGGAAGAATGTTCCTTACATTAGTGATCAGTGGGAAGGAGGAGGAGTACACACCCAAAGAGATCTCTGTGAGAACCACCCTTTTTTGAAGCCTGGGCCTTGCCTGCTAGCTTGGCCCAGGAATAATGCCTGATCCTGGGGAAAGCCCTGGGAGGGATTCCCCTGATGATACGGGGCCTAGTGAGGAGGAGGTGGAGGATCTGACTGTGGGTCCAGGCCCTGGTGAGAATGAGGATGCCTACAAACAGAAGATCATTGATCGTTTTCGGGCAATTGGAAGGGCTGAGGAGAAACTTAAATGTTTGCAAGCTGAACATAAAAACTTCAGGACCAAGTATTTCCAAGCCTGGAGTAAGAATCGTTTGGCCATAAAGGAGAAGGTAAAGAAACAATCTTTATTTTTGGAGAAATTGAAGGATAAAAGTGGAGCTTTTGCAAAAAAGTTTAAAAATGAAAGGAGATTTTCCAGCCAGGCATTGGTGAGTTCTGGGGATCAGCATGTAACGGACAACCCAGCTTCATCTGCCTCTGCACCTCTCCCCCCATGTCAGGCTGGGGACTCGCCAGAGTCAACCAGCCAGGGGGTTGAGAGTGAACATGGCACCCTACAGTTAATCCAACAGATGGAGTCACCCCTAAGGGTAGACAGGTCTGTAGGTATGCCATCAGAAGTCCCTGAGGATGTGCAGAGGGATTACAGACCGGCAGAGCCAGCACTGGTGGAAGGATCCCAGTGCACTGTACTGCCTCCTTCCAACATGTCTGCCCCACCTGCTGTAGTGGATCATGTCCTGGCTGTGGAACAGAGAGGGAAGGAGCTCTGCAAACAGCTGCCTGATGGAGTTTCTGCTACAGAGAAACCCTCTGCAGACATGAAGGAAAACCCCTGGCAGAGGTGTCATCAGCCCACCAGACCAATGTGGATGGATCTCGATCATACACCCCACGCCTGGATTTTGCTGCTACTGCTGGGACCTATAGTTCCAGGTCCCAGCAGTAGCTGTAGCTAGAAGTAGCTAGAAACCCCAAATTTGGTATGCACACACACAGGAGAATGAGCACTACAACATCTCAAAATTTGGGGTTTCTAGCTCCAAGTGACCCGAGTTCTGCGGCCCCAAAGTCGGGTCGCAAAATGTCATTCTCTGCTGCAGAAAAGTGCTTGACATTTTGTGACCCGACTTTGGGGCCCCATAACTCGTGGTCACTTGGAGCTAGAAACCCAAAATGTGTTGTAGTGCTAGTTCTACTGTGTGTGCATACCAAATTTGGGGTTCCTAGCTACAAGTGGCCCCAAGATACGTGGCCCCAAAGTCGGGTCGCAAAATGTAATTCTCTTCTGCAGAAAAGTACTTGACATATTGTCCATATCTCAGGGTCACTTGGTGCTAGGAACCAACTTGTGGCAGGTGACGTGGCAAGTGGACAATCCCCAACTTGGTCATGTGGCACTCGTGGCAGGTCACGTGGCACTTGTGGCAGGTGACGTGGCAAGTGGACAATGACATACAGCATATGTACTTGCCTTGCGATCGACATCCGTGACTTCTTCAATCAGGCATGCTGACAACTTCATTGATGTGATAAATATAAATGAAATAAGATGTGTGTGTTTTTTTGCACTGGTACACTGCAAGTATGAGAAGTTGATGTGACAGATGTATATAAGTAAGTAACTAACCATCTTCCAAAATTTCTAATTCAAATAGAAAAGTTAAGAAAAAATATATAATTTAATAGAATAAAATAGAAAGAATATACAACCATCTTCTGAAATTCAAATTTCAAATAGAATAAATTAGAATTTCGAATAGTATGAATTCAATTTTTTTAATTAATTAATTTTAAATTTGGATAGAAAAGATTATAATAAAAATAGAAAATAGACTAGAAAAACTATAGAACAGAACAGAATAGAATATATAACATTTTATTCTGTTCTGTTCTATTGTTTTTCTAGTCTATTCTTTTATATTCTATTAAAATCTTTTCTATTAAAATCTAAAGAATTATTTACTTAATGTGAATTTCGGAAGATGGTTTTATATATATATATATATATATATATATATATATATATATATATTTATTTTTGTATATAATGAATTCGAATTTGAATAGAAAAGATTAGAATGGAAATAGAGAATAGACTAGAAAAACAATAGAACAGAATAGAATATAGATACTATCTATTTCATTTTTAATTTCTTAAGCAGATTACTATTTGTTTCCATAAGATCTCCTGCAGACTATTAGCATCTATTTCATTTTTTTGCAGATCTCCTGCAGACTATTAGTATCTATTTTGTTTTCTCACCAGATCTCCTGCAGACTATTAGCATCTATTTCATTTTTTTAGCAGATCTCCTGTAGACTATTAACAGCCATTTCACTTCCTTTTTTTTTTTTGCAGATCTCCTGCAGACTGTTAGAATCAATTTAATTTTTTTTTGCAGATTACTATTTATTTCCATCAGATCTCCTGCAGACTATTAGCATCTATATCTAAAGGAAATGGCTGTTCTAATGCAAAAAAATAAAAATGAAATAGATGCTAATAGTCTGCAGGAGATCTGCAAAAAAAATGAAATAGATGTTAACTGCAGGAGATCTGATGGAAATAAATAGTAATCTGCAAAAAAAGAAAAATGAAATTGATTCTAAAAGTCTGCAGGAGATCTACAAAAAAGAAGTGAAATGGCTGTTAATAGTCTACAGAAGATCTGCTTAAAAAGAAATAGATGCTAATAGTCTGCAGGAGATCTGGTGAGAAAACAAAATAGATACTAATAGTCTGCAGGAGATCTGCAAAAGAAATGAAATAGATGCTAATAGTCTGCAGGAGATCTTATTAAAACAAATGGTAATCTGCAAAAAAAATAAAAATGAAACAGATATCAGGTATCTATATTCTATTCTGTTCTATTGTTCTAATCTATTCTCTATTTCTATTCTAATCTTTTCTATTCAAATACAAATTCATTCTATACGAAATTCAATTGTCGGAAATATATATATATATATATATATATATATATATATATATATATATATATATATATATATATATATATATGTGTATATATATATATATATGTGTATATATATATATATATATATATATATATATATATATATATATATATATATATATATATATATATATATATATATATATATATATATATATATATATATATATATATATATATATATATAAAACCAAAAGGTTTCCGAAATTCGAATTTAGTATATAATGATTTTGATTTTTAATAGAAAAGATTTTAATATAATATAAAAGAATAGACTAGAAAAACAATAGAAGAGAACAGAATAATATATAATATATTCTATTCTGTTCTATAATTTTTCTAGTCTATTTTCTATTTTATTATAATCTTTTCTATCCAAATTTAAAATTAATTAATTTAAAAATTTGAATTCATACTATTCGAAATTCAAATTTATTCTTTTCAAATTCGAATTTCAGAAAATGGTTTGTATATTCTTTCTATTTTATTCTATTAAATTATATATTTTTTTCTATTCTGTTCTAATCTTTTCTATTTGAATTAGAAATTTTGGAAGATGGTTAGTTACTTATACTTACTTATATACAGCTGTCACATCAACTTTTCACACTTGCAGTGTACCAGTGCAAAAAAACACACACATCTTATTTTGTTTATATTTATGGTATCAATGAAGCTGTCAGCATGCCTGATTGAAGAAGTAACGGATGTCGATCGCAAGGCAAGTGCATATGCTGTATGTCATTGTCCACCTGCCACAAGTTGTGTATTGTATTTGTCCACTTGCCACATCATCTGCCACAGGTTGTGTATTGTGCACTTGCCACGTCACCTGCAACAAGTGTGTATTGTGACCTGCCACTAGTGCCACGTGACCTGCCACGACTGCCACGTGACTGCCACGTGTGCCACGTGGCCGGCCACGAGTGCCACGTGACCTGACACGAGTGCCATGTGACCGACCACGAGTGTCACGTGACTAAGTTGTGGATTGTCCACTTGCCACGTCACCTGCCACCAAGTGACCCTAGATATGGGCAATATGCCAAGTACTTTTCTGCAGCAGAATGACATTTTGCAACCCGACTTTGGGGCCACATATCTCGGAATAACTTATAGCTAGAAACACCAAATTTGGTATGCAAACACAATAGAACTAGCACTACAACATCTCCAAATTTGGGGTTTCTAGCACCAAGTGACCCCGAGACACTTGGCCCTAATTTCGGATCGCAAAATATTTTCGAATCCGGATGAAATAGTTCGAATGCGGTTGAAATAATTTCGAATCATGTTGAAATCATTTCGAATCCGGTAGAAATATTTTCGAATTTGGTTGAAATATTTTCGAATGCGACCGATTTTTCGAATTTGGTAGAAAACGAAACGAAATCCGAAAACAAATTTAATGAATATAACTAAACAAAATTAATTAATTAACGAATTAAAACAAAACGAAACTAAACAAATTTTTTCCTTTTGCACATGTCTAGTCTGGTGTAGTGGTGTGAGTCGTAATAGGATTATCCTCAATAATGACATGTTCATGATGATTTATGTTTTTGCTGTAAAGTCTTTTTTGTTTGAGAGCAGATTTGCTATATTTATTTTCATTTATGTAAATATGTGTATATTTATATATATATTGATTTTATGCTTATTGATTGCAAGACTTTTTATAAAGAAAATTGGGAAGAATGCTCCTTACATTGGTGATCAGTGGCAGTAAAAGGGTTAAAACGCGGTAGCCATATAATTTAAAATCCATCTCCGGGCAAAATTGCAATTCTCCCCAACTTTTCATTTGACCTTATCTGACTCATATGGTCATCATAATACCCTCTGCAGCACCTCCTCTGGAGACCAGTGATACACCACTGCAAAAAGGGCCCATGAGTACCGTCCCTGATACTGCCTGAAATAAAGAAAATATAACTAAATTAAAGGCTTTAAATCTATTCTATTTGTTCTTCAAAAGTCCCAGTAGACCTTCCATGATGACTTGGTTCTTTCCCCGTTGTAAGTTCAATCCTGGCTAAATCTGCATAAGTCATCCAACCAGCTGGCTGATACGGCCGGCTAATAAAACGCCTCTATCAATATTCAGGTCAGGAACTCAAGCACACACTTTACAAGTTCAAGTGTTTGTGCTTGAAGCAACACTTCGAAAATAAAGATTTTCTTAATCCTCATATTAGAAGAATTGGCAGTCGGAAGCACAACTTACCACGGCTGATATTAGGAAAATGTCATTTTCATGTCCAGCTTTAATAGATTAGCTTAATTAAGTATTTAGGAAGACACTGTACTGGAATGTGCATGTCAACCCCGTGATTTGGGACACAAAATAAAATGAAGGCTGGGTGTTCATTTGGACTTCATAATTGATACTCTGATACTCTGGAGGGGCTGGTTTGATAAGATACGTCAAAGCCAAGAACAGTTATAGACTTTGGGCATTTTTTTTAGACAACAGATGTCTCAATTTATTCTGTCCCCTTACAATTACCTTTGTACATTGTAAAAAATAAAATAATACTGTGTAAGGCATGGATTACAGATGTTTCCAAAGAAAACAGAGAGCACCGCTTGAAGCGCTGACACAAAGACACGCGGCCACTAGCCATGCTGTTCGGTGCTGGCTTGCCCAGCCCTCTGAAGTCAATGGAAAAAAGATAATAGAAATGAAAAATATTCACTGATTCCAAGGAGCAGCTGACATAGAATTGTTTGTAACAATAACATAGGTATAAAAAATGGGTATATGCAGCGCTAGATATATTATGTTAATAAAGGTTCACAAATGTTGGAAGAAAAGTCCATTTCCTTTTCAGAACTACCCAAAGTGTAAATTGGACAAATGAAAGGGTTACTAAACCCTCGCATTTAAAAAAAAAATAACAAACATATCATACTTACCTCCACTGTGCAGTTCGTTTTGCACAGAGTGGCCCCGATCCTCCTTTTCTGGGGTCCCTCAGCGGCAGTAGTAGCTCCTCCCTGCATTGAGTGCCCACGACGGAGACGAGCTCTACTTTGGTGGACGCCCGTGTGGGTGCCGTGCTCCCGAGTCCTACTGCGTCCATTCACACAGAAAGCAGGACACACCCCTTGGATTTGATTCAGAAGCGGGAGCCAATGCCTGCGCTGCTGTCAATCTATCCAATCAGTACACAAGACACCAGCTAGAGCTTGGTTGCTCGTCCACAAGGGGAAAAGAAAACCAGGTTCAGGTAGGTAAAACGGGGGCACTGGAGGGCTGCAGCACTACAGAAGATTTTTCACCTTAATGCATAGAATGCATTAAGGTGAAAAGCAATGAGGGTTTACAACCCCTTTAAGGTAAATAAAGATATCCTCCACCGCACATCAACACACCGGGCCTCTTACCGCAAGCAGTGGACCACTAGATTATAGGTGGTCAAACAGGCATAGTCTATCGACAAAATGATAAATCCTCTACCTACTCTGCATACAATGGGGTATTTGGTATACTTGGAGGACCTATGAGGACCCATTAGTGTGTGGTTCCTGAAATCTTTTGTCCATTAACCATTTAAGCCCCAGACCAATTGTCAGCCTAAGGACCAGAGGTCTTTTTACAATTTGGCACTGCACTGTTTTAACTGGTAATTGCGCGGTCATGCAATGTTGTACCCAAACGAAATTGACGTCCTTTTCTTCCCACAAATAGAGCTTTCTTTTCATGGTATTTGATTGCCTCTGCGATTTTTATTTTTTACGATATAAATGGAAAAAGACTGAAAATATATTTTCTACTTTTTGTTATAAGAAAAATCGAATAAACTCAATTTTAGTCATACATTTAGGCCAAAATGTATTCAGCTACATATCTTTAGTAAAAAAAATGTCAATAAGCGTATATTTAGTGGTTTGCGCAAAAGTTATAGCGTCTACAAACTAGAGTACATTTTCTGGAATTTACACAGCTTTTAATTTATGACTGCCTATCTCATTTCTTGAGGTGCTAAAATGGCAGGGCAGTACAACCCCCCCCCCAAATGACCCCATTTTGGAAAGTAGACACTCCAAGGAAATTGCTGAGAGGTATGTTGAGCCCATTGAATATTTTTATTTATTTTTTTGTCCCAAGTGATTGAATAATGACAAAAAAAAAAAGTTTACAAAAAGTTGTCACTAAATGATATATTACTCACACATTCCATAGTTATATGTGGAATTGCACCCCAAAATATATTCTGCTGCTTCTCCTGAGTATGGGGATACCACATGTGTGGGACTTTTTGGGAGTCTAGCCATGTACAGCACCCCAAAAACCAATCACCGCCTTCAGGATTTCTAAGGGTGCAAATTTTTGATTTCACTCCTCACTACCTATCACAGTTTTGAAGGCCATAAAATGCCAAAATAACACAACCCCCCCCCCCCCCCCATATGACCCCATTTTGGAAAGTAGATACCCCAAGCTATTTACTGTGAGTCATGTTGAGTCCATGGAATATTTTATATTTTGCCACAAGTTGCGGGAATATTACAAACTTTTTTTTTTTTGCACAAAGTTGTCACTAAATGATATATTGCTCACACATGCTATGGGCATATGTGAAATTATACCCCAAAATACATTCTGCTGCTACTCCTGAGTACGGGGATACCACATGTGGGGGGACATTTTGGGAGCCTAGCCGCGTACGGGACCCCGAAAACCAAGCACTGCCTTCAGGATTTAAATATAAAACGCTACCAAAAAAAACTGTTAGCAATCGCAGGGCTCAGGCCTGACTCTGCGAACGCTGCAGTTATGTGTTTAGTGTTTTGTAAGTGACAGTGATCGATCAATACTGCACTTGAGTGGGCTGGGCGGAGGGGCAAAACGCAGGTGCTAGCAGGTATCTGGGTTAACAATGCATTTTTTTGGAACCCTAAACTGCTGGGGACGCTAGTATAGATCAGATCAGATATTGATCTGTTCAGATACTGTACCACTACGGGAGGTGTATGCTTTGCGCGTGGGTGTTAGCGGTACTGGCACTAAGCTAGCGATGCCTGGGGCGACGCAGACCCTATCTGACCCTGAAACCTAATTGATATCACCCGCCGGGTGATCAGGGGGGTTAAACCTTTATTGGGTAATAAATGGTGGGTGCCCTGTTGCTATAAAAAGCAAACTAACTAACCAGCATCACCCGTAACACTTATACGGTGATCACTGGTGAAAGGGTTAACTAGGGGCAATCAGGGGGTTAAAACCTTTATTAGGTAGTATATGGGAGTCCCTGATGCTATATAAAAACCTGACGGGGAACCTAAATAACTAACTGGCTAATCAGCATCACCAGTGACACTTATACGGTGATCGCTGGTGAAAGGGTTAACTAGGGGCAATCAGGGGGTTAAAACCTTTATTAGGTAGTATATGGGAGTCCCTGATGCTATATAAAAACCTGACGGGGAACCTAAATAACTAACTGGCTAATCAGCATCACCAGTGACACTTATACAGTGATCGCTGGTGAAAGGGTTAACTCTAGGGGCAATCAGGGGGTTAAAACCTTTAATAGGTAATATATGGGGGTACCTAATGCTATAAAAACCTGGCGGTGAACCTAAAAAATAACTAGCTACCTAGCGGCACCAGTGACACTAATGCAGCGATCAGAAAAACAATCGCTTAGTGACACTGGCAAAAGGGGGTGAAAGGGTTACCTGGGGGCAATCAAGGGGTTAAAACCTTTATTAGGTAGTATATGGGGGTTCCTGACGCTATATAAAAACCTGACGGGGAACCTAAATAACTAACTGGCTAACCAGCGTCACCAGTGACACTTATACGGTGATCTCTGGTGAAAGGGTTAACTCAAGGGGATATCAGGGGGTTAAAACCTTTATTAGGTTGTATATGGGGGTACCTAATGCTATAAAAACCTGGCGGTGAACCTAAAAAATAATTAGCTACCTAGCGGCACCAGTGACACTAATGCAGCGATCAGAAAAACGATTGCTTATGCCACGTACACACGTAGCCGACTATCCGGCAGGACTTAGTCCTGCGGACTTCCCGCCGGACTGTCCGCTGGACTTTCCGAACGGGCTACTTGCCCACACACGGCACTTTTTCAGCGGACTAATGCGGCGTACTAAGTCCGCTGTACTTTCCGCCGTACTTTTGAAATGAACGGACTCGCCCACACACGCGGAGGAAAGTCCGTTTATTTTGAGCGCGTCTCCAGGTAGGCGGGGCCCGCGAAGGAGACGTCGCTGGCCCCGCCACCTGGTATGGACTTAAAGGGGAACCCCAACGCCGAAAAAAATCGGCGTGGGGGTCCTCACCAGGTCCACATCAGACCCTTGTCCAAGCACGCTACCCAGCCGGTCAGGAAAGGGGGGGATGAGCGAGCGGCGCCCCCCCTCCTGAGCCGTACCAGGCCGCGTGCCCTCAACATAGGGGGTGCCTTGGGGAAGGGGGGGCCGTGCCCCCCTTCCCCAAAGCACCTTGTCCCCATGTTGATGAGGACAAGGGCCTCTTCCTGGCAACCCTGGCCGTTGGTTGTTGGGGTCTGCGGGCGGGGGGCTTATCAGAATCTGGGAGCCCCCTTTAATAAGGGGGCCCCCGGACACCAGCCCCTCACCCTATGTGAATGAGTATGGGGTACAATGTACCCCTACCCATTCACCTGTAAAATAAAGTAAAAAAAAAAAGACAACACAAGATAAAATAGTTTATTGCACAGCTCCGGGGGTCTTCTGTCTTCGGGGGTCTTCTCGCCGGACTCCTCCGCTATCTTCTTCTAGCTCTTTTACTAGCAGAGGAGCCCGGCTTTCTTCCTCGCCGCTGCCCTCTTCTTCCGACTTCGGGGGTCTTGTCCCTCTCTTCGGTCTTCTGTCGCCACTGTCATCGTCGCCACCTTCTGTTCTTCTCTTCTTCTGTTCTTCTCTACAGATGTTGCCTCGTTGCATCCTCTGCTCACAATGGCTTCGATGCAACGTGCGGCGACTTATATAGGGACATCACCGGATGATGTCCCCGCCCATTATGGTGTCACAGTCCTAGAGGATGCTGGGACTGTGACAACATAATAGGCGGGGACATCATCTGGTGATGTCCCTATATAAGTCGCCGCGTGCCCGGTCCCCATCATTGTGAGCGGAGGGAGCAACGAGTCAACATCTGAAGAGAAGAACAGTAGGCGGCGACAGAAGACCGGGTCACCGCCTGTAAAAGAGCTATAAGAAGGCGCGGTGGCCCGGCAGAAGAACTGAAGAGGAGGACAAGACCCCCGAAGTCGGAAGAAGAGGGCGGCGGCGAGGAAGAAAGCCGGGCTCCTCCAGTAGTAAAAGAGCTAGAAGAAGATAGCGGAGGAGTCCAGCGAGAAGACCCCCGAAGACGGAAGACCCCCGGAGCTGTGCAATAAACTATTTTATCTTGTGTGTTGTGTTTTTTTTTACTTTATTTTACAGGTGAATGGGTAGGGGTACATTGTACCCCATACTCATTCACATGAGTCCGCCCGCAGACCCCGACAACCAACGGCCAGGGTTGTCGGGAAGAGGCCCTTGTCCTCATCAACATGGGGACAAGGTGCTTTGGGGTGGGGGGGCCGCGCGGCCCCCCTTCCCCAAGGCACCCCCCATGTTGAGGGCACGCGGCCTGGTACGGCTCAGGAGGGGGGGGCGCGGCTCGCTCGCCCCCCCCTTTCCTGGCCGGCCGGGTAGCGTGCTCGGACAAGGGTCTGATGTGGACCTGGGGGGGACCCCACGCCGATTTTTTTTGGCGTTGGGGTTCCCCTTTAAGTCCATACCAGTTGGCGGGGCCAGCGACGCATCCTTCGCGGGCCCCGCCTACCTGGAGATGTGCTCAAAATTAGCGGACTTTCCTCAGGGCGGGAAAAGTCTGTTCATTTCGAAAGTACGGCGGACTGGCATATGCACAGCCGGATTGTCCGCCGAAATGCAAGTCCTGGCGGGAAGATTGGAGTGCAAAACTACTTTCTAAGTCCGCCATACTTTTGGGTAAAAAAAGTACGCCGGAGGCTACACACGGGGGGATTGTCCGGCGGACTTGAGTTTGTCGGACTTTTCCACCCGATTGTTTGATCGTGTGTACGCGGCATTAGTGACACTGGCAAAAGGGGGTGAAAGGGTTACCTGGGGGGCAATCAAGGGGTTAAACCTTTATTGGGGGGTAGGGGGCTACCCTGGACCTAACAATAACTGCCCTGACACTTTTTACAGTTACAACTAACACTAAATGCAGTGATCATTAAATAAATGATCACTGCAATCAATGACACTGTGACTGGGCGGGGGGGGGGGGGGGGCGGGCGGATCAGGTGGTGATCAGGGGGTGACTGGGGGTTAAAGTGTGCCTATGTGTACCTACATGTCAGTGTAGTGTTGGTGCACTTACTAGGATGTCTTCTCTCCTCGCCGTCCGGTCAAAAAGACCGCCCCAAGGAGAGTGACATCACTTCCTCCTGCCTGTGTTTACACTACACAGGCAGGGGAAGCTTCTCATTCGCCGGGAGCGATCAAGAGGGGATAGCCAGAAACCAACGGCCATCCCCTCACCCCGGATCGCTCCTGAAGCGAAACGGACCGCCGCAGCCAGCGGGAGGGGGTCCGATCGGACCTCCCATCCGCTGGAAGGCAGGCACGTATGGGTACGTGCTTGTGCCTGTCCGTGCCATTGTACCGACGTATTATTACATGTGGCGGTCCTAAAGTGGTTAATTAAAAAATGGGTATATGCAGCACTAGATATAGTATGTTAATAAAGGTCCACAAATGCTGGAAGAAAAGTCCATTTCCTTCTTAGAACCACCCAGAGTGTAAATTGGACAAATTATGGTGAATAAAGATATCGGCCACCAAACACCACATCGGCCCTCTTACTGCAAACAGTGGACCACTAGATTATAAAATCTAGTGTAACAGGCACCTGGATCTTGTACAGCTCTCAAATATAATAGATCCACAGGTTCATACATTAAATGAGAGAAAATTACTCCTTGTGGTGCAGTATATCAAGCCAATACATATTTATTCCAATAAGAATTCCAAAGTACTCACATTTTGCATGTTAAAAACAAGCATGTCATAAGGTAAAAACGATCATATGTTTACATTTAACAAGATGGGTGCAGTCAGCGTCGTGATGTCAGAGCCCAGGCTCCAACTTACGTGTTTTGTCCAATTAGGAACGTTGTAAGGGGCGTTCCTCATAGTTAAGTTGAATAAAGACACCAGTCCATCCAGAGTGAGTGTCTACAATTGTCCCTATCCATGTACATTGCACACTCCCATTGGTCCCTACCCTCAAGGAGCCCACAATCCAAGGTCCCCATTCATATACTAGGGCCAATTTTGGACAGAAGTCAATTAACCTACCTGCATGTCTTTGGATTGCAGGAAGAAACCAGAGTACCTGGAGGAAACCCACGCAGGCATAGGGAGAACATGCAAACTCCAGGCATGTAGTGTCGTGGTTGGGATTTGAACCAGCAACCTTATTACTGCTAGGTGAGAGTGCTAACCACTACACCACTGTGCTGCTCGTTGGACAAAATGCGCAGGGTGGAGACTGGGCTCTGATGCCACGATGATATACATGCTTACCGCAGCCATCTCGTTGGTTGGAAAAATATGATAATTTTTACCTTATGACATGCTTATTTTTTACATGCAAAATGTGAGTACTTTGGAATACTTATTGGAATAAATATTTATTTGCTTGATATACTGCACCATGAGGAGTAATTTTCTCTCATTTAATGTATGAACCTGCGGATCTATTACATGTGAGAGCTGTACAAGATCCAGGTGCCTGTTACTTTGGTGGAGACGTGACCATTTTGTGGATATACTATTCCTTTTAGACCACCTATAATCTAGTGGTCCACTGCTTGCGGTAAGAGGCCCGATGTGGTGTTTGGTGGAGGAAAGCTTTATTCACCTTAATTTGTCTGATTTACACTCTGGGTGGTTCTGAAAAGGAAATGGACTTTTCTTCCAGCATTTGTGGACCTTTATTAACATACTATATCTAGTGCTGCATATACCCATTTTTTAATTAATGGACAAAAGATGTCAGGAACCGCACACTGATGGATCCTCATAGGTCCTCCAGGTCTACCAAATACCCCACTGTAGGAAGAGTAGGTAGAGGGGTACCCCACCCTCTACTGACATCATAAAAATTTGTTAAAAAATGTTATGGAAAAGGCTTTCGAGTATCCGACCTTCTGCTGACCAAGCAGGCATAAGCAGGTGGTAGTCCCCCTTTCAGAGAGATCATTACCCTGATAGGTAGTGGTGTGGTGGGGTCCTGGTCAGAAGGTGGATAGGATTTGGCTATTGCTACCTTACAGCATGTCGGTTTGTAGCTAGGAAGAGTGGTATGCCTACGAAACTTAGGCCCAAGGAGAAGGCTCCATGTGGGGACCCACCAATGGGGAACTCATGGTACAGCATTTGGGAAAAAGCTGTACCATGAACTTGGTTGGTGGCACTGAAGTGTTCTGCACTGTATTGCTGAAGACCTGGTGCTGTCCAAGAGTGGTGTAAGAAGGTGGTAGTACCCCTTTTAGAGAGACCACTCCCCTGATGATGATGTTAGTAGCTGAAGTATTGTGTCCTTGATATTCATGTGTGGGTGGGGCCCTGGTCAGGGCATGGATTTGATTTGGCTATCCCTGACTTACAGTATGTAGTTTTGTAGCCAGGAAGAGTGGTATGCCTACGGTAACTAGGCCCAGGGAGAAGACTCTATGTGATGACCCACTGTTGGGGAACTCATGATAGAGCATTTGGGAAAAAGGCTGAACTTTCAGAGTTTGAATTTGGTGGCACTGAAGTGTTTTGCACTGTATTGCTGAAGTTGTGGAGTTGAGAAGCTGTATGCCAACTTATTGTCTTGAGGGCCCTCAATAAATCCCATGTGGACATTCTTTATTTGGGAAGGTGGGCCTTGTGCCAAAAAACTATGAGTACCGTGGGTCTCGGACCTGAAGTAAGTAGATACAAAATGGCGTCCTCCACGGGTACCATGTATGTACCCTCTCAGAAAGAGAAGCTGGGTGAAGCCCCCCTGGCCAGCTTGGCAGGTACCGAGAGCTAATCCAGGTTGCTAACACTTCAACAATTGGATACTACTAAATGAATATATACAGTATAGCCATCTATCTGGCCCATTCGTATCCACACTCACCCATTGTATTGTATCTATGGAGGCCCTCCAAACACACAGTACAATGGGTGAGTGTAGACACGAATTGGAGAGAGTAACGATTGCAATCCAGGCTGGACCTAAAACATATCTGCTTTGTTCATCTCCATTACATGGCAGACTGATAGGATGCGTAGTTTACAAAAGAAAGATAACATTGCTCATGCTGTCTATATAGCTTACAGTGATTCTGTGTTGCTGGCAGGATCACTTGGTATTTTTCCTGTACTTGCTGAAAATGTTCTTACCCTGAAAAAAAAGAAAACGCATGTAGCCACCAACACGAAGAGCTGGTACGTTGCTCTATATATATATATATATATATATATATATATATATATATATATATATATATATATATATATATGGAACAGTTTGCACCGTTAAAATCCCTATTCCCTCTCCTGTCTTTTGATATATATATATATATATATATATTCGTTTCTGAGTCTAAATGAGTTTTATCAGCTTTTACACCCTCTGGGGCCTCTGGCTAATCAGATGTCTGTCCAGGACTAATGGTTAAGGCAGGCAATTGAGCAAATTGGAGACTTCAGTGCTCAAAGGCCATCTGTAACCGGCACAAAGGTTTCGCTTGATGTTATGTCGGAATACAGACGTGACTCGATCCGATAAAGTTGTGGCTTTGCATGTTCCACCATCATTGGCTTTGGAGTCCTAATTTGGGAAGGTCTCCCCTTCAGTCATTAAAGGTGTTACTAATTCATTTTTGCACACCTATGCTTCTCAACAGCCAAATGTATTCCACAATGTGCTCATTGCCTTCCTGTCTGTACACGGCTTACTTCCTTTCCCACAGAACTGGGCACAGAGCATGACATCAAATTACACCCAGCTTGGAGAATGAAATGTGGAACCCTCAGCATTCCTTTATAACTGAAGGAGACCAGTAAGAAAACCAGGCTGCCTTAGATGTTCTCCCATTACAAACGGCAGTTCCCTGACTTCATGGGAGCCATTGGGAAAAATCCAAGCAGGCAGCGACATAGGCGTGACGTGAGGACATCCCACCTGTATTCAATTTCTTGGTCACTGACTGCAGCCATTGCGTCAGTATGAGGACAAAAGTCCTGAGGGTGTAGGCTGAGGACAATTGGGTTGCTTTACGAAAGTTGGAGAACGCAATATTTGGTGCAACTCTGCATCACCATGCCCTCCTTCTCTCCAACTGGATTGAACTCACTGCTGTCAGCAATGTGTCAATACTTGAGCCTAGCAATTGGCTCCTTGACCTGAGCTCTGTCCCCAGAAAGGAGGTCACATGCTCCTTTCCAGGGCCAAAACGAGGGGGGGGGCAGGGGGGAATTGTGCCCTGGGCGCAGCATTGAGGGGGTGCAGCAGCTGGTAACAATCCTCCCACATCTGCTTCCCCACCTCTACCTCCCCCACTCTCCATCCTGTCTGCTGCCACTGAGAATCTAGATGGAGAGCAGGGGAAGGAAAGAGGAGGGAAGGTTATGTTATAACCGTCTCTGGCTGCCCGTCTTTCCGGTTGATATGATGAGCTTCTCAGTGCGGAGGATCATGTCTGTATTCAGTCCATCCGCTTACTGCACAGCTATCCAGGGAGGGGAGGTGAGCGCTGCGAGGAGACCAGAGAAGGGGAGCAGAGGGGAAGGGGGGCAGAGGAGCATGTGGGGGGCAGAGGATCATGTGGGGGGCAAAGGAGAATGTGGGGTACCAGAGGAGCATGTTGAGGAGCAGAGGTGTACAAGGAGCATGTGGGGGGGGGGGGCAGAGGAGCATGTGGGGGGGGGCAGAGGAGCATGTGGGGGACCAGAGGAGCATGGGGGGGACCAGAGGAGCATGGGGGACCAGAAGAGCATGGGGGGACCAGAGGAGCACGGGGGTACAGAAGAGCATGGGGGGACCAGAGGAGCATGGGGTACAGAAGAGAATGGGAGGAATAGAGGAGCAGGGGGGACCAGAGGAGCATGTGTGTTACCAGAGGAGCAGGGGGGTACAGAGAAGTAGGGGGGACCAGAGGAACAGGGGAAAACAGAGGAGCATGGGGGGGACCAGAGGAGCATGGGGGACTAGAGAAGAACGGGGGTACAGAAGAGCATGGGGGGGCAGAGGAGCATGGGGGTACAGAAGGGCATGGGGAGACCAGAGGAGCATGGGGGTACAGAAGAGCATGGGGGGACCAGAGGAGCACAGGTGTACAGAAGAGAATGGGGGGCCCAGAGGAGCATGGGGGTATAGAAGAGAATGGGAGGACCAGAGGAGCACGGGGGTACAGAAGAGAATGGGGGACCAGAGGAGCACAGGGTACAGAAGAGCATAGGAGGAATAGAGGAGAAGGGGGAGACCAGAGGAGCATGTGTGGTGCCAGAGGAGCATGGGGGGTACCAGAGGAGCAGGATGGGTACCAGAGGAGTACGGGGGTACAGAGGAGTGAGTAGTGGGGGACCAGATGAGTATGGGGGGAATAGAGGAATAGGGGGAAACAGAGGAGCATGGGGGGAGCAGAGGAGCATGGTGGAACAGAGGAGCATGGGGGTACAGAAGAGCATGGGGGGACCAGAGGAGCACGGGGGTACAGAAGAGCATGGGAGGAATAGAGGAGAAGGGGGGGACCAAAGGAGCATGTGTGGTGCCAGAGGAGCAGGGGGGTACAGAAGAGCATGGGGGGACCAGGGGAGCACGGGGGTAAAGAAGAGCATGGGGGGACCAGAGGAGCATGGGGGTACAGAAGAGCATGGAGGGACCAGAGGAGCATGGGGGTACAGAAGAGCATAGGAGGACCAGAGGAGCACGGGGGTACAGAAGAGCATGGGGGGACCAGAGGAGCACGGGGGTACAGAAGAGCATGGGGGGACCAGAGGAGCACGGGGGTACAGAAGAGCATGGGCGGAATAGAGGAGAAGGGTGGGACCAAAGGAGCATGTGTGGTGCTAGAGGAGCAGGGGGGTACAGAAGAGCATAGGGGGACCAGAGGAGCATGGGGGTACAGAAGGGCATGGGGGGACCAGAGGAGCACAGGGGTACAGAAGAGAATGGGGGGACCAGAGGAGCACGGGGTACAGAAGAGCATGGGAGGAATAGAGGAGCATGGGGGTACCAGAGGAGCAGGTGGGGTACCAGAGGAGTATAGGGGTACAGAGGAGTGAGTAGTGGGGGACCAGATGAGTATGGGGGGAATAGGGGAAAAGAGAGGAGCATGGGGGGACCAGAGGAGCATGGGGGACCAGAGGAGCATGGGGAAACAGAGGAGCATGGGGGTACAGAAGAGCATGAGGGGACCAGAGGAGCACGGGGGTACAGAAGAGCATGGGAGGAATAGAGGAGAAGGGGGGACCAAAGGAGCATGTGTGGTGCCAGAGGAGCAGGGGGGTACAGAAGAGCATGGGGGGACCAGGGGAGCATGGGGGTACAGAAGAGCATGGGGGACCAGAGGAGCACGGGGGTACAGAAGAGCATGAGGGGACCAGAGGAGCACGGGGTTACAGAAGAGCATGGGAGGAATAGAGGAGAAGGGTGGGACCAAAGGAGCATGTGTGGTGCTAGAGGAGCAGGGGGGTACAGAAGAGCATGGGGGGACCAGAGGAGCATGGGGGTACAGAAGAGCATGGGGGACCAGAGAAGCATGAGGGACAGAAGAGCATGGGAGGAATAGAGGATAAGGGGGGGACCAGAGCAGCAGTTGGGGTACCAGAGGAGCACGGGGGTACAGAGGAGGGAGTGGGGGGGACCAGATGAGCAAGCGGGTACAGAAGAGCATGGGGGGGACCAGAGGAGCATGGGGGTACAGAAGAGCATGGTGGGACCAGAGGAGCACAGGGGTACAGAAGAGCATGGGAGGAATAGAGGAGTGGGGGGGCCAGAGGAGCATGTGTGGTACCAGAGGAGGAGGGGGGTACAGAGACGTAGGGGGGGACCAGAGGAACAGGGGAAAACAGAGGAGCATGGGGGGTACCAGAGGAGCATGGCGTGTACCAGAGGAGCACGGGGGTACAGAGGAGTAGGGGGGACCAGATGAGTATGGGGAGGAATAGGGGAAAACAGAGGAGCATGGGGGGGACCAGAGGAGCGGAGGGGACAGAGGAGCACGGGGGGAGGGGACAGACAGCTGACTCAGCAGCTATAACCTGGAAGTTTCTCACTTTCCTCCCTAATCTTGTCCCGTTACGGGTGGGCACCAAGCTGATTCTTTGCCCTGGGTGAAAGAATGTCTAGCTTCACCACTGCTCCTTTCATACCCAGAAGTGTCGGGTATTGTGGGGGGCTGTGAAAGCGGAAGGAACATGCGCTACTTTTTTCACCCAACTGACACATTTGACACTTTTTAAGGGACACTAATACTGTGATCTGTGCTAAAAATATGCACTGTCACTGTACTAATGACACTGACTGGGAAGAGGTTGACATCATGGGCGATCAAAGGGTTAAGTGTGTGCCTAGGCCGTGCTAACTGTAGGGGGAAGTGCTTTGACTAGGGGAAGGCAAAGATCTGTGTTCCTGCTTAGCAGAAACACAGGATCAATGCTAGACATATGCACTGCCGTAAGAAAAAAATAATTTATTAATTTTAGTTTTTTTTGTTTTCTTTTTCGGGTCATCCATTATGATCACAATTCGTAAATTTTGAAAATCCAAAAATAAGAAATAAAATCCGAAAATTCAAAAGAATAACTAACTACGGTAACTAATGATAACTAACTATTAAATTAGAGGTATTGGAATTTCCTTTCAAATTTGGCTGTTAGTGAATGTAATGAATACAAATTTTTCCGAAGTTACGAATTGTCTGAAATAACGAATGGCGCCTCTAAGCAAATGGGGCGGAACTAATTAATAATAAATAATAATAAAAAAAAGTTTTTATTATTATTGTTATTTATTATTATTATTATTTCCTCACATTCCGTTCATTTAGATGCGGCATTCCTTATTTCGGATAATTCGTAACTTCGGATAAATTCATATTCGTTACGCTCACTAACAGCCAAATTTTAAAGGAAATTCTAATACCTGTAATTTAATAGTTAGCATTAGTTAAATTATTATAAGGTAGCTATTATTTCAGATTTTCGAATTTTCAGGGTTTCGGATTTTCACATTTCGAAATTTCCGAATATTTGAGTTTTAGAATGTACAAATTTTTCGAATATTCTAATTTACTAATATTCGGAAAATTCAAAATGAACGAAAAAAACTGTTTAACTAATATTTCCGAATTAACGAATTTGGCGAAATTCATTAAACAAATTCAGAACTAAACGAATTGCACATGTCTAAATGCCTTCCCTTCTGACAGAACAATGATCTGCCTTGTTTTACATAGGAAGCTTGTTGTTCTGCCTGTGTCCTGTGTGATCGACAGGTGTCATCGGACATCGAGTCTGCTGCTGGGCTCCCGCTGTGTAGAATCACAGCAGGAGTAGATCGCCCCCCAGACCCCAAAGTGTCAGATCATGTACTGGGTACGTGATCTGGCGCAGTATATGTATGGTGGGCGGTCCAAAAGTGGTTAAAGACCCGTCATATTTTAATATTTTCTGAGCTAGAGATGGGATGTTGGTGCGAGTATTGTAATTTATGACATTCTGAGGTCTGTACTAATCAGATTTGTTACTCTGTGGTGTTAATATTAATATAATTTGCTATAATTTATATAATCATTATTATTATTTCATATATATTATTATTATCATTATTATTTATTATTATTATTATTATTATTATTATTATTATTTCATTTATAGTATTATTATTATTATGCAATTATTATTATTATTATTATTATATTTATATTATTATGTATTATGTATTATTATTATTTAAATTGTATTATTATTATTAATAAATGAAATAATAATAATAATACAATTTAAATAATAATAATACATAATACATAATAATATAAATATAATAATAATAATAATAAAAATTGCATAATAATAATAATACTATAAATGAAATAATAATAATAATAATAATAAATTAAATATTATTATTATTATTTCATTTATATTATTATTATTATGTAATTTTTATTATTACATTTTTATTATTATTAGTAGTAGTAGTAGTAGGACTAGTAGTATTTTTTTTATTTTTTATTTTTATTTTTAGTAAAATGAATTGTAAAACTTGACTTTCTGGCGTTCGGTCCCAGGCTATGATTAAGGAAGGGCCGGTTCTACCATGTATGTGTCAGATTCCAGCTGGGCGCAGACCTCCGCCGTGTCTCCACGTATAATCCGGTGATTAAGGACTTGGTTTGTTTTGCTTTCTTGAGAGGATAAATTCCCACTTACACTTTGCAGTCCCCAATCATCATAGCTCTGCTGATCTCATGATGGAGCGGACATGGAATTACAACAGCTGCAGGGAACAGCGAGCCACAGACATTTGTTCTGTTCTGTTATTTACTCTAGTACCATTGCAGCTCACTGCTTCATCACTGAGCTACATACCCGGGTTCAAGTAGATGCAAACCCCAACCAGGCATGATAATACTGTTTCAACTTTAATATCATGCTTTGTTACATCTCAGGACTTCTGGTCTCCTGCAGCCTCTGGCCGCATGGCAATTCATTTGCCACCCAGCACTGTTTTTTTGTGACGGTGACAACAACGAACCATGCATATATAAAGAATGCTGAAACATCCACTTGTAGTTTCTATCAGAAGCCTTTGTGGTGGTGACAACTAGGGTAAGCTTGGGTTTGGTTTGGGTTTGATGAAACTCCAAGTTCTTAAAACACAGAAGAAAGCTGTCCTTGTAGGCCAATCAGCGGCAGCCGAGGCATTCCCCACCATGCAGCTGCACATATACACAGAGGGTTGGGGGTGCTTGTGACATCATTGATTCAATATGGCCCCATGCCCATGGGCATGTGGTCAAATTAGGTAAATAAAGTCATTGGGGAATGCCCCAGCTGGCCTGCGATGACAACTTCTTTCTGTGTTTTAAGAATTTGGGCTTGGAAAACCAAGTAAACCCAACTTATCCCTAGACTGAACCCAACCTGAACCCAAGCTCATCCCTAGAATAAGCCCATCCTGAATCCAAGCTCACCCCTAGACTGAACCCAACCTGAATCTAAGCTCTCCCCTAGACTGAACCCAAGCTGAACCCAAGCTTATCCCAAGACTGAACTCAACCTAAACTTAAGCTCATCTAAAGATTGAATCCAACCTGAATCCAAGCTCATCCCTAGACTGAGCCCAACCTGAACTCAAGCCCAACCCTAGATTGAACCGACCAGAATCCAAGCTCATCCCTAGACTGAGCCCAGGCCCACCCCTAGATTGAACCCAACCTGAATCCTAGCTCATTCTTAGGCCGCGTACACACGGGCGGATTGTCTGCCCAACTAAGTTCGGCAGACAATCCGACAGACAGTCCGTTCAAAATTTGCATGAACGGACTTGACCACACACGATGAGCAGACAGTCCGCTGAAAGCGTGCGTGATGACGTGTACAGCACGTACGACGGGACTAGAAAAACGACGTCCTATACACTGCAATGCAACCTTTGGCCGTGTAAACCCTTTCTGAGCATGCGCCATACTTAGTCCGTCCAACTTGCCTACACACGAGCGGACTGTCCGCTGAAACCAAGTTTGGACGGACAAAACCAAGTTTGAACGGACTGTCTTACGGAAATTCCGTAAGACTTTGTTCGTCAGACTGTCCGCTGAAAAAGTCCGCTGAAGCCCACACACGAGCGGATTGTCCGCTGAAACACTGTTCAGCGGACTAAGTTGGACAGACAATCCGCCCGTGTGTACGCGACCTTAGACTGAACACAAGCTCAATCAAAACTCATCCCTAGACTGAACTCAACCTAAACCCAAGCTCATCTAAAGATTGAACCCAACTTGAATTCAAGCTCATGCCTAGACTGAGCCCAACCTGAACTCAAGCCCACCCCTAGATTGAACACAACCTGAATCCAAGCTCATCCCTAGACTGAGCCCAAGCCCACCTCTAGATTGAACCCAACCTGAATCTAAGCTCATCAGTAGACTGAACCCAAGCTGAACACAAGCTCATCCCTAGACTTAACCCAAGCTCATTCTTAGGCTGAACACATGCTGAACCAAAGCTGATCCCTGGATTTAATCTAACCTGAACCTAAACTCAATCCAAGCTCAGTCCTAGATTGAATCTAAGCAAAACCCAAACCAAACTCAAACTCTTCTGTAGAGTGAACCCTAGCTGAACCCAAGCTCATCCCTAGACTGAACCCAAGCTCAACCTAAGAACATTCCTAGACTGAACCTAAGCTGAACCCAAGCTCATCCCTAGGCTGAACCCAAGCTGAACCCAAGCTCATCCCCAGAATGAACTCAACCTGAACCCAAACTCACCCTTAGACTTAACCCAAGCTAAACCCAAGCACATTCCTAGACTAAAACCAAGCTCAATCCTTGACTGAACCCAAGCAGCCAAACCCAAGCTTATCTTTAGAATAAAGCCAAGCCCATCTCCAGAGACCATGTAGAAGAATAATTGGGAGACAGGAACAGTGTTGTCATCAGGGCCACCATTAGAAATAATTGGGCCCTGTACAGCCTACCTGACAGCCCCCCCCATTCCCTATAGCTATACAGTCACAAGGATCAGTTTGGGGGGGGGGGAGAGAGTTACCAGCAACATTCCATGCAGAGAGGGGATATGCCTGGGTGCAGGGGTCAAGTCATGGGGAAAAAAGTGTGGGAACTCCCACCCAAGATCCACTCTCCTACCAAAAAAAAAATATTATACGCTCATATGCATGAACGCTTCAAAAGTGGTATTTTTCATCCAATTTTCGTGTTGTGAGTATGAAGCTTAACTGTTAGTACATAAAAAAAAAAAAAACAATCCTCAATAAACATAAATACGGTAATTCTCTGAATAATCAGCATTCATTCAGTTGTGCTTCCATGCAAATGTGAACATCATGTTCTGATCTTTATTGGGGAATTTTATTTTGTATATAGAGTGTTTATGTGGTGAGTTTACACTTTTCATTGAACAGAGTTTGGATAACACAGGGTTAAACAGGTCTTGTGCTCAGCTTACCACCCCAAACTGATGTTCCTCCTTCAGCTCACCTCTCTCCCTGCATGTCCTGTGAGCAGAATAGCTGTGCTCCTCCTATGGGTTCTCTCATCATATGACACTGAAGATAGAGGAGGGGGGATTCAGCGGGACACACAGAGCAAGTATGCAGGAGACTGGGGGGGAGGATGAGGAGACAGAAAATCAGAAGGGGCCGGTGGGGAGGAGCGCATCACGAGAGGTCTGACTAAATACAATCTCTTAGCAGCAGGGACCTTATCTACCCATCAGCTAGCTGTGATTGACAGGTAGATCAAAGTGGAAGCTGTCATGGGGCCCCCTACTGGCAATGCCTGAATGGTCAGGTGTGCGGCACTTACTATTGCGAGCTGTGTTGGCAGCTGCTGGTGTAGCACCTGCCACACAGCTCGCATACTTCAAAGTCTTGCAGGACACGGCTGGTAATGGGAACTGAGTTCCTGTTGTGGAAAAAGTACAGGAACTCCGTTCCCATGTGTTCCCGCAGGACTTGAGCCCTGCCTGGGTGTGAATCCATCATTAGATCCTGAGCTGTCCTTACGCAGCTCTTGGTAGCCTCCAATGCTCCTGATCTAGCTCCTCCTTACCTGTCATTAGTTAGGTCGAAACAGGTTTGCCACTTCCAGACCTCATTTACATGGGGACTCATCCTGCATCTAAGCCAAACCCGAGCCTCCCTAATGACCTGACAGGGCCCTGGCCTGGAGTACTACCTGTACCCCCCCATATCGGCTGGCCTGGTTGTCACTCTATAACAGGAAGTGCCTGAAGAAGGAACTTCATGGCAGGATCACTAAGTAGTATGTTATTGAAAGGTGCAGATTTAAAAAGATTGATATTGACTTTTCACATAACATTAACATATAAGGTCGTACTTATAAACAAATTGATCAGATTTTTGTCCTGCAAAACTGTATGTGCATTCATTCTGCGCAAATGCCAGCAAAATAATTATTTTCTCTCTGTGGGAGGGGCCCAACAGGCTCCACCCTCTACAGGCTGCCAGTAGAAAACCACAGGAGGGGGAGGAGACAAGACCACTCACTCTGCACAAGGAGAGAGAGCAGAGCCGTAGGAGGGGCCTATCAGGCTCCACCCACTACAGGCTGCATGCAGGGGGTGGAGACAAGACCCCTCACCCTGCACAAGGAGAGAGAGCAAAGCGACGGGAGGGGCCCATCAGGCTTCACCCACTACAGGCGGCCTGTAGAAAACTACAGGAAGGGGAGGAGACAAGATCACTCACCCTGCACAAGGAGAGAGAGAGCAGACCTGTAGGAGGGGCCTATCAGGCTCCCCCCACTACAGGCTGCCTGCGGAAAACTACAGGAGGGGGCGGAGACAAGACCACTCACCCTGCGCATGAAGAGAGAGCAAAGCCACAGGAGGGGCCTATCAGGCTCCACCCACTACAGGCTGCCTGCAGGGTGCAGAAACAAGATCACCCACCCTGCACATGGAAAGAGAGAGCAAAGCCATGGGAGGGGCCCATCAGGCTCCACCCACTACAGGCAGCCTGTAGAAAACTACAGGAGGGGGAGGAGACAAGACCACTCACCCTGCACAAGGAGAGAGAGCAGAGCCATGCGAGGGGCCCATCAGGTTCCACCCACTACAGGCGGCCTGCAGAAAACTACGGGAGGGGGCGGAGGCAAGACCACTCACCATGCACATGAAGAGAGCGCAAAGCCACAGGAGGGGCCTATCAAGCTCCACCCACTAAAGGCTGCCTGCAGGGGGCGGAGACAAGACCACTCACTCTGTACAAGGAGAGAGAGCAGAGCCATGGGAGGGGCCCATCAGGCTCCACCCATTACAGGCGACCTGTAGAAAACTACAGGAGGGGGAGGAGACAAGATCTCTCACTCTGTACAAGGAGAGCGAGCAGAGACATGGGAGGGGCCCACGAGGCTCCACCCGCTACAGGCGGCCTGTAGAAAACTACAGGAGGGGGAGGAGACAAGATCTCTCACTCTGTACAAGGAGAGCGAGCAGAGACATGGGAGGGGCCCACGAGGCTCCACCCGCTACAGGCAGCCTGTAGAAAACTACAGGAGGGGGAGGAGACAAGACCACTCACTCTGTATAAGGAAAGAGAACAGAGCCACAGGAGGGGACCATCAGGCTCCACCCACTAAAGGCTGCCTGCAGGGGGTGGAGACAAGACTACTCACCCTGCACAAGGAGAGAGAGAAGAGCCATGGGAGGGGGCCATCAGACTCCACCCACTACAGGTGGCCTGTAGAAAACTACAGGAGGGGGAGGAGACAAGACCACTCACCCTGCACAAGGAGAGAGAGCAGAGCCATGGGGGCGGGGGGGGCATGAGGCTCCACCCACAACAGGCTCCCTGCAGCAGTGGTCGGTCTTTATTACAGGAAGTCTCACACTGGATGACTGCACAGACCTGGAAGATATACAATGCCCAATAGACGTAGAGAATATTTCTGTAATCCGGAGTTCATCTTTAAAGGAGGGCCCCGTGTTTTCCTCTTACAGGTGTATCTTTATCACCTTTCTCTCCTCACCATCTGTTCTCCGGGAATAACAAGCGCCTTCTCCTTGGCGGATTTTGTTTTGAAGGTTTCTGCAGAAATAATGCAGACATTTGGAAGCAGGTTTTTGTTACTTTTTATAGGAAATGTAAGAACATTGTTTTCTGGACGTGTTTGCACCGGCTGTGCTCCTTCCTGGTAATTAATGTTTGGTTCACATATTCGGGGTTTTTTTTTCCTGCTTTACACAAAAAAAAATCTTATAAAGGAAGAGGAGAGTGACGGTGGCCAGCAGACGATTTGTTTTCTGCTGTGCAGTTTGCTGATTACAGATCCAATATTTTGTTGGCTTCAAATGTTCCAAAACTATTCATCCAGCTTTGACTGAATGGCAATTGGGCACACCACCATTCTTTTGGGCCCCATTCTCAGCCGCATACGTAATTTTTTTGCACTCTCTTGTTTTCTGTTTTTTTTTTTGCGGGACATGCATAAAGGTACTTGAATGAGCCCAGTCACTTGAATGGGACGGCTCTACCAGCGAGAAATGCTCTTAGAAACGCTCTAGCTCTTACCTTTTTTCATGCATTTTTTGTGTTTTGCCGCATGACAGCAGGAGCGTTTGCTTGGGTGTCATCAAGAATTGCACTTTTCCTGGAATGCGCAGATGTGAATGAAGCCTTAGGCTTCCTTCACAAGTGCAGGAAGTAGGGTCCGTCAAACCAGGCGGCTGAGCTGCGGTTTTACCGTTCCACCGACCACCTGCCTGAACGCTAACGTACAGCTGCTCACGGCTGTACAAATGCATGCTGTGCTTCACGCCCACTTCCTTTTATTTTTAAATTCCTTTTGCTGTGAGTTCCGCTGATGATTGAGCTGCGAGGTGGCCATTTTTTCACTGTAAAGTCTTCCCTTTTTTTGCCATTAGGCTCCGTTCACATCTCCGGCTTTCTGAATGGTGGGCGGAATGGGCGCGATTCTGCCCACCAATTCGCAATAGGAGCAAATCGTGGGACGCCCGCGCATTCCAGGCGCTTTGCCCGTTGATATTAATAGCACTCCAAACGTGATGTGATTTTCCCGTCAGGCGAGGGGAATGCATGAAACGGAATCGCGGGACGCCTGTTGCCCAAAAGAAATACAGGAGCTTCTTTTGGGCGATGGGCATCCCGCAATTCTATTTGCACGTTTTTACCACGATTGTCGCCCTCCATACGCAGAGATGTGAAGGGAGACTTAAGGCTTCATTCACACCTAAGCATGGTTATATGAATGGTCACAGAGATGATGATTATATGAATGGTCCTAGAGATGATTATAGGAATGGTCCTAGAGATGATTAAATGAATGGTCCTAGAGATGATTATAGGAATGGTCCTTGAGATGATTATAGGAATGGTCCTAGAGATGATGATTATATGAATGGTCCTGGAGATGATTAAATGAATGATCCTAGAGATGCTTATATGAATGGTCCTAGAGTTCATTATAGGAATGGTTCTAGAGATGATTAAATGAATGGTCCTAGAGATGATTATATGAATGGACATGAAGTTGATTATAGGATTGGTCCTAGAGATGATTAAATGAATGGTGCTAGAGATGATTATAGGAATGGTCCTTGAGATGATTATAGGAATGGTCCTAGAGATGATGATTATATGAATGGTTCTCAGAGATGATTAAATGAATGGTCCTAGAGATGATTATAGGAATGGTCCTAGAGATGATGATTATATGAATTGTCCTAGAGATGATTAAATGAATGGTCCTAGAGATTATATGAATGGTCATAGAGATGATTAAATAAATGGTCCTAGAGATGATTATAGGAATGGTCCTAGAGATGATTATATTAATGGTCAGGTGTAGATCGCTTTTCGGAGGTGTTTGACAGGCGGTAAGGAGGTGATATGTCGCCCCCCTCCCCTCACTGTCTGATGTAACCCCATAATTGCTGTACTACCATGCAACAATCACCAGCATTTCATGTGGTAGCCATGGCGACACGGCCCCATAGAACTGAACTTGTCGAATTCGGAGGAGACTCCGCCCACTGAGAGCGACGTGTTGTTTTAAGTTTTGACACGGCCATCAAGCATAGCATTATATTACAGCTGATTGTTCATATAATCATCTCTAGGACCATTCTTATAATCTTCTCTAGGACCATTCCTATAATCATCTCTAGGACCATTCCTATAATCATATCTAGGACCATTCATATAATCATCTCTATGGCCATTCATATAATCATCTCTAGGACCATTCATATGATCATCTTTATGACCATTCATATAAACATCTCTAGGACCATTCATATAATCATCTATATGACCATTCATATAATTATCTCTAGGACCATTCATATAATCATCTCTAGGACCATTCATATAATCTTCTTTAGGACCATTCATATAATCTTCTCTAGGACCATTCATATAATCATCTCTAGGACCATTCATATAATCATCTCTAGGACCATTCCTATTATAATCTCTAAATCCATTCGTATAATCACCTTTAGGACCATTCATATAATCATCTCTAGGACCATTCCTATAACCATCCCTAGGACCATTCTTATAATAATCTCTGGGACCATTCATATAATCATCTCTAGGACCATTTCTATAATCATCTCTAGGACCATTCCTATAATCATCTTCAGGACCATTCCTATAATCATCTTCAGGACCATTCCTATAATCATCTTCAGGACCATTCCTATAATCATCTCTATGACTATTTCTATAATCATCTCTATGACCATTCATGTAATCATCTCTAGGACCATTCATATAATCATCTCTAGGACCATTCATATAATCATCTCTAGGACCATTCATATAATCATCTCTAGGACCATTCATATAATCGTCTCTAGGACTATTCATAGAATCATCTCTATGACTATTCCTATAATCATCTCTAGGACCATTCATATAATCATCTCTAGGACCATTCCTATAATCATCTCTAGGACCATTCCTATAATCATCTCTAGGACCATTCATATAATCATCTCTATGACCATTCATATAATCATCTCTATGACCATTCCTAGAATCTTTTCTAGGACCATTCATATAATCATCTCAATGACTATTCCTATAATCATCTCTAGGACCATTCTTATAATCATCTCTAGGACCATTCATATAATCATCTCTAGGAACATTCATATAATCATCTCTAGGATCATTCATAGAATCATCTCTAGGACCATTCATAGAATCATCTCTATGACTATTCAGATAATTTCTAGGGCCATTCAGATAAACCCCGGGACCATTCTGGTAATCATCGCTAGGACCACTCAGATGCTCTCTATAACCATTGACATAATAATTTCTTTGACCCTCAAGATAATCATCTTTATGACCGTTCAGCTAATCTTTATGACCCTTCTGGACCATTCAGATACTCTCTATTCTATACTCTCTGGTCACCTTGTGTACACAACTTCCACACTGATGATAAACCTGGGAGGAGGTCCTCCTCTCAATGTTGGACTTTGAAACCGAGCCGGAAGCTCGGCCTGTGCACAAGGAAAAATCCAACACCTTTTCCATGGAATTCAATAAGTGGGTCATAGCGAGATAAAGCAGCACGTTATGACTCCACTGCCCTGATAAAGAATTATTACCCTTAGTAGCTGTCATTCTCTGTTAATTCCTCTGTAAAAATCTCTGGTTTTATATTTGTATTGCGGATCGTGTTTCATTATTTATTACCCTTTGTTATTCTATTATTCAGTAGTTTGTTTTTTACTCTGTAAGTACGATTTTATTGCTTTTTTTTTTTTTTTTTTAAATATGTGGATAGGTGTTCTCTGCTTATTATTCATTTTAGGTATGATTTTTATATTTGAATAAATAAAAAAATGAATGCTAATGAATTTGAATTTTTAACAAATTATTTTGTAATGTAGGTATGATTTTAAATTTTTTAACTAATTATAAATTCTATTTATAACTAACCCAAATGAAGATACAAAAAAAAAAAAAAAAGGATGGCTTCAGAGTCAAATACATTATGCAGCAGTGGCTATGAAGAAGGCAGAAAATAAAAGATTTTTTTTCTACAACAAGCATACTTTGAGGAGGGAGAGGGGACAGGCTATTGTAAAAGCTCGGCGGGCGGCATCATATATAACTGAAATACGATCGTCCTTATATAAGAGGGTTGATACTGAGATTATATAAGAGGGTTGATACTACTCTGGAGATACTGAGTGTATTTAAGGAATATTATCAGGCATTATATAAGAGCTCAGAAGAGTCCTTGAATGGAGTCTTTAATACTATTGAATTACCAAATATCTCAAAGGATGAAAGGGAGGCTTTGGAGGGCCCATTAACTCTGGATGAACTAAGAAAAGCAGCGGGTAATTCACCTAATAATAATAAAGCACCAGGACAATATGGGGAGTTGGGGACGTGCTACTACCGGAACTGCTGGATGTTTTCAACTATACTATGGAGGGGGGTTCACTTCCCCCCCATCTATGAATGAAGCGGTAATCATTGTTCTATTGAAGGTCCCAAGTAACCCTGATTCATATTGTCCAATATCTTTGCTAACATCAGACATTAAGTTGTGGGTATAAGTGCCCATCAGTGCCCATGAAATACAGACTGCCAGTGCCCATCAGTCCCCATGAAGTACAGCTTGCCAGTGCCCATGAAATACAGCCTATCAGTGCCCATGAAATACAGCCTGCCAGTGCGCATCAGTGCCCATGAAATACAGCCTGCCAGTGCCTATCAGTGCCCATGAACTACAGCCTGCCAGTGCCCATGAAATACAGCCTATCAGTGCCCATTAAATACAGCCTGCCAGTGCCCATGAAATACAGCTTGCCAGTGCTCATCAGTGCCCATGAAATACAGCCTGCCAGTGCCCATCAGTGCCCATGAAATACAGCCTGCCAGTGCCCATGAAATACAGCCTGCCAGTGCCCATGAAATACTACCTGCCAGTGCCCATAAAATACAGCCAGCCAGTGCCCATGAAATACAGCCTGCCAGTGCGCATCAGTGCCCATGAAATATAGAATGCCAGTGCCCATCAGTGCCCATGAAATACAGCTTGCCAGTGCCCATGAAATACAGCCTGCCAGTGCCCATCAGTGCCCATGAAATACAGCCTGCCAGTGCCCAAGAAATACAGTCTGCCAGTGCCCATCAGTGTCCATGAAGTACAGCCTGCCAGTGCCCAAGAAATACAGCCTGCCAGTGCCCATCAGTGCCCATCAGTGCCCATGAAATAAAGCCTGCCAGTATTCATCAGTGCTCATGAAATACATCCTGCTAGTGCCCATCAGTGCATATGAAATACAGCCTGCCGTTGCCCATGAAATATAGCCTGCCAGTGCCCATCTGTGTCCATGAAATACAGCCTCACAGTGCCCATCAGTGCCCATGAAATACAGCCTGCCAGTGTTCATCAGTGCCCATGAAATACATCCTGCTAGTGCCCATCAGTGCACATGAAATACAGCCTGCCATTGTCCATGAAATACAGCCTGCCAGTGCGCATCAGCGCCCATGAAATACAGCCTGCTGGTGCCCATGAAATACAGCATGCCAGTGCCCATCCGTACCCATGAAATACAGCCTGCCAGTGCCCATTATATACAGCCTTGCCAGTTCCTGGTAGATGTTACAATGTCCTGCTGTAGCAGATCTGTGTCGCCAGATGTCCTGCCTCCTATGACACACGGCACAATGGTTCCTAGCATTGGATCACTGTGCTGTCTATCACAAGAGGCGGTCTCGGAGGCGGGACATCATTATGTGGCTGGACACACAAAATGGGATGGAAGGAAAACTGACAGGGGCGCTGGGCCGATTCATGAGAGGCGCCCAGCGGCCCCGCCCTGCCCCTTTTTTGCCTCCATTGCGGGACATTTTCTCTTAAGGCGACATTCATTGGAGTATAAGCCGAGGCGGGGTTCTCCAGACTAAAAAATGGGCTGGAAAACTCGGCTTATATTGTATGTCTCCCCAAGAGCAAGGGCAGAGGTGAATGGATGTGTATCGACCCCTTTCTCATTGTCCAGGGGGTCGAGGCAGGGGATGTTCCTTATCCCCACTGCTCTTTGGTCTGGCCGTTGAACCCTTGGCTGAGGCTATTTGGTCATCTGTGGATATTGTGGGATTCCGCAGATCTACAGGTGAAGACAAGATCTTTCCTGGGAGATATGGATCCTTCAATATCTGCAGTCCTTAATAAACTTACATGGATCCTTCTCAGGATTTAATATTACCGTATATACTCCTGTATAAGCTGACTTTTTTCAGCACATTTTTTTTATGCTGAAAAAGCCTCCCTCGGCTATACTCGAGTGAGGGCAGGGATACCGCACTTTGAACTGTGGTTGCAGTGCCCCCCCTTCCTTACACAGTGGGAGGGACCGCTAGGTCTTGTTGCTGACTCTGAAATTTTTGGCCATGCTGTGACAAAAGTCTCCCCCTCCTAGACCAGCTTGTGTGATGGACAGAGCACTGTGTCTATTACACCAGCTGGTCTAGGAGGAGGGCGGGGCTTTTGTCACATCGCGGCCAAATGGTTCAGAATGAGCTCCGAGATACAGAAGGAGATGCCCGTTTTACAATCTAGGTACTGACTGCTGAGACTGCATGAATGGTCACAGTCAATACTAGTGAGGCTGCAATTACGGGCACATTGAGGCAGCAATGATGGGCACAATGAGGCAGCAATGATGGGCATGAGACTACAATGATGGGCACGGTGAGGCCACAATGATGGGCATGGTAAGGCTTTCGGTGATAGGCACAGTGAGGCTAAAATGATGGGTGCGGTAAGGCTGGGGTGATGGGCACAGGGAGGCTACAATGATGGGCATGGTAAGGCTGCAGTGATGGGTACAGTGAGGCTACAATGATGGGCTTGGTAGGGCTGTATTGATGGGCACAGTGAGGCTACAGTGATGGGCATGGTAAGGCTGCAATGATAGGCATTGTGAGGTTGTGGTGAAGCGACCAGTGAGGCTACAATGATGGGCATGGTAAGGCTGTGGTGATGTGCACAGTGAGGCTACAATGATGGGCACGGAAAGGCTGCAATAATGGGCATGGGGAGGCTGCGGTGATGGGCACAGTGAGGCTACTATTTTGGGCATGGTAAGGCTGCAATGATGGACATTGTGAGGCTACAATGATGGGCATGGTAAGGCTGCGGTGATGGGCACAGTGAGGCTACAATGATGGGCATGGTAAAGCTGCAATAATGGGCATGGTGATGCTGCGGTGATGGGCACAGTGAGGCTACAATTTTTAGGCATGGTAAGGCTGCAATGATAGGCATGGTGAGGCTGTGATGAAGGGACCAGTGAGGATACAATGATGGGCATGGTAAGGCTATGGTGACGGGCACAGTGAGGCTACAATGATGGGCTCGGTAAGGCTGCAATGATAGGCATGGTGAGGCTGCAGTGAAGCGACCAGTGAGGCTACAATGATGGGCATGGTAAGGCTGCGGTGATGGGCACAGTGAGGCTACAATGATGGGCACGGAAGGGCTGCAATAATGGGCATGGTAATGCTACGGTGATGGGCACAGTGAGACTACTATTTTGGGCATGGTAAGGCTGCAATGATGGGCATGGTGAGGCTGTGGTGATGGGCACAGTGAGGCTATAATCATGGGCATGGTAAGGCTGCGGTGATGGGCACAGTGAGGCTACAATGATGGGCATGGTAAAGCTGCAATAATGGGCATGGTGGGGCTACAATTTTGGGCATGGTAAGGCTGCAATAATGGGCATGGTGAGGCTGCGGTGATGGGCACAGTGAGGCTACAATTTTGGGCATGGTAAGGCTGCAATGATAGGCATGACGAGGCTGCGGTGAAGGGCACAGTGAGGCTACAATGATGGGCACGGTAAGGTTGCAATGATAGCATGGTGAGGCTGTGATGAAGGGACCAGTGAGGCTACAATGATGGGCACGGTAAGGCTGCGGTGATGGGCACAGTGAGGCTACAATGATGGGCTCGGTAAGGCTGCAATGATAGGCATAGTGAGGCTGCTGTGAAGCGACCAGTGAGGTTACAATGATGGGCATGGTGAGGCTGCGGTGATGGGCACAGTGAGGCTACAATGATGGACACAGTGAGGCTACAATTTTGGGCATGGTAAGGCTGAAATAATGGGCATGGTGAGGCTGCGGTGATGGGCACAGTGAGGCTACAATGATGGGCATGGTAAGGCTGCAATGATGGGCATGGTGAGGCTGCGGTGATGGGCACAGTGAGGCTACAATGTTGGGCATGGTAAAGCTGCAATGATGGGCATGGTGAGGCTGTTCAAATCAATAATACACTCACTAATGCCCTTTCACCTGTTACCACTGCGCTTCCAGCCAAAAGAACCCTTCCCCTAATTAAGTGAAGGATTGTATGCCTGTCATCCACATCCCTGCAAAAAGGGTTTGGAAAGCGCTTTTCTGCCAAACACGTTGAGTGTGAGGCTAATTTAGTCGGTGAGTTAATTCACATTAGGGGGAGAGGAATCACATTTCACAGCGGTGTGGTGAAGGAAAGGTGGTTTGAGAGAAAAAAACACTGATCAATATTGCTTGCTAAAGTGAAATATGTTTTGGAGACTCACGGACTTTTGCAACATTGTATGAACACTGCATATGCTCTGCAATACTCTCTGAGGAGTGTTTAAATGTATAGTGTGAACTATCACTTATTCACTGGGTTATTTATTTTTATTTAATGTTTATTTACTATTAATAATTTTTTAATTTTTTATTTTTTTATTTATGTATACAAATTTTTTTTTTAGCTATATTTGATGCACCATGTAGTGTAATATTTAGTGGTGTAAGGCCGCGTACACACGCGCGGACTGTTCGCCCAACTTTGTCCGTCCAACAGTTTCGGCAAACAGTCCGCTCAAACTTAGCATGGACGGACATGGCCACACACGACGGACGAACAGTTTGCTGAAACCGTGCGCGATGACGTGAACGGCACGCACGACGGGACGAAAAATACGACGTCCTATACACTGCATTATAGCTTTCGGCGTGAAAATCCTTTCTGAGCATGCGCGCAACTTTGTTTGACGAACAAGCCTGCACACGAGCGGACTGTTCGCTGAAACAAGGTTTCAGCGGACAGTTTTACGGAATTTCCGAAAAACCTTGTCCGTCCAACTGTCCGCTGAAACTGTCCGCTGAAAGCCCACACACGAGCGGACTGTCCGCCCAAACACTGTTCAGCGGACAAAGTTGGGCGAACAGTCCGCGCGTGTGTACGCGGCCTTACAGTCACTTGGTTTAAGGCCACGTGTTTCAATTATTTATAATGGTGAGGCTGTGGTGATGGCACAGTGAGGTTACAATGATGGGCACGGTAAGGCTGCAATGATAGGCATGGTGAGGCTGCGATGAAGGGACCAGTGAGGCTACAATGATGGGCACAGTGATGCTGGCAGCCTCTGTGTTGTCCGTGCCGAACCGCATCCTGAAAATATAACCAGTAGCTGCTGCATTTCCTGCACTAGGCTTATACTCGAGTCAATACGTTTTCTCAGTTTTTTGGGGTAAAATTAGGTGCCTCTGCTTATATTCGGGTCGGCTTATACTCAAGTATATACGGTAATTGGGACAAATCTGTAATGATGCTTGTGGACTCTGAGTGTACGGGACACCTGCGCCAGACTCAACGGATGGAGCCATGGTCACATCATTTAAATACTTAGGAGTGGTAATTACTCAACATAAGGGATATATGAAGCAGATGGCCATACGGGATAATTACTGCCTCTACGAATTAACCACTTGCTGACCACGCGCCGTCATTTTACGGCGGCAGGTTGGCACGGTCCTGCGAACCATCGTAGCTATACGCCTGCTAAAAGGAATCGGGAACCCCGCAGTCCATCACTTCGTCTAGCCAGTCCCCTCCCCCCTTCAGTTAGAAACACACACTAGGGAATACAGTTAACCCCTCAATCTCCCCCCTAGTGTTAACCCCTTCACCGCCAGTGGCATTTTTACAGTAATCAGTGCATTTTCATAGCACTGATCGCTGTATAAATGCCAATGGTCCCAAAAATGCATCAAAAGTGTCCGATGTGCCCGCCATGATAATAAAAATCACATATCGCCGCCATTACTAGTAAAAATAATAATAAAAATATTTTTAGGGGACAGCAAATTTACACTGTTATACAAGCTGTACACTCACTACTTTACATTGTAGCCAAGTGTCATTTCTTCAGTGTTGTCACATGAAAAGATAAAAGGAAAGATTTACAAAAATGTGAAGAGTGTACTTAGTTTTGTGAGACACTGTAAATAAAAATCTATTTCTTAAAAATAATTGTTGTTTTGTTGATGTCTGTTACAGTTCTCAAAAGTCCCATGGGCAGCTTTTTTTGTGGGCTGAGCGGACACTAGATGCCCTCAGCAACATTCAACCCAATTCCTCTGAGCCCAGTTCACCCTGGACCCGCCCCCCCAGCCTGTGACTGGGCAGTGAAAGGAGAAGCAGTGCAGAGATGATGAGCTCATCTCTCCCTCTGCCATTCTGCTCTCTCCTCCTATCAGCATGCTTCTTGCCCATCACATGAACTGATTGAACCTACTTCTTCCTAGCCCAAGTCATCCCGGACGAGCCCCCAACCGATATCTGAACAGTGTAAGGAAAAGCAGCGCAGTGATAAACTCATCTCTATGTCTGCTCTCTCCCCCTATCAGCACATGAACCAATTGGCTCCTTCTGCTCATTCTTCCTCTGACACTTCACAGATTTCTAGATGTCCTCAATCTGATGGCCAGCATCATTCACCCCAATATCCCTGAGCCCAAGTTGCCCTGAACCAACTTGAGTGGTCTTATATATAGGGACTAAACATGCCTCCTTTGCTACGTATCTCCTGTTTGTCTAGAGTTCCCTTTTATTACATAGAGATATCCCTGTATTGTATCTCATTCTAATGCTCAGTCTTTTTTTTTTTTTTGCTTCAGTCTTTTTTTTTTTTTTAAATGATAGCCTTAATTGCAGCCCCATGTATGCAGATATCTGTGTCCTGAGAGAAAGAGCAAAGTCCCAATCAATAGTTATCCAGAGGAAGCAATAAAACTTCTGACATTCCTATAACGAACATTGATCCGGAATGGAAGATCCTCCTATTATCTCCATACAAATAGATAACTGAAGACAATGGGCATCCGTTCACAGAACCAGATTGCATGCAGTACTTTCCCAAACGCCGCATGTGATCCTGAAAATCTAAATTCACGATTGCTTTATGCGGTATTTACACTCGCTAAATACCGCATAAAACAGGCGTGAAAGTCAATTCATAAAAAGGAAAAAATGCGAGCGGTAAATAAGTAGCAGTCCCAGCACGCAATATTAAAGGAACCGGCAGCCGCATCCTTAACAGGAAACAACATGGTCATTAACTACTTCCCGACCGGCGCACACACATATACCTCGACAGAATGGCATGCACAAGCAAATTGGCGTACAGGTATGTCCCATTAAATTTGCTGCCGTGCCATAACGTGCGCCCTGGTCAGGACCTCCGTGAGTCCGATCGCGGGTCCCACGGACTAGATCGCTGCGGGGATACCCGTGATCGTCTCACGAGGAGGAAGAACGGGGAGATGCTAAAGTAAACAAGCATCTCCCCGTTCTACCTGGCAACAGTGACACCGATTTCTGCTTCCTGTGATTGGAGCAGAGATCAGTGATGTGTACAACACAGCCACGCCCCCCACAGTTAGCAACACGCCCCTAGGATGCACTTAAACCCTACACTGCCCCCCTAGTGGTTAACCCTGTCACTGCCAGTGTAATTTACACAGGAATGCAGTGCATTTGTATAGCAATGATTGCTGTATAAATGACAGTGGTCCCAAAAATGTGTTAAAAATGTCCGATGTGTCCGCCATAATGTCGCAGTCACAATAAAAATCGCTGATCGCCGCCATTGCTAGTAAAAAAAAAATTATTAATAAAAATGCCTACTATTACTATTTGTAAAAGCTATAACTTTTGCACAAACCAATCAATAATCGCTTATTGCGATTTTTTTAGTAAAAATATGTAGAAGAAACTGAGGAAAAAAAATGTTTTTTTTTAATAAATTTTTTGGGGGATATTTATTATAGCAAAAAATAAAAAAAAATGCGTTTTTTTTTTTAAATTGTCACTCTTCTTTTGTTTATAGCACAAAAAATAAAAACCACAGAGGTGATCAAATACCACCAAAATAAAGCTCTATTTGTGGGAAAAAAAATAGGTCAATTTTGTTTGGGTGCAACGTTGCAAGACCGCGCAATTGTCAGTTAAAGCGACGCAGTGCCTAATTGCAAAAAGTGCACTGGTAACGAAGGAGGTAAATTCCTCCGGGGCATAAGTGGTTAAAAAAATAACAAAACAGTAAAGTTAGCCCAATTTTTTTTATATAAGGTGAAAGATGATGTTACACCAAGTAAATAGATACCTAACATGTCACGCTTTAAAATTGCGCACACTCGTGGAATGACGCCTAACTTCGGTACATAAAGATCTTCATAGGCGACGCTTTGAACATTTTTACAGGTTACTAGTTTAGAGTTACAGAGGAGTAACGCACTCGGCGATACCTCACATGCAAAGGGGTCCCCCCATGTAAAAATTAAAAAAATTGGTGTGGGGTCCCCTCTACAATATCCATACCAGACCCTTATCCCAGCATGCAGCCCAGCAGGTCGGGAAAGGGGAGGAAGAGTGAACGCCCCCCCCTTCCTGAACTCTACCAGGCCACATGGTCTCAACATGGGTGGTTTTAAGAGGAACCCGCCCTTCAAAAATGTAAAAAAAATGGCATGGGGCTCCCAAAATCCATACAAGACCCTTATCCGAGTATGCAGCCCAGCATGTTAGGAAAGGGGGGGGGGAGAGCGAGCCTCATGCCCTCAACATGTGGGGGAAGGGATTTTGAGGGGAACCCCAATGCCAAAATTACAAAAAAAAATGGCGTGAGGTCCCCCCTCCAAAGCCATACCAGACCCTTATCCAAGTATGCAACCAGGCAGGTTAGGAAAGGGTGGTAATAGCGCGTGCCCCCCTGAATCATACCAGGCCACATGTCCACAACATGGGGGTATTTTGAGGGGAGCCCACACACCAAAATTACAAAATAAAAATGGCGTGAGGTCCCCCCTCACAAAATCCATACTAGACCCTTATCCAAGTATGCAGCCAGGCAGGTTAGGAAAGGGTGGTAAGAGTGCGTGCCCCCCCCGAACCATACCAGGCCACATGTCCTCAACATGGGGGGATTTTGAGGGGAACTCCCACACCAAAATGACAAAAAAAATGGCGTGAGGTCCCCCCCTCCAAAGTCTATACCAGGCCCTTATCCAAGTATGCAGCCAAGCAGGTTAGGAAAAGGTGGTAAGAGCGAGTGCCCCCGAACCATACCAGGCCACATGTCCTCAATGTGGGGGGATTTTAAGGGGAACCCCCACACCGAAATTTGAAAAAATGTCACGAGGTCCCCCCCAAAATCCGTACCAGACCCTTATCCCTCCGAGGATGATCAGGCACCCTCCCCTCCTGAACCATACCAGGCCACATGGCCTCAACAAGGCGGTGTGCTTTGGGGCTCTGCCCCTTTTCCCCTAAAGCACCTTGGACAGGGGCCTCTTCCCCACAACCCTAGCCAGTGGTTGTGGGGGTCCCCAGGGGGGACTTATGAGAATCTGGAAGCCCCCAAATCCTGCCCCCCTTATTTGAATGAGTAGGGCTACATAGTACCTCTACTCATTCACAAAAAAAAGAGGTGTAGTGCAAAAAATAAATGGTTGGACATCTGCTGTGTCCAAAGCCGTCCCTTCCCGCCCAGGGCCCCTGCTAAACTGATGGGGCCCGGCCAACTTATCTTATATATCTTGACTGGTTCTCTCTCATTTTCATTTTAATTCCAGTGTAATAATTGCAAATACAAACACTTCCCCCTCCACCATTGTCCTCCGGATCGATGTCTTGAAAACATTGAGCATTCATCATGATTATCGTCCTCCTCGGGATAATGCAAGATGTTACAAAAGTACTTGGTACAAGTGGAGGAGCGTATTGAACCCAAACTGGTTTCATCCGTCAAAGCTGACGTCCTCAGAGGAACCGAAAAGTGCTACCTCACTATTTATTCATGACCTGATGGAGGAAACGGAGAGCACTGTTGTCATTTTTTTGTCAGCGACACAAATTATGTAGAATTATTAAAAATCAGCAGGATAATTACATATCACGGAGGGGACCTGACAAAATAATAATATAGGAAAATGCAATTATATTGCTGTAGTAAATAGAAGGTTGTGAAACCTAAGCCAAGGGGAATAGAATGGTGTCTTGTACTGTATATGAAAAGAAATACAGGCAAAACAGAGCTAGAAATGTTCAAATAATAATAAAATATTATAGTAAAATAAAAAAAATAAAAAAATAAAAATATTACAATATATAAAGGACTAAGGAATATTGAAATAATATAATAAAATAATTAAAAAACAAAACAAAATAAACTAAATTATAAACAAAAATGATTCAAATATATGGTAGGACTAAGGAATATTGAAATAATATAATAAAAGAATGCAAAAATAAAACAAAATAAACTAAATTATAAACAAAAATGATTAAAATATATGAGAGGACTTAGAAACATTGAAATAATATAATAAGAGAATGCAAAAATAAAACAATTATTAAAATATACGATAGGACTTAAAAATATTGAAATAATATAATAAAAGAATTCAAAAATAAAATAAACTAAATTATAGACAAAAATGATTCAAATATACGATAGGACTTAGAAATATTGAAATAATATAATAAAAGAATGCAAACATAAAACAAAATAAACTAAATTATAAACAAAAAGGATTCAAATATATAATAGGACTTAGGAATATTGAAATAATATAACAAAAGAATGCAAAAATAAAACAAAATAAACTAAATTGTAAACAAAAATGATTCAAATATATAATAGGACTTATAAATATTGAAATAATATAATAAAGGAATACAAAAATAAAACAAAATAAACTAAATTATAAACAAAAATGATTAAAATATATGATAGGACTTAGGAATATTAAAATAATATAATAAAGGAATACAAAAATGATAAACAAATACAACTAAATGAATGACATTTAAAAAATAAAACATATTAAAAAAATAAATAAAACAATATTCAAATATATTTAATGACTTGGGAATTGTAAAATAATATGATGAAAGAATACAAATATATGAAAACAAACACAGGAAATATTAAAATAATTAAAATAATATTAAAATATTATAGTAAAATAATATAAAAAAAAAAGCCCTGATATTAAAATATATTAAAAGGACTTCGGAATATTAAAAAAATATATTGTAATAATATAATAAAATAATACAAAAATAAAACAAAATAAAATAAATTAAAACAAAAATGATAAAATATACATTTAAATAATATAATAAAAGAATACAAATAGGATAAAAAAAACTAAGTAAAAAAAAGTAATAAAACAAAATAAAAAATAAAACAAAAATAAAACATGAAACAATATTAAAATATATTTAATGACAGGAATGTTAAAATAAAATAATAAAAGAACACAAAAATACAATTGGCCACATTTGGCACTTTGTGGGGGGAGCCACTTCTAGTCAAATTCTCCGTGGTGAACTGAGCCTGAAGATTGCCCCCCCCCCCTTCCTTACCCTGCAGTGACGGCTTCACTTTCTGGTTCCCTTACTAGAGATGCTGGCGCTTGCCCCCGAAGCCAAATAAAGAATCAGCTCTGGTGAGGACATCCAGCCCACGCCAGCATGCAGTAGAGTATGACCCCCATTACCCAGCATTCTGCACCACCTGCATCTCCCAATACTCTATCTGTACTTGCATTACACCTCACTGGTGTCCCGACTCCCTCCCCCACTACCTGCATCCCCCATTACCCTACATTCTGTATTCCCCATTACTTTGCCCCCCTCCCTCATTTCCTTACACCCTGTATTTCCGATTCCTCCACATTCTCCTTTACTCTACACTCTGTATCCCCCATTATTCTACACTCTGTATCCCCCATTACTCTACACTCTGCATCCTCCATTACTATACACTCTGCATTCCCCATTACTCTACACTCTGCATCCCACTATTACTATACACTCCCTCCCCCACTCCCCCGCACTCTGCAGCTCCTGCATCCCCCATTACTTTGCCCCCCTCCCTCATTTCCTTACACCCTGTATTTCCGATTCCTCCACATTCTCCTTTACTCTACACTCTGTATCCCCCATTATTCTACACTCTGTATCCCCCATTACTCTACACTCTCCATCCTCCATTACTATACACTCTGCATCCCCCATTATTCTACACTCTGCATCCCCCATTACTCTACACTCTGCATCCCCCCATTACTCTACACTCTGCATTCCCCATTACTCTCCACATTGTATCCCCCTTTACTCTACACTCTACATCCCCCCATTACTCTACACTCTACATCCCTCCAATACTTTACACTCTGTACCCCCCCATTACTCTACATTCTGCACGCTCCATTACTCTAAACTCTGTATCCCCCATTACTCTACACTCTGCATCCCTCTATTACTATACACTCTGTATCCCCCATTACTCTACACTCTGCATCCCCCATTATGCTACACTCTGAATCCCCCATTACTCTACACTCTGTATCCCCCATTACTCTACACTCTGTATCCCCCATTACCCTACACTCTGTATCTCCCATTACCCTACACTCTGTATCTCCCATTACCCTACACTCTGTATCCCCCATTACCCTACACTCTGTATCCCCCATTACTCTACACTCTGTATCCCCCATTACTCTACATTCTGTATCCCCCATTACTCTACACTCTGTATCCCCCATTATTCTACACTCTGCATCCCCCATCACTCTACACTCTGCATCCCCCATTACTCTACCATCTGCATCCCTCATTACTCTACACTCTGAATCCCCCATTACTCTAAACTCTGTATCCTCCATTACTCCACACTCTGTATCCTCCATTACTCCACACTCTGTATCTCCCATTACTCTACACTCTGTATCCCCCTATTACTCTACACTCTGTATCCCCCATTACTCTACACTCTGCATCCCTCTATTACTATACACTCTGTATCCCCCATTACTCTACACTCTGCATCCCTCTATTACTATACACTGTGTATCCTCCATTACTCCACGTTCTCCAACCCCTTTTACTCAGGAACGAAGAGCTTAGTAAAGAGGGACCTGAGGTTAGGAAATGAGTGAACTGTGAGATCTCCACAGGCCTCCCCTGCTGACCTGATGGAGCCCGGGCCCCGTAGAGGAGAGCTGCTATTTACCCCTGTGCAGGCAGCCCTGCCTATAAATGCCATGCTTTTGTACAAACAGTTGATCCTTTCAAGAAAACTGACAGTTAATTATGGTGACACTAAACACGAGTGTATATTTCAGCCTAATAGAAGGGATGTAATGTGAGGAATGGCAGGGGGGAGGCAAGACGCTTGAGCGCCGCGCATTACCGGGCCCAGGAATGATATCTCTGATACATAAGTGTGAAGACTTGAAAGACACGGCTTGTCATGTTCACATTTCCTTTCTACAAGGTCACGTTTTCTTGTCACCGGTGACACGGAGCAATAGTAGCTTGTCAACACATCCGATTAGCTCAGGAAGAGGAAATTAATTCATCCATAACTGGTCTTTGGTTAAACATTGTACGGCGCCCGCTCATGTGACCGATCCTATGAGCCTTCGCTAAATATAAACATTCGTACGGCGCGTAAAAACAAATACTCTTAGAAGAAATGTCACCACAGTTATTACATTTATTGTTGCAGCTTCAGCGTACACACAGACCGGTGAGAAAACTGCATGAGCATGAAGCCCCCAATAGTTTGCATTTATTCTGATATCGCATCACTTCACCAAAAATTAAAAAATGTAAGTAAAAATTTGTGAGGTTGCTAAAATTTGCAACTAAGTAATAAATATAAATTCTTAGCGAATGTTCTTAGTGGATAATGTTAATGAATCTGCACCTTTGATAATAATAATTATATGTGTTATTATTATTATTATTATTATTATTAATAATAATAATAATAATAATAATAATAATAATAATAATAATAATTTGAGATGTGCACGACAGAAAACTTCCTCTGTTTCAGTTTCATTAGTTTAAGTGATACTAAACACGCACTGTTTATTTTACATTCTCCCTTCCATTTCTATATGTGGATGACGTTGCTGTAATTATAAAAAATAAAATAAAAATCTAAGTTCCTTTTTCCTAATCAATATCCAGCTGTCACATGACCCAGCTCTCTCCTAGCCTGTCTACAGGGAAACATAAGCTCAACCTCATTAGAACACCTTTGGGATGAATTAGGGCGGAGACTGAGAGCCAGGCCTTCTCGTCCAACATCAGTGCCTGACTTCCCAAATGTGCTTCTGGAACAATGGTCAAACATTCCCATAGACACACTCCTAAACCTTGTGGGTGGCCTTCCCATACGAGTTGAAGCAGTTAGAGCTGCAAAGGATGGGCCTCCTCCGCTGTCCTAATGCCTGCTCCTCCGTCTACTCTGCTGTCCTCGTGCCCGGCCCCTGTGCCTCCTCTGCTATCCTCATGCCCGCCTCCTCCGTCTCCTCCACTGTCCTCATGTCTGCCTCCTCTGTCTCCTCTGCCTCCTCTGCTATCCTTGTGCCCGCCTCCTCCGCTGTCCTCGAGCCGGCCTCCTCCGCTGTCCTCATGCCGGCCTCCTCCGTCTCCTCCACTGTCCTAATTTCTGCCTCCTCCATCTCCTCTGTCTCCTCCGCTGTCCTCGTGCCCGCCTCCTCCGTCTCCTTTGCCTCCTCCGCTGTCCTCGTGCCCGCCTCCTCCACTGTCCTTGTGCTCGACTCCTCCGTCTCCTCCGCTATCCTAGTGCCTGCCCCCATGCCCGCCTCCGTCACCTCCTCTGCCTTCTCCACTGCACTCGTGCTCGCTTCCTCCGCTGTTCTCAGGCCCGCCTCCTCCATCTCCTCCGCTGCTCTCAGGCCCGCCTCCTCCATCTACTCTGCTGTCCTCGTGCCCGCCTCCTCCGCTGTCCTCATGCCCGCCTCCTCCATCTCCCCCACTGTCCTCATGTTCGCCTCCTCTGTCTCCTCTGCCTCCTCTGCTGTCCTCGTGCCCACCTCCTCCGCTGTCCTTATGCTGGCCACCTCCGTCTCCTCCACTGTCCTAATTTCTGCCTCCTCCTTCTCCTTTGCCTCCTCCGCTGTCCTCTTGCCCGCCTCCTCCGTCTCCTTTGCCTCCTCCGCTGTCCTTGTGCCCACCCCCTCTGTTGTCCTTGTGCCCACCTCCTCCACTGTCCTCCTGCTTGCCCCCATGCCCGTCTCCTTCACCTCCTCTGCCTCCTCCACTGCCCTCATGCCTGCTTCCTCCGCTGTCCTCATGCCCACCTCCTCCATCTCCTCCACTGTCCTCATGCCCGCCTCCTATGTCTACTCTGCTGTCCTCATGCCCGCCTCCTTTGCCTCCTCTGCTGTCCTCATGCCCGCCTCCTCCATCTCCTCCACTGTCCTCCTGTCCACCTCCTGCATCTCCTCTGCTGTCCTCATGTCCGCCTCCTCCATCTCCTCTGCCTCCTCCACTGTCCTTGTGCCCACCTCCTCTGCTGCCCTCATGCCCACCTTCTCCGCTGTCCTTGTGCCCGCCTCCTCCATCTTCTCCGCTGTCCTCATGTCCGCCTTCTCTGTCTCCTCTGCTGTCCTCATGCCCACCTCCTCCGTCTCCTTTGCCTCATCCGCTGTCCTCGTGCCCACCTCCTCCGCTGTCCTTGTGCCTGCCCCCATGCCCGCTTCCTTCACCTCCTCTGCCTCCTCCACTGCCCTCGTGCCTGCTTCCTCTGCTGTCCTCATGCCCGCCTCCTCCATCTCCTCCGCTGTCCTCATGCCCGCCTCCTCCGTCTACTCTGCTGTCGTCGTGCCCGCCTCCTCCATCACCTCTGCTTCCTCCATTGTCCTCGTGCCCACCTCCTCCGCTGTCCTCATGCCCACCTTCTCCGCTGTCCTTGTGCCCGCCTCCTCCATCTTCTTCGCTGTCCTCAAGTCCGCCTTCTCCGTCTCCTCTGCCTCCTCCTCTGTCCTCGTGCCCACCTCCTCTGCTGTCCTTGTGCCTGCCTCCTCTGTCTCCTCCGCTGTGCTTGTGCCTGCCCCCATGCCCCCTCCTTCACCTCCTCTGCCTCCTCCACTGCCCTCGTGCCTGCTTCCTCCGCTGTCCTCATGCCGCCTCCTCCATTTCCTCCGCTGTCCTCATGCCCGCCTCCTCCGTCTACTCTGTTGTCGTCATGCCCACCTCCTCCATCACCTCTGCTTCCTCCATTGTCCTCGTGCCCACCTCCTCCGCTGTCCTCATGTCCTTCTTCGCCTCCTCTGCCTCCTCTGCTGCCCTCGTGCCCGCTTCCTCTGCTGTCCTCATGCCCGCCTCCTCCATCTTCTCTGCTGTCCTCATGCCCGCCTCCTCCATCTCCTCTGCTGTCCTCATGCCCACCTCCTCCGTCTACTCTGCTGTGCTCGTGCCCGCCTCCTGTGCCTCCTCTGCTGTCCTCATGCCCGCCTCCTCCATCTCCTCCACTGTCCTCCTGCCCACCTCCTCCATCTCTTCTGCTGTCCTCATATCCGCCTCCTCCATCTCCTCCACTGTCCTCCTGCCCGCCTCCTCCATCTCCTCTGCTGTCCTCATATCCGTCTCCTCCGTCTCCTCTGCCTCCTCCGCTGTCCTCATGCCTGCCTTCTCCGCTGTCCTTGTGCCCACCTCCTCCATCTCCTCCGCTGTCCTCAAGTCCACCTTCTCCGTCTCCTTTGCCTTCTCCACTGTCCCCGTTCCTGCCTCCTCCGCCTCCTCTGCCTCCTCCACTGTCTTCGTGCTCGCCTCCTTCGGTTCATCCGCTGTCCACGGTCCCGCCTCCTCTGCTGTCCTCATGCCTGCCTCCTTCTCTTCCTCTGCTGTCCTCATGTCTGCCTCCTCTGCTGTCCTTATGCCTGCATCCTTCACTTCCTCCGCTGTCCTCATGTCTGCCTCCTCTGCTGTCCTCGTGACTGCCTCCTCCTCTGTCCTCGTGCCTGCCTCTTCTGCCTTTCCTGTGCCTGCCTTCTCCACTGTCCCCATGCCCACCTTCTTCCACTGTCCTCATGTCTGCCTCCGCTGTTCTTTTGCCCGCCTCCTCCACTGTCCACATTCTTGCCTTTTTCCGCTGTCCTCGTGCCTGCCTCCTCCACCTCTTCCGCTGTCCTTGTGCCCTCCTCGCAGGCTGAGCCAGGACAGCTGATAAGGCAGTAGAGCCAGCACTTCTGTACCGGGCCCTTGCCCCATCAGTTCAAAAAGGGGGGAGGCCCAGTCATCTGCCTAGCAGGAGGGCCAGCTGTACTGCCTTACTGATGACTCTTGTGGCACACCCTGTAGTGCAGGGGGATCGGGATCTGCACCCCCCACCCCACCTGCTGTTTGGGCGGGGCAGTCAGGTATGCTGTACTGGGCCCCCCATGATTTCTAACAGCAGTCCTGGGCTGAGCTGCTGCTGACCTCCATTGCAGCAACCGCAACGGATGTCCTCCATAGCAGCTGCTTTCTCCAGAGAGTTAGTCAGCGCCCCCCAGCTCTGTGTAGGGCCCCCTTCATGTTACCCCACCCCCCAGGCAGCTGCCTAGTTCGCCTAGCCAGAGCGCCAGCACTGGTTTGTAGAGAACATCAGAACTTCTGCCATGCCGGACACGTGGCAAAGCTGTGTAAATCTCAGCACTGGATGGCCAGAAATGCATTTTTTTTTATGTTTTAATTGTTTGCCTGGAGTTAAAAAAAATAAATCAGAGAGCATCATAGAGCGGAGACTGCGAGCCAGGCCTTCTCGTCCAACATCAATGCCTGACCTCACAAATGTGCTTCTGGAACAATGGTCAAACATTCCCATAGACGCACTCCTAAACCTTGTGGACGGCCTTCCCATACGAGTTGAAGCAGTTAGAGATGTGCACGACAGAAAACCTGCTTTGTTTCAGTTTCATTAGGTAAAGTGATTCTAAACACGCACTGTTTATTTTACATTCTCCCTTCCATTTCTGTATGTGGATGACGTTACTGTAATTATAAAAAAAAATAAAAATCTAAGTTCCTTTTTCCTAATCAATATCCAGCTGTCACATGACCCAGCTCTCTCCTAGCCTGTCTAAAGGGAAACATAAGCTCAACCCCATTAGAACACCTTTGGGATGAATTAGAGCGGAGACTGCGAGCCAGGCCTTCTCATCCAACATCAGTGCCTGACTTCACAAATGTGCTTCTAGAACAATGGTCAAACATTCCCATAGACACACTCCTAAACCTTGTGGGTTTCCTTCCCATACGAGTTGAAGCAGTTAGAGCTGCAAAGGATGGGCCTCCTCCGCTGTCCTAATGCCTGCCTCCTCCGGCTATTCTGCTATCCTCGTGCCCGGCCCCTGTGCCTCCTCTGCTATCCTCATGCCTGCCTCCTCCGTCTCCTCCATTGTCCTCATGTCCGCCTCCTCTGTCTCCTCCGCTGTCCTCGTGCCCGCCTCCTCCGCTGTCCTCATGCAGGCCCCCTCCGTCTCCTCCACTGTCCTAATTTCTGCCTCCTCTGTCTCCTCTGCCTCCTCCGCTGTCCTCATGCCCACCTCCTCCGTCTCCTTTGCCTTCTCCACTGTCCTTGTGCCCGCCTCCTCCGCTGTCCTTGTGCCCTACTCCTCCGTCTCCTCCGCTGTCCTCGTACTTGCCCCCATGCCCGCCTCCTTCACCTCCTCTGCCTCCTCCACTGCCCTCGTGCCCGCTTCCTCCGCTGTCCTCATGCCCGCCTCCTCCATCTCCTCCGCTGTTCTCATGCCCGTCTCCTCCATCTACTCTGCTGTCCTTGTGCCCGCCTCCTGTGCCTCCTCTGTTGTCCTCATGCTGGCCTCCTCCGTCTCCTCCACTGTCCTCATTTCTGCCTCCTCCGTCTCCTCTGCCTCCTCTGCTGTCCTCATGCCTGCCTCCTCCGCTGTCCTCATGCCTGCCTCCTCCATCTCCTCCACTGTCGTCATGTCCGCCTCCTCTGTCTCCTCTGACTCTGCCGCTGTCCTCGTGCCCACCTCCTCCGCTGTCCTCATGCCTGCCTCCTCCGTCTCCTCCACTGTCCTCATTTCTGCCTCCTCCGTCTCTTTTGCCTCCTCCTTTGTCCTCGTGCCCGCCTCCTCCGTCTCCTTTGCCTCCTCCGCTGTCCTTGTGCCTGCCTCCTCCGCTGTCCTTGTGCCCGCCTCCTCCGTCTCCTCCGCTGTCCTCGTGCCTGCCCCGTGCCCGCCTCCTTTACCTCCTCTGCCTCCTCCACTGCCCTCAGGCCTGCTTCCTCTGCTGTCCTCATGCCGACCGCCTCCATCTCCTCCACTGTCCTCATTTCTGCCTCCTCCATCTCTTTTGCCTCCTCCTCAGTCCTCCTGCCCGCCTCCTCCGTCTCCTTTGCCTCCTCCACTGTCCTTGTGCCCGCCTCCTCCGTCTCCTCCGCTGTCCTCGTGCCTGCCCCATGCCCACCTCCTCCATCTCCTCCACTGTCCTCATGCCCGCCTCCTCTGTCTACTCTGCTGTCCTCGTGCCCGCCTCCTGTGCCTCCTCTGCTGTCCTCATGCTGGCCTCCTCCGTCTCCTCCACTGTCCTCATGTCCGCCTCCTCCGTCTCCTTTGCTGTCCTCATGTCCGCCTCCTCCACTGTCCTCATGCCCACCTCCTCCGTCTCCTCCACTATCCTCATGTCTGCCTCCTCTATCTCCTCTGCCTCCTCCGCTGTCCTCGTGCCTGCCTCCTCCACCATCCTCATGCCGGCCTCCTCCGTCTCCTCCACTGTCCTCATTTCTGCTTCCTCCGTATCCTTTGCCTCCTCCACTGTCCCCGTTCCAGCCTCCTCTGCCTCCTCCACTGTCCTCGCGCTCGCCTCCTTCGGTTCATCCGCTGTCCTCGTGCCCGCCTCCTCCGCTGTCCTTGTGCTCGCCTCCTCCGCCTCCTTTGCCTCCTCCACTGTCCCCGTTCCTGCCTCCTCTGCCTCCTCCACTGTCCTCGTGCTCGCCTCCTTCGGTTCATCCGCTGTCCTCGGTCCCGCCTCCTCCCCTGTCCTTGTGCCTGCCTCCTCCGCTGTCCTCATGTCTGCCTCCTCTGCTGTCCTCATGCCCGCATCCTTCACTTCCTCCGCTGTCCTCATGTCTGCCTCCTCTGCTGTCCTTGTGCCTACCTCCTACTCTGTCCTCATGCCCGCCTCTTCTGCTTTTCTCATGCCTGCCTTCTCCGCTGTTCTCATGCCCGCCTTCTCCACTGTCCCCATGCCACCTTCTTCCACTGTCCTCATGTCCGCCTCCGCTGTTCTTGTGCCTGCCTCCTCCACTGTCCACGTTCCCGCCTTCTTTCACTGTCCTCGTGCCTGCCTCCTCCACCTCTTCCGCTGTCCTTGTGCCCTCCTCACAGGCTGAGCCAGGGCAGCTGATAAGACAGTAGAACCAGCACTTCTGTACCGGGCCCTGGCCCCATCAGTTCAAAAAGGGGGGAGGCCCGGGCACCTAGCAGGAGGGCCAGCTGTACTGCCTTATTGATGACTCTTGTTGCTCACCCTGTATTGCAGGGGGACCGGTATCTGCGCCCCACACCCCACCTGATGTTTGGGTGGGGCAGTCAGGTATGCTGTACTTCTGCCATACCGGACACGTGGCAAAGCTGTGTAAATCTCAGCACTGGATGGCTAGAAATGCATTCTTTTAATTTTTTAAAAATGTTGGCAGGCAAAACAGCTCCCATAGATGTATTTTATTTGCGCGTTTGGCGGTTTGCCTGGAGTTAAAAAAAAATCGGAAAAATCCTTTGTAGAGCTTTTGTATAGAATTTTTTTTTTTTTTTGCAGAGGGGGAAATAAAAAGGAGAGAATAAGTATATACGCCGCTCATTTCTATCACATTAGACGCTTTAATTATATGATCAGTCAGCCGACATTAAACAAAATCCATCTTTATGTTTGCCAAAGGCACCTGTTGGCTTTCTTGACTCATCTGTCAGAGCTTATTCATTTCTAGAAGTGCACGGCCTGCTTGCCTTCAGATCCTACTTTCAGTGTGAGCTTCATTAGACGACGAGCAAAAAAAAAAAACCCACATCGAAAAATATCAATGAAAAGGACCTCCAGCGCCCGATGCGTTTCATAAGTGATGAAGAAATTAGAGATTTATGTATCAGTTTCCTGACTTTCAAAACTTTCAAACCATCAATAATGTTGCAAATAATACAATACATAAATTCTAAATTTTATATATATTTGCGCTTTCAAATGCATTTTTTTTGGAAGATATTTTTTTTTATTATAATGACCATCAACAAAAGGTTATAAGTTGTTACTAATTATAATATTACTAATATTACAATAACTATCAATAAACTATTTTATTTACCCTTTCACGCCTAAAGCTTTTTCAGGCACTTGTTGCTTACAAGTTAAAATCTGTATTTTTTTTGCTAGAAAATTACTTAGAACCCCGCCAAAACATTATCTATATTTTTTTTTAAAAGAGACCCTAGAAAATAAAATGACGATCGTAGCAATATTTTACGTCACACGGTATTTGCACAGCGGTCTTTCAAACTCATTTTTTTGGGAAAATATTTTTTTTTTATTATAATGACCATCAACAAAATGTTATAAGTTGTTACTAATTATAATATATATATTTTTTTTGAGCAGAGACCCTAGAAAATAAAATGGAGATCGTAGCAATATTTTACGTCACATGGTATTTGCGCAGCGGTCTTCTAAATGCAATTTTTTTTGGAAGAAATACACTTTCATGATGTCAGGCCCTCCTTTCTGTTGGCTAATTGCCAGCTCCCATTTCTCCACAGTTACTCAGCTGTTGATGATATCCTGCTCCTCAGTCCTGCCTACTTAAGCCTTCCAGTCCAGAGGATCTCTGACTTCGCCTTGGTCAACATCACAGATAGTGATGGACGAACTTCCGATGGGACGTTTCGCGAACGTGGACCGCGAACGCGGCCGATAGTTCGCGAACCGTAATGTTCGCGGCGGGCCCCATTGACTTCAATGGGAGGTGAACTTTGCAAACTTACAGGTCAAATTTGCAGCCACAAAATAATTAATAGCTGTGCAAACATAGTCCCACCACATGGCCAATGACAGAACACATCTATGAGGGGAATCTGGGATCGACAACTACAAGCATTCTTTTTTTATATGTGAAATTGTGACAATTCAGGACTGTGGAGCGCATGAAGGCAATGGAGGAGAGGGAAGGTCAGGGTAGGCAAAGAAGAGGGTGCAGGAGATGATCAACTGCACCATGATAGAGAGCACTGACATCAGCAGCGTGACATACAGCAATGACACCTGCACCGTGATAGAGTGATCTGACACCAGCACCGTGATAGAGAGCACTGACATCAGCAGCGTGACATAAAGCACTGACACCAGCACCGTGATATACAGCACTGACACCAGCACCGTGATATACTGCACTGACACCTGCACCGTAAGCAGCCCCAGGAGGAAGTCAGCATAGCACAGGGATGGTGGGAGCCCCTCATAATGAGCATAGCACAGGGATGGTGGGAGCCCCTCATAATATGCACAGCAGAGGTACAGCCCCAGGAGGAAGTCAGCACAGCACAGGGATGGTGGGAGCCCCTCATAATAAGCAGCCCCAGGAGGATGTCAGCATATCACAGGGATGGTGGGAGCCCCTCATAATAAGCAGCCCCAGGAGGATGTCAGCATAGCACAGGGATGGTGGGATCCCCTCATAATGAGCATAGCACAGGGATGGTAGGAGCCCCTCATAATATGCACAGCAGAGGTACAGCCCCAGGAGGAAGTCAGCACAGCACAGGGATGGTGGGAGCCCCTCATAATAAGCAGCCCCAGGAGGAAGTCAGCACAGCACAGGGATGGTGGGAGCCCCTCATAATGAGCATACCACAGGGATGGTGGGAGCCCCTCATAATATGCACAGCAGAGGTACAGCCCCAGGAGGAAGTCAGCACAGCACAGGGATGGTGGGAGCCCCTCATAATAAGCAGCCCCAGGAGGATGTCAGCATAGCACAGGGATGGTGGGAGCCCCTCATAATAAGCAGCCCCAGGAGGATGTCATCATAGCACAGGGATGGTGGGATCCCCTCATAATGAGCATAGCACAGGGATGGTAGGAGCCCCTCATAATATGCACAGCAGAGGTACAGCCCCAGGAGGAAGTCAGCACAGCACAGGGATGGTGGGAGCCCCTCATAATAAGCAGCCCCAGGAGGAAGTCAGCACAGCACAGGGACGGTGGGAGCCCCTCATAATGAGCATACCTCAGGGATGGTGGGAGCCCCTCATAATATGCACAGCAGAGGTACAGCCCCAGGAGGAAGTCAGCACAGCACAGGGATGTTGGGAGCCCCTCATAATGAGCATAGCACAGGGATGGTGGGAGCCCCTTATAATATGCACAGCAGAGGTACAGCCCCAGGAGGAAGTCAGCACAGCACAGGGATGGTGGGAGCCCCTCATAATAAGCAGCCCCAGGAGGATGTCAGCATAGCACAGGGATGGTGGGAGCCCCTCATAATAAGCAGCCCCAGGAGGATGTCAGCATAGCACAGGGATGGTGGGAGCCCCTCATAATAAGCAGCCCCAGGAGGAAGTCAGCACAGCACAGGGATGGTGGGAGCCCCTCATAATGAGCATAGCACAGGGATGGTGGGAGCCCCTCATAATATGCACAGCAGAGGTACAGCCCCAGGAGGAAGTCAGCACAGCACAGGGATGGTGGGAGCCCCTCATAATAAGCAGCCCCAGGAGGAAGTCAGCACAGCACAGGGATGGTGGGAGCCCCTCATAATAAGCAGCCCCGGTAGAAATATGACACCGCTCAACCTCTTCAAACAGGAGGGTACGGGCATATAGTACGGTGTGCTTTTTTTGGACAAGGAAGTGAGCCAAATGAAGAAAGAAGGTCTGTGTGCTCGATTAAAAAAAATCGTTTATAGACATATACATGGTCTACTGGTCACATGTGTTGAATTCCTCCGAGATCCATGCCTCATTCATTTTTAGAAATGTGAGGTAGTTAACACTGTCGTGAGCTAGGTGAGTACGGTTATCGGTCACGATCCCCCCTGCTGCGCTGAACGTCCTTTCGGACAGGACACTGGACGAGGGGCAAGCCAACAATTCGATTGCAAATTGGGCAAGTTCTGGCCAGAGGTCAAGCCTGCCCACCCAGTAGTCCAAGGGTTCATCACTCCTCAGAGCGTCCACATCAGCCGTTAACCCGATGTAGTTGGACACCTGGCGGTCTAGGCGTTCCCTGATGCTGGATCCGGATGACACCTGTCGATGGGTCGGCTGAAAGAATGACCTCATATCCAAAGTCACCAATACATCTTCAAACCGGCCTCTTCTTGCAGGCACTGTTGGATTGGTACCCGCAAATCCTTCTCTGGGAGTGGGAATTGCTCCTCTGCCAGCGCACGCAAAAGCAGAATGCAGCATTTCTCGAAGCAAGGCCTGGAAGTGCTCCATTCTGACAGCCCTCTGTGACGACTGTAACATTTCGGCCATTTTGTGTTTGTACCGGGGGTCTAAGTACGTTGCCACCCAGTACTGGTCCTTGACCCTTATGCTTTTTATACGGGGGTCCCTATTAAAACACTGGAGCATGAAGGCCCCCATTTGCACTAAACTGGAAGCGGTGTGGTGGCCTGGCTCCTGCTCATCATCCAGCATAATGTCGTCCTCTTCATTCTCCTCTCCCCATCCAGTCAGCAGTAGTGCACCTCAACCCTATATATTGTGGACCTATACCAGTCCTTAAGGAATAGCAGGCTGTACCTCACTCAACCCTATGTACTGTAGTACCCTATACCTTACCAGTCCTTATAAGGACCTTTGTAGAACTAGTAGGTTGTGAGTGATTAGCAGACTGTACCTCAGTCCCTATACTGATAAAGGACTACTGCAGCAGAAGGGCAGCAGTCAGCAGTAGTGCACCTCAACCCTATATATTGTGGACCTATACCAGTTCTTAAGGAATAGCAGACTGTACCTCACTCAACCCTATGTACTGTAGTACCCTATACCTTACCAGTCCTTATAAGGACCTTTGTGGAACTAGTAGGTTGTGAATAGGGATGAGCCAAACACCCCCCGGTTTGGTTCGCACCAGAAATTTCGAACGGACCCCAAATTTGTACGAACGTTAGAACCCCATTGAAGTCTATGGGACTCGAACGTTTGAAATTAAAAGTGCTAATTTTAACGGCTAATATGCAAGATACTGTCGCCGGGCGAACCGTTCGGCCGTCCCTAATCACAGAGACTATCTCTTGCGTTTCTGTTTAAAGACTGGCTATGCTGACATCCCTTCTGGCCCCAGATCCTGCTTGCTGTTCCACTACATTGATCCCTGACTCCTGGCTTGGCTGACTATCCCTTCCGGTTACTGAACTTTGGCTATGTTTTGACAACGTTTGTTCTTTTTACTTTTATTATTAAACTGTGATTTAACTGTACTTCTGTCTCAGCCTGATTTCATGGTTTCTGACACATGAATTAAAAAAACAACAACCCCCATCTGGAACCATCCATGTTTAGCATTTACGGTTCCTGTTTGTCTAGTTCAACTTCTGTTCATATTGATTACATTTATAGTTCACCCAGGAGCGGACTGACAACTCATGGGGCCCCCAGGCAATAGGAGATTATGGGGCCCCCGGGCAATAGGAGAGGATTATGGGGCCCCCAGGCAATAGAAGATTATGTGGTCACATAGTATACACGGACAAACAGTATACACACACACAGAATACATATACACACTGAAAAGGTACTGGAGAGGCGGGGCAGCTATAATCTTGGGATTTTTTTTAAAAAACACAGATTTTTACGTACTGTCCCTGGTTTTATTGAGGTTGGCAATCCTGATGGGGCCCCTTAGTGGCATGGGGCCCTCGGGCAGTGCCCGAATGGTCAGTCCACCCCTGAGTTCACCTGTACTTTTTATACTAATGTTTAAATATGCTCCAGTCGGAAGATCTGACGCACCTTGTTTTTTTTTTTCTTTTCTTTTTTCTTTTCTCTTTCCTAAACATGAAAATCAATATTGAGACATATTGAAATAATTTAAAAAAAACAAAAAAAAACAGTATAGTTAGCCCAATTTTTTTGTATAATGTAAAAGATGATGTTACGCCAGGTAAATAGATAGCTAACATGTCGCACTTTAAAAATGTGCATGCTTCTGGAATGGCGACAAACGTTGGTATCTCCATAGGGGACATTATAAAAAATTCTACAGGTTACCGGTTTAGAGTTACAGAGGAGGTCTAGCACTATAATTATTTCTTTCGCTCTAACGATCGCGGCAATACCTCACATGTGTGGTTTGAACACCGTTTATGTTTGCGAACACGACACAATTTTGCGTTTGCTTCTGTACGAAGGGATGGGGCACTTTCATTTTTAATTTTTTCCTTATTTAATGTATTTATTTATTTATTTACACTATCCCTTTTGAAACAAAAAATTCTGATCACTTTTATAGACGACATTTTAAAAATTTCTACAGTTACCAGTTCAGAGTTACAGAGGAGGTCTAGCACTAGAATTATTGCTCTCACTCTAAGGCCGCGTACACACGGGCGGACTGTTCGCCCAACTTTGTTCGTCAAACAGTTTGACAAACAGTCCGCTCAAAATTAGCATGAACGGACTTGACCACACACGATGAACGAACAGTCCGCTGAAAGCGTGCGCGATGACGTACGTCACGTACGACGGGACTAGAAATAGGAAGTCCAAGACACAGCAAAGCACCCTTTGGGCTCCTTTTTTTTTTTTATAAATTTATTTTTATTGAAAGTTTTCAATACATTAATAACATACAAACATACAAACATACCAAACGGTCCCAAACACCTATGCAAAAACCCCCCCCCCCCCTCGCTTCCACCCTCCCCCTCCCCCCACCCAACCAAACTCCCTCCTGTGCAGCCCTCCATTCTTCCTCCTAGTTCAGTCTATAAACACCGACAGTACCACTCATATAAGAAACACATAGCCTGTACTGTAACTGAATAGTGAACTATTTGAAATGGGTATATAACCAATCCAAGGGAAAGCACCTCCCTGCCCCGCCCCTCACCCTACCCTCAAGGAAAAAAAAAACCTCACCTAGCGATTAATTCACAGTATCTGCGGCATCAAGCCAGCACCGCCACACTCTCTCAAATTTGTTAGGGCACCCTCTGCTAAGATAGGTGGCTTTGTATAACGGCAAAGCATTATTAATTAAACCTTTCCAATAAGAAACCGTAGGAGGTTCGGGTTTCTTCCAACACAACAGTATAGCTTTACGTGCCTAAAACAGCGCCAGAGAAATCAGAGTCCTCTGCGCCCTTCGAGGTGCCAACTCCTCCACCAGTCCGAGCAAACACACCGCAACTGTGACTGGAATCGGCACCGAAAGGACAGATTGTATAACCTGTGTCACTCCCTTCCAGAACTCCTCAATCCACGGGCACTGCCAAAACACATGGTCAAAGTCAGCTCGGTCAGCTGTGCAGCGCCAGCACCCTCCCGCGCCGGTACCGTAAATCCTAGCCAGTCTGGCTGGGGTATAGTATACTCTATGCAGAATTTTAAACTGGATAAGTCTGTCTCTGGCCGATACTAGGGTCTGAAATGGCTCTGCAGCTTGTTGTCCTTCCACAACCAGATCATCACCTAAAAACATGTGTAGATAAAAAATTGGTTAACATATATAGCCATTAATTGTTTACCTTAAGCTGGGTTGTCAGACACTCACTTTGTGGGATGCGTATCTCCACCACCTCTTCCTCCTCCACATCTAGCCCTGGGCTTGGCTGCTCCAGCTCGGACACGGGGCTGGATGGCTCCATCACCGACACGGGGCTGGATGGCTCCATCACCGACACGGGGCTGGATGGCTCCATCACCGACACGGGGCTGGATGGCTCCATCACCGACACGGGGCTGGATGGCTCCATCACCGACACGGGGCTGGGGCTAATTGCCCAATCAGGCTGGCGAGGTCGGGGGGTCCTGGGCTGCTCCACCTCTTGTCTGAGTATTTGTTCCCCTATGAGAATGAAAAAAAAAAAAAAAAAAAAGGATACTTTTAAGCATAGTGATATTTGAGTTCATAAATTTGAATATGAAACATTGGTTTGAAGTGATGTACAATTATTAGCTGGTTATTACAAGCTCCTAGTTTAATACATCATTAAAATGACATTTTTTGAGTTAGGCTGTGTTCAGACTGCTGCGATGTGCGAACGCTGCAAATCTACTGTGGTTTCACGCATCGCATGCGCAGTTCGCACTGCCCTATGTGACCTGCTGGGAGTATCAGTGTAAAGTTTTATTGACACCTCCAAATTATTTCTCATATCACAGTGCAATCTTTAAACTCGGACAGGAATCGGACCACATGGTGTGAAGACGCATGTGATCCGATTCGGCTGTGGACTAAAAAAAGGGCCATGTACAAGTTTGGGCCGGATGCGATGCGAATTCAGCCATACTATATGTATGGCTGAAATCGCATCACACAGAGATCACATGTGATTTGCACTGCAGTGCGGTGCAAATCACATTTGATCTCGTACATTGCAGCAATGTGAACCTAGCCTTTAACCAAACTGTGATACTTTATATCTTTTGTCCAAGTTTCACAGACGGACACACTCGAATCATCCCCTGGAGTACCTGTGTGTGATTATGTCAAAAAATGTTCTATGATGTTCCAAACTACACTTAGGCCACGTACACACGCGGGGACTGTTCGCCCAACTTTGTCCGCTGAACAGTGTTTCGGCAAACAGTCCGCTCGTGTGTGGGCTTTCAGCGAACAGTTTCAGCGAACAGTCCGCTGAACAAGGTTTTTCGGAAATTCCGAAAAACTGTCCGCTGAAACAAAGTTTCAGCGAACAGTCCCCTCGTGTGTAGGCTTGTTCGTCAAACTAAGTTCCGCGCATGCTCAGAAAGGATTTACATGCCGAAAGTTATAATGCAGTGTATAGGACGTCGTATTTTTCGTCCCGTCGTACGTGCCGTTCACGTCATCGCGCACGGTTTCAGCAAACTGTTCGTCCGTCGTGTGTGGCCATGTCCGTCCATGCTAATTTTGAGCGGACTGTTTGCCGAAACTGTTTGACGGACAAAGTTGGGCGAACAGTCCCCGCGTGTGTACGCGGCCTAAAATGTTTCCCAGTCCAGATGTTGAACCAGCATTTTATCTATCTATCTATCTATCTATCTATCTATCTATCTATCTATCTATCTCATTTTTTTGATTGAGTATACATTGCACTGAATAAATTTATGAAACTTTATTAAAAACTTATATCCTATAAACTGAGCGTGACAATTCAGTTTATCATGAACAATACAAAAAAATTAATAACTAATTAAAATCTAATCCAACACCAGATAAATTTACACCATATACAAATTCATGCTATTTACGCCCACATATACGAACAACCATATGCGCTCATTACATGAACTATTAACTACACGAACGATCAAATCCGCCAGATTCACATACAATACCTACACGAACGATTACGATCAAATCCGCCAGATTTACATACAATACCTACACGAACGATTACGATCAAATCCGCCAGATTTTCATACAATACCTGCACGAACGATTACGAACAACTCCGCCAGATTTACATATAATACCTACACGAACGATTATGTCCGACAGTCACGAGAAACGCGGAGTTTACTCACTTTTTTTCAGGGCCTTTTTGATGCAGTGATATTGGTCCGGCTCCATGGACTTGATGTCGGACCATCGTTTCCGGAGCTGGTCCTTGCCTCTTTGTACCCCAAATTTGTTCTGCAACGAAGTCACGACCTTATCCAAGATGGCGCTTTTCCGGACGTTAGGTTTGGGGTACGGGCCATGTTCCCCATCATAGTCCTCCCTTCTTAATATAGCCACCATCTCCACCATCTCTTCAAAGGCCATATTGGTGGCCTTATATCTCCTCCTTGCTCCGGAAGCATGGGGTCCCTGGCTTTCCTCCGCGCTGCTCACGCTGCTAATTGAATTTGCGTCCGCCATTTTCTCCTATCATTCACCCACAGCGGAACGAGGGTAAAAGGGGTGGGGAAATACGGTCACAAGGAACGTCAGGGGCGGGCGACGCAGATGGAGCCTGAACGCATGCGCTGTATATAAAGCGTTACCGCGAGGCCGTACGCTTGTCCGAACGGAAGCAGCGAGTGCTACACGCGACGGTAAGCTAGTTATCGTTTTATTTTCGTTTAATTTAAAGCCTGCGTTAGGAATGTGTATATTGAAATTTAATCTTATTGATGTTTAATTGATTTTTATGTGGGTTGGTGGTTGAGTGGGGTTGGTGTTTTGTGTGGTAGTGTGGGGGTGGAGGTGGGTGTATAGGGGGGAGTAATGTGTGTGTGTGTGTGTGTGTGGGAGGGGTAGTGTGTGTGTGTGTGTGTGTGTGGGAGGGGTAGTGTGTGTGTGTGTGTGTGTATGGGGCAGTAGTGTGTGTAGTGTGTGTGTGTGTGTGGGGGGGGGGTAGTGTGTGTGTGTGTGGGGGGGTAGTGTTTGTGTGTGTGGGAGGGGTAGTGTGTGTGTGTGTGTGTGTGTGTGTATGGGGCAGTAGTGTGTGTGTGTGTGTGTGTGTGTGTGGGAGGGGTAGTGTGTGTGTGTGTATGGGGCAGTAGTGTGTGTAGTGTGTGTGTGTGTGTGTGTGGGGGGGGGGGGTAGTGTATGTGTGTGTGTGGGGGGGTAGTGTTTGTGTGTGTGGGAGGGGTAGTGTGTGTGTGTGTGTGTGTGTGTGTGGGGGGGGGGCAGTAGTGTGTGTAGTGTGTGTGTGTGTGGGGGGGGGGAGTGTGTGTGTGGGGGGGGTAGTGTTTGTGTGTGTGGGAGGGGTAGTGTGTGTGTGTGTGTGTATGGGGCAGTAGTGTGTGTGTGTGTGTGGGGGGGGAGGGCGGGGGTAGTGTTTGTGTGTGTGTGTGGGAGGGGTAGTGTGTGTGTGGGGGGTAGCGTGTGTGGTAGTGTGTGTCTCGCCTACATTGTCACAATATAGTGTGCATTTGGTCTGACTTTTTTTTTTGGTATTTTTTTTTTTTCAGAAAATGCAAAGGTATACCCCAGACCCCTTTAAGGAGGAGGCCTTCCTCTCAACATTTCTGGATTTAGTTGAGTCGCACAGTAGTCTTTGGGATTCAAAACACCCCCAATATTCAAGCCGTGCTGCCAGGAAGAAGACACTGGAGACAGTTTTGACGTTTGTGAAAACCCGACTCCCCCAGGCAGACACTGACTTTGTGAACGCCAAAATTCAGAACCTGCGTAGCATGTATAGGCGGGAGCGCAGAAAGATCCTAGAGTCCCAAACATCAGGATCAGCAGCAGGTCAGGTCTATGTACCTAGGCTGTGGTATTATGACAGGCTGCGTTTTCTGGATGACACGTCAGAAGCCAGGCCGTCACTTTCTACTCTTCCGTCTACCCGTCCCTCCACCCTTCCCTCCACCTCAGGTGAGCCATCCCTGGAAGATCCAGACCCTTCCTTGCTGGACGAAGTTGATATTTTAGTTTCTAAAGTTTGGATTGCTCAAATATTAATGATGTAAAGTTCAATGTTTGAATTGCTTCCAAATCTAGGATTTCATCACAAATTAAATTAGATAGAAGGATACAGTAGTTTCCACAAATGTGGCTCAAATCTTGGTGAACTGATGGAAAAATGATGGTGTCAAAATGATAGCCTATTGTATTTCAAGACAAATGTATTTGCAAGTGAGAACTGTAAAATTGTTAGTGATTGATGATTTCAAAATATAGACATATTTTATTTATTGATTTCTTTGTTTTTTACACAGGATGAGCTCACCCAGGAGGAGGCCGGGACCAGTGGTATGGAGGAGGAGGCCGGGACCAGCCACACGCAGGAGATAGCTGGGCCCAGCAGGAGTCGGACGGAAAGCCAGGTCCCTCCCCTCCGCCTAGCCAGCAAAAGGCCCAGGAGGATGACCCGTACAGAGGAGGAGTCCTTAGCACTTATACGCCAAGCCACACAAGTTCTGTCCAAACCCCCCAATCCGGAGGAGGCCTATGGCACTTATCTGGCTAGTAAGCTACTTGAAATGGACAAACCACAGCGCAACTTGTGTGAAGCAATATTTTTTGATGCCATCCAACAGGGTCTGAAGGGTGAGCTCACACCCACCACCAAGCTTTATAACGCAGACCCTACTGCTCCTCCTCCTCCTCCTCCTCCTACCACAAGTCCACCACCAGAGGCACAGCCTCCAGCGACGCGTGGAGGGAAGGCTAGACGGAAGAGTCGCAAGTGACTGCCTGGCTTCAGTCTGCTCTGAAAGAAGACGCAGGCTGTTGTAGTACCACAGTCTGGGGACATAGATCTCATCTGCTGCTGTTCCTGGTCTTTGGGATTCTAGGACCTGGTTGTGCTCCCTATTTACATGCTACACAGGTTGGGAATTTTGGTGGCCACTCACTTGATGTGTGCCTGGGCGACAAAAGGCTTCACAAACGTCAAAATTGTCTCCAGTGTTGCCTCCCTCTTGATTTACTTTTGTTCTGAGGAAAAATAAAACTTTATTATTTCAAAAAAATATTGTATGTTTTTTTTTTTTTTTTTTTTTTTTTTTATTTTGGCTTAAAAAACAAAGTTTATTTGTGAGTAGGCAGATACATGTCAAAAGACTCTGGGGGTTATTTACAAAACACACGTTCATGTAAATATGCTAACTTCAAGTGCAATTTTTAAAGCACTGCAAGTGCACTTGGAAGTGCAGTCGCTGTAAATTTGAGGCTTAACATTTGAAATGAGGGGAAGCTCTGCTGATTTTGAACATGCAATCATGTGTAAGCTAAAATGCTGGTTTGGGTATCTATCTATCTATCTATCTATCTATCTATCTATCTATCTATCTATCTATCTATCTATCTATCTCTACTTGCATAGTCCTGCTTGGCCAAAAAAAATGCAAGTCCATCTTGTTTCAACCCCCCCCCACAAAAAAAAAAAAAAAAAAAATATGACAATAGTAGTTCCAAAAATATATAGTAATAGATAAATTCTATATTTTTTTGTAATAAATAAATAAATAAATATATATATATATATATATATATATATATATATATATATATATATATATATATATATATATATATATATATACATTTTTTGGGGGGTTTTTATTAAAAAAAATTTTAAGAAAGATATATATATATATATATATATATATTTGTTTTTTGTTTTTTTTTTAGGTGTTTTTTTTTTTTTTTTAAATTTGAATATATTTTTTCTATAATTGGAAGATTAATCATAGGATGAGGATGAATAAAAACATGTGGTATAACTCTGTGTGAATATAAGCAGCAAAGCTACTTCACTTTTCTTGCATTACGAAGAAGAAAAGAACGGGCTATATTAAAAAACCACAAAATTAGCAGCATGACGAATATGCTAGCTTCAATACGAACACTAGTTTTACAAGACCGAGCGCTTCCGCCCTGTCCGCCCTGTAAATCCTTTCTGAGCATGCGCGGAACTTAGTTTGACGAACAAGCCTACACACGAGCGGACTGTCCGCTCAAACCAAGTTTCAGCGGACTGTCTTACGGGAATTCCGAAAAACTTTGTTCGTCAGACCGTCCGCTGAAACTGTCCGCTGAAGCCCACACACGAGCGGACTGTGCGCTGAAACACTGTGCAGCGGACAAAGTTGGGCGAACAGTCCGCCCGTGTGTACACGGCCTAACGATCATGGCGATACCTCACATGTGTGGTTTGAACGCCGTTTACATTTGCGAACACAACACCATTCTGCATTTGCGTCTGCATGTGAGCACGGAGTGATGGGACACTTTAATTTTTATTTATTTTTTCCTTATTTATATATTTTATTTATTTATTTTATTTTTATTTTTTACACTAGCCCTTTTGAAAAAACAAAATTCTGATCACTTTTAGATGACATTTTAAAAATTTCTACAGGTTACCAGTTTAGAGTTACAGAGGAAGTCTAACGTTAGAATTATTGCTCTCGCTCTAACGATTGCGGTGATACCGCACATGTATGGTTTGAAAGCTGTTTACGTTTGCGAACATGACATAATTTTGCGTTTGCTTCTGCACGAAGGGATGGGGCGCTTTAATTTTTTTTCCTTATTTATTTAATTTTTTTTTTTTTTTCACTATCCCTTTTGAAAAAAATTATTCTGATCGCTTTTATAGAAGACATTTAAATAATGTCTACAGGTTTGCGTTTGCTTTTGCACAAAGGAATGGGGCAATTTTTTTTTTTTTATTTAAGAAATTAAAAAAAAAATTTTTTTACACTATCCCTATTGAAAAAAATAATTCTTATCACTTTTATAGACGACATTTAAAAAGTGTCTACAGGTATGCGTTTGCAAATGGGGATGGGGCACTTTCATTTTTTCCCCTTATTTATTTAATTTTTACTTTTTTTTTTACACTATCCCTTTTGAAAAAAATAAAAAATTTTGATCACTTTTATTGCTGTCAAAAGGAATGTAAAAATCCCCTGTGACAGTAATAGACATGTGACAGCAAGTGTCATCTAGAGCCCAGGGCAAACATGTCCCCCCCAAGATGTATGAGCAATATGTGTAAGCAAAGCCCCCCCCCCCCCCAAATAAACACTAAGCGCTAATCTAAATGCTTCCCCCCTCCCCCATACTCTACCCTCTGCCCCCCCCCCCCCCCAAATTCTCCTCACAATCTATTCTATAATACAATGCATTATAATTAAAAAAATAATATTAATTATTGCATCACCCCCCTTAATTTGCAATTTCAACTTGAGTCCAAAAGTTTATTTTTTTTTAAATTGCTATGGGAGGAAAAAAAAAACATAAATTATTCAGCAAAAAATAAATAAGCAAATAACACTTGAAAGCTTTCATTTTAATTTATTCCTGGTGGTGACATACAGTCTAGCCTCTTACTCTGACGAGCCTCCTTCTGTAATCATAACATGTTATAATCTCCTCCTCTGCTAAGGAGGGGGGGTGGAATCCAATCCGCACATTAAAAAAAAAAGGGCATTAATGCCTTGTCACTTACAGGCCTGTAATATATTAGAACGAATGCACTTGTTGGTGAAAAAAAAAAATAGTAAAAATTTTTATGGAATAAAAAAAAAAATTATAAATAATAATAATAATAATAATAATAAAAATGTAAAGTAAAAAAAAAAATTCTTAATATAAAGTTTTCCTTTTTAACCCTTAGTTAATCCTAATCAGCTCTGATTAACTCCTTCTTCTCCTTCTCCCCTTAGCTATTATTTTTCTGCAAATCTTTTCTTGTCTCTACTACTTTTTTTTTTTTGCATTATTATTATAATTTTTTTGTAGGAAGCTACAGGAGGGGGTGGAGACACGACTAGTCCTTCACAAGGATAGAGAGCAGCAGTGAGCGGTCTTCATTAAAGGAAGGAAAGGTTTCATGCTGGAGGAACTGCACAGATCTGGAGTAAATTCCACGAGATTCAGGAACAGGAAAATAATATATATATATATATATATATATATATATATATATATATATATATATATATATATATATATATATATATTGTTAACATGCTTTATTTATTTCAACGTGTTTGTTAATGCTTTAAAAATTTAAATCTCTTTATTGAATACAACCATAATTGTTTTACTGACTTTAGGTGCCAAGATGAAAAAATAGCCAAGCCGGCATAACAAGGGAGCCGTTTATGTAAACCAAACAGCCAACTGAGGGTTCCTTGCGTATTTATAATTTATTAGACACCTATTGGATCTGGAACACGGGCAAAAAATAAATTTGTCCTCATGAAATATTTATCTTTCTGAATAACCCATGATAAATGACTCATTAAAGCAGAACTCCGGCCATCAAAGTAATCCTTTTAATTCTTTATTAACCCATAGTTAACCCTAATCATCTCCAATTAACTACTTCTTCCCCTACTCCCCTTAGCTATTATTTTTCTGATAATCTTTTCTTGTCTCTACTTTTTTTTATCATTATTATTATTATTATTATTATTTTTTTCCTTTTCATGTGCTTTGTTTTTTTTTTTTTTTTGCAATATCACATAAATAGAAAATAAAAACACTGGTCAAATTAGAAATAAAAAAAAACACACACACATATATATATATATATATATATATAGCTATTATTTTTCTGCTGTTTTTTTTGACTATTACTAATTTTCTATTTTTTTTTTATAATAAAAAAAAACAAATAACAGAAAATAGTTAAGGGGAAAGGGGGAGGAATAAATAAATGTATTCCTATATAATTCTATAATCAGCTCTAATTTACTCATTTCTCTCTAGCTATTATTTTTCTGCTATTTTTTTATATATTTTTTTTTTTTTAATATTACTATTTTTTTTTTTTTTATAATAAAAAAAAACAAATAACAGAAAATAGTTAAGGGGAAAGGGGGAGGAAGGAGTTAATTGGGGCTGATTAGGGTTAATAAGGATCTATCAAGGAATAGATTTTATGTAAGTTTTTTTTTCTTTTAAGAGCTGATTGAAGCAATCAGACTGCCATTACAAAATGGAAAAACATCCCAAAATGGTACATATTTACATCAGATCCAGAATATAAATGACCAAATAATCAAAATTATTTTGTTTTCTACATAACCTTTAGACAAAAAAAAAAATTTGCTTTTTTCTTCGTAATTTTACAAGTGTTCATTTTTATTTTCTGTTTATGCAACACTGAAAATAAAAACAATTAAAGAAAATGAAAATAAAACGTATATATGAATGATAAAAAAATAAAAAAATAACAGAAAATAGTTAAGGGAAAAGGGGGAGGAAGGAGTTAGTTAGGGCTGGTTAAGGTTAGCTAAGGGTTAATAAGGATCTGTCAAGGAATAGATTTTATGTACGTTTTTTTTCTTTTAAAGCGGGAGTCCACCGGGACTCCGCGTTTTTTTTTTTTTTAAAAGCCAGCAGCTACAAATACTGCAGCTGCTGACTTTTAAAATAGTGACACTTACCTGTCCAGCACGCCCGCGATGTCGGCACCCGAAGCCGATCGCTAGGTCGTCTGTCGGGTCCTGCCGCCTGCCATCTTGGGTATGGGAATCAGGAAATGGAGCCTTTCGGCTTCATTTCCCGGTTCCCTACTGCGCATGCGCGAATCGCGCTGCGCAATATTGACGCTCCCCGCTGCCTCTGGGAGCTGTGTGTTTCCCAGCAGGCAGCGGGGCACTTGCGGGAAGGGGCGGGCACTTGCAGAAAGGGGCGTAAGTTACGCCCCTTTCCGCAGAGAGCTATCCCGGAAGTGGGTGCAGTTACCTGGATTATCCAGGTAACTGCACCCCCCTCCCCCCTGAAAGGTGCCGATTGTGGCACCGGAGGGGGGGAGGGTTCCGATGAGCGGAAGGTCCACTTTAGGGTGGACCTCCGCTTTAAGATCCGATTGAAGCAATCAGAGTGGTATTACAAAATGGAAAACCATCCCAAAGCTACTTATTTATATATATATGTCTAAAGGTTATGTAGAATAATTTTATTTTCTACATAACCTTTAGACAAAAATAAATAAATAAATTATATATTTATTTATTTCATTTTGGCTGGAATGTTTCAGCCTGATTTTAAATGTAAAATAAATACATAAATGTATTCCTATATAATTCTATAATCAGCTCTAATTTACTAATTTCTCTATAGCTATTATTTTTCTGCTTTTTTTTCTATTTTTATTTTTTACTATTACTAATTTTCTATTTTTTTTTTTAAGAACTTACACCAGGTAAATGACAAAGAAATAAACTCATCTTTTTTCTTTGCACATCTATTTATCTATAAATTATGTGTATTTTCTCAGTCAGATGTAGCTTTGGGATGTTTGAAATCTTTGCAATAATTTTATCATTCTGTAATGTCCGCCTTATTGCTTCAATCAGACTTTTTTAAACTTACATAAAACGTATTCCTTTATAGATCCTTATTAACCCTTAGCTAACCCTAATCAGCCCTAATTAACTCCTTCCTCCCCCTTTTCCCTTAACTATTTTCTGTTATTTGTTATTTATTTATTTGTATCATTCATACATACGTTTTATTTTCATTTGCTTTAATTATTTCTATTTTCAGTGTTGCATAAACAGAAAATAAAAATGAACACTGGTAAAATTACAAAGAAAAAAAAGCAAATCTTTCTCTTTCTCTCTTTTTTTTTATGATTATGTAAAAAATACTGATAAAAATAAAAAATGTTTGATGATTGGCTTCTTTTTTTTCTTTACCCAATGTACAGTAAATTAGCAGCTTTGGGACATTTGGATTGAGGCAATAATTTTACTGTTTTGTGATTTCATTTTGGCCGGAATGCTTCAGCCAGGTTTTAAATGTAAAATAAATAAATAAATGTATTGCTAAATAATTCTATAATCAGCTCTAATTAACTCATTTCTCTCTAGCTATTATTTTTCTGCAGTTTTTTTCTATTACTATTTTTCAACACCACGTAAATTACAAAGAAATAAACCTATCTTTTTTATTTATCTATAAAATGTGTAGAGCAATTATTTTGATGACTGGCTTGTGTATTTTCTCAGTCAGATGTAGCTTTGGGATGTTTGAAATCTTTGCAATAATTTTATCATTCTGTAATGTCAGCCTTATTGCTTCAACCAGACTTTATTTTATTTATTTTTTAAACTTATATAAAATGTATTCCTTTATAGATCCGTATTAACCCTTAGCTAATCCTGATCAGCCCTAATTGACCCCCCCTTTCCCCTTTACTATTTTCTGTTATATGTTATTTATTTTTTATCACCAATATATACTTTTTATTTTTATTTGCTTTGATTGTTTTTATTTTCAGTGTTGCATAAACAGAAAATAAAAATGATCACTGGTAAAAGAAAAAAGCAAATTTTTCTCTCTCTCTTTTTATTTTTATGATTATGTAAAAAATAATGAGGAAAATAAAAAATGTTTGATGATTGGCTTATTTTTTTTCTTTACCTGATGTACAGTAATTATGCAGCTTTGGGATGTTTGTTGTTTATTTGTTATTTCTTTTTTATCACTAATATATACTTTTTATTTTCATTTGCTTTGTTTGCTTTTATTTTCAGCATTGCATAAACAGAAAATAAAAATGATCACTGGTAAAATTACAAAGAAAAAAGCTATTTTTTCTCTCTCTCTTTTTTTTATGATTATGTAAAAAATACTGAGGAAAATAAAAAATGTTTGATGATTGGCTTATTTTTTTTATTTACCTGATGTACAGTAAATCTGCAGCTTTGGGATGTTTGTTGTTTATTTGTTATTTCTTTTTTATCACTAATATATACTTTTTATTTTCATTTGCTTTGATTGTTTTTATTTTCAGTGTTGCATAAACAGAAAATAAAATCAAACACTGGTCAAATTATAAAGACAAAAATAATGAGGAAAATAAAATGTTTGATTGACTTATTTTTTCAACCAGACTTTTTTTTTTTTTTTTAAAGCACAATTAAGTGTGATCATAGGAAACATGATCAATAGCTTAAAAAAAAAAAATCCTTGAAGGAGGTAAAGTGTTGGTTAACCACAAAACAACAGCTAGACAAGGAAGAGAACAGTCTTTGGGGTCATTCCATTTCAAGGAAATTAATAAGAAGGCTTTGACCAGAAGTCCATCATAAACTATGCGCAAGGCAACAAAATTAAAAGGTGCTTTTCCTGGTCCCAAGATGGCCGTATACAACACAAGCGGAATGATCCAAATTTGTGTAGAGGACATACCACTGAAAAAAGGGAAACAATACATTTTTTTGGAACAATAAAGAAACAAAAACATTGTTAAATAATGGACTCTGGGCAACTTGCTATGGAAATACACCGGGAGCTGCTTTGTTCAGAAAAAAAAGACTTGTATTTCTGTCCATCCAGTCCTGATATTTATTTAGCTCTGCAATGCAGTGCAGTCCCTTTTTGGCAGGGCAAGGTACCTGATTTTTTTTTCCGCTGCAGAACAATAACAGTCTCTGACACTCTGCCCTTTCCACCTATCAGCGTGCTCCTCTATACAAGGCATGGATGAGCTCAGCTATGAGGAAGGATGAAATGAGCAAAATACTACTCGGATGGGCTGTCAGAACTACTCAGATGGACTGTCAGAGACTACTCGGATGGACTGTCAGAGACTACTCGGATGGACTGTCAGAGACTGCTTGGATGGACTATCAGAGACTACTCAGATGGACAGTCAGAGACTACTCAGACTGTCAGAGACTACATGGATGGACTGTCAGAGACTACTTGGATGGACTGTCAGAGACTACTCGGATGGGCTGTCAGAGACTACTCAGATGGACTGTCAGAGACTACTCAGATGGACTGTCAGAGACTACCTGGATGGACTATCAGAGACTACTCAGATGGACTGTCAGAGACTACTCAGATGGACTGTCAGAGACTACATGGATGGACTGTCAGAGACTACTCGGATGGACTGTCAGAGACTACTCGGATGGGCTGTCAGAGACTACTCGGATGGGCTGTCAGAGACTACTCAGATGGACTGTCAGAGACTACTCAGATGGACTGTCAGAGACTACCTGGATGGACTATCAGAGACTACTCAGATGGACTGTCAGAGACTACTCGGATGGACTGTCAGAGACTACTTGGATGGACTATCAGAGACTACTTACATGGACAGTCAGAGATTACTCAGACTGTCAGAGACTACATGGATTGACTGTCAGAGACTACATGGATGGACTATCAGAGACTACTCAGATGGACAGTCAGAGACTACTTGGAAGGACAGTCAGAGACTACTCGGATGGACAGTTAGAGACTACTCAGATGGACAGTTAGAGACTACTCGGATGGACAGTCAAAGACTACTCAGATGGACAGTCAAAGACTACTCGGATGGGCTGTCAGAGACTACTCAGATGGACAGTCAGATACTACTCGGATGGGCTGTCAGAGACTACTTGGATGAACTTCAAGAGACTACTCAGGTGGACTGTCAGAGACTACTCAGATGGACAGTCAGAGACTACTCGGATGGACTGTCAGAGACTACTTGAATGGGCTGTCAGAGACTATTTGGATGGACAGTCTGAGATTACTCGGATGGACAGTCAGAGATTACTCGGATGGACAGTTGGAGACTTCTCGATTGGACAGTTAGAGACTACTCGGATGGGCTCTCAAAGACTACTCGGATGGACAGTTAGAGACTACTTGGATGGACAGTCAAAGACTACTCGGATGGGCTGTCAGAGACTACTCGGATGGACAGTCAGATACTACTCGGATGGGCTGTCAGAGACTACCTAGATGAACTTCAAGAGACTACTCGGATGGACTGTCAGAGACTACTTGAATGGGCCATCAGAGACTACTTGGATGAACGGCAAGCGACTACTCAGATAGACTGTCATAGACTACTCGGATGGGCTGTCAGAGACTACTCAGATGGACTGTCAGAGACTACTCGGATGGGCTGTCAGAGACTACTCAGATGGACTGTCATGGACTCCTAAGATGGGCCGTCAGAGACTACTTAGATGGACTGTCAGAGACTACTTGGATGAACTGCAAGAGACTACTCAGATGGGCTGTCAGAGACTACTTGGATGGGCTGCCAGAGACTTCTCGGATGGACAGTCAGAGACTACTTAGATGGACTGTCAGAGACTATTTGGGTCAGCTGTCAGAGACTAATTGGATGAACTGCAAGAGACTACTCGGATGGACTGTCAGAGACTACTTGGATGGGCCGTCAGAGACTATGTGGATGGACAGTCAGAGACTACTTGGATGGGCCATCAGAGACTACTCGGATGAACTGCAAGAGACTACTCAGATGGACTGTCATAGACTACTTGGATGAACTGTAAGAGATTACTCGGATGGGCTGTCAGAGACTACTTAGATGGACAGTCAGAGACTACTCGTATGGACAGTCAGAGACTACACGGATGGGAATTAATGTGAAAAGGGGGCACAACTCCACCACATGAAAGACACGCTTAACAGATGGCAATCTTAGGAAAGCTTGCGAGTAATGCCCAGCCAAGGCTTTTATCCTGAGGGGGGATCTGATGCCAGCTCAAGGATGGATCACCCTCCAAGTGGGGTAATGCCAAGCAGATGTCCATGGAGACCAAGGAGTCAGCTCCGCACTCCGTGGGCACATACGGTATGCCAGGATACCCAAAATTGAAAAAGCTCTATAGTGTAAAACCAACTACACCTTTGATAATAAAGAGGTAGTGCACTTACAGCAAGGAGCAGATTAAAAACACATGTAAAGAGCCGGTCGGCTTGTATAAACGAACCTTCCTTCTGGGAGCATAGCAGCATGGTGACGTCAGCACGTCCCTCCTCCCGACGCGTTTTGTCACAAGCTGACGTTGTCCTGGGGCATGGGCGGCATGCTGACTCATCGCTTTAAATAACAAAGAACTACACCCCTAGCAATACTAGACCCACTCCAGCAACAATAGATCTCCTCCAACAGTAATAGATACCCCCTAACAACACTAGACCCATCCCAGCAACAATAGATCTCCTACACAGCATTATACCCCCTCAGCAACAATAGACCACCTGTTACAAAATACCACCCCAGCAACAATAGACCTCCCCCCATCAATAATAGATACCCCCTAGCAACACTAGACCCTCCCCAGCAACAATAGGCCTCCCCTAGGAGTAATAGATCCCCCCAGTAAAACTAGACCCACCCCAGCAACAATAGACCTCCTACACAACATTATACCCCCTCAGCAATAATGGACTGGCTTTTACAAAATACCACTCCAGCAAAAATAGATTCACCCCTGCAACAGTAGACTCCCCAGCAGTAATAGTTATCTCCCAGCAACACTAGAACCTCCCTAGCAACAATAGACCTCCCCCATCAGTAATGGATATCCCCCAGCAACATTAGACCCACCCCAGCAACAAGAGATCTCCTACACAACATTATACCCCCTCAGCAGCAATGAACCGGCTTTTACAAAATACCACCCCAGCAACAATAGATTCACCCCTGCAACAGTAGACTCCCAGCAAAACCAACATATTTCCCAGCAGCCAGCAACAATAGACCTCTCCCTCAACAATAGAACCCCCCCAGCAACAATAGACCTTAACAACAATAGATTTCTACCAGCATCAATAGACCCTCCAGCATACCCCAGTACCCTTTGCCATTACATACATTCAGTACTGAAGGTGCCGGAACTCCGTTCCCCCACGTTCCCGCTGATAAAAAGCCCCGGTGACAACACTAATGTCACAAGGAACTTTTAAAGGGACGCGCACACTTTTTGCCATCCCGTTTTGTTGGATTTGATGATTTATAATGGACTATTAATTCACAATTTATGTCTATGCATGATTTATTTTTATTTAACAGTCTATTTAGATTAGCACAGCTCTTTTTTGTTTATTTGTTATTCTTTCTGTGTATCTTGCAGCTTTTTAATTTGGTTACTATTATTGTTTAAAGAGGAAGTAAACCCTGATGGTTTTACTTCCTCTTTCATTCCCTGCAAAGGCAAAGCATAATGGACTACTATGCATCGCATAGTAGTCCATTATGTGTCACTTACCTGACACAGGAGCCAGCGATGTCACCGCTGTCCCCTGTAGTCCGGCGCATCGATCTTTTCGGTGGGGTCTCGCAGCTCCGCCGCTGTCATTCGTTGTTGGAAGCGATGTCACCGCTGTCCCCTGTAGTCCGGCGCATCCATCTTTTCGGTGGGGTCTCGCAGCTCCGCCGCTGTCATTCGCTGTTGGAAATGCCGCGCTCAGTGCGCCTGCGCGCCGCAGTCTACGGCGCATGCACCGTAGACAGCGGTGCCTGTCTTCGGGCAAATATCTCCTAAACCGTATAGGTTTAGGAGATATTTCTTGGACCTACAGGTAAGCCTTAATCTAGGCTTACCTGTAGGTCAAAGTGGTTTGTAAGGGTTTACAACCACTTTAATATGTGTTAGCATGGTATTTTTTCCATTTGCAATTGGATGGACTGTCAGAGAATTCTTGGATAGATTGTCAGAGGCCACTTAAGGGGACCATCAGAGACTATTTGGATGGACTGTCAGAGACTTCCTTAGGAGATTGTCAGGGACTACTCAGATGGACTGTCAGAGACTACATGGATGGATTGTCAGAGACTATTTGGATGGACTGCCAGAGACTTCTTTAGGAGACTGTCAGAGACTACTCGGGTGGACTGTCAGAGACTATTTGGATGGACTGTCAGAGACTATTTGGATGGGCTGTCAGAGACTTTTTTAGGAGACTGTCAGAGACTACTCGGATGGACTGTCAGAGACTATTTAGGATGGTCAGAGACTTCTTTAGGAGACTGTCAGAGGCTAATCAGATGGACTGTGAGAGACAACTTGGATGGATGGTCAGAGACTATTTGGTAGACATAGGCGCCATCAATAAATTTGTTTCGTTTTGTTCCGTTTCGTATGAAAATGAATTTGTATTTTGTAATTCGTGTCCAAAATGCAATTCGGATTGGTGCAAAATACAAATTTTCGTTAGATTGGTAAACTTTCTGTAAAATAACGAAAGGTCGTTATGATGAATTTATCATTATGAGGGGCTCCCACCATCCCTGTGCTGACTTCCTCTGATTGGTGAACAAAACACTAGTCACGTTTCTGTTAATTTGGATCCAAAATTCCAAAATTCATTAATGAAATTTCGTATAAAATTCATGAGCATAGAAATTCCCATAGGGTTCCCACCATCCCTGTGCTGAGTTCCCAGGTCTGAGTGTACACCCTCTGTGCCCATTATGAGGGTCCCCACCATCCCTGTGCTGAGTTCCTGGGTCTGTACACCTGCTGTGCCCATTATGAGGGTTCCCACCATCCATGTGCTGAGTTCCAGAGTCTGTATACCCGCTGTGCCCATTATGAGGGGTTCCTACCATCTCTGTGCTGAGTTCCCGGGTCTGTGTGGATACCCGCTGTGCCCATTATGAGGGTCCCCACCATCCCTGTGCTGAATTCCTGGGTTTGTACACCTGCTGTGCCCATTATGAGGGTTCCCACCATCCCTGTGCTGTGCTGACTTCCTGGGGTTTTAACTTTTAGGTTTGTTAACTTTTCGTAACAATTACGAATTTTCGTTATGAATTTGGATCTAAAATTCGTAAACAAAATTTCGTATTTCATACAGAATTCGTATGCATAAAAATTAATATTTCAGGTTCGTACACAACTAATTGCACATGTCTACTATTTGGATGAATGGTCAGAGACTACTTGGATGGACTGTGAGAGACTTCTTTATAAGACTGTCAGAGGCTAATCAGATGTACTGTCAGAGACTACATGGATGGACTGTCAGAGACGAATCAGATAAGCTAACAGGGACTACTCAGATGGACTGTCAAAGACTATTTGGATGGATGGATGGTCAGAGACTTCTTTAGGAGACTGTCAGAGACTACTCGGATGGACTGTCAGAGACTACTCAGTTGGACCTCAGTGAGATCAACCCCTGCAACAGTAGACTCCCAGCAACATCAACAGATTTCCCAGCAGCAAGCAACAGTAAACCTTTCCCTCAAAAATAGACCCCCCCACTTAGAGATTAATCAGATGGACTGTCAGAGCTCAGAGACTACATGGATGGACTGTCAGAGCTCAGAGACTACTTGGATGGACTGTCAGAGACTTCCTTAGGAGACAGTCAGAGGCTAATCAGATGGACTGTTGGAGACTACATGGATGGACTGTCAGAGACTACTCGGATGGACTGCCAGAGACTACTTGGATGGACTGTCAGAGACTACTTGGATGGACTGTCAGAGACTACTCGGATGGACTGTCAGAGACTATTTGGATGGACTGTCAGAGATTACTCGGATGGACTGTCAGAGACTACTCGGATGGAATAATTGGATGGATTGGATGGACTATCAGAGACTACTCGGATGCAATAATTGGATGGATTGGATGGACTATCAGAGACTACTCGGATGGACTATCAGAGACTACTCAGAGGGACTGTCAGAGACTACTCGGATGCACTGTCAGAGACTACTTGGATGGACTGTCAGAGACTACTCGGATTGAATAATTGGATGTATTGGATGGACTATCAGAGACTACTCAGATGGACGTTCAAAGACAGTCATCCATACAGGAGCAGATATTGTCTGGCGATTCTGCCAGATGTTCTTATTCTTTGGCTTCACTTGAAAACTCTAAATAGCAAACATACACACACTTCTATCAGTACAGATAACAGCTGGTGATTGGTGGACTTGAATACCAATCATGTCATCCGCTTCCACTAATGACATCACAATCCTATAAAATGATACATTTGTTTGGAGACGGAAGTGGTTTTGCTTTCATTATCTTCAGCATTGATCCTACATGGAACCTCTAATGAAATCTTATCATCAAAGCTCGCCAAATAACGGCCTTGATGGAGAGGGCGTGGTCACGTGATCTCCGCTGTGGGGGGAGATAATGATATAAAAGTAGTGAGCTGAGCTGAATCAAATGTGACTGACACCCGAAAATTGGAGTTGTTGATGATCAGAAGTGCGCTTTCCTCTAATTGGGGACATAGGATGTAAGTATAGGAGGACTCTAGTTCTGCAGTAAGTACTGTACTGTATTTTCAATGTACTGTGCTGTTTATATCAGGTATTTATATCATGTACTGTGCTATTTATGTTATGTACTGTGCTGGTTATACAATGTACTGTACTGGTTATACAATATCCTGTGCTGTTATGTTATGCACTTTGCTGTTTATTTCATGTACTGTGCTGCTTGTAAAATGTACAGTGCTATGTATACTTTACTGTATTTCCAATGTACTGTACTGTGCTATTTATGTCATGTCCTGTATTGTTTATGTACTGTGCTGTTTATGTACTGTACTGTTAATGTTATGTACTATGCTGTTTATGTCATGTACTGTGCTGTTTATGTTTTGTACTGTGCTGTTTATGTCATGTACTGTACTGTTTATGTTATGTACTGTGCTGTTTATGTACTGTACTTTGCTGTTTATGTTATGTTCTGTGCTGTTAATGTCATGTACTGTGCTGTGCTGTTTATGTCATATACTGTGCTGTTTATGTACTGTACCATTTATGTCACGTACTGTGCTGTTAATGTTATGTACTGTGCTGTTTATGTACTGTACTGTTTATGTCATGTACTGTGCTGTTTATGTACTGTACTGTTAATGTTATGTACTATGCTGTTTATGTCATGTACTGTGCTGTTTATGTTTTGTACTGTGCTGTTTATGTCATGTACTGTACTGTTTATGTTATGTTCTGTGCTGTTAATGTCATGTACTGTGCTGTTTATGTCATATACTGTGCTGTTTATGTACTGTACCGTTTATGTCATGTACTGTGCTGTTAATGTTATGTACTGTGCTGTTTATGTCATGTACTGTGCTGTTTATGTACTGTGCTGTTTATGTACTGTACTGTTTATGTCATGTACTGTGCTGTTAATGTACTGTACTGTTTATGTACCGTACTGTACTGTTTATCTTATGTACTGTGCCGTTTATATCATGTACTGTGCTGTTTATGTCATGTACTGTACTGTTTATGTTATGTAATGTGCTGTTTATGTCATGTGCTGTACTGTTTATGTTATGTAATGTGCTGTTTATGTCATGTTCTGTACTGTTTATGTACTGTACTGTTTATGTTATATACAGTTTATGTCATGTACTGTGCTGTTTATGTCACGTACTGTGCTGTTTATGTAATGTACTGTGCTGTTTATGTTATGTACTGTGCTGTTTATGTCATGTACTGTGCTGTTTATGTCATGTACTGTGCTGTTTATGCACTGTACTGTTTGTCATGTACTGTACTGTTTATGTTATGTACTGTGCTGTTTATGTACTGTACCGTTTATGTCATGTACTGTGCTCTTTATGTTATGTACTGTACTGTGCTGTTAATGTTATGTACTGTGATGTTTATGTCATGTACTGTGCTGTTTATGTACTGTACTGCACTGTTTATGCCATGTACTGTACTGTTTATATCTAGGGTGCCCACGTGTCCCGGATTGCCCGGGATTGTCCCGGATTTCACATTTTTGTCCCGTGTCCCGGGCACCTTCATTCCGGGACAATACAGTGTCCCGGAATGAAACAAAACACAATCTGCTCCACGAGTCTCTCTCCCTCTCCCTGTCTGCCGCCGGCCCGCCGCGGCGCCGCCACACACAGTCACAGACTAGTGTCAGAGTCGGACTCACACTACACAGGCAGCGCACAGGAGGAGGATGACTCACACATGCAGTCTGGTTGCTAGGCTAGGGGCCGCCCCGCGTCTAGCAACCAGTGACGTCAGCCTGATGGGCGGGCTGAGAAGGAGCTGGTGGCACTGTCTGGCAGTGAGTGTGGGCAATGCACCCCCCCCCCGCAGGCCCCGCACAGTACGTACCCCAGCCAGAGTGACGCCACTGACGACACAGGGCGCCTCACTTAAATTAAAGTCTCCAGGCCAGTCAGCACTCAGCAGCTTCAGTCTCGTGTCCTCTCGCTGCCTGTGCTCTCACTGAGATTCCTCCTCAGATTCCTCCTCCAGAGCCCAGGCTCCTCCCGCCCACGAGGTCCTGCAGTTAAAATACAGACACTGACAAACTTCCAGGAGTCCAGGTTAGTGTACAATTCTGCTGCTGTCCCCCACCCCCTCCATTCTGCTGCTGACTGTCCTCCTCCATTCTTTCTGCTGCTGTCCCCCTCCAGTCTTCCTCTGTGTCCCCCTCTTTTCTGTTGCTGTCCCCCTCCAGTCTTCCTCTGTGTCCCCCTCTTTTCTGTTGCTGTCCCCCTCCCTTCTTCCTCCGTGCGCCCCTCCGTTCTTCCTCTGTGACCCCCTCCGTTCTTCCTCTGTGTCCCCCTCCATTCTTCCACTGTGTCCCCCTACGTTTTTCCTCTGTGTCCCCCTCTGTTCTTCCTCCATTTTTCCTCCGTGTCCCCCTCTGTTCTTCCTCCGTGTCCCCCTCCGTTCTTCCTCTGTGTCCCCCTCCGTTCTTCCACCGTGTCCCCCTCCGTTCTTCCTCCGTGTCCCCCTCCGTTTTTTCTCAGTGTCCCCCTCCGTTGTTTCTCAGTGTCCCCCTCCGTTGTTTCTCAGTGTCCCCCTCCGTTGTTTCTCAGTGTCCCCCTCCATTCTTCCTCCATGTCCCCCACCATTCTTTCTCAGTGTCCCCCTCCATTCTGCTGCTGTCCCCCACTGTTCCTCCGTCTCCCCCCCTCCCGATCTTCCTCCATGTCCCCCTCTGTTTTTCCTCCGTGTCCCCCTCTGTTCTGCTGCTGGTCCCCTCTGTTCTGCTGCTGTCCCCCTCCATTCTTTCTCCGTGTCCCCCTCTGTTCTTCCTCCATGTCCCCCTCTGTTCTTCCTCCGTGTCCCCCTATGTTCTGCTGGTGTCCCCCTCCATTCTTCCTCTGTGTCCCCCTCCGTTCTTCCTCTGTGTCCCCCTCCGTTTTTCCTCCGTGTCCCCCTCTGTTCTTCCTCCATTTTTCCTCCGTGTCCCCCTCCGTTGTTTCTCAGTGTCCCCCTCCGATGTTTCTCAGTGTCCCCCTCCGTTGTTTCTCAGTGTCCCCCTCCGTTCTTCCTCAGTGTCCCCCTCCGTTCTGCTGCTGTCCCCCACCGTTCTTCCTCCGTCTCCCCCCCGATCTTCCTCCATGTCCCCCTCTGTTCTGCTGCTGTTCCCCTCTGTTCTGCTGCTGTCCCCCTCCATTCTTTCTCCGTGTCCCCCTCTGTTCTTCCTCCATGTCCCCCTCTGTTCTTCCTCCGTGTTCCCCTATGTTCTGCTGGTGTCCCCCTCCATTCTTCCTCTGTGTCCCCCTCCGTTCTTCCTCTGTGTCCCCCTCCGTTCTTCCTCTGTGTCCCCCTCCGTTTTTCCTCCGTGTCCCCCTCCGTGTACATTGCATACCTGTCTAAACTGGTTACCACTGTTTGCATTTTTTCCCCCAAAAAATTGGCAAAAAAGGTATCAAAAACCATCTTTTTTAGGCGGGTGCGGGGGGGGGGGGGTTGTCCCTGAATGGCAGTTTGGAAATGTGGTCACCCTATTTATATCATGTACTGTGCTGTTTATGTACTGTACTGTTTATGTACCGTACTGTACTGTTTATCTTATGTACTGTGCTGTTCATGTCATGTACTGTACTGTTTATGTTATGTACTGTGCTGTTTATGTCATGTACTGTGCTGTTTATGTACTGTACTGTTTATGTTATATACTGTTTATGTCATGTACTGTACTGTTTATGTTATGTACCGTGCTGTTTGTGTCATGTTCTGTGCTGTTTATGTCATGTACTGTGCTGTTTGTGTACTGTACCGTTTATGTCATGTACTGTGCTGTTTATGTACTGTACTGCACTGTTTATGCCATGTACTGTACTGTTTATATCATGTACTGTGCTGTTTATGTACTGTACTGTTTATGTACTGTACTGTACTGTTTATCTTATGTACTGTGCCGTTTATGTCATGTACTGTGCTGTTTATGTCATGTACTGTACTGTTTATGTTATGTACCGTGCTGTTTATGTCATGTACTGTGCTGTTTATGTACTGTACTGTTTATGTTATATACTGTTTATGTCATGTACTGTACTGTTTATGTTATGTACTGTGCTGTTTGTGTCATGTTCTGTGCTGTTTATGTCATGTACTGTTCTGTTTATGTACTGTACCGTTTATGTCATGTACTGTGCTGTTTATGTTATGTACTGTACTGTGCTGTTAATGTTATGTACTGTGCTGTTTATGTCATGTACTGTGCCGTTTATGTACTGTACTGCACTGTTTATGCCATGTACTGTACTGTTTATGTCATGTACTGTGCTTTTTATGTACTGTACTGTTTATGTACCGTACTGTACTGTTTATCTTATGTACTGTGCCGTTTAAGTCAAGTACTGTGCTGTTTATGTACTGTACTGTTTATGTTACATACTGTTTATGTAATGTACTGTACTGTACTGTTTATGTCATGTACTGTGCTGTTTATGTACTGTACTGTTTATGTTATATACTGTTTATGTCATGTACTGTACTGTTTATGTCATGTACTGTGCTGTTTATGTACTGTACTGTTTATGTTATATACTGTTTATGTCATGTACTGTACTGTTTATGTTATGTACTGTGCTGTTTGTGTCATGTACTGTGCTGTTTATGTACTGTACTGTTTATGTTATGTACTGTACTGTTTATGTCATGTACTGTGCTGTTTAAAAGTCTGAGTATATGTTTATGTCATGTACTGTGCTGTTAATGTTATGTACTGTGCTGTTTATGTCATGTACTGTGCTGTTTATGTACTGTACTGTTTATGTCATGTACTGGGCTGTTTATGTACTGTACTGTTTATGTACCGTACTGTACTGTTTATCTTATGTACTGTGCCTTTTATATCATGTACTGTGCTGTTTATGTACTGTACTGTTTATGTTATATACTGTTTATGTCATGTACTGTACTGTTTATGTTATGTACTGTGCTGTTTGTGTCATGTACTGTACTGTTTATGTCATGTACTGTGCTGTTTATGTACTGTACTGTTTATGTTCTATACTGTTTATGTCATGTACTGTACTGTTTATGTAATGTACTGTGCTGTTTATGTACTGTACTGTTTATGTTATATACTGTTTATGTCATGTACTGTACTGTTTATGTTATGTACTGTGCTGTTTGTGTCATGTACTGTGCTGTTTATGTACTGTACTGTTTATGTTATGTACTGTACTGTTTATGTCATGTACTGTGCTGTTTAAAAGTCTGAGTATATAACCACAGTCTATAGACATTAGTTTCTGAATCTCAAGGTAAAACGTTTCCTGTAGCTCTGACAATAATATTGATTGTTATGTACTGAATTTTTAATGTTATGTACTATGCTGTTTATGTCATGTACTGTGCTGTTTATGTTTTGTACTGTGCTGTTTATGTCATGTACTGTACTGTTTATGTTATGTACTGTTAGGTGTGACCTCAACAAGTCACCTATTTGTCAGGTTATGTTACCGTTTCCCAATTGTTAGTTAGAGTTCTTATCTAAGCAAAGAGACACGGAGGTACTCAGTATTTCTGCTCAGAAGTCCGTGCTTAACTCTGACTCTGAGGCTTCTTTATTATCTCTTTTATAGACAGAAAAAGGCAAGCATCAGCAATGTAAAAAAAACAACATTTTGCAAAGAAAAGGCAATTCTCCGGGTGTTATCAGCTGATAAGACAATCTTCTGGGCGTAGACTGCTTTTTAGGGCTGATGCGGCCTCTTCTTATGCGTACGTGACTAAAGATGATGAGTCCTTATATTACTGAGAAGGATAAAGATAGACAAGTATTTTAGTAAAGCATACTGTCAACCATTTTGTTTCCACATACCTTGATCCTTACATTTCCCCCTTTGACATCACCCCTCCCTCTTGCCCTGGGTCCACCTGAACAAGTTCTAGTCGGCCTATATCCAGAGTACTCTCCCTGACCGCGAGTTGTCAGAGGGGTATACACCCATCCCCCTGGACAGTACCAACATCTAAAATTCAGGAAGAGTGGCTTTTCTGCAAGATGGGTGATGTCAAGAAACTAAATCCACCTATCTTATCCAACTTATCAACTTACAAAAGTTCCATCTTTTCTACAGCATTTACCTTGGCTTTCTTGCAAAAGCACATAAACAACTTAAAACACAAATAAAAGAAAAATACGAATAAGAGCACCACTATAATCGTCATTGCTGCCTTCTTAACCCAAGAGAATAACCCTGAGAAACTAAAAGTTTCACCAAACGGATCCCAGTCGCGACCAATATTTCGGGCCTTCTCTTGTAAATTCTTTACCTCCGTACGGTGTTGTGCAATGATGTCATAATAGTCAGGTACCTCAATGCTGGTGTTATGTATCCAAGTACAGCACTCATAGTCCTCAGCAGTTTCACAGAGTCCTGTCAGTGCTGCACTCATACTTTCAATTGCTAATTCATGTAATTCTAATTGTTGTCTGATGGCTCTGGTCTCCAGATTTAACTTAGTAATGTCATCAGAGTTTTTCTCCAAAACATCATTAATAATTCCTGTATAGTTATTTAGTCGTTTCATTAAGTCTATACCCCATCCTGTCCAGGACGGGAACCAAGCCCATGCCATGTCCTTCTTCAGGAATATTTCTCTTTTACTACGATACCTGAGGGGATACCTAGGGTGCATGCTAGCTTCTAATAGGTGATCACCTCGTTCATCACCTACTACTCCCATTACTGGTACTAAACTTGCGAGATAGCACCATCCCTGAGCTCTTCTAGGTATCCAAGTATAACATTTATCCTCACAACAGATATATATATTATTTCCCAGTGCTACTGATCTACTACCGATATTATTTCTATAAAGGGAGGTGTATCCATAAAGAGATAGGTTACTCACTAACCACCTGGTGTTGTTGTCTGAAATATTACCGAGGAACTCAGCTAACGATTGGTGTGTGTGGGTTATACTAGGGTAGAAGACCGTGTTTTTCCCAGGAGTAGCTTTTGGTATGAAAATGGACAAGTTAAATTTGCTGTCTTGGCATTCTCCATTTCCTCCCGTTGTGTTCCCTAGGTTGAAACACCAATCAGGGGAAAAGGCGAGGCCATTTGACTTAAACATTACTGTCTCGCTGGTATTTGTTCTAATTATGTTAATGCTACTGTTAGCAAGATCAGTATAGTTTATAGGAACTGCCATCAGTGGTATACTTGCTGTGCTGGGGTGTAATTTGCTACAAATCCAACATTTCTCATATCCTGACTTCTGGGCATAAGCATATTTAAACTTCAGTAATAACATTTTTTTAGAAAATCCTTCATCCTTGTGTATTTTATTCTGTGAGGTAACCAAACTTATTAGCCAGGATTACTGAAACAAAAAGAATAAAAAGATACATGTTGTCATTTGCCAACTGGCTCCTTTTTACAATGAGAAGCGTGGATCCAGGTAGGTTTCCCTTCCAATTTCACTGAGGTTGCTGTAATCAATAGCACCTGGAAAGGACCTTCAAACCTTGGTTCCAGTGTCTTCCTGGTATGTTTCTTTACATACACATAGTCTCCTGGTTGTAGATCGTGTGTACCTGTGACAGAATTAGGGTCTGGAAGAGAAGAATACACACTCTTGTGGATTTTAGTCAGACGCTGTTGCAACTGTATTACATACGTAGTTAAACTATCACATTGCAATTGCATACTTTGAGGAAAATATAAACCTAATCTAGGTGCACTTCCAAACAGTATTTCATATGGGGATAACCCGGTTTTTCCTGTTGGGGTGTACCTAATAGAGAACAAAGCTAAGGGTAGGCACTCAGGCCATGGTTTGTTCAACTCCTGCATGGCCTTTTGTATTTTCAGCTTGATTGTACCATTTACTCTTTCTACTGATCCTGAACTCTGTGGGTGGTAAGGAGTATGAAAACTTTGTTGAACCCCTAACATTGCCATCACATTTTGCATTATTTCTCCCGTGAAATGTGTCCCCCTATCTGATTCTATTGTTTCTGGGAGACCAAACCTAGGTATCAGCTCAGTAATCAGTTTCTTGGCGGTGGCTTTTGCCGTAGCTGATTTTACAGGATAACTTTCGGCCAGCCTGAAAATAGGCAGATGCACACGAGAACAAATTCAAAGGGGCCGCTCTTAGGCATTTGTATGTAGTCAATCTGCAGTCTCTGAAAGGGATATTGGGCCCGGACCTGATGTTTACGTGGGGTTTTCACTCTCTGTCCTGGGTTATTAATCAGACAGATTTGGCATGCAGCACAGTAGTTCCTTGCAGTACTACTGAATCCAGGGGCTAGCCATCCTTGGCTTACAATCCTATACATAGAATTGGAGCTGACATGAGTGGGTAAGTGGACAGCCGCTGCCATTGCGGGGTATAGAGAAGCGGGTAGACATATTTTGTCTCCTTCTCTCCATACATTGTCAAGGCCTGGTGCAGCTCCCTCCTTAACCCAACGGTCCTTCTCAATAGCCCCTGCTTGTTCCTGTAGTTCGATTAGCTGCTGCCATGTGGTTTCGGGCATACTCACCTGTACCGTGGCTAAGGTCTCAGGGCTTACTTCCCCTAGAGCTGCCTTCTTTGCAGTTAAATCTGCAAATGCGTTTCCTTTTGCCTCAGTTGTTTTTGCGCTCGTGTGTGCCGCTATCTTCATGATGGCTACTCTTTTAACCTTTTGAAGATTGTTCAGGACTCTTTTGATTCCTTCACCATGTTTAACAGGTGTGCCTGCTGCTGTAAGGTAACCTCTAGCTTTCCATATTTGGCCATAATCATGTGCAACTCCGTAGGCGTATGCGGAATCAGTGTAAACGTTCCCTTCTTGTCCCTCCAAGTGTTCTAAGGCTTTCTCCAGAGCGGTTAGTTCCGCTTCTTGTGCCGACATGTGTGCTGGTAGTGACTTTGCCTCAATTACCTGTGTGTCCATTACCACAGCATAACCTGTGTGATATTTACCTTTGTCATCGGCAAATCTACTACCATCTATGTACAGTGTGTGTTCTGCATTTGCAATGGGTATGTCTGTGACATGTGGGAACCCCGTGGTTTCTTGTTCCATAAGTTGGAAACAATCGTGTTCATCAGATGTTATGTCCTGAAACGAAAGTGTGTCAGAATCCTGAGTATCTTGTGCTGTGTCTACACCATTATCATCATTACTCCCCCCTGTCAAATCTGTCTGTAATGGTAAAAGCTGTGCTAAGTTAAAAGAAGTGCATCGCTGAAAGGTAACATTGGGGGGTAGGAGCAAGGTGCATTGTAGACGCAGCTGCCTTGCCATTGATATGTGTTTTGGCTGGACCTGTGACAAGATGGCGTGTATGTCATGTGTGGTATGTACCACTACAGGATTGTCTAAGACAATTTCTGAGGATTTGTCAATGATAATTGACACTGCTGCAACTGCTCGTACACAGGACGGTGATCCTCTAGAGACAGGATCGAGAGCCGCCGAGAAGTATGCTACCGGCCTTTGTTTGATGTGTTGTTGTGTCAACACCCCTGTTGCGTGTCCCGTGATTTCAGCAATGTACAAATGAAATGTTTTGGTATAATCAGGGATCCCGATCGCAGGTGCCGAAATTAGTAACCTTTTTAAGGTGCTAAAAGATTCATGACCTGCTTCTGTGAGTACATAGGGTACTATTTTCAAGCAATCATATAATGGCTGCATCAGAGAACTGGCATGTGGTATCCATTGTCTACAATATGACACCATTCCCAGAAACATACGAAGTTGCTTAAAGTTGCGTGGGACATTCATTTGTCTTATGGCCTGGACTCGTTCTTCAGTGAGGTGTCGAGTACCCTGGGATATACAGTGGCCCAAAAAGACAACCTTTTTCTGACATACCTGTAACTTAGTTCTATTCACCTTGCACCCTTTTTCAGCCAGGAATTGTAACAATGATAGAACAAACACAATTTAGTAAATGCACCTTTTTAGTTCATTAGTACAAGTCTTGGCTCAGGTCATTTGCATGTCAATACAGTTTGCTTTACATTCTCACTGACCTGGTCAGAAAGAAGGGGGGTCATTTGAATGGGCTGTCAGCAGCTGTGAACAAACTTCACAGGACACATCAGTATTGCATACTCCACACCCCCCACACTCACAAAATTAGGTCAAAGATGACCTCTAGATATGACACCTACTAACATGTTTTCTATCAGAACCTGTACTTCTTGTTAAACCCATAACGTCTGTTTGGTAAGTTTGAAATTCTTTCCGAGATCCATCCCTCCTCTTTAGCCCTGTTGGAAACCTTAATTAAACATTGTATTTGTGATACCCATCTGTTCTGTAGGACCTCTCCCTGTCTGTCTCTCCTTATATTCTCCCAACCTTCTATACTTAGCCCATCTTCTCCATCCATTCCAAATTTCTTGAGAACCCTATTCGTGCCCTGTGCCTTGTCCTTCCCATACAACATTGTAATTATATCTTTAACAGTATAACATTTCTGAGATTCCTCCTGGGGTATACCATGTGTCTGGCCCATTTTGACAGTCTTGCCTAGGTGGCGTTTGGATCACTTACTAAGTGTCTCGTTGCCTTCTCCTCCTAGGGTGCCAAAATACTAAAAACTTCTCCTAGATGAGATTTCTGAAATCGAATTACTTTATATGCTAGCCAACTGACAAATATTATGACCAGACTGACGGCTACAACATATACAAGCATTCCCTTTTGGTGGCCAAACACATATGACTAGGTCTCCGGGACTTTGTGGAGACCTTATTCCCCTCCCATTACCATGGAATCTCTCAGCATTCGTTTCTTATTCCTGCTTTATCGAGGCAGTCAGGACTTATACTTTCAACCCGTTTTCAGGCTCATGAGTCAAAAGGCATATATCAAACGTAAGTGTCAGACCCCCAAAGTACTCTTACGAGTTAAGGGCGCATTCCGTTACCCATTGGGATGATATATGTTTCAATTCACACCATACAAACAGGGCTTATTTCATTCACAACAGACAGATGACAAGTAGACAGACAAGAAACAACGGTAACATAAGTCAAAATATTAAGTTCAAGACCCGCTTACTACAGAGGTTGGTGTTTACCTGAAGAACAATTCAGACAGATCAGGTGGGCACAAATCTAAGAAGCACAGAGTTTATAAGAAAATAAAGCTTTTCTTACCTGCGCAGGATTTGTCTGTGGTTCTTGATGTGCCCGACCTCTTTGTTCCGTCCTTATGTTCGTTCGCCTCTTGTAGTTTCTTTCTGCAGGTCCCTGTTCGGCAGCGCCAGAATGTTAGGTGTGACCTCAACAAGTCACCTATTTGTCAGGTTATGTTACCGTTTCCCAATTGTTAGTTAGAGTTCTTATCTAAGCAAAGAGACACGGAGGTACTCAGTATTTCTGCTCAGAAGTCCGTGCTTAACTCTGACTCTGAGGCTTCTTTATTATCTCTTTTATAGACAGAAAAAGGCAAGCATCAGCAATGTAAAAAAAACAACATTTTGCAAAGAAAAGGCAATTCTCCGGGTGTTATCAGCTGATAAGACAATCTTCTGGGCGTAGACTGCTTTTTAGGGCTGATGCGGCCTCTTCTTATGCGTACGTGACTAAAGATGATGAGTCCTTATATTACTGAGAAGGATAAAGATAGACAAGTATTTTAGTAAAGCATACTGTCAACCATTTTGTTTCCACATACCTTGATCCTTACAGTACTGTGCTGTTTATGTGCTGTACTTTGCTGTTTATGTTATGTTCTGTGCTGTTTATGTCATATACTGTGCTGTTTATGTACTGTACCGTTTGTCATGTACTGTGCTGTTAATGTTATGTACTGTGCTGTTTATGTCATGTACTGTGCTGTTTATGTACTGTACTGTTTATGTCATGTACTGTGCTGTTTATGTACTGTACTGTTTATGTACCGTACTGTTTATCTTATGTACTGTGCCGTTTATATCATGTACTGTGCTGTTTATGTCATGTACTGTACTGTTTATGTTATGTACTGTGCTGTTTATGTCATGTGCTGTACTGTTTATGTACTGTACTGTTTATGTTATATACAGTTTATGTCATGTACTGTACTGTTTATGTTATGTACTGTGCTGTTTATGTCATGTACTGTGCTGTTTATGTACTGTACTGTTTATGTCATGTACTGTGCTGTTTATGTTATGTACTGTACTGTTTATGTCATGTACTGTACTGTTTATGTCATGTACTGTGCTGTTTATGTTATGTACTGTGCTGTTTATGTCATGTACTGTGCTGTTTATGCACTGTACTGTTTGTCATGTACTGTACTGTTTATGTTATGTACTGTGCTGTTTATGTACTGTACCGTTTATTTCATGTACTGTGCTGTTTATATCATGTACTGTGCTGTTTACGTACTGTACTGTTTATGTACCGTACTGTACTGTTTATCTTATGTACTGTGCCGTTTATGTCATGTACTGTGCTGTATATGTCATGTACTGTACTGTTTATGTTTATGTTATGTTATGTACTGTACTGTGCTGTTAATGTTATGTACTGTGCTGTTTATGTCATGTACTGTGCTGTTTATGTCATGTACTGTGCTGTTTATGTACTGTACTGCACTGTTTATGCCATGTACTGTACTGTTTATATCATGTACTGTGCTGTTTACGTACTGTACTGTTTATGTACCGTACTGTACTGTTTATCTTATGTACTGTGCCGTTTATGTCATGTACTGTGCTGTATATGTCATGTACTGTACTGTTTATGTTATGTACTGTGCTGTTTATGTGATGTACTGTGCTGTTTATGTACTGTACTGTTTATGTTATATACTGTTTATGTCATGTACTGTACTGTTTATGTTATGTACTGTGCTGTTTGTGTCATGTTCTGTGCTGTTTATGTCATGTACTGTTTATGTACTGTACTGCACTGTTTATGCCATGTACTGTACTGTTTATATCATGTGCTGTGCTGTTTACGTACTGTACTGTTTATGTACCGTACTGTACTGTTTATCTTATGTATCTTATGTACTGTTTATGTACTGTACTGCACTGTTTATGCCATGTACTGTACTGTTTATGTCATGTACTGTGCTGTTTATGTACTGTACTGTACTGTTTATCTTATGTACTGTGCCGTTTATGTCATGTACTGTGCTGTTTATGTCATGTACTGTACTGTTTATGTCATGTACTGTGCTGTTTATGTACTGTACTGTTTATGTTATATACTGTTTATGTCATGTACTGTACTGTTTATGTTATGTACTGTGCTGTTTGTGTCATGTACTGTGCTGTTTATGTACTGTACTGTTTATGTTATGTACTGTACTGTTTATGTCATGTACTGTGCTGTTTAAAAGTCTGAGTATATAACCACAGTCTATAGACATTAATTTCTGAATCTCAAGGTAAAACGTTTCCTGTAGCTCTGACAATAATATTGATTGTTATGTACTGAATTTTTAATGTTATGTACTATGCTGTTTATGTCATGTACTGTGCTGTTTATGTTTTGTACTATGCTGTTTATGTCATGTACTGTACTGTTTATGTTATGTACTGTGCTGTTTATGTGCTGTACTTTGCTGTTTATGTTATGTTCTGTGCTGTTTATGTCATATACTGTGCTGTTTATGTACTGTACCGTTTGTCATGTACTGTGCTGTTAATGTTATGTACTGTGCTGTTTATGTCATGTACTGTGCTGTTTATGTACTGTACTGTTTATGTCATGTACTGTGCTGTTTATGTACTGTACTGTTTATGTACCGTACTGTTTATCTTATGTACTGTGCCGTTTATATCATGTACTGTGCTGTTTATGTCATGTATTGTACTGTTTATGTTATGTACTGTGCTGTTTATGTCATGTGCTGTACAGTTTATGTACTGTACTGTTTATGTTATATACAGTTTATGTCATGTACTGTACTGTTTATGTTATGTACTGTGCTGTTTATGTCATGTACTGTGCTGTTTATGTACTGTACTGTTTATGTCATGTACTGTGCTGTTTATGTTATGTACTGTACTGTTTATGTCATGTACTGTACTGTTTATGTCATGTACTGTGCTGTTTATGTTATGTACTGTGCTGTTTATGTCATGTACTGTGCTGTTTATGCACTGTACTGTTTGTCATGTACTGTACTGTTTATGTTATGTACTGTGCTGTTTATGTACTGTACCGTTTATGTCATGTACTGTGCTGTTTATATCATGTACTGTGCTGTTTACGTACTGTACTGTTTATGTACCGTACTGTACTGTTTATCTTATGTACTGTGCCGTTTATGTCATGTACTGTGCTGTATATGTCATGTACTGTACTGTTTATGTTTATGTTATGTTATGTACTGTACTGTGCTGTTAATGTTATGTACTGTGCTGTTTATGTCATGTACTGTGCTGTTTATGTACTGTACTGCACTGTTTATGCCATGTACTGTACTGTTTATATCATGTACTGTGCTGTTTACGTACTGTACTGTTTATGTACCGTACTGTACTGTTTATCTTATGTACTGTGCCGTTTATGTCATGTACTGTGCTGTATATGTCATGTACTGTACTGTTTATGTTATGTACTGTACTGTTTATGTCATGTACTGTGCTGTTTAAAAGTCTGAGTATATAACCAAAGTCTATAGACATTAATTTCTGAATCTCAAGGTAAAACGTTTCCTGTAGCTCTGACAATAATATTGATTGTTAAAACACCAGAAAAAAAGAATGTTGCATTATTCTGCGTACATCTGCCTCTGCCGCATGTTCTGGTAAACAATGGGATAGCGGGGTGCAGGCAGACAGCACCGACCACACCTCAACAAATCTGATTATCTTTTTTCCAGGTTTATTATATTTTTAGTATATTATGTTCTTAGGCTTGGATTGCCCAATAGTTTAACTTGATTTTTATAACCAAACCAATACTTTTCTGAGTCATATCATGAAAAATTCATGTCGCCATTTAAGAAATTACATTTTTCAGGGATATTTGCACAAAAAAAAAAAAAAAATTCCCAGAAAAAAAGGAATAGAAACTCTAAATTTTCTTTATTCCCCAATTCGCAAGTTTTTTTGGCAGGTTATAGTTGTGAAACACTCACGTTTCAGGGCGGCACAGTGGTGTACTGGTTAGCACTCTTACCTAGCAGTAAGAAAGGTCGTTGGTTCAAATCCCAACCACGACACTACCTGCCTGGAGTTTGCATGTTCTCCCTGTGCCTGCGTGGGTTTCCTCCAGGTACTCCGGTTTCCTCCCATGATCCAAAGACATGCAGGTAGGTTAATTGGCTTCTGTCCAAAATTGGCCCTAGTATATGAATGGGGACCTTGGATTGTGGGCTCCTTGAGGGTAGGGACTGGTGTGAGTGTACAATGTACAGGGATAGGGACAGTTGTAGACACTCACTCAGGTTGAACTGGATGGACTGGTGTCTTTATTCAACCTTACAAACTATGAAACTATGAAACGTTCCAATTTCAAAAATGGTGACATTTTGCAGAAAATTTTTTGCTTAAATTGTGGAGAAAAAAAAGAAATGGAACCTCATAATTTTCTTTATTCCCTCATTTGCAAGCTTATGACGGGTTCACTTCAAGAATATTGCTTCTATGCCAACGGTTGAGTGTTTCATAGTTTTGAAACACTTGAAACACTCATGTTCCCTTTTCAAAAATGGCAATGTTTTACAAATAATTTGACACAATATTTTACCAAAATTTTGGAGAAAAAAATGAATGTAAACTGTCAGTTTTCCTTGTTCCATAATTGCCAAATTCTTGGCAGTTTTACTTCAAGACCATGGTCTATATGCCAACGTTTGAGTGTTTGATAGTCATGAAATACTCATGTCATCTTTCCAAAATGTGGGGAATTTTGCAGAAATATTTTTGCTATGTTTTGGAGGGGAAAAAAGAAATAGAAACTCTCAATTTTCTTTATTTCCTAATTTGCAAGTTTTTGACAGGTTCACTTCAAGAATATTGCCTCTATTCCGACGGTTGAGTGTTTCATAGTCTTGAAACAATTGAAACACTCATGCTCCCTTTTCAAAAATGGCATCATTTTACAAATAATTTTACACAATATTTTACAAAATTTGGGGAAACAAATGAAAGCTCTCAATTTTCATTTCTCTAGTTGCCAAGTTTCCAACAGGTTTACTTCCAGAATATAGCATACATGCCAACAACTGATGACTTTATAGTCATAAAACACTTAAAAATTGTGTAATTTTGAAGAAATATTTTTTCCAAAATGTTGGAAAAAGAAACAGGAAACTCTCAATTTTACTTATAATTGAATTGCCAAGTTTTTGACAGGTTTACTTCAAGAATATTGTCCATAAAACACTGCCCATCAAACACTAGAAATAGTTTTGCCAACATTTTGAAGGAAAAAATGGAAACTCAATTTTCCATATTTCCTAATTGCCAAGTTTTTGACCGGTTTACTTCAAGAATATGGCCCATATGCCAATGGATGAGTGTTTCATAATCGTGAAACACTAGAAATATTTTTGCCCAAATTTTTGTTAAAAATTGGAAAACCTTAATGTTCCCTAATTTCTAGGTTTCTGACAGGTTTTCTTTAAGAATGTTGCCTAAATGTCAACATTTGAGTGTTTCATAACCATAAAACACTCATGTCATCATTTCAAAATGGGGACATTTTGCAGAAACATTTTTGCCAAATATTTGGAGACAGAAAGTGGAAACTCTCAATTTAACTTTTTCCCAATTTGCCAAGTTTTCAACAGGTTCACTTCAAGAATATTGCCTATATGTCAATGGTTGAATGTTTCACACCCATAAAACTCTCACATCACCATTTCAAAAATCGTGACATTTTGTAGAAATATTTTTGCCAAAATTTTGGAGAGGGAAGTGGAAACTCTCAATTTTACTTATTCCCAAATTGCCAAGTTTTTTGACAGATTCACTTTAAGAAGATTGCCTATGTGCCAACATTTGAGTGTTTCATAGTCGTAAAAAAACAACACACTCCTGTCATCATTTCAAAAATGGTGACATTTTTCAGAAATATTTTTTCCAAAATTTTAGGGAAAGAAGATGGAAACTCTCAACTATATTTATTCACAAATTGCCAAGTTTTTGACAGATTTACTCCAAGAATATTGCCTATATGCCAACATTTGAGTGTTTTTTTATAGCCATATCACACTCATGTCATCATTTTAAAAGTGGTGACATTTTGCTGAAATATTTTTGCCAAAATTTTGGAGAAAACAAATGGAAACTCTAAATTTTCCTTATTCCCTAATGGCCAAGTTTTTGACTGGTTTACTTCAGGAATATTGCCCATATGCCAACGGTATACCCATAAAACTTGGCAATTTGTGAATAAATATAGTTGAGAGTTACATCACATTACCATTTCCAAAATGGTGGCATTTTGCAGAAATATTTTTGCCAAAATTTTAGAGAAAGAGAAAATGGAAGCGCTTGATTTTACTTATTCCCAAATTGCCAATTTTTCAAAAAAAGATTCACTTAAAGAATATGGCCAATATATCAACATTTGAGTGTTTCACAGCCATAAAACACTCATGTCATCATTTAAAAAATTGTGACATTTTCAGAAATATGTTTGCAAAAATTTTGGGGAAAAAATTTTTAACTTTTTATTTTCCTTATTCCATAATTGTAAATTTTTGACAGGTTTACTTCAAGAATATTGCCCATATGCCCATGGATGCATTTTTTCACAATCATTAAACTCTAGAAATATTTTTTGCCATAATTTTGAGGAAAAAAAATGGAAACTCTCAATTTTCTTTATTCCCTAATTGCTACGTTTTTGACAGATTCACTTCAAGAATATGGCCTATATGTCAACGGTTGCGTATTTCACAGTCATGACCTTGCGCAATGTCCTGTAGCATGTTCTTTGGGGTTTTTACATTACATTTGCTGTTAAGGGTTGGATCAAGGAACTCTTCCCTTCCATTGTAGTTGAGTATCTGCTATTTCTAATTGTAAACAATGTAACAAACAACAATTTAATGGGTGGAAAAGTCAATATTTTTCATATGTCCACCAAGAAATGATTAAATTATTGCAATAAATAGCACAAAAGTAGTGAAGTTAATGTGTCTGAGTGTAGCATTACACCCATCAGCACTGAAGATCACGTTTCTTTCTGGGTATCTCTTCTTGCCGAAGTAGCATTTTTAAATAGCATCCCTTCTTAATCACATAGCATACATTATTTTCACCCTCTAGGAGATGATTCATTATTCTGGACTTTGTTGAACAGCCCCGTATTCATATTTCCATATATAAGCAGGGAATAACCTTTTCAAATGACCAATAATACACTTACTGCTGCCATTCCCCAAAACCGGGCTAATTATTTTCTTTGCAACCCCGGTCATAAATTTGATTTCCGGCATTAATTATGCAGAGATGGTTTGCAGATCTCAGGGCAATTTAGACTTTCTTTTCCCTGTTATCGTTTGCATATGATTATTTTTTGCCAGGATTGATTGCCCAAGGTGGGCTAATACGACAGCAGATAATCTTCCTCATGTGTTAAAGAAGAGGCTTTAGGAGCACATGGATAATTCAGGCGCTCCCAGATGTTTTTTAATTACCTTTGTCATTAATATCCGGCTTTACTATTAGGAATGGGAGTATTATGGGGGGGGGGGGGAGGGGTTCTCCAATCCTGAGAGAATGATGAGTGTAAAGAGCAGGTTACATAGATAGTTCTGTTATCAGTAAGGTCTTACCAGTATGCAGAATAGATCATTGGGTCTGCACGTAAATTCAGGACGGTGCATAGCCATGCAACACGCGAGCGTGAACGCACGGGGCGTGCACAAGTGCCTGTCACTAATTCTGGCACCAAACAGGCTGTTCAAACTGATCAGCTACACATGGCCAATGCTGTCTTGTCAAAAACATTCCTGCAATATAGATGCAATCTGTGGTTCTGTATTAGTTACCAACCCGCTATCATTACCTTGACTTGTTCCTGATATCTACCTATACCCAGCTTGCAGTTAGAAGACACTTCTGCATACTCCTTCTGCTCATCTGTTACCAAATTTGGCCTGAACCCCGACTATGCTTTTGCTTGCATAATTTCCAGCCTGTTATCACAAGTACAGGAAACCCTCCAATGGTGCCATACTCCATAGAAGAGGCCTACTCAACAACCCCTGGGGAGAGCACTGCTTATGGTGCCATACTCCATAGAAGAGGCCTACTCAACAACCCCTGGGGAGAGTATGCTTATGGTGTCATACTCAATAGCCCTTGTACACACGGTCGGACATTCTGACAACACAATCCGTCGGATTTTGTCCGAAACTGGTGTACACACGGTCAGACAAAGTTGTCGGAAAATCTGATCATTCGTAACGTGATGACGTTATTTCATTACGACGGGACTACGTTCAGGCTAGTAGCCAATAGCTTTGGTCTAGGAATTTGATCTGAGCATGCGTGGCACGTTGTCCAATCGGAATTCTCTACAAAGGATCGGACAAAGTCCGATCGGATCATGTTGTCGGAAAATTTTATAGCCCAGCTCTAAAACTTTGTCAGTCGGATATTCCGACGGAAACAGTCCGATGGAGCCCATACATGGTCAGATTATCTGACAACACGGTCCGATCGGACATTTTCCATCGGAATGTCCGACCGTGTGTACAAGGGCATAGAAGAGGCCTACTCAACAAACTCTGGGGATTGTACTGCTAATGGTGCCATACTCCATAGAAGAGGCCCACTCGACAACCTTAGGGGAGTGTACTGCGAATGTGCCATACTCCATAGAAGATGCCTACTCAACAAACCCTGGGGAGAGTACTGCTAATGTTGCCATACTCTATAGAGGAGGCCTACTCAACAACCCCTGGGGAGAGTACTGCTAATGGTACCACACTCTAAAGAGGTGGCCTACTCAACATACCCTGGGAAGAAAATGTCATGGTTATGCAATAGAGTTTATCTGCTTACCTGTCTCCATGTGTTCATCTCTAGAGACCAGCCGACCCTCACCTGACTGCTTTTGTAATCCATCCTCTGGCATGGCTCCACCCTAGCTCCTATCAGAGAACTCTATATTAACCTGTGCACTGCAGGCCAACCCTGCTGATCAACCTTTGTGTGTTTAGCTTCCTGTTACCTGCCGTGTGCTCTTCTGTTGTTCCGTTATCGACTTTGGTGTGTCCTTGACTATCCCTGTTTGCCTGTGATCCTGACCTTTTGGCGTGTCCCTTACTATTCCTGTCTGCTTGTGGCCCCGACCTTGGCTTATCCCTCACTATCCTCCTGTTGCCTACTGTGGGTGTGAGCTGGGGGACCCTGTGGGTCGCGACCTGGAGCCAGTTGCAGCCCAGTCCATCCTCACCACTAGAGGCTCTGGTGAACACCTGCTGGCTCTTAGACTCCGAGCCCCAGGGAATCTTATGCTCTAACCCCGGTCGGATTCGTCTTGGTGTTCTGACGGCCCTGCCTTCCTTATCACCTTCACTCCCGTCCGCAGCAGTCAGCCGTAGGGTCCACAACCGTGCGGTGCACTCCTGATCCTTACGGTATGCATCTGTCACCTGGCCTCAAGGTGACCTGACAGAAAACTGCTAATGGTGCCATACTCCATAGAAGAAGTCTACTCAACAAACCCTGGGAAGAGTACTACTAATGGTGCCATACTCCATCTGCTCCTGACCTGCTTGTCTTTTATCAACTTCGGCCTGAACCCCGACTATGCTTCTGCCTGCATAATCTCCAGCCTGCTGATACAAGGACAGGAATTATGGGAAACCTGTCCAATGGCCCCAGAGACAGAAATTAGCTGGAGCTTGGCTTACAACAGCCATCCTTGAGCCCCTCTCAAGTGATTTTCTCTAGGCTGAGATGAGAAATCTGGGAGAGTAATGTCATTGGACTGCTGTCTTTAGGAAGGAACCTTTCCTTGGCCATCACTTTGACTGTACATTGTAACTTTGTTGTGAGTACCAAGGTGAGAGGCAGCACCAGATTTGTGCAGGTTCTACCAGAAGGACTGTAAGGTAAACCAGATTTCTAGCATCAAAAGGCCAGTGCAGATTCATGCTCATGCTCATGCACAATGCACATGTGCTAAAATTAATGAGTGAAGGATCAATGTTACTTATGCAGTGACAGTTCATCATGCAGATATTCGTGTGTGAGCATGTGCACATCCAAATTAGCACTTGGCACCCAGTGGCCTATTTAAACTGGTCTATCACTATAAGCAGTTGCTGAATGGTCTTCAGCTGGTTCCTGCGTCCCTGATCTGCTGTGCCTGCTTGCTTGTGTATGATCCAGCTTGCCTTTGGACTTCCCTTCTGCTCTAGCTCTATTACTTACAACTCCGACTTTGGCTTGTTTACTGGATCTGATCTGCCTGCTGACTCTGTAGCGCATTGCCTGGCTGTTAATGAACTTGGCCTTCCCCCTGGACTTGCTTTGCTTGCTGTTTTGGTGCCTCGCTGCCCGGTTTCCGCTGACTGCTGCTTGTATCCTGGCTCTGCTTCCGTGCCAAGCTGCTCCTGCATCCTGTTCCAAAGACTTGCGACTACAAGCTCTACTCACCAACAAAGTAGACATCACCAACTAGCTGCTACAGCACTCGTGCCACTTCTTGCTCTTACACTCTCTGTCTCCACCTTCAGGAGTATTGGGCAGGAGGTGTGCAAGAGAGACCTCCACAACATTCCAGTTTTCACCAGGACTTAGATGTGACCCATCTGAAGCATTAGCACAGCCGTATTTTGTCTAATATGTTTAATTGTTATGATCAGTTCCACCTAGTGGCCATAATGCAGTACCAATCACCATCACACTAATGCAGGGTTTCTCAACCAGGGTCCGGGGGAACCCTTGGGTTTCTCTAGAGTTAAGGGTTCCCTGAGCAATGGTCAATTTCTGCCTCTCAGGTATGTTCTCAAGGACACCATTGATCTTTTTAGTTATCTGTAAGGGGGTAATTCTTCCCAATAACCCCAAGTGTAAGAAGCATTCTTCTCATTGACTATCACTCTAATGTATGATGAGTTCTAGATTTTTCATTTTTTAGCAGGGGTTCCCCAAGACCGAATAATTATTTCCAGGGTTCCTCTGTGTTGAAAAGGTTGGGAAAGGCTGTATCTTGAGTTGTAGATATACAACTTGTCCCCTGAGAACGAAAATTTGTTTCAAGGGTTCCTCTGTATTAAGGTTGAGAAAGGCCAGTGTAGGAATTTTGGTTTGCGTATGCCAGATGATGGGCTTTAATGGTGTAGTAGGTTTAGTTTGTGTATGCCCAGAGATGGGCTTTAATGGTGTAGGAGGTTGGATTTGTGCATGCCCAAAGATGGGCTTTAACGGTATAGGAGGTTGGGTTTGCGTATGCCTAGAGATGGACTTTAATGGTGTAGTAGGTTTGGTTTGTGCATGCCCAGAGATGGGCTTTAATAGTGTAGGTGGTTTGGTTTGTGTGTGCCCAGAGATGGGCTTTAATAGTGTAGGAGGTTGGGTTTGTGTATGCCTAGAGATGGAATTAATGGTGTAGGAAGTTGGGTTTGTGTATGCCCAGAGATGGGCTTTAATGGTGTAGGAGGTTGGGTTTGTGTATGCCCAGAGATGGGCTTTAATAGTGAAGGAGGTTGGGTTTATGTATGCCTGGAGATGGGCTTTAATGGTGTAGGTGGTTGGGTTTGCATATGCCTAGAGATGGACTTTAATGGTGTAGGAGGTTGGGTTTGTGTATGCCCAATGATGGGCTTTAATGGTGTAGGCGGTTGTGTTTGTGTATGCCCAGACATGGGCTTTAATGGTGTATTCCTTTCTGAGGTATTTCAGGAAAACCACGCATGAGGGCGACTAGATGGAGCCGACGGTCATAGGAAATAAATGATTTAGACACATTATGGGGATTAATTGTGACAGCTGTTTAAATGCTTGTGACATTCCTGTCTTCTTTGTGCCCATACTGTATCTCCATCTCCATCCAGAAAGTAGAATATCGTGATCTCTATGAGAGGGAGTTAATACAATATTACACTTACACATTACATAGTAAACATGGAATTAACATAAAAAATGCCGGCCTACTATAATAGTGTGCTTCTTAAAACATAATACTCCCTTTTCGCTATTTCTTGTTTTGTTAACGTGACTCATTAAATATAGTTTGGAATTATAATATGAGTTTTTAATAACAGCATGGAGAGTATTTTCCTTAGGAACAATCAAATATTCATGTAAATCTTTGTAAGCATGTTTTAGAGAAAAAGACTGTTCTAATATTTCTTACTGCAGTAGAAGGGACATTAAATTTTAATGGATCATCTATTTTTTACAGAAACAGTTCCCTATGAACATATGTGATGCCCTATGGATTGGCTATTTGCCATCAGAAACAACATGTGTAGCGTTATTCAACGAAGAACGTTAATGGTTGTAGTGGGAACTCATAGCAACCAATCAGAAATTACCCGACTTAACACAGGCCAATGGAATATGAATTGCCAGTAGGGTCAGCGTCTCTGCCATTCGGTCCACCAACGCACCCTTTGACCTCCTCCAACTTACGCAGTATCATCTATATTTTATAGAAACAGTTCACCATGAACCTATGTGATGCCCTATGGATTGGCTATTTGCCATCAGAAACTATATGTGTAGCGTTATTCAACGAAGAGCATTAATGGTTGTGTGGGGGAACTCATAGCAACCAATCAGAAATTATCCGACTTAACACAGACCAATGGAATATCAATTGCCAGTAGGGTCGGCGTCTCTGCCATTCGGGCCACCAACGCACGCTTTGACCTCCTCCAACTTACCCAGTAAGGATGAGCTTAAGGTTTGGTCCAAACACAAGTTGGAGTGAACTTTGGCTGTTTGGGTGTTCGGATGAACAATAACCCATTTGGAAGAGGACCAAATGTCATGTATGACTGTGATTATACATTACAGCTTCCCACTGACAATGGTTGTTATGGATGCTGGTGGGTGTGGGCGCCATCAATTGCTTAACCACCTGCGATGTCACTGACCCCATTCACTTACATGGCTGGAATCCCTGGCCCCCGAAAAACAAAGGAGATGGCGATAGTTAAAAAAAATATAGCATGGGGGTTCCCACATGATTCATACCAGGTCAGGGCATCCTCCTGGCAGTGCCCAGCTCCCCAAATCTATTACAAGCTCTTGCCTATTAGGTTAAAAAAAAAGGCCAATACTGATTTCTAAGATTTTACTCTTGATTTAGATTCGGCACCCAAAGTTTAGTAATGTTTGTTGAACCCCCTATTGAACTGAACCCAGGTATGCTCAGTGTATCACTAATTATCAGGTACTTGGATACATGGTAGAGTTAGAGGCAGCTTTAAGTACAGCAGTTAATTAATATGCATTCCGGGTTTCAACACCAGTGAACCTGGTACAGGGGTCATTATGTGCTCTCTTCTAGTGTCCCTCCAGAGTGTCATGGTCAAGACATTACCAGGACTTAATGGCCCTAGGTTAATGGATAGTCCACTAGTGCCTGTACCTTGTGAACAGCAGATAACCCATCCTTTTCTTTCTCTCGCTCTCTTTAGGTTCACATGGTAAAAAATGTGGATTCTAGACTCAAGAGCCTTCAAGTTGATCGATTATATCCAAGTTTTTCCAAGGTGCCCCTCTAATGGTTCCAACCTTCCTGCATTCTGAACCGTGCTGTCAACTCCCTTCTCCTTCTGAAGTAACTGCATTACCTGCAGACAAGAGAATATTTTAGGATTTTGAACTTTGCATTCTGGAATGTTATTATATTCTACAGAATAAATAGCAACACGTTTCAAAGTTCAAGTTCGGTCTTACGTGATTATCAAAGGTTTTATAGGAGCACTTTCTTCTAGGCTGCTTTCCTCCTTGACTCTCAACCCCATAAACGAGGCCTGCTTATCAACCCCCTGGGGAGAGCACTGCTAATTGTGCTATACTTCATAGAAGATGCCTACTCAACAACCCCCAGAGAGAGAACTGCTAATGGTACTAGACTCCGTGGAAGAAACCTACTCAACAAATCCCTGAGGAGAATATTTCTAATGGCGCCATACTCCATAAAAGAGGACTACTCAACAATACCTGGGTAGAGTACTGCCAATGATGCCATATTCCATAGAAGAGGCCTACTCAACAACCCCCAGGGAGAGTACTGCTAATGGTACTAGACTCTGTGGAAGAGACCTTCTCAACAAACTCCTGAGAAGAGTATTTCTAATGGCACCATACTCCATAAAAGAGAATTACTCAACAATACCTGGGTAGAGTACTGCCAATGATGCCATATTCCATAGAAGAGGCCTACTCATCAACCCCCAGGGAGAGTACTGCTAATGGTACTAGACTCCGTAGAAGAGACCTACTCAACAAACTCCTGAGGAGAGTATTTCTAATGGCACCATACTCCATAAAAGAGAATTACTCAACAATACCTGGGTAGAGTACTGCCAATGATGCCATGCTCCATAGAAGAGGCCTCATCAACAACCCCTGGGAAGAATACTGCCAATGATGCCATATTCCATAGAAGAGGCCTACTCAACAACTGCTGGGTAGAGTACTGCTATAGGTGCCATACTCCATAGGGTCTCTTTAACCAGTTCCCATCTGGCCCATAGCAGATTGATGGCCGGGCAGGACTCTCCTCCTTCTGGATGGACGTCATATGATGTCCTCCCAGTCATGACTTGTGCATGCCTCCCCCCCGGGGGCGTGTAGCACATCGATCAGCGGTGAGCCGTGTCCCTAGGACATAGTGCATCACCGATCAGGGTAAAGAGCCAATGACATTTACTCTTTACCATGTGATCAGCTGTATATAATCACAGCTGATCCCATGTAAACAAAGGCTGGTTATTTGCAATTCCTTACCTCAGCGATGTCACTGTGTGAGGAAAGGATAACCGGCATTCCTGTGACAGCAGACATTTACATTGATAATTAGTGCAGCCCCATCAGTGCCAATCAGTGCAGCATATCAGTGCCACCTCATCAGTGCCTCTTCATTAGTGCCCAATAATAAAACTTATCAGTGCCCATCAGTGCAGCCCCATCAGTGCCCATCAGTGCAGCCTCATCAGTGCCTATCAGTGCAGCCTTTCAGTGCCCATCAGTGCAGCCTCATCCATGCATCCTATCAGTGCCCATCACTGCAAGCCTATCAGTGCCCATCAGTGCAGCCTCATCAATGCAGCCTATCAGTGTCAATAAATGCAGCCTATCAGTGCCCATCAGTGCATCCTATCAGTGCCCTTCAGTGTAGCCTCATCAGTGCAGCCTATTAGTGCTCATCATTGCATCCTATCAGTGCCCATCATTGCAGCCTTGTCAGTGCCCATCAGTGCAGCCTTGTCAGTGCCCATCAATGCATGCTATCAGTGCCCATCAGTGCAGCCTCATCAGTGTCCATCAGTGCAGCCTATCAGTGCCCATCAATGCAGCCTATCAGTGCCCATCAATGCAGCCTATCAGTGCCAATCAGGTCAGGCTCATCCATGCATCCTATAAGTGCAATCAGTGCAGCCTATCAGTGCCCATCAGTGCAGCCTCATCAATGCAGCCTATCAGTGTCAATAAATGCAGCCTATTAGTGCCCATCATTGCAGCCTATCAGTGCCCATCAGTGCATGCTATCAGTGCCCATCAGTGCATCCTCATCAGTGTCCATCAGTGCCTCATCAGTGCAGCCTTTTTTGTGCCCATCATTGCAGTCTCATCAGCACACATTAGTGAAGGAGAAAAATTACTTATTTGCAAAATGTTATAACAAAAACCAAGAAAAACTATTTTTTTTCAAATATTTCAGCATTTTTTTTAGCAAAAAATAAAACCCCCCAGTGGTGATTAAACACCACCAAAAGAAAACTCTTATCTGACTCCAAAAAAAAATTATAAAAATGTCATATGGGTACAGCGTTGCATGACCGCTCTATTAACATTCAAAATGTGACCGCGCTGAAAGCTGAAAATGGGCCTGGGCAGGAAATAGGTGAAAGCAGCAAGAGGTGAAGGACCACCAGGGACATCCCCTTAGGGGGTCTCCTTACTGATTTTTTTGTATAAAAGACTGTACTGTGACCACCACACTTTGATGTGTATGTGATTGCCTTCCTTAGAGCTGAAAGACCCATTATGTACCATCCTGTAAGAGCATTTCTCTAGCGGGGCTCAGTAGAGGGTCTACGGTGGACATGTACAGAATGCAGTCAGTTATGAGGACAATAACCGGGAGACTTGGATCTTCTCACACAACATTTACCCTACACTTGTCAACCTGAGAAAATTGGAAAAACTCCCGTTGGGATGATGTCTTATGACATCACTGCGCACCTGATTGACCTTTAATCTACCATCGACTGCTTTCAAACGAATACATGAGTATTATAGCCGTAGCTGTTTTTCCATGTGCATGTAGAGAAAAATAAGTCTGTTTTAAATTTTTTTACAATTCAGTAGTTTAATTAAATTGATTATTATTCTTCGAATCTGTGAATGCATAATTGCCTTTCAGAATTTTGACACAAATTATACTACAGATAATCTGACTGTCATTACTTAGTAATTACCCAAAATTAATGTTCACGCATCAACCCCGTACCCCATTGATCAGCCACATTATATTTCATTGATGAAACCCTACTATTTTTTTTTTTTTAAATGCTAACATTGAAATATTAAATAGTAAACTTTTAAATATTTTTTTAATTATTGAATTATATTTTAATATTTAATTGTCAGGCATGAATAATAGTAATTTTACTACTAATAATAATAAAAATGATGATTCATTACTAATTTAATATTTTATAATTTTATAATAATGATGAAATGAACATAATAACATTAATAATAACAACAACAACAATAATAATAATACATATTCGTATTAGTATTATTTTCACAATTATTATGTAATTACTAAATAAGTAATTAATTGTCTATTATTATTATTATTATGTAATTACTTAATATTAAAGTAGTAATTAATCGTCAATTATTATTTTCACAATTATTATATAATTACTAAATATTAAATTAGTAATTCATTTTCTATCATTATTATTATTATTATCACAATTATTATGTAATTACTAAATATTAAATTAGTAATTAATCGTCAATTATTATTATTTTCATAATTATTATGTAATTACTAAACATTAAAGTAGTAACTAATCGTTAATTATTATTATTATTATTATTATTATTTATTTTCCACAATTATTATGTAATTCCTAAATATTAAATTAGTAATCATCTATTATTATTATTATTATTATGTAATTACTAAATATTAAAGTAGTAATTAACCGTCAATTATTATTATTATTATTTTCACAATTATTATGTAATGACGAAATATTAAATTAGTAATTAATCGTCAATTATTATTATTATTATACAGGATTTATATAGGGCAGACAGTTTACGCAGCACTTGAGGGTAGACTGTACAATTACAATACACTTTAATACAGTAGGAATCAGAGAGCCCTGCTCATTAGAGCTTACTGTTATTATAATTATTGCTATTATTACTGTTAATAAATAACATTAACAATAACAACAATAATAATAATAATACATATTCTTTTTATTAATAATTTTGTAGAGCGATTGGGAAAATGGGGATTATTACGGTGCCAATCAATCAGACAGAAACAAATTAGTTCTAAAAAGACTATATGAAATACAAATTCAAGGATTTTATTTAATACAAAAAGGGGATAATCAAAATACACAGACAAATGTAAGGGTAATTAGGTTAAAATACACATCTAGTGGGTCGAGTTGGCCGAAGATGGTGGAGACCTCATAGATACTCAATGGTCAAGAATATCCCAACATATTTCACCATTACAATGGCTTCTTCAGGGGACCAGAACTTGACCAATAAAAAAGATGAGGTAGTAGGCTAAAAGAACATAACAATAAACAAGAGCATTAAAGAAAATTTAGGGTTATGTATTGCATGGCTATTATCTAGAGAGACCTTGCAATCAGATGAAATTTGATTGGGAAATGTGCTCACCCCAAATGCTCCCCATAAGAATGTGTATTAATATCAAATACGCTGGATGCATACATACCCCAGATCCCGTCCTCAGCATGAGATGAATGGAGCAGTACCCTCGGGTGGAAGGCACTCCAACCTAACAAACCACCATATCGTGACTGCAGGGAGTAGAGAAGGTAACAGATAGCCCCAAAACTAGTTAAAGGAAAGGGACATAATCAAAAACGAAGTCTACAGATAGTTAATTTAAACACTCCCATACAGGGGGGATAATGGGGCCAACATGGCCTCCATACGTACCAAAGTTGATTGCTGAGAAAAATATAAAGAACGGGGACGCCAGAACAGATATACTTGGCCAATTGACAAGAAATGAGTAGTCCTAAATTCTCAAAGAGTGCAGCTGTGGTGAGAAAAAAAAAAAAAAAAGATAAATTAGACACAAAAATTCCATGTATTGTGCTTATAATAGGTGTACCTAATGAACCTTATACAGGCTTACCTAACCCAAACGAGGGTTAATGACAATCAGTTGGGTTAAGATGGTCAAATGGTGTCCAGCAAGACATCCATAAAGGTGTAATGAAGAGCAATGTAAAGCGCACTATTCAGTTTAGATGCCCCTATCAGGAAAAAGAGAAAGGGGCAATGACAAAGACAGCCTTGATTACCAACTACTGGACAAGCCAGGAAAGTGTGGACCAGACCCAGCCTTCTCCGCAAACAAACCTTCTTTTAACGGCAAAAACACGTCGGCATCCCCGCAGAGCCAGCACTGAATGTGCGGCTTAGATGCCTTAAATACCCCCACTCACTCGCCATGTACACGTCAACGCTGGGTGAGAGTGGACCAAAAACGACACTGCGCATGCGCCCGGTTTACAGCAGAAGCCTACAGTCCCCAGAATGCTTTGCGTCGGGTCACTCGTCACCATGGCAGCGGCGCGACTACCAGGAATATACGCGAGAAGGGATGCAAAGCTCGATGGAAAAAGAGGGTATAAGAATACCATAGGGGGAGTGATAGATATCAATTGCATAACTAAAGATGGTATCCTGCCGCTGTGTCGACATACACGGGTCCTGTTTCCACAAAACTGGACCCCGGGTGTCCATGCAGGCACAGGTGGTAGGGAGGCCGGTCCATCCAGGGAGACCGCCCCTGTTACATCAAGAATGGCAAGGAAAGAGGTCGGGGGGAAGCAAGCCAGTGGATAAGAGGGAGCAAAGATGAGGGAGAAGGACTCAATCCTGACAGTAGAAAACTGTTCCCAGATTTAGAGGAGAATATTCTGAGCTTAGAATTCCCAATCTATCCAGCCCATCTCCAGGATAATAGTGGTTATAATAAAGCCATGCAGTCACATAAGCCAGAATTTTCTAAAACAAAAAAGAAAAAACATAAAAAAGAAGATTTAAATTGTTTGTTGGTATGTTAATTAGATAAACTTTTTACAGTAATCAACATATTTTATTATCTATAGAAAAAATAAAATAAAAGAGTTGATTCTATACAAAATATGCATAGTACAAGAAAATCATATCATAGAACACCTATAAAAATAGAATGAATTCATTCATTTGGGAACAATCAATTATCCTGACGATTCAGGAAGATCTACTTCAAATCAAGTATACAGAAATAGAGATACAGGAAATAAGTGTGTAAAATGTGGTGAGCATAAAATAAAAAAATAAAATAAAAAACAAAAGCCCAACCAAAATCCACATGAGAAGTAGGTAAGATGGAAATGAGATCCAATGCTACAATCAGTGAGTATGGCGAGTCATATAGCGGAGAGGGCACCAAAAGGTAAAAGTAATTTACAAAAAATGTTTAAAACGAATATATTCATTCAAACCAGGATATTTAGTCACATCCAAGTTATGTATCCATCTTGTTTCAAGTTGTAATAAAGTGGAATCGATCTCTCCACCTCGGACCTGTGTAGGCACATGTTCAAGAGCGGAGAATCGTACCATGTTGGAATCAAAATCATGTTGGTGACCAATATGTCTATTAAGAGCTGTTGTACATAAACGCTTAGATACTGGCAGCATATGATCTCTAATTTGCTTAAAAAAAGGACGTTTCGTTTTGCCGATGTAAAAACATCCACAGCGGCAACTAGCAAGGTAGACCACCCCTACTGTTTTGCATGTAACGTTATATTCAATGGTATGTTGAGAGCCATTGGGCAGAAGAGTATGAGTAGAATTGGAGATAAAGGAAAAAATGTCACAAGATCCACAAGGGAATATGCCTCAAGTAGAGAGTCTGGTTGGCTGTTTGGATGCAAAGTGGCTGGTTACAAGACGGTCTTTCATAAGTAATTAATCATCAATTATTATCATTATTATACGGATTTATATAGCGCAGACAGTTTACGCAGCACTTGAGGGTAGACCTTACAATTACAATACACTTTAATACAGTAGGAATCAGAGAGCCCTACTGAGAGCTTACTGTTATTATAATTATTACTATTACTACTGTTAATAAATAACATTAATGACAACAACAATAATAATAATACCTACTCTTCTTATTATTATTTTCACAATTATTATGTAATTACTAGATATTAAATTAGTAATTAATCGTCTATTATTATTATTATGTAATTACTAAACATTAAAGTAGTAAATTAATCGTCAATTATTATTATTATTTTCACAATTATCATGTAATTACTAAATATTAAATTCATAATTGTCTATTATTATTATTATCATCATCACAATTACTATGTAATTACTAAATATTAAAGCAGTAATTAATCGTCAATTATTATTATTATTATTTTCACAATTATTATGTAATTACTAAATATTAAATTAGTAATTCATCTTCAATTATTATTATTATTATAATACAGGATTTATATAGTGCAGACAGTTTACGCAGCGCTTGAGGGTAGACCGTACAATTACAATACACTTTAATACAGTAGGAATCTGCTCATTAGAGCTTACTGTTATTATAATTATTACTATTATTACTGGTAATAAATAACAATAACAACAACATCAACAACAATAATAATAATATGTATTCTTATTATTATTATTTTCACAATTATTATGTAATTACTAAATATCAAATTAGTAATTAATCAACTATTATTATTATTATTATTAATAATATTATTATGTAATTTCTAAATATTAAAATAGTAATTAATCAGCAATTATTATTATTTTCATAATTATATAATTACTAAATATTACATTAGTAATTAATTGTCTATTATTATTAATAATAATAATAATAATAATAATAATAATAATAACTACTAAATATTAAAGTAGTAATTAATCATCAATTATTACTATTTTCACAATTATTATGTAATTACAAAATATTACATTAGTAATTAATTGTCTATTATTATTTTCACAATTATTATGTAATTACTAAATATTAAAGTAGTAATTAATCATCAATTATTTTCACAATTATTATGTAATTACTAAATATTAAATTAGTAATTAATCATCAATATTATTATTATAATACAGGATTTATATAGCGCCGACAGTTTACGCAGCGCTTTACAACTTGAGGGTAGACCGTACAATTACAATACACTTTAATACAATAGTAATCAGAGAGTACCGCTCGTTAGAGCTTACTGTTATTATTATTATTACTATTTTTACTGTTAATAAACATTTAAAGTAAGAGAATGACGGGTAATAACCCGTCAGTTCTTTTTTTTACCATCTGTTACCACTGGGGAGATTTCCCTTCACTCTCTGTCCCATAGCCAAACAGGAAATGAGAGGAAATCCCTGAACTCATTTCTCTATTGGAAGATTTTGCTGTTCCTGTTCTGGAGTCAACCCAAAATTTGGGATTTTCTTTTGCTTTTATTTTTAATCTTAATGGTAAAAAAGGGAAAAATAATGAGAGGGTGAATCTCCCTACCAGGGGCGCAGACAGCAATAAAAACCTGACAGGGGTTCTAATCTCTCTCCACGTTTGCCTTAACTTACACCCTAAATATTAAGGGAATTATTAAATATTAAATTAGTAATTAATCATCAAATTATTATTTATTATGATGATGATTATATTATTATTATTATTATTATTATTAATAACAATAATAATAATAATAACAATAATATTACTAATAATAATAATAATATTTCATTATCAGTTTTTATTTAATTACTAAATATCAAACCATGAAATATTAAATGTTAAACATTATAGATATTACCAAATCACAAAAATCACTTTCCTCACATTGACAGCCTAAATCAAATACCGACATAACGAAACAGAAACAATGCAATGGGGTTGATTTGCTAAAACTGGAGAGTGCAAAATCTGGTGCAGCCTTGCACGGGAAAGTATTTGCACAGACCAAAGTTTTTTCTCTTTTGGTTTTGTATAAACTGGGCAAAGGGCGATGAGACCCTCTTTTGAGTTTTTATTGTTGCCTGTGTCCCTGATGCAGAGATTCACCCCTGATGGCCATTGTCCCCAAGACACAAAACGAGGGGAAATCCAACATATTTGAGGTGTCACCAAAGCAAGAGTAGAAGGTAAGCCATCCAACGGAGAAAAATGTTCTGGTGACAACAGTCTTTGATGGGAATTCCCATCACATTACGGAGGGTTTCTGTCGACCAAGTGTGTAGGGCCGAGATGACCTTTTTGAGCAAAAGTACTGCAAGAAAAGATTTTGAAGCAACCGTGCTGATAAAATTGACTGTTGCCCGCGAGAGTCGCTTTTGGTTGACTCTTTTCGTGCAGAGTCGTGCCCATCTTCCTGTGGATCGGGACTACTCCCCATTCACAGGTAGTCTCGGATCATGTCACCCCTGCACTATTGAAGTCATGGACAGGTGAGTCAATATCTATTGTCCTTTCCCAATAGGTTCTTTTTTTGCACTTTTGTTCAGTGTTTAAGGAATAAGCCAACCTTGCCTGAAAGACAAGGTCCACTGTAAAGTATCTGAACAGACCAACGTTTTTTTTTTCGTTTGGTTTTGTATAAACTGGGTGGTGAGACCCTCTTTTGAGTTTTTATGTTGCCTGTGTCCCTGATGCAGAGATTCACCCCTGATGGCCATTGTCACCAAGACACAAAACGATGGGAAATACAACATATTTGAGGTGTCACCAAAGCAAGAGTAGAAGGTAAGCCATCCAATGGAGACAAATGTTCTGGCAACAACCGTCTTTGATGGTAATTCCCATCACATTACGGAGGTTTTCTTTTACTTACTGTTGCCTCTCCAGGACAGGAAGTGTCTTCTTTCTTAAGCAAAAAAATCCAAAAAAAAATGTGATGCCAGTGCTGGATCGTTTTCAGCATGTCTGTGTGTTCCTGATTTCTGTTCTTACCTGCTGACCTTGTTCCTGAAAACCCGGCTTCCTTGACTTCTCTCCTGGATCACCCCTGCCTGTTTACCTGCCTCGGCTCACGATACAGACCTTTGCTTGGATTTACGACTACGGCTCCGCTTCCTGATTGTGTACCTCGCTACCAGCCCGTTGCCAACTTCTGCCTGTCCCTGACTACGATCCTGCCTCCTGATTGTGTACCTCGCTGCCAGCCAGTTGTTAACCTTTGCCTGTTCCTGACACTGCAATTGATCCTGAGTCTGTACTCACCTGCCTGGCTCCCGCTGAACAAACTTGGTGACCAGTTTGAACGCCTTCTTCAGAGAGGTTCCTGTATCTCCAAGCTTCAGCCATCTGCCTGCAGTCACCTGCACTCTTTCATTGCCCTAGCACTCCCTGTCCTCACAACCAGGGGTGTCTGAACCGGAACCGTGCAAGAGGCCACTGCGAGAGGACTAGCAGTTCCCGTCCGTCGTGCACTCGCGCACACACACCGGCGCCTGCAGATGCCTGTGCGCATCAATGCGCACACGCGTATGTGGCAGGTTGCGTGTTAGTGCAGGCGTACACCCATGGTGCCAATTCACGCCAGACAGCCTATTTAAAGAAGTGCTCTTACCCCAGATGGTTGCTGACTGAGCTTCAGCTTATCCTGATACCTTGCATCCGCTATTCTCCTGCCTGATACCTCCTGACGAACCTGGCTTGCCCTGACCCTGCTCCTGGATCCTGTTCTTGCTCTGATTCCCGGTTCCTGATCCTGGCTATTCACTGGACTCTGTTTCTGCCTGCTGCTCGGTGCTGTACCACCCTCCAGTTACCCGACCTGGCTATCCCAGTGACCTCGCTTCTGCCTGCTGCCTTGTTACCAAACCTGGCTTCCCTCCAGACCCTGCTCTTGCTTCTGACCATTCTGCAAGTACCAGCTACCTTTATCCTGCGACCCATTGCGATCTCCTGCTGCAAGCCTATCAAGGACTTAACTACACCTCACGTTCCAGTGCCACTGTTACAGAGGAGTTCCCCTTTAAGGCCAACTGATCTTTAGTGCATGGCGACCCATCCTGTCCTGACGGTTCTCCTGCCTGTCCAAGATTGCTTCCTCTGCTGCAAAGCTCCGGGTCCACATCTGCAGGCACTCGTGTTCCTCCTGGCCCTTGGTTCCCTCTGTTCCACTTCCAGTGGGACCTGGGCAGGAGATACAAGAGAGGCCTACCTCGTCAATTCAGTCTCCTCCAAGGTACGTGACAGCCACCCTCAGCATTTCGGGCTCTGTTGTAAGGTACGCGATACTTATTGGGGCTGACAGAAGGATCTACAACACTTAGGAGGAGACCATGAATTCCGACACACTCCAGGAATTGTACACTGCAACAAAGGATGGGCCCAAACTCCAATGACATCATCTAAGCTTAACAGATTTATTAATGATGGGCAACACACTGTACCTTCCATCCTAGGTCTGCCCCTCTATGACTAAGCCTGCAAGGGTGAAATGCATTAGAGGGAGGACTTAGGGTGGAAGGTATGGTGTGTGTTGTTCATCAATTAAGTTTTCAAGCTTAGATGATGTCATTGAAGTGAGGCCCCTTTGTTTGCTGCAGCGTGTACTGAGTGGAATGTGGACAGCCTCCTCAGGCCGGGGCGCCCAGTTGCCGGTGGAGCAGAAAACGATCGAGCAGCTTAATGCTGTGAACCTTCAGCTTGCACCCCAGGAAAGCTCTTGAAGAGATCAGCCGGTGGGAAAAGGTAAATGCGCTATCTCCTCTGTACATACTTCCTTAGTAATTATTTATTTTGCAACTGGGCCATTGGAAGCAAACCTTAAACCGAAATATGACTTCATGTCTGAGTGTGCCCCATACTGCTCACTATAATATAATATAATATAATACAAGACTCAATGATAATTGATATGAGCCTGCACCCTGAGGGAATATTCATGGAAATGGATTTTTTCTATTCCTTGCCAGCTCAACAAATGTATCCCAGGGTAATACATAAACTTTGTTACAAGATAACAAATTAAAAGCACACTAGACGGCACAGATCATCCCATTGATTAATAAAAAAAAAATAAGCAAAAAAATAGAATAAAATAAAAATTGCACTTGCATTCATTTAACAGATCTCATCGCCTATGGCAATACATTTAAAAAGCACTTGTCACATAGTGCCTCATACATCTGAAATTCACAGACTACCCCACATACATCTATATCAGGGGTGTCCAAACTTTTTTCAAAGAGGGCCAGATTCGATGAAGTGAACATGTGTGAGGGCCGACCATTTTGCCTGACATTCTTTGAACCATTAAAATTCGGTCATTCGAGCACTCATACACTGCCCAACAAGAATTCTCGTGCCTTTGTCGCGCTCGTTTGCCTGACACACAGACGAATGCTCTGTTCTTTGGGGGTACCGTTAAGTCTTAATGGTACCCCACACATTGGAAACATGGGGTGCTTTTGGTGCAGCGCAATAAAAAAAAAAAAAAAAGCTCTGGGACTTCTTTCCCTGCATTTTTGTGGGTAGGGAAGCCCATTGAAATGCATGGGCTGCCCTACACACAGCATGCAGCCATGCAGATGTGAACCAAGGGCTTATTGGAGGGGCAGTAAAACTACATGGTTAAGCTGTTTTTACCACCCCCAACTTCTCCCCCTTTAGCTGCAGAGGGAGCAGCTGGGGGTGTACACATGCTGTGGCTGCAGCTGGAGGTATGCTCAGGGTGAATGGGCCTGCACTGCAACTACCCCGCAACTGTGTAGACTGCACAGTTGCGGTATAGTGATGCTACATTTACGGGCTTAAAACAGGTGGTGAGGAGGCAACATAATGCCTCTTTACCACCTTTCAAATGCCTCTGAAAAGCAATCTGTATATGGATTGCTTTTCAGAGGAGCAGCAATCCTGGCTGCTATCACACACACAAGCACCACAAAAGCAGTTCTGATGGTACAAGAATGGGGGGGGGGGGGGGTCTGGATTAAAAGTAACACACATGCATACACATACACACAGACATACACACATACAGACACATGCATATACTTACATACATACAGACACATGCACACACACACATACAGACACATGCACACACACACATACATACAGACATACACGCACATACATACACGCACATACAGACATACATACACACACACACACACACACACACACACATACATGCACACAGATACATACAGACACACATGCTGCACACACATACAAACACACGCACATACATACAGACACACATGCACATACGCATACATACAGACACACATGCACATACGCATACATACAGACATACATGGACACAGACACACAGGCAATCATACATGCACAGACACACACACACATGCACATACAGACACACATACACACACACACACATACATACATACATACAGACAGACATGCACACACACACACACATAGACACACATGCACACACATACATACAGACATGCACACACATGCACAGACACACATACATACAGACACACATACATACAGACACACATGCACACACACACATACATACATACAGACACACATGCATACAGACAGACATGCACACACATACATACATACAGACATGCACACACACACATACAGACAGACATGCACACACACACACACATACAGACACACATGCACACATACACATACAGACACACATGCACATACATACAGACAGACATGCACACATATACATACAGACACACATGCACACATACAGACACACATGTACACACATACATACATACAGACACACATGCACACACACACACATACACATAAATAAAGCCTTTTTAAAACGAATCTAGCTTGTAGTACAGTACCTTTCCATTCCATTTCCTCATTCAGCCGGGTACTGCACTGTAGGGGGAAGCAGAGAGCACAGCACACTCCTCTGCACTTTACTTTCACATTTGAAGCCGACGGAGCTTCACACAGTGCCGGGGATCGGCTCATTTGACAGCCCTGATCCCGCAGCACACCAGGCGGGCCGTTCAAAACCGGACTGCGGGCCGCGATTGGCCCGCGGGCCGGACTTTGGACATGCCTGATCTATATTAAACACAGGGAAGCATAACTCTGTATTATGTGCAATGCCTTCGAATTACATGCAGTTCCTCATTCTTCACTATTACACACAGTGCCTCCTACCTCTCTATTACACACAGTGCCTCCTACCTCTCTATTACCCACAGTGTCTCATACCTCTCTATTACACACAGTGCCTCCTACCTCTCTATTACACACAGTGCCTCCTACCTCTCTATTACACACAGTGCCTCCTACCTCTCTATTACTCACAGTGCATCATACCTCTCTAATACACACAGTGCCTCCTACCTCTCTATTACACACAGTGCCTCCTACCTCTCTATTACCCACAGTGCCTCCTACCTCTCTGTTGCCCACAGTGCCTCCATAGCTCTATATTAGTTGCAGTACCTCATTTACATGCAAGAAGGTACAAAGTACACTGACCACAACGGTCTTCCATGTGTCTTGTATACATAATTATGTTATATATTTTCATATTCAAATTTATGAAAAGTCATCTTAAAAATGTCATGTTACAACATGAATAAATACATACAAATTAAATTTATCATTCATATCCAACACTCATTCAACATTCATTATGTGTGTGTGTATAATATATACAGTATCTAACAAAAGTGAGTACACCCCTCACATTTGTGTAAATATTTTCTTCTACAGTGGGGCTAAAAAGTATTTAGTCAGCCACCAATTGTGCAAGTTCTCCCACTTAAAAAGATGAGAGAGGCCTGTACTTGTCATTATAGATAGACATCAACTATGAGAGACAAAATGTGGAAACAAATCCAGACAATCACATTGTCTGATTTTTGAAAGAATTTATTTGCAAATTATGGTGAAAAATAAGTATTTGGTCAATATCAAAAGTTAATCTCGATACTTTTGTTATATATCGTTTGTTGGCAGTGACAGAGGTCAAAAGTTTTCTGTAAGTCCTCACGAGGTTGTCACACACTGTTGCTGGTATGTTCTCCATGCAGATCTCCTCTAGAGCAGTGATGTTTTGGGGCCGTCGCTGGGCAACACGGACTTTCAACTCCCTCCAAAGGTTTTTTATGGGGCTGAGATCTGGAGACTGGCTAGGCCACTCCAGGACCTTGAAATGCTTCTTACGAAGCCACTCCTTGGTTTCCCGGGCAGTGTGTTTGGGATCATTGTCATGCTGAAAGACCCAGCCACGTTTCATCTTCAATGCCCTTGCTGATGGGAGGAGGTTTGCACTCAAAATCTCACGATATATGGCCCCATTCATTCTTTCATGTACACGGATCAGTCGCCCTGTTCCCTTTGCAGAGAAACAGCCCAAAAGCATGATGTTGCCACCCCCATGCTTCACAGTAGGTATGGTGTTCTTTGGTTGCAACTCAGCATTCTTTCTCCTCCAAACATGACGAGTTGTGTTTCTACCAAACAGTACTACTTTGGTTTCATCTGACCATCTGACATTCTCCCAATCCTCTTCTGGATCATCCAAATGCTCTCTAGCAAACCTCAGACGGGCCCGGACATGTACTGGCTTAACTCTTTAAAGTCCACACTTTTCAATGAGTGTTAGCGTGACTCATAATGTGCGCTATCAAACGGTGGAGCAGAACTTTAAGGGGTTAAGCAGGGGGACACATCTGTCACTGCAGGATCTGAGTCCCTGGCGCTGTAGTGTGTTACTGATGGTAGCCTTTGTTACATTGGTCCTAGCTCTCTGCAGGTCATTCACTAGGTCCCCCTGTGTGGTTCTGGGATTTTTGCTCACCGTTCTTGTGATCATTTTGAAATCTTGCGTGGAGCCCCAAATCGAGGGAGATTATCAGTGGTCTTGTATGTCTTCCATTTTCTAGTTATTGCTCCCACAGTTGATTTCTTCACACCAAGCTGCTTGCTTATTGCAGATTCAGTCTTCCCAGCCTGGTGCAGGTCTACAATTTTGTTTCTGGTGTCCTTTGACAGCTCTTTGGTCTTCACCATAGTGGACTTTGGAGTGTGACTGTTTGAGGTTGTGGACAGGTGTCTTTTATACTGATAACAAGTTCAAACAGGTGCCATTAATACAGGTAATCAGTGGAGGACAGAGGGAGAAGATACAGGTCTGTGAGAGCCATAAGTCTTGTTTGTTTGTAGGTGACCAAATACTTATTTTCCACCATAATTTGCAAATAAATTCTTTCAAAAATCAGACACTGATTGTCCGGATTTGTTTCCACATTTTGTCTCTCATAGTTGAGGTTTACCAATGATGACAATCTTTTTAAGTGGGAGAACTTGCACAATTGGTGGCTGACACAATACTTTTTTGCCCCACTGTATCTTTTCATGTGACAACACTGAAGACATTGCACCTTGCTACAATGAAAAGTAGTGAGTGTACAGCTTGTATAACAGTATAAATTTGCTGTCCCCTCAAAATAACTCAACACACAGCCATTAATGTTTAAACCGCTGGCAACAAAAGTGAGTACACCTCTAAGTGAAAATGTCCAAATTGGGCCCAAAAGTGTCAATATTTAGTATGGCCACCATTATTTTCCAGCACTGCCTTAACCCTCTTGGGCATGGAGGTCACCAGAGCTTCACAGGTTGCCACTGGAGTCCTCTTCCACTCCTCCATGAGGACATCACGGAGCTGGTGGAGGTTAGAGACCTTGCGCTCCTCCACCTTCCGTTTAAGGATGCTCCACAGATGTTCAATAGGATTTAGGTCTAGAGACATGCTTGACCAGTCCATCATCTTTACCCTCAGCTTCTTTAGCAAGGCAGTGATCGTCCTGGAGGTGTATTTGGGGTTGTTATCATGTTGGGATACTGCCCTGCGGCCCAGTCTCCGAAGGGAGGGAGGGGATCATGCTCTGCTTCAGTATGTCACAGTACATGTTGGTATTCATGGTTCCCTCAATGAACTGTAGCTCCCCAGTGCTGGCAGCACTCATGCAGCCCCAGATTATGACACTCCCACCACCATGCTAGACTGTAGGCAAGACACACCTGTCTTTGTACTCCTCCCCAGGTTGCCGCCACACACGCTTGACACCATCTGAACCAAAAAATGATATATCATGGTCTCATCAGACCACAGGACATGGTTCCAGTAATCCATGTCCTTAGTCTGCTTGTCTTCAGCAAACTGTTTGCAGGCTTTCTTGTGCATCATCTTTAGAAGAGGCTTCCTTCTGGGACGACATCCATGCAGACCAATTTTATGCAGTGTGCAGCGTATGGTGTGAGCACTGACAGGCTGACCCCCCCACCCCTACAACCTCTGCAGCAATGCTGGCAACACTCATATGTCTATTTCCCAAAGACAACCTCTGAATATGATGCTGAGTGCGTGACCTCAACTTCTTTGGTGGACCATGGAGAGGCCTGTTCTGAGTGCAACCCGTCCTGTTATACCGCTGTATGGTCCTTGCCACCATGCTGCAGCTCAGTTTCAGGGTCTTGGCAATCTTCTTATAGCCTAGGCCATCTTTATGTAGAGCAACAATTATTTTTTTGCCATGAGGTGCCATGTTGAACTTCCAGTGACCAGTATGAGAGAGTGACAGCGATAACCTGTGAGGTTAATAGTAATAGTAATGATGTAATAGTAATAATAATATAATATATTAATGCATAGTGAAAAAGAGAGATTTGAAATGATCTTGTAGACTGCCAGGAAATATCACTCTCCCAAATATTACACCAATTTCGAAAAGATAGATTTCAGCAATCCAGCTTACCTAAAAAAACATTCATGCCAGTAACTTCAGGGGGCCAGAGCCTCAACACATATAGATTGGCTTTCAACAAGTTGGCCTTCAAGGGAGCTATAATTTCATAAAAGGGGGCAAGCATCCAAAAGGTAACTACCAAAGTTTTGGGCTGATCTATAAGTTAAGCCAGTTCCCATAGGCCCCCTTTTTTTCCAATTTTTGTTATTTAACAATATAGAGGTCACAATCCATATACCGTATATACTCGAGTATAGGCCGACCCGAATATAAGCCGAGGCCCCCAATTTACCCCCAAAAAACTGGAAAAAATTATTGACTCGTGTATAAGCCGAGGGTGAGACATGCCTGTCCATCCCTGTGTGTCCGTCCATCCCTGTGGGTCCATCCATCCCTGTGTGTGTGTCCATGCATCCGTGTGTGTGTGTCCATGCATCTGTGTGTGTGTGTGTGTGTGTGTGTGTGTGTGTGTGTGTGTGTGTGTGTCCGTGCAGCCTACCTGTGTCCAGCCTGCCTGTGTCCGTCCAGCCTGCGTCCCGTCCAGCCTGCGTCCCGTCCAGCCTGCGTCCCGTCCAGCCTGCGTCCCGTCCAGCCTGCGTCCCGTCCCGGCCCGGCCCGGCCCGTCCCGGCCCGTCCCGGCCCGGCCCGTCCCGTCCCGAGCCGAGCCTCCGTCCTTCAGCTCTTCGTCGGCGGCCATTCTAGGATTCAAAAGCCGCGCCTCCGTCGGTGATAGGCGGAACACTCAATTTCCCACTGACTGCTGTTCCGCCTATCGGATGTCCGTGATAGGCGGAACACTCAATTTCCCAGCAGCCTGTGTTCCGCCTATCACGGGCATCGTCTCATCCTCGTCCGTAGTACGAGGATGAGACGATGCCCGTGATAGGCGGAACACAGGCTGCTGGGAAATTCAGTGTTCCGCCTATCACAGGCGAAGGCGGAGCCGGAGGCGCGGCTTTTGAATTCTAGAATGGCCGCTGTCTGTCTGCTCGACACGCTGATCGAGCGGGCAGACAGCGATGACTCGAGTATAAGCCGAGGGGGGCACTTTCAGCCTCAAAAAAGAGGCTGAAAATCTCGGCTTATACTCGAGTATATACGGTAGATCACAGGCATAAGCTTCTAGAAGGTTCACAAATGAACAAGACTAGACCTAACATGGGCCCAGGAAAGGCATTCATGGCGTTCAGAGGAAAATTTCCATCCCCACAATTGAGCTCCGAGGGGTGGAGCGAAACACTTTGGGCCGCGGCCTGATTGGAGCCCAGGCTGAGGTTGCTACACACCACAGGTTGATGGGATCATTCTGATGTGTGGCTACAAGGAGATTGCCCTCTATAATAGGATTCTAGAAGGTAAACAGATCAACAAAAATAGACCTAGCATTGACCCAGGTAAGGCATTTTTACATAGTCCAGAGGAAAATTTCCATCCCCATGATTAAGCTTTGAGGAGTGGAGTGAAACCCATTGGGAACATGGTATGGCTGGAGCCCAATAAGGGGTTGCACTATACCATCACTACAGGCATTTACGTAGTTCAGAGGAAAATTTCCATCCCCATGATTAAGCTCTGAGGGGCGGAGTGAAACCCATTGGGGACGTGGCCTGGCTGGAGCCCAGTAAGAGGTTGCCCTATGCCATCACTAGTCATTATGCTTTGATGTGCGGCTACAGGGACATCCACTTCAACACAGATTGATGATTGGAGGCAGGACAAGCTCCTTCCCCAGACAGCACTCACAACAGTGGACTGAGGACTACTACCCCTTCCTAAGCCTGAGCACACAAGGTTTCTTTGGTTTTTAGAGGAAAATGTAGACATGGAGCCGGAAACTGAGCAATGTAGTGGACTGGGATGTGGAAAATGAGTAGCGCCCGTTAACCTCTGCTTTTTCAGTAGGGTAAAAAGAGGGGACCAGAGAGTAAAAAACAAAAAAAAGAGAGGGTTGGTTGGCGGGGGGGTTGGAGGTTTGGAAATGGGGAATTGGGGGTAGGAAAAAAGGAAGGGGTTCCCAGATCCCAAGCCTCCAGGCAGGGCTGGGACAAGTGGTGGGCGGGGGGGGGGCGACTGCCTGGGCACTGTGGTATCATGTGAGATTGGGGGGCACCACAAGGCAGTTGGGGGAAGGGAATTTATGTTGGGAAGGGGAATTTGGGGGGCAGCAGCGGATAAGAATTGTTCTAGGAGGGACAATTTGGGGAGGTGTGCTAGGAGTGGTGATTTGAGGGGATTTGTGTTGGGAGGGGGAAATAAGATTTGTGCTAGGAGCGGAATTTTTGGGGGGCTTGTGATAGAAAAGGTAATATGGTAGGGGAGAGGGGATTTGTGCTAGAAGGGGATTTTTTTTGGAGGGGGGGTATTTTTGCTAGTAGGGATGATTGGGGTATGTGAGCTAGGAAGGGAAATTTGGGGGTGATGGGAGGCAAAGATTCCTGCTGGGAAGGGCATTTCAGTAGGACTGTCAGGGCTGGCCGCTCACCTCTCCACAGTTACTCAGCTGTTGATGATATCCTGCTCATCAGTCCTGCCTACTAAACAATCTCTGCCTTCGCCTTGGTCAACATCTCAGAGACTATCTCCTGCATTCCTGTTTAAATACTTGCTTTGCTGACATCCCTTCTGGCTCCAGATCCTGCTTGCTGTTCCACTACGCTGATCCCTGACTCCTGGCTTGGCTAACTATCCGTCCCGGTTACTGAACTTTGGCTATGTTTTGACTACGTTTGTTCTTTTTACTTTTATTATTACACAAGTGTGATTTAACTGTAGTTCGGTCTCTGTCTGATTTCATGGTTTCTGACAAGGACATGGATTTGTTTTGAGGGGAGGGAGAATTTATGCTAACACATAATACTCATATATCTTGGGGAGGGGCGCATTTTGGCATGCTCGCCCTGGGTTCTAGATGACCTTGTTGCGGCACTGCCTCAAGGTCTCCCACTGTCTGGCATCCTTACCCGCCTAACTAGTGGTCTCAAAATTAAGCAAAGAGGTGTAAGCTGAGGAGTAAACAAATTTGTGCCATTAGAACCACCCATGGGCCCCCTTTTGATACATTTGTTTGTATGCTTTTATTTCTCCCCCAATGTCTTAATAGCAGAAGGTTAAGCTTCTGGCACTGGTCTCCTTCCATGCGTTCAGATTGACTTTCAGTCTTCTTGAGATCAGCGATTTTGTATCAGCGGCGCGATAACCTTGCAGTGTTTTTAATAAAGGTCTGTGACCGCATTGTTTGTTTATTTTTAGGGCCCTAACAGGGCTCGGGACTTTTCAACCACAGTCATCTATCCACTTATTATTAATACAAGCAAAAGCTTGGAATGGACCTTGAGATTTATGACTGGCAGTTCTCAGTGGCTTTTTAGATGCTTCCTGAATAAAATATAAGTGGTGTCTTTTGAACACTTTGTTTCAATTACGCCCTTAATCAATATGGACTCTCAGTTCCAATTAGGAGACATTGCGATGGAACACAGGATGCTAAACAACATTAACAGTTGCTATGTCGTGGTAGAAAAGGTCGCAAACGTTGTAAAAAAAAAAAATCTAAATTTTAACTTTTCTTTTAGCTTTTTGTTTCAAAAATATGTTTTCTTTTTTTTTTTTTTTGCTATCTTGGTTGATTTAGTGCAGAATATGCCAGTGGTTCTCCACCAATGGGCCGTCGCCTCCCTCTTTCCAGACCTCCAGCTAACTGCCTGTCAGGGCTGGCTTAGCCCTTCCTTCTCTGGGTTGGCTGCTCAGCTGTCAGCTAATTGCCAGCTCTCTTCTCTCTCCACATTTACCAGCTGTTCCTGATCATGCTAGTCTGACCTGCTTAATTAAAGCCATCCAGCTCACTTCACCTCTGCCTTCGCCTTGGTAACATCACAAGAAACCATCTCCTGTGATTTGTTTAAAAACTGGCTTGCTGACATCCCTTCTGGCTCCTTATCCTGCTTGCTGTTGCTCTACTTGGATCCCTGACTTCTGGCCTGGCTGACTACTCTATCCGGTTACTGGACTCTGGCTATGCTTTGACTACACTTTTTCTATTTACCTTTTTATTTTGATTAATAAACAAGTGTGATTTAATTGTACTTCTGTCTCAGTCTGATTCATGGTTTCTGACACTGCCGTCCCCCTAATGTCCCACAAAGCTTCCCAGCCCCCGCAGTGCCACTCATACTGGTCCATAGTACCCATCAACTTCTCACACTGCTCCCAGGCCCCCTATGAGCCCTCAGTTCCCACAGTGCCTCCCAACTGTCAGGAAGATCCTGCCAGTAATGGGCAATCCAGAGTTATTGGTGCGTGACTGAGGGTGCCTATGCGCATGTGCACGTGTGCCGTTTAACGTCTGCCAGGCTATTTAAACCTGTCTGTCACAGGTAAGTGTTGCTCTTTGCTCTGCAGATTCCCGTGTTCCCTGATAATCTGAAACCTGTTTATACTTTGATCCGGCTTGTCAGAAGACTATTCCTTCTATCCGCCTGCACTTGACCCCCGACTTGTCTGACAATTCTCCTGCCTGCTCCTCTTGTTCTTCTGCTGCCTGCCTGATACTGACCCGGCTTGCCTGACCTTCCAAGACTACCTACCTGTCTACTATACTTACATGCTGCAGCCACCCAGCTCCAGACCCAGTTCCCTGCTCCTACTTGCTGAGCCATCTAATCTGCTATACCTGTCTGTTGAGCCATCAAGTCTGCTATACCTGTCTGCTGAGCCATCCAGTCTGCTATACCTGTCTGTTGAGCCATGCAGTCTGCTATACCTGTCTGCTGAGCCATCCAGTCTGCTATACCTGTCTGCTTCCTGATCCATCTGCTGTTGGTTCCAGCCTGCTGATCCAGTTCCAGTCCTTGGTGCCTATCTGCTGTTCCAGTTGTTCTGATTCCTGTCCTCGGAGTTTGGTTCCAGCCTGCACTTCCAACTCCTACCCAAATCTCCTGAACCACTGGACTGATCTTCTGCTGTTGATCCTGCCAGGCACTCGTACCACTCTTGACTCCTGCACTCCTGTCTTCAGTACCAGGGGCCTAGAGTCGGAGGCATCCTCTGCAATTCGGGCTCATCTACTAGGTACATAACACCAACCTTCCAAAATGTCCCTCAGCCTCCCTCAAATGCCTCATAGCTTACTGAAAGCGGTATTTCAGCTGTAAATAATTTTTTTTAAAGGTCAGCAGCTAAAAAAAAAGTAGCTGCTGACTTTTAATAAGGAGACTTACCTTTCCAGGGTGCCTGCGATGTCGGCCGCAGAGGCCGACACGTCCCTCGGCTCGCGGGTCCCAGCGCCGGCATTCGTACTAAGGGAAACAGGCAGTGAAGCCTTGCGGCTTCACTGCCCGTTTCCTACTGTGCATGCGCGAGTTGCACGGTGCTTTGTGAATGGGATGCGCTGTGTTAGGGAACACACAGTTCCCAGAACACAGCGTTCCCCATTACCCAGAAGACCGAAGATCACCGAGGAGCAGGAAGAAGGCAGATTAGGAAGACTGCCTAGCAACATTTCTGACCAGGTTTTTTTAGGGTGGCCCTCCACTTGAAGGTCCTTCAGAACCCCATAGGTCACCCAACAGTGTCCCACAGCACCCAAAACCCCCCACAGTGCCCTGCAGTCTCCCACATGGCTCCTATAAAAAAAACAGCCTCCCCCTGCCAACCCCCACCAGAAACCTTCATCATCCACAAATGCCACCAGCTCCCTCCAGAAACCCCCACAGGGCCACCTAGTCTTCTGAGGAGTCCTCTAACCCCCTTCAGAACCGTCATCCCCCCCACAGTGACATGCAGCTCCACTGGACAATTGCCCACTGGTGGGCACTGGCCTCCCTCCTCTGAGACCTTTGGCTAGCTGTCGATCCCCTAACATCCCACAGAGCCACTCATATTGGTCCACAGTGCCCGTCAACCACTCACACTGCTCCCAGACCCCCTAAGAGCCCTCAGTTCCCACAGTGCCTCCCAACCTTCCAAAATGCCCCTCAACACCCTGAAGTGTCCCATAGCTTGCTGCAGATCCTCCAACACCCCGCAGTCTCTCACAGAGCCCCCCCGCAGGTCCCTCCAATTTTCCACATGGCCTCTGTAAAAACCTCAGCCTCCTTGAGAGACAACCCAACCCCCCTCAGAAATGTCCATCCTCCAAAACTGCCCCCACTCCCTCCAGAAACCTGCTGTGGAAAATTTTTGATGTATTTTTATATGTATTGTCATAAGAGTCCCCCTGTGTTCATTATCCCCTAGCCCGCTCTAGAGAGCTGACTGGGGCAGACTGGCACTGGTTGAGATCCTTTAGGTAGTGGATAACTTCCGGGGATTGGAAAGAGGTGTTTGTGGAGTGGTGGTATGTCCGCCAGCGAAAGGGCCCCTGTGCGTCTGGGGGCATATGCTTGCTCTGCAAGGATTGGTTGTGAGCGGATGTGCGCTCATTCTCTCTGCTGTGTCTGATCACCACATGTGGAGATTTGCAGCGCACATGTGCAGATAACCTTCCATCCACAAGGAGGCGTAGAATAATCCAGGTATACATTGTTCTCTGCAACAATGTATATTAAGGATTTCTATCAACGGAATTGTAGTCATCGTTCATTGGTTTTGTATAGTTCACATCATTGAAAGCATTTAGTCAGTTTGCATCATTGACTATTTGAATGTATACATGTCTGTGATTGGTTCTTTTGAAGGAAAACAAATGTCTGATTAGCTGTCTGTGAAGACACCACTTTCTTCTTGTATTGCATTGTATTGCATTGTATTGCTTAACTAACGCTGTTGGAAGGGTTCCTGTGTTGTCAAATCCTTATATGGTCATTTACATCCTGTGAGGTCACAAGCTTTGTAGGAGGCGTTTAGCTGTTGGAGGCAAACTCTTCAGGGCGTGGCTTCCTGTTGATATGTAAATAAAAGAACCAGCAGACGATGGAACTGAGAACGTAAGAAGGATGGTCATGTCTGTTCATTTGGATGAGTGGGTTGAAAGGTAAGAATTATTATATCATTAACCACTTAAGGACCGCCGCATGCCAATGTACGTCATCACAATGGCATGTACAGGCACAAGCACGTACATGTACGTGCTTGCCTTCCAGCGGGTGAGGGGTCCGATCGGACCCCCTCCCGCTGGATGCGGTGGTCCGTTTTGCTTCAGGAGCGATCCGGGATGAGGGGATGGCCGTTGGTTTCTGGCCACCCCCTCTCGATCGCTCCTGGCGAATGAGAAGCTTCCTCCCACTGTGTATAGTAAACACAGGCAGGGAGGAAGTGATGTCATTCTCCTCGGGCGGTCTTTTTGACCGGACTACGAGGAGAAGTGAAAGTAAGTGTGCACCAACACTTCACTAACACGTAGGCACACACAGGCACACGCTAGTGTCGCTAGGTAGCTAGTTATTTTTTTAGGTTCACCGCCAGGTTTTTATAGCGCTAGGTACCCCGATATACTACCCAATAATGGTTTTAACCCCCTGATTGCCCCTAGTTAACCCTTTCACCCCCTTTTGCCAGTGTCACTAAGCGATCTTTTTCTGATTGCTGCATCAGTGTCGCTAGTGTCGCTAGGTAGCTAGTTATTTTTTTAGGTTCACCGCCAGGTTTTTATAGCGCTAGGTACCCCAATATACTACCTAATAATGGTTTTAACCCCCTGATTGCCACTAGTTAACCCTTTCACCCCCTTTTGCCAGTGTCACTATGCGATAATTTTTCTGATCGCTGCATTAGTGTCGCTAGTGTCGCTAGGTAGCTAGTTATTTTTTTAGGTTCACCGCCAGGTTTTTATAGCACTAGGTACCCAGATATACTACCCAATAATGGTTTTAACACCCTGATTGCCCCTAGTTAACCCTTTCACCCCCTTTTGCCAGTGTCACTAAGCGATCGTTTTTCTGATTGCTGCATCAGTGTCGCTAGGTAGCTAGTTATTTTTTTAGGTTCACCGCCAGGTTTTTATAGCGCTAGGTACCCCAATATACTACCCAATAATGGTTTTAACCCCCTGATTGCCACTAGTTAACCCTTTCACCCCCTTTTGCCAGTGTCACTAAGCGATCATTTTTCTGATCGCTGCATTAGTTTCGCTAGTGTCGCTAGGTAGCGAGTTATTTTTTTAGGTTCACCGCCAGGTTTTTATAGCGCTAGGTACCCCGATATACTACCCAATAATGGTTTTAACACCCTGATTGTCCCTAGTTAACCCTTTCACCCCCTTTTGCCAGTGTCACTAAGCGATCGTTTTTCTGAGCGCTGCATTAGTGTCAGTAGTGTCGCTAGGTAGCTAGTTATTTTTTTAGGTTCACCGCCAGGTTTTTATAGCGCTAGGTACCCCGATATACTACCCAATAATGGTTTTAACCCCTTGATTGCCCCTAGTTAACCCTTTCATCCCCTTTTGCCAGTGTCACTAAGCGATCGTTTTTCTGATCGCTACATTAGTGTCACTGGTGCCGCTAAGTAGCTAGCTATTTTTTTAGGTTCACCGCCAGGTTTTTATAGCGCTAGGTACCCAGATATACTACCCAATAACGGTTTTAACCCCCTGATTGCCCCTAGTTAACCCTTTCACCCCCTTTTGCCAGTATCACTAAGCGATCGTTTTTCTGATCGCTGCATTAGTGTCACTGATGCCGCTAGGTAGCTAGTTATTTTTTTAGGTTCACCGCCAGGTTTTTATAGCGCTAGGTACCCCCATATACTACCCAATAATGGTTTTAACCCCCTGATTGCCCCTAGTTAACCCTTTCACCAGCGATCACAGTATAAGTGTCACTGGTGACGCTGGTTAGCCAGTTAGTTATTTAGGTTCCACGTCAGGTTTCTATATAGCGCCAGGGACCCCCATATACTACCTAATAAAAATGTGAACCCCCTGATTGCCCCTAGTTAACCCTTTCACCAGTGATCACCGTATGAGTGTTATGGGTGACTCTGGTTAGTTTGCTTTTTATAGCATCAGGGCACCCACCATTTATTACCCAATAAAAGTTTAACCCCCTGATCACCCGGCGGGTGATATCAATTAGGTTTTAGGGTCAGGGTCTGCGTCGCCCCAGGCAGCGCTAGGTTAGTGCCAGTACCGCTAACACCCACGCGCAAAGCATAAACCTCCCGTAGTGGTATAGAATCTGAACAGATCAATATCTGATCTGATCAGATCTATACTAGCGTCCCCAGCAGTTTAGGGTTCCAAAAAAACGCATTGTTAGTAGGATCAGCCCAGATACCTGCTAGCACCTGCGTTTTGCCCCTCCGCCCAGCCCACCCAAGTGCAGTATCGATCGATCACTGTCACTTACAAAACACTAAACACATAACTGCAGGGATCGCAGAGTAAGGCCTGATCCCTGCGATCGCTAACAGTTTTTTTTGGTAGCGTTTTATATTTAAATCCGGAAGGCAGTGCTTGGTTTTCGGGGTCCCGTGCGTGGCTAGGCTCCCAAAAAGTCCCCCACATGTGGTATCCCCGTACTGGGGAGAAGCAGCAGAATTTATTTTGGGGTGTAATTTGACTTATGCCCATAGCATGTGTGAGCAATATATCATTTAGTGACAACTTTGTGGAAAAAAAAATAAAAAATTGTAATATTTCTGCAACTTGTGGCAAAATATAAAATATTTCATGGACTCAACATGCCTCTCAGTAAATAGCTTGGGGTGTCTACTTTCCAAAATGGGGTCATTTGGGGGGGGGGGGGGTTTGTGCTATTTTGGCATTTTATGGCCTTCGAGACTGTGATATGTAGTGAGGAGTGAAATCAAAAATTTGCACCCTTAAAAACCCTGAAGGCAGTGATTGGTTTTCGGAGTGCCGTACGCAGCTAGACTCCCCAAAAGTCCCACATATATGGTATCCTCGTACTCAGGAGAAGCAGCAAAATATATTTTGGGGTGCAATTCCACATATAACTATGGCATGTGTGAGCAATATATCATTTAGTGACAACTTTTTGTAAACTTTTTTTTTTTTTTTGTGTGTCATTATTCAATCACTTGGGACAAAAAAAATAAAAATATTCAATGGGCTCAACATGCCCCTCAGCAATTTCCTTGGGGTGTCTACTTTCCAAAATGGGGTCATTTGGGGGGGAGGGGGGTTGTGTTATTTTGGCATTTTATTGCCTTCAAAACTGTGATGGTAGTGAGGCGTGAAATCAAAAATTTGCATCCTTAGAAATCCTGAAGGCAGTGATTGGTTTTCGGGGTGCCGTACGAGGCTAGACTCCCAAAAAGTCCCACATATGTGGTATCCCCGTACTCAGGAAAAGCAGCAGAATATATTTTGGGGTTCAATTCCACATATAACTATGGCATGTGTGAGCAATATATCATTTAGTGACAACTTTTTGTAAACTTTTTTTTTTATGTCATTATTCAATCACTTGGGACAAAAAAAAAATATTCAATGGGCTCAACATGCCCTTCAGCAATTTCCTTGGGGTGTCTACTTTCCAAAATGGGGTCATTTGTGGGGGGTTTGTACTGCCCTGCCATTTTAGCACCTCAAGAAATGAGATAGGCAGTCGTAAATTAAAAGCTGTGTAAATTCCAGAAAATGTACTCTAGTTTGTAGACGCTATAACTTTTGCGCAAACCAATAAATATACGCTTATTGACATTTTTTTTTACTAAAGACATGTGGCTGAATAAATTTTGCCCTAAATGTATGACTAAAATTTACTTTATTCGATTTTTCTTATAACAAAAATTAGAAAATATCTTTTTTTCTCAAAATTTTCGGTCTTTTTCCATTTATATCGCAAAAAATAAAATTTGCAGAGGCAATCAAATACCATCAAAAGAAAGCTCTATTTGTGGGAAGAAAAGGACGCAAATTTCGTTTGGGTACAACATTGCATGACCGTGCAATTACCAGTTAAAGCAGTGCAGTGCGAAATTGTAAAAAGACCTCTGGTCCTTAGGCTGAAAATTGGTCTGGGGCTGAAGTGGTTAAGACAGAAATGTTATTATTATGAGCACAGTAGATGTGGCTGTGTGCATAGCATACAACCAGATTGGTACCACAAACCTCACCCCCCACAAGGCCACCAAGTCTACTGCAGAGTCCTCAAACTCTTTAACCACTTGACCACTGGGCACTTAAACACCCTTAATAACCAGACCAATTTTCAGCTTTCGGTGCTCTCGCATTTTGAATGACAATTACTCAGTCATGCAACACTGGACCTATATGAAATTTTTGTCCTTTTTTTCACACAAATAGAGCTTTCTTTTGGTGGTATTTAATCACCGCTGGGTTTTTTTTTTTTTGTGCTATAAAAGAAAAAATACCGAAAATTCTGTAAAAAAACAAATTTTTCTTTGTTTCTGTTAGAAAATTTAGCAGATTAGTAATTTTTTCTTCATAAATTTTGGCCAAAATTTATACTACTACATATCTTTGGTAAAAATAAGTACAAATTGGTGGATATTATTTGGTCTTTGTGAAAGTTATAGAGTCCACAAGCTATGGTGCCAATATCTGAAAATTGATCACACCTGAAGGACTGACGGCCTATTTCAATTCTTGAGACCCTAACATGCCAGAAAAGTACAAATACCCCCCAAATGACCCCTTTTTGGAAAGAAGACATTCCAAGGTATTTAGTAAGAGGCATGATGAGTTTTTTGAAGTTGTCATTTTTTCCCACAATTCTTTGCAAAATCAAGATTCTTTTTACTTTTTTTTTTTTTTTCACAAAATTGTCATATTATCAGGTTATTTCTCACACACAGCATATGCATACCACAAATTACACCCCAAAACACATTCTTCTATTACTCCCGAGTATGGTGATACCACATGTGTGAGACTTTTACACAGCGTGGCCACATACAGAGGCCCAACATGCATGGAGCGCCATCAGGTGTTCTGGAGCACCCAGGACAATTCTGACATTTCTCTCCTACATGTAAAAATCATCATTTATTTGCTAGAAAATTACATAGAACTCCAAAACATTATATATGTTTTTTTAGCAAACACCCTGGAGAATACAATGGTGGTCTTTGCAACTTTTTATCTCGCACGGTATTTGCGCAGTAATTTTTCGAATGCTTTTTTTTGGAAAAAAAACTGTTTTGTGCTTAAAAAAAAAAAAACACAGTAAAGTTAGCCCAATTTTTGCATAATGTGAAAGATGAAGTTACGCTGAGTAAATAGATACCTAATATGTCACTCTTCAAAATTGCACACGCTCGTGGAATGGCGGCAAACGTCGCTACTTAAAAATCCCCATAGGCGACGATTTACATTTTTTTTACTGGTTATATGTTTTGAGTTACAGAGGAGGTCTAGGGCTAGAATTATTTCTCTCGCGCTAACGTTCGCAGCGATACCTCACATGTGTGGTTTGAACACCGTTTTCATATGTGGGCGGGACTTACGCATGCGTTCGCTTCTGCATGCGAGCACATGGGGACAGGGGCGCTTTAAAAAAAACATTTTTTTTTATTGTTCATTTTACTTTATTTATTTTAGTTTGACATTTTTTTCCCCAAAAATAATTTTTTTGATCACTTTTATTCCTATTACAAGGAATGTAAACATCCCTTGTAATAGGAATATGGCATGACAGGTCCTCTTTACAGTGAGATGTGGGGTCAATAAGACCCACATCTCACCTCTAAGCTGGGAAGCCTGAAAAAAAAAAAGATTCTGGCTTTGATCGTATTAGCGATTCGGTAGAAGCACCGGAGGGCGGAGGGCGGCGGGAGATGTCTATGGCTGGGTATTGCAGGGTATCACCGACTATGGCTGGGTATCTCAGAGCATGGTGTTGCAGAGTACTGCGTTGCAGAGCATTGCAGGGTATTGGCGGGTGTTGCAGAGCATTGCAGAGTGTTGCAGGGTATTGGCGGGTGTTGCAGAGCATTGCAGAGTGTTGCAGGGTATCGGCGGGGGTTGCAGAGCATTGCAGAGTGTTGCAGGGTATCGGCGGGGGTTGCAGAGCATTGCAGAGTGTTGCAGGGTATCGGCGGGGGTTGCAGAGCATTGCAGAGTGTTGCAGGGTATTGGCGGGTGTTGCAGAGTGTTGCAGGGTATTGCAGAGCGTTGCGGAGTGTTGCAGGGCATTGCGGAGTGTTGCAGGGCATTGCAGAGTGTTGCAGGGCATTGCAGAGTGTTGCAGGGCATTGCGGAGTGTTGCAGGGCATTGCGGAGTGTTGCAGGGCATTGCGGAGTGTTGCAGGGCAATGCAGAGTGTTGCAGGGCAATGCAGAGTGTTGCAGGGCAATGCAGAGTGTTGCAGGGCAATGCAGAGTGTTGCAGGGCATTGCAGAGTGTTGCAGGGCATTGCAGAGTATTTGCAGGGAATTGCAGAGTATTTGCAGGGAATTGCAGAGTAATGCAGAGTATTTGCAGGGAATTGCAGAGTAATGCAGAGTATTTGCAGGGAATTGCAGAGTAATGCAGAGTATTTGCAGGGAATTGCAGAGTAATGCAGAGTATTTGCAGGGATTTGAGGGGTTAATTTTCGGTGAGCAGCGATGTGGGCACTGCAGATGCAGCCCACATCGCTGCTGACACCGATCTCTTCCCCCTCCGCTGTACCGATCGGTACAGAGAGGGGGAGGGAGGAACCGGCGTCATAACATGACGCCGGCTTGTTTACAAGTGATCACTCCGTCATTTGACGGAGCGATCACGTGGTAAACGGCCGCGATGAGCGGCCGTTTACCGTGATTCGTGATGCGCCGGGTCCACTGGACCCAGCGGTCACGGATGCTCTCGTGTGCGCGCCCCAGGGGGCGCGCGAGAGCAGAATTCTGGGAGGCCGTTAATTAACGGCCTCTTAGAGTTAAACAACCGCCCTGATGCCGTTAATCGGCAATGGGCGGTTGTTAAGTGGTTAAAAACCTTCTTCCCCCCACAGTGACATGCAGCTACACTGGGCCATGGTCCACTGCTGGGCTGTGGCCTCCCTCCTCCCAGGCCCCCAATTAGCTGCTGATTCCTTAACCACCACAGTGAATCCCAGCTCTCATAGTAGTCTGCAGTGCCCCAACAGTGTTTCATATTGCCCCAAAGCCCCTGCAGTATCCTCCATTCTCACACGATACCCCTTCAATACTCCCAGCCTCCTGGGGAGACCCCCATCCTCTGCATTTGCCCCTAGCTCCCTCCAGAAACCTCATCCTCCATAGGACAACCAGATATGTTGCAAAATCCCCAAACCCCCCAGAACCTTCACCCCCCCGCTGATACCCTAACCTTCTACAGTGCTGTCAGCTTCCTTAGTGCCACCCAACCTCCCTTAGTGGCCGCTATCACTTTCGGTTCCAGCCATGTTCCATCTCATCAGTGCTGTCTCATCATTGCCCTTCAGTGTCGTCTCATCAGTGCACTTGAGTGTCGTCTCATCAGCGCACATCAGTGAAGGAGAAAAATTACTTATTTACAACATTTTCGGCCTTTTTTTCATTTTTTTTTTTTAGCAAAAAAAAAAAACAAGCGCTGATTAAATGCCACCAAAAAAAAGCTCTATTTGTGGGAAAAAATTATAAAAATGTCATATGGGTACAGTGTTGCACGACAATTGTCATTCAAAATGTGACAGTGCTGAAAACTGGCCTGGGCAGGAAAGGGAGTAAAAGTGCCCGGCAGGCAAGTGGTTAAGGGACAATGTAAACATTAAAAAAATATAATAAAATAAATAATAAAAAATGTTTTTAAAACGCCTCATCCCCATCTAAGATGGCGGCACCCAGCAGCAGTCTCTGGGAGGCTACCGTATTTCAGGTAAATTAAACGCCTAAAACACACTAACTGAACTTATCATCTTATAGGAAGATTGCTGTTGAAATGAATGGACCGGTGACAGGGTCTCTTTATGTGATAGATAAAAAAGTTAGATAAAATGGAGAAACATTGCAAACATTTGCTGAATACATTAACATTATAGACATATAACACAGGATAGGAATGCAAGGAGAAAAAAAAAACTGGTGAAAGGGGACTTATAAATAATGCAAAACACCATCGTGCACAACCCCGTTTGCTGACTTTTATGTTAATGGAATGTAAAGTGTTGATTAAAATTGATAATAAAATTGTGGAATTAACACGAACCGGAATATTTCCTGGAGGAAATGATGTCGGGGTCACCAGGGTCACCTTGTAGAAAATGACAGGTATATAATTCCCAGCTCACCTGGGGGCAGCATAATGAACTCAGCGCCGTGCTCCATGTCTTCTGTAATTTCTTTTTTTGGAATATTAATTTAAAATCACTTGAAGACCCAGCCTTTTTCTGACACTTGTTATTTACACGTTTATATCAGTATTTTTTTGCTAGAAAATTATTTAGAACATTATATATACATATATATATATATATATATATATATATATATATATATATATATATATATATCTATATATATACATACATACATGTCCCCTCCAAAATAACTCAACACACAGCCACTAATGTCTAAACTGCTGGCAACAAAAGTCAGTACACCCCTAAGTGAAAATGTCCAAATTGGCTCCAGTTGGCCATTTTCCTTCCCTGGTGTCATGTGACTCGTTGGTGTTACAAGGTCTCAGGTGTGAATGGGGAGAAGGTGTGTTAAATTTGGTGTTATCGCTCTCACTCTCTCATACTGGTCACAGGAAGTTCAATATGGCACCTCATGGCAAAGAACTCTCTGAGGATCTGAAAAAAAAAAAAGAATTGTTGCTCTACATAAAGATGGCCTAGTCCAGTGATGGGGAACCTTGGCACCCCAGATGTTTTGGAACTACATTTCCCATGGTGCTCAACTACCCTGCAGAGTGCATGAGCATCATGGGTAAAGTAGTTCCAAAACATCTGGGGTGCCAAGGTTCGCCATCACTGGCCTAGGCTATAAGAAGATTGCCAAGACCATGAAACTGAATTGCAGCAAGGTGGCCAAGACCATACAGCGGTATAACAGGACAGGTTCCGCTCAGAACAGGCCTCGCCATGGTCCACCAAAAAAGTTGAGGTCATGTGCTCAGCGTCATATCCAGAGGTTGTCTTTGGGAAATAAATGCATAAGTATGGTTTGATATTTTGCTTTTAAAAAAATGGTCTTGTTTACATGTGGCCGGGGCTCTCAACAGAAGCAATCCAATCCTAGTGTACAGCACAGGTGCCAAGGCTCAGTGTGTCTTCCCAAACTAAATGCAATATATAACAGAGAAGAGCTGGTAATTCCAAAGTCCTTAATGCAAAAATGTATTGGCTACATTTGAGCATTAAAAAAAGCAAACAGCTGATGCATTTCATCATGCCAGTGTCGCCTATCAGTGCCCATCAGTGCCTCCTATCAGTGCCCATCAGTGCCTCCTATCAGTGCCCATCAGTGCCTTCTATCAGTGCCCATCTGTTCCTTCTATCGGTGCCCATCAGTGCTGCCTATCAGTGCCTATCCATGCCTTCTATCAGTGCCCATCAGTGCTGCCTATCAGTGCCCATCAGTGCTGCCTATCAGTGCCCATTAGTGTCTCCTACCAGTGCCTCCTATCAGTGCCCACCAGTGCTGCCTATCAGTGCCCATCAGTGCATCCTATCAGTGCCCATCAGTGCTGCCTATCAGTGCCCATCAGTGCCTCCTATCGGTGGCCATCAGTACTCCCTATCAGTGCCTCCTACCAGTGCCTCCTATCATTGCCCATCAGTGCTGCCTATCAGTGCCCATCAGTGCAACCTATCAGTGCCCATCAATCTCGCCTTTCAGTGCAGCTTCAACAGTGTCTCCTCATCTGTGCCCACCAGTGTCACCTCATCCTCTGCCCTGCTGACCCCTATTACTCATTTATTTTAGGTGTTAGTAAGTACTGTGCATTTACAACATTGTGCCGGCCCCCAAGGAGCTTACAATCTAAGATCCCTATTACACATACTGGGACCAATTAATCAACCAGTAAGTCCTTGTCCATGTGGTAAGGAATCCCATGCAAACACAGGGAGAGCTCTGTCCACATATTGGCTGGGATTTGAACTAGGGAACCCAGTGCTACACATTTATTTGCTAATTCCCTTTAGTGTTCTCTACAACTGTTAAATTGTATCGCTCCAGTGGCCACAATGTGGTATTTTACTACTGCCCATAATAAAAAAACATTTGTTCAGCAGAGAAAACAGCCTTAAGAACATTCGTTTGTTACCGAATTGGCACAAAAGGAAAGTACTTGTAGATTCACTGGACGAATGGCTATGCAATTTTTTTTTTCAATAAATGGACCCCAAAGAATAAGCAATGATATTATAATAATTGGTGTTTGTTAATATTATTTCCAGCCGTTTGACAGCATAAGGCGGATAAGCGATTGCTCTTCTCCGTTTTTAGTAGATATCATTTATAGACTGTAATTGCATTCTGTATATAGGTGGAAAAGAAAGCAGCATCTCTGTGTGACTTTGAATTTGAATTCCCAGCAATTAGGACTGTCATTGTAAGTCAGCGATAGGAGCGTTTTTTTTTGTTGTTTTTTTTATACCTTTATTCTAGAACGTGAAAAGCATCCTAAAAAGCCAGGCGCTGCAGTATACAGCATGGAGGTCAGCCGTAGTCCTCAGGCCCCTTCTAAATAGCCTATAAAGCTTCCAGACAAAGGCTGCCAATCAATGCTTTCTTACTACATATGGGACTTCTAATGGCTGTCATGAAAATGCTTTCAAAGCACTTCGATTTAAGCAGCATTTGAAGTGCTGCTTCCATGTCACAGTACCGAGCCATCACATTTCTGCGTACGCCGAGCTGCCAACTGTCACCGGTGCTCAGACAGTCTCGGGGTTTCAAGATTCTTCCCTGGAAAGCTTGTGGATCACAATGGGTACTCTGTTCCTTTTTTTTAAAGCATATATAAACTCACTTATTAAAACGCTGTTTCTCTATTTTTTTTCATTTGCAACACCCTTTAAACGTATGCAATGTATGCAAAATCCGGAGGCACCCTAGTCTAAAATGTAAAAAAAAACTTAAATTTTACTTATCAATGGGAAACCTGAACCTGAGACGAGGCACACAACCACCTTAAGGAATGTAACTTAACATCAGAGGCCCCTATCACATCAAAAGCCCCCAATTACATCAGAGGCCCCCCATTATATTAGAGGCCCCATCACATCAGGGGTCCACAGTCACATCGGAGGTTCCCCCCATTACATCCGATCTCCAATCACATCAGAGCTCCCATCACATCAGAAGTTCCACCATCACATCAGAAGTCCCTCATCACATTAGAAGTCCCTCATCACATCAGAGCTCCCATTACATCAGAGGTCCCCCCATCATGTAAGAGGTTCCTTCATTACATAAGAGGTCCTCCCATCAAATCAGAGGTTCCCCCATTACATCAGAGGTCCTCCATCATATCAGAGGTTCCCCCATCACATCAGAGCTCCTATTAAATCAGAGGTCCCCTCATCACATTAGAGGTCCCCCCATCATGTCAGAGGTTCCTCCATTACATCAGAGGTCCCCCCATCAAATCAAAGGTTCCTCCATTACATCAGAGGTCCTCCGTCACATCAGATGTTCCCCTATCACATCAGAGGTTTCTCCATCACATCAGAGGTTTCCCCATCACATTAGAGGTTCCCCCATAAATTCAGAGGTTCCTCCATCACATCAGAGGTTCCCTCATTACATCAGAGGTTCCCCATCACATCAGAGGCCCTCCATCACATCAGATGTTCCCCTATCATATCAGAGGTTTTTCCATCACATCAGAGGTTTCCCCATCATGCCAGAGGTTCCTCCATCACATTAGAGGTTCCCCCATCACATCAGAGGTTCCCCCCCCATCAGATCAGAGCTCCCATCACATCAGAGGTTCCCCTATCAGATTAGAGGTTCCCCCCTTATATCAGAGGTTCCTCCATCATATCAGAATTTCCCCATCACATCAGAGGGCCCCACACCATCACATCAGAGGTTCCCCCATCACATCATAGGTTTCCCCATCATGTCAGAGGTTCCTCTGTCAAATCAGAGGTCCCCCATCACATCAGAGGTTCCTCCATCACATTAGAGGTTCCCCCTATCACATTAGAGGTTCCCCCATCATGTCAGAGGTTCCTCCATTACACCAGAGATCCCCTCCATCACATCAGAGGTTCCCCCATCACATCAGAGGTCCCCCATCACATCAGAGGTTCCCCTATCACATCAGAGGTTCCCCTATCACATCAGAGGTTCCCCTATCACATCAGAGGTTCCCCTATAACAGCAGAGGTTCCTCCATCAGATCAGAGGTTTCCCCATCACATTAGAGGTCCCCCCATCACATTATTGGTTTCCCCATCATGTTGGAGGTTCCTTATCTTTCAAAAAGTGTTTCCCAGTGCTAAACCTTTCATCCAATATCTAAATTGCTGCATTTGTACATTTTAAAAGCCAATATAAAGGAATAGTAGTGGTAAAAAAGCACTTGTGGATTTAATTAAGCTTTTCTTTTAGTTACTTCGCCTTTAAGGGAGTGTGGCAGGGGCGTGTCCTATGCCTTCATACATTTGCTAGTAGGTGTCCCTCATTCCCATCTCAAAATGTTGGGAGGTATGCATCATGTCAGATGTTCCTCAATTACATCAGAGGTCCCCCTATCACATCAGATCTCCCATTACATCAGCGGCCCCCCATCTAAGGTTGCCATCCCTTTAAACCAAACACAAATGAATTACACAGGTTGTGTGGCTGATTAAGGTGGTAATTAAACTCACTTGGTGACTTATCTGAATTAAATTAGCCTCTGAACCTGTGTAATTCATATGTGTTCCGGTTTAAAGGGATGAGGTGGCAACTCTACCCCCATCACATTAAAGGTTCCCCCATCATGTCAGAGGTTCCTCCATCACCTCAGTGGCCCATGATCATGTCAGAGTCCCCCATCATGTTAGAGGTTCCCCATAAAGTCAGAGGTGCCCATCATGTCAGAGGTCCCCCATCAGATGAGAGCTCCCATCACATCAGAGATTCCCCTATCACATTAGAGGGTCCCCCATCATGTCAGAGATCCCTGTATCAGATCAGAGGTCCCTACATCACATCAGAGGTTCCTCCATCACATCAGAAGTTCCCCCATTACATCAGAGCTCCCATTACATCAGAGCCCCCCCCCCCCCCCCCATCACATTAGAGGTCCTCTCATCATGTCAGAGGTTCCTCTATTACATCAGAGGTCCCCCCATCAAATCATATTTTCCCCTATCACATCCGAGGTTCCCCTATCACATCAGAGGTTTCTCCATCACATCAGAGGTTTCCCCATCACATTAGAGGTTCTCCCATCACATTAGGGGTTTCCCCATCATGTCAGAGGTTCCTCCATCACATCAGAGATTCCCCTACCACATTATAGGTTCCCCCGTCACATTGAAGGTTCCCCTATCACATCAGAGGTTTGCCCATCACATTAGAGGTTCCCCCATCATGTAAGAGGTTCCTTCATTACATAAGAGGTCCCCCCATCAAATCAGAGGTTCCCCCATTACATCAGAGGTCCTCCATCATATCAGAGGTTCCCCCATCACATCAGAGCTCCCATTAAATCAGAGGTCCCCTCATCACATTAGAGGTCCCCCATCATGTCAGAGGTTCCTCCATTACATCAGAGGTCCCCCCATCAAATCAAAGGTTCCTCCATTACATCAGAGGTCCTCCGTCACATCAGATGTTCCCCTATCACATCAGAGGTTTCTCCATCACATCAGAGGTTTCCCCATCACATTAGAGGTTCCCCCATCAATTCAGAGGTTCCCCATTACATCAGAGGCCCTCCATCACATCAGATGTTCCCCTATCATATCAGAGGTTTTTCCATCACATCAGATGTTCCCCTATCATATCAGAGGTTTTTCCATCACATCAGAGGTTTCCCCATCACTTTAGAGATTCCCCCATCACATTATGGGTTTCCCCATCATGTCAGAGGTTCCTCCATCACATTAGAGGTTCCCCCATCACATCAGAGGTCCCCCCCCCCCATCAGATCAGAGCTCCCATCACATCAGAGGTTCCCCTATCAGATTAGAGGTTCCCCCTTTATATCAGAGGTTCCTCCATCATATCAGAATTCCCCCATCACATCAGAGGGCCCCACACCATCACATCAGAGGTTCCCCCATCACATCATAGGTTTCCCCATCATGTCAGAGGTTCCTCTATCAAATCAGAGGTCCCCCATCACATCAGAGGTTCCTCCATCACATTAGAGGTTCCCCCTATCACATTAGAGGTTCCCCCATCATGTCAGAGGTTCCTCCATTACACCAGAGATCCCCTCCATCACATCAGAGGTTCCCCTATCACATCAGAGGTTCCCCTATAACAGCAGAGGTTCCTCCATCAGATCAGAGGTTTCCCCATCACATTAGAGGTCCCCACATCACATTATTGGTTTCCCCATCATGTTGGAGGTTCCTTATCTTTCAAAAAGTGTTTCCCAGTGCTAAACCTTTCATCCAATTTCTAAATTGCTGCATTTGTACATTTTAAAAGCCAATATAAAGGAAAAGTAGTGGTAAAAAGGCACTTGTGGATTTAATTAAGCTTTTCTTTTAGTTACTTCTCCTTTAAGGGAGTGTAGCAGGGGCGTGTCCTATGCCTTCATACATTTGCTAGTAGGTGTCCTTCATTCCCATCTCAAAATGTTGGGAGGTATGCATCATGTCAGATGTTCCTCAATTACATCAGAGGTCCCCCTATCACATCAGATCTCCCATTACATCAGCGGCCCCCCATCTAAGGTTGCCATCCCTTTAAACCAAACACAAATGAATTACACAGGTTGTGTGGCTGATTAAGGTGGTAATTAAACTCACTTGGTGACTTATCTGAATTAAATTAGCCTCTGAACCTGTGTAATTCATATGTGTTCCGGTTTAAAGGGATGAGGTGGCAACTCTACCCCCATCACATTAAAGGTTCCCCCATCATGTCAGAGGTTCCTCCATCACCTCAGTGGCCCATGATCATGTCAGAGTCAACCATCATGTTAAAGAATCCCCATCAAGTCAGAGGTGCCCATCATGTCAGAGGTCCCCCATCAGATGAGAGCTCCCATCACATCAGAGATTCCCCTATCACATTAGAGGGTCCCCCATCATGTCAGAGGTTCCTCCATCACCTCAGTGGCCCATGATCATGTCAGAGTCCCCCATCATGTTAGAGGTTCCCCATCAAGTCAGAGGTGCCCATCATGTCAGAGGTCCCCCATCAGATGAGAGCTCCCATCACATCAGAGATTCCCCTATCACATTAGAGGGTCCCCCATCATGTCAGAGATCCCTGTATCAGATCAGAGGTCCCTACATCACATCAGAGGTTCCTCCATCACATCAGAAGTTCCCCCATTACATCAGAGCTCCCATTACATCAGAGCCCCCCCCCCCCCCCCCATCACATTAGAGGTCCTCTCATCATGTCAGAGGTTCCTCTATTACATCAGAGGTCCCCCCATCAAATCATATTTTCCCCTATCACATCCGAGGTTCCCCTATCACATCAGAGGTTTCTCCATCACATCAGAGGTTTCCCCATCACATTAGAGGTTCTCCCATCACATTAGGGGTTTCCCCATCATGTCAGAGGTTCCTCCATCACATCAGAGATTCCCCTACCACATTATAGGTTCCCCCGTCACATTGAAGGTTCCCCTATCACATCAGAGGTTTGCCCATCACATTAGAGGTTCCCCCATCATGTAAGAGGTTCCTTCATTACATAAGAGGTCCCCCCATCAAATCAGAGGTTCCCCCATTACATCAGAGGTCCTCCATCATATCAGAGGTTCCCCCATCACATCAGAGCTCCCATTAAATCAGAGGTCCCCTCATCACATTAGAGGTCCCCCATCATGTCAGAGGTTCCTCCATTATATCAGAGGTCCCCCCATCAAATCAAAGGTTCCTCCATTACATCAGAGGTCCTCCGTCACATCAGATGTTCCCCTATCACATCAGAGGTTTCTCCATCACATCAGAGGTTTCCCCATCACATTAGAGGTTCCCCCATCAATTCAGAGGTTCCCCATTACATCAGAGGCCCTCCATCACATCAGATGTTCCCCTATCATATCAGAGGTTTTTCCATCACATCAGATGTTCCCCTATCATATCAGAGGTTTTTCCATCACATCAGAGGTTTCCCCATCACTTTAGAGATTCCCCCATCACATTATGGGTTTCCCCATCATGTCAGAGGTTCCTCCATCACATTAGAGGTTCCCCCATCACATCAGAGGTCCCCCCCCATCAGATCAGAGCTCCCATCACATCAGAGGTTCCCCTATCAGATTAGAGGTTCCCCCTTTATATCAGAGGTTCCTCCATCATATCAGAATTCCCCCATCACATCAGAGGGCCCCACACCATCACATCAGAGGTTCCCCCATCACATCATAGGTTTCCCCATCATGTCAGAGGTTCCTCTGTCAAATCAGAGGTCCCCCATCACATCAGAGGTTCCTCCATCACATTAGAGGTTCCCCCTATCACATTAGAGGTTCCCCCATCATGTCAGAGGTTCCTCCATTACACCAGAGATCCCCTCCATCACATCAGAGGTTCCCCTATCACATCAGAGGTTCCCCTATAACAGCAGAGGTTCCTCCATCAGATCAGAGGTTTCCCCATCACATTAGAGGTCCCCCCATCACATTATTGGTTTCCCCATCATGTTGGAGGTTCCTTATCTTTCAAAAAGTGTTTCCCAGTGCTAAACCTTTCATCCAATTTCTAAATTGCTGCATTTGTACATTTTAAAAGCCAATATAAAGGAAAAGTAGTGGTAAAAAGGCACTTGTGGATTTAATTAAGCTTTTCTATTAGTTACTTCTCCTTTAAGGGAGTGTGGCAGGGGCGTGTCCTATGCCTTCATACATTTGCTAGTAGGTGTCCCTCATTCCCATCTCAAAATGTTGGGAGGTATGCATCATGTCAGATGTTCCTCAATTACATCAGAGGTCCCCCTATCACATCAGATCTCCCATTACATCAGCGGCCCCCCATCTAAGGTTGCCATCCCTTTAAACCAAACACAAATGAATTACACAGGTTGTGTGGCTGATTAAGGTGGTAATTAAACTCACTTGGTGACTTATCTGAATTAAATTAGCCTCTGAACCTGTGTAATTCATATGTGTTCCGGTTTAAAGGGATGAGGTGGCAACTCTACCCCCATCACATTAAAGGTTCCCCCATCATGTCAGAGGTTCCTCCATCACCTCAGTGGCCCATGATCATGTCAGAGTCAACCATCATGTTAAAGAATCCCCATCAAGTCAGAGGTGCCCATCATGTCAGAGGTCCCCCATCAGATGAGAGCTCCCATCACATCAGAGATTCCCCTATCACATTAGAGGGTCCCCCATTATGTCAGAGGTTCCTCCATCACATTAGAGGTTCCCCCATCATGTCAGAGATCCCTGTATCAGATCAGAGGTCCCCACATCACATCAGAGGTTCCTCCATCACATCAGAAGTCCCCCCATTACATCAGAGCTCCCATTACATCAGAGCCCCCCCCCCCCCATCACATTAGAGGTCCTCTCATCATGTCAGAGGTTCCTCTATTACATCAGAGGTCCCCTCATCAAATCATATTTTCCCCTATCACATCAGAGGTTCCCCTATCACATCAGAGGTTTCTCCATCACATCAGAGGTTTCCCCATCACATTAGAGGTTCTCCCATCACATTAGGGGTTTCCCCATCATGTCAGAGGTTCCTCCATCACATCAGAGATTCCCCCACCACATTATAGGTTCCCCCGTCACATTGAAGGTTCCCCTATCTCATCAGAGATTTGCCAATCACATTAGAGGTTCCCCCATCATGTCAGAGCTTCCCCATCACACTAAAAGTTCCTCCATCACATTAGAGGTTCCCCCATCATGTCAGAAATTCCTCCATTACATCAGAGGTCCTCCTATCACATCAGAGCTCCCATCACATCAGAGGTCCCCCATCACATTAGAGGTTCCCCCATCATGCCAGAGGGTCTTCCATCACCTCAGTGATCCCGATCATGTCAGAGTCCCCCCTTCAGATCAGAACCCCCCATCATGTTAGAGGTTCCCCATCAAGTATGAGGTCCCCCATCATGTCAGAAGTCCCCATCACACTAGAGTTTCCACCATCACATCAGAGGCCCCTTTCACATCAGAGGTTCCCCCATCACACCAAAGTCCCCCTTTCATGTCGGAGGTCCCCCAGCAGATCAGATGTTCTCCTATCATGTCATTGGCCACCCCTTTGTGTTGGAGGTCCTACCTTTACATCAGAGGTCCCCACATCACATCAGAGGTTCCCTCATCACATTATAGGCTCCCACATAACATCTGGGGTTGCCACATAACATCTGAGGTCCCCCATCACATCAGATTCCCCCTATCACATAAAAGGCTGGCCCACATTACCATAGCAATGAATGACCCCATGTGTCATTGCCCCAGAGAGTTATTGGTTTCTATGGTGCTGGCAGCCAGCTCACCCACACCATGGCAACTCATGACACTGATCCAGGGCAAACTGGGTCTTGTGCTCAAGGCACCCCTGGGGGACCCAGATGGCACCCTGGTTGGGAAACCCTGCACTAAAATCACATAAACTTTACATTGTTAATGTCAATTCAAAAGTCTTTTTTTTTAAATCTGAAGCGCTCGTTGACATCACCACAAAGGACTTAATTTAGCCACATCCTGTTATAGGGTGACCATATAATACTGATTCATAGCTTGATGAGTAGTAGGGATGAACTTCAGGTTAATGAGATTGTGGTCAAGGAGGGAAAGACATTATCCTTCCCAGCAGGCACATGTACTGATAGGAGGTAGGTGGGGGAAGGGGGAGGGGGGTTGAATATCTGCTGCATTCAGTTCCTACTGCAAACCATCCCCTTGACAGCCTCCAGACATCTGCAGATCCTCCAACCTCCCATAGTGGCCGGCAGTGCTCCTCAACTTCCAACAGTGCCTCAGAGTCTATTGCAAAGCCCCCCCCCCCCCCACAAACCCCCCCAGTGCTTTCCAAATTCCCACATTCCAATGTCCCACAATCTACCCCTACCCCTGCCCTGGAGAGATCCCTAGCTCCCTACAGAGACCCTGTCCCCCACAGTTGCCACTAGCCCTCTCCAGAACCCCAAAACCCCCAAGCCCCAGGCCACCAATTTTGTTGTAGAGTCCGCTAAATCCTCCCAGAGCCTTATTTCTCCACAGTGACACCCAGACCCATCTAGAGCCATCTATTCCCCCCAGACTCTAGTGCACTTCAAAGCACTCCACATATTTTTTCCCACTGACACCAATGTCAGAGCATCTATTCTTCATCATTGGTGTCAGTGGAAGGAATAGTTCCACATCATTACTTTCATTGGGAGGAATAGAGTTTCATCATTGGTGCTACTGGAAATAATAGTGCCTCAATATTGGTATCAGTGAGAGGAATAGTGCCCCATAATTGGTGTCATTGGAAGTAATAGTTCCCCAGCATTGGTTTCAATGGCAGGGATAGTGCACCATCGTTGGTATCAGTGAGAGTACTAGTACCTCATTGCCAGGGTCAGGGGCAAGAACTTTGCCCCACTGTTGCTGACAGTGGGGGAAATAATGCCCCAAGGGCTTGATAAAAGCAAACAAAAGGTGACATCTGGCCACAACTTGGAGACCATTGCTAGAGTGTTCTTCCTACAACTGACCACTCACCAGCTGGGATGAGGAAGGGTACTGGACACAGCCGTGGGTGAAAAGACATTATTATGTAAAGACATTGGCTCATGCTCAATAAAGCAGGGAGGGGACACAGCTTGGCACCTTTGCTTTGGGCACTGGAAGACTTTGTCTGGGCACTGCTCACCCTTGATCTGTATGTATGGTAATTATATTAGGGGATCCCTAGGACCTGAAAACTATTTCAGGGGTTCCTCTGTGGTAAAAGGGTTAAGGAAAGACTGGCTTGTGGGCATGGGCGTCCTCAGCAGGGGGCAAGGGGGGTCAAGTGCCCCCCCCTGGAATCCCCAAGGTGTTGCATGCCGTCATGCTGCATTTATTTTTTTACTGAGTCCGCTGGCGGCTGCATCCTCGCTCTCTCCTCTGGATCACACAACACTGGCTGGCTCTGTGTTCAGCGGCCGCTCTGTAACACAGTCCCGCCCCCCCCCCCCAGACCTGCTCGCGTGATAGTAGAGAGAATCAATTTTCCGCCTATCACACAAGCCGGTCTGGGGGGGCGGGACTGTGTTACAGAGCGGCCGCCGAACACAGAGCCAGCGTTGTGTGGCTCTGTGTTCGGCGGCCACTCTGTAAGGAGGAGGAGATGGCCATCTGTGCCACAGTCCCTGGATAGGAGGATCGAGGGGGGATGGGGGCTGCAGTGCTCTCATCCACCACCACACTCTCCTGCCCCCCGTGCTCTCCTCCACCACCACACTCTCCTGCCCCCCCAGTGCTCTCCTCCACCACCACACTCTCCTGCCCCCCCCCAGTGCTCTCCTCCACCACCACACTCTCTGACCCCCCCCCCCAGTGCTCTCCTCCACCACCACACTCTCCTGCCCCCCCCCAGTGCTCTCCTCCACCATCACACTCTCCTGCCCCCCCAGTGCTCTCCTCCACCACCACACTCTCCGCCCCCCCCCAGTGCCCTCCTCCACCACCACACTCTCCGCCCCCCCCCCAGTGCTCTCCTCCACCACCACACTCTCCGGCCCCCCCCAGTGCTCTCCTCCACCACCACACTCTCCTGCCCCCCCAGTGCTCCTCTCCTGCCCCCCAGTGCTCTCCTCCACCAGCACACTGTCCTGCCCCCCCCCCAGTGCTCTCCTCCACCACCACACTCTCCTGCCCCCCCAGTGCTCTCCTCCACCATCACACTCTCCTGCCACCCCCCCCAGTGCTCTCCTCCACCACCACACTCTCCTGCCCCCCTCCCAGTGCTCTCCTCCACCACCACACTCTCCTGTCCCCCCAGTGCTCTCCTCCACCACCACACTCTCCTGCCCCCCTCCCAGTGCTCTCCTCCACCACCACACTCTCCTGCCCCCCAGTGCTCTCCTCCACCAGCACACTGTCCTGCCCCCCCCCAGTGCTCTCCTCCACCACCACACTCTCCTGCCCCCCCAGTGCTCTCCTCCACCATCACACTCTCCTGCCACCCCCCCAGTGCTCTCCTCCACCACCACACTCTCCTGCCCCCCTCCCAGTGCTCTCCTCCACCACCACACTCTCCTGTCCCCCCAGTGCTCTCCTCCACCACCACACTCTCCTGCCTCCCTCCCAGTGCTCTCCTCCACCACCACACTCTCCTGCCCCCCCAGTGCTCTCCTCCACCACCACATTCTCCTGCCCCCCTCCACCACCACACTCTCCTACCACGCCCAGTGTTCTCCTCCCCTACCACACTCTCCTGCCACTCCCCCAGTGCTCTCCTCCACAACCACACTCTCCTGCCCCCCCCAGTGCTCTCCTCCACAACCACACTCTCCTGCCCCCCAGTGCTCTCCTCCACCACCACACTCTCCTGCCCCCCCCAGTGCTCTCCTCCACCACCACACTCTCCTGCCCCCCAGTGCTCTCCTCCACCACCACACTCTCCTGCCCCCCCCAGTGCTCTCTCCTCCCCTGTTCTTGCCGCCCCCCTGCTCTCCAGCTCTCCCCATACTTCTCTAGCCACCATCCCAGTGCTCTCCACCCTCCCGTTCACCCCCCAGTGCTCCCCCCTGCCCGCCCAGTGCTTTCCCCCCCGTTCTCCCCCCAGTGCTCTCCACTCCCCCCAGTGCTCTCCCCCCTGTTCTTGCCTCCCCGTGCTCTCCACTCCCCCCAGTGCTCTCCCCCTTGTCCCCCCCCAGTGCTCTCCTCCACCACACTCTCCTGCCCCCCTCGACAGTTTTCTCCTCCCCTGTTCTTGCTGCCCCCCCTGCTCTCCAGCTTTCCCCATCCTTCTCTAGCCACCATCCCAGTGCTGCCCCCCCAGTGCTCTCCCCCCTGTTCCCCCCAGTGCTCTCCACTCCGCCCAGTGCTCCGCCACCTGTCCCCCCCCACAGTCCTCTCCGCTCCCCCCAGTCCTCTCCCATCCACGTTCTCCCCCCGTGTTCTCCCCCCTGTTCTTCTCCCCCAGTGCTCTCCACTCCCTCCAGTGCTCTCCCCCCTGCTCCCCCCCAAAGTGCCCTGCTCTCCCCCCTGTTCTTTCTCCCCCCCCCCAGTGCTCTCCCCCTGTTCTTTCCCCCCCAGTGCTCTCCCCCCTGTTCTTTCTCCCCCCCCCAGGGCTCTTCAGCTCTCCCCATCACTCTCCAGCCCCCACCCCAGTGCTCTCCAGCCCCCTATTCTCCCCACCCCTGTTCTTTCTGCCCCCCTGGTGCTCTCCAGCCCCCCCAGTGCTCTCTACCCTCCGTGCTCTCCACCCCAGTTCTTTTTGGCTCCCCCCAGCACTCTCCACTCCCCACCCCTGTACTCTCCACTCCCCCTGCATTTTGCCCCCACCCATGTGCTCTCCACCCCCCATAGTGCTCTCCAGTCCCCCGTGCTTTCCACCCCTGTTCTTTCTGGCCCCTACTGGTGCTCTCAAGCTCCCCCCCCCCATTGCTCTCCACTCCCCCTGTTTTTCTGCCCCCCCAGCGCTCTTCACCACCCCACACTCTTAGCCCCCCCAGTGCTCTCTGCTTCCCACCCCTGTGATCTCCACTCCCCCTCGCTCTTTGCCCCCACCCATGTGTTCTCCAACCCCACTAGTACTCTTTGCTCCCCCTTCTCTCCTACTCCCACCCAGTGCTCTCCACTTCCCCAGGACCAGAGGGCAGGCTGACTGGGGCCGGAAAATGAGGACCACTCCAACTCACAGCAGACAGATCCTCTGGAAGGAGCACCGTCCCCATCCAAAACGAGAACAGATCCTGCCTGCTGCTGGCCATCATCGATATCCTGCTGGCATGCAAGGTACCGTACCAAGCATCAACAGCACACCTTCCCACAGACAGGGCCTGCAGACTGGGACATGGGGCACAGGAGGGGCTGCAATGATGGGCACAGTGAGACTGCATTCACGGCATAGTAAAGCTGCATTTGATGGACATGGTGAGGCTGCATTTGATGGACACGGGTGAGTCTGCATTTGATGGACATGGTGAGGCTGCATTTGATGGACACAGTGAGGCTGCATTTGGTGGGCACAGTGAGGCTGCATTTGGTGGGCACAGTGAGGTTGCATTGGTGGGCACAGTGAGGTTGCATTGGTGGGCACAGTGAGGCTGCATTTGATGGGCACTGATGAGGCTGCATTGAGCTCTTGCATCAAGTCTGCAGTCTCTGACCATCTCCTGTAGCATGTCTGCAGTCTCTGAGGGAGTCTGGAGAGGAGTCAAGAGTGGGAGCACCGCCAGGATGGGGGTCATGGGAGAAGTCAGACTTGTGTGGATTGAGACTATAGGATAAAACCAGAGCCACCAAGCTGGAGTCGACTGACTGAGCCCCACACAGTGCACCTAAGAGGAGGTCAGTGAAAGCACCGCCAGGCCAGTCGGGGGTCACTGATGTAAGGGGGGAGTGAATACGATAATGTAAGGGGCACTGATATAAAGGGTTTCCTCCTTATATTAGTAACCCACCCCCCTTACCTTAGAGTATTCTTTCTGCAGTTTCTGGGGTCCCCCTTGATGATTGATCACTTACCACTATTAACTGGAATTTGTATATATGTGTGTGTGTATATATATGCCCTATGTGATTTCATATCTATATCTAATACTCTCTTCATTAAATGTGCTTTAAAATGTATGGTTTTCCCTTTCATGAACAAGAAAATAATGACGTTATGCTGTGAGGCTGGTATGAAATTTTTTCCAGGGCTGGTTTTTGAAAGCATGGGCGTCCGCAAGGTTACTCAGGTGGCTGCGTACCATGCCCATATAGCCTAGAGAATGTACATCTTTCTACATTGCAATACATCTGTTGTTGCCATATTTTTATCTTGATGAAAACAGCCTATACAGTGACAGTACGAGATCAAAATATGGCCACAACAGATGTATTGCAATGTAAAAAGATGTACATTCTCTAGGCTATATGGGCATGGAACACAGCCGCCAGAGTAACTTCCAATACAAAGTGAAGATGAATTATCTGTTATATAACACATATGTATTACCAGTGGAAAGATTTTCATGAGATTGTTGAAAAGGGGCGGAGCATGAGAGGCCGTAAAATGATGCCCCCCCCCCCCCCCCCCGGAAAAAGTTCTGCGGACGCCCATGCTTGTGGGGGAGCTGGCAGAATAATGTACATCTGGGCAGGAGCCAAATAAGTGTCTCTGATGGGCAAGAACAAACCCCCCAACCCCCACTCCCAGCCCCCCCCCCCACACACACACTTTATTTCAGCAATGGTGGACCTAGTCTCATTTGTTTTCCCAACGCATTGGCGGGAAATCACCTTGAACGAAGAGAAACTAACCAAAAAATTATTTCACACATCGTCTCCTTTTATTAATACTAAGTTCGCAATAGCTTCAAGCTGACCACCTGGTACAGCACCGAACAATTACACGGTCATACTCCGATTATTCTGCGGTAATGACTGTATTTATACAGCGATCGGTATTCAGTCATTGTACGCAGCTTAAAATGTTAACTCTGCTTTTACATATCCAACCAGAAATGTGAGGGATGCGACTCTTCACGGAGAATTGGAGGCGTTACTGAAAATGCTAAATTTATCAAGTCTCTCCAGTTCTCATAGAAAATGAAAAGTAATATTTAATAATAAAATTAATAATATAAAATATATTAAAAAAACAATAGTTTATACATATACCTGTATATGCGTATATATATATATATATATATATATATATATATATATACACACACACATGCGCACTTTTTTGCTTTTTTATAATTATAATTTTTTAATTATCTATACGAAAAATAATATGTATTATCATTACTAATAATATTATTATTTTTATTAATAATAAAACTAGTAAAAATAATATATAATATACTAATAATATGATAAAAAAATATATAAAAAATAATAATAGAAATATAAACATTTTAAACCAGATTACTGTTCCAGATTGAGGTTTCCAAATCTGCCAAAACTGCAATTTGTACCTTACATATGAACAGTTATAACATTTATAGAACACACAGATAAGAGGCTGGAAGTATAAATTGGATGTGAAAACTGCCTTCCATTTGAATGCAGATCCGCCAACCTTCTACATGTGTGTTGAGTATGGTGCACACAAATATTATTTGCACTGGGGTCCTCCAGTACGAGGGCCACGTCGTATATTTTACAAACATTCATGGGTCAAAACATTTTTTTTTTTAAATGAGCGCATCAAATTAAGACAAATGAATACATTTTGCTTGGAGTTTTTTGTAATGAGCATGAAACGGTTTAGAGCAGTGGTCTCCAAACTGCAGCCTGGATGGTTTTATAAGGCCTTTGAGGCATTGTTTCATCCACTGATACCAACAATGGGGAATAATCCCCCCCTTCCCCCATGACCCCAATCATGGGGCACAATTCCTCCCAATGACACCAATGAAAGGCCACAATTCCTCCCAATGACATCAACGATAGGCCACAATTCCTCCCAATTACACCAATGATAGGTCACAATGCCTCCCAATTACACCAATGATAGGCCACAATTCCTCCCAATTACACCATAGATAGGCCACAATTCCTCCCAATTACATCAACGATAGGCCACAATTCCTCCCAATTACATCAATGATGGGCCACAATTCCTCTCAATTACACCAACCATAGGTCACAATTCCTCCCAATGACATGAACCATAGGACACACTTACTCCCAGGGACACCAACTATATGCCACAATTCCTTCCAATCATGCCACAATAGTATGCAATTTCTCCCAATCACACCTTTGATAGACCAAAATTCCTCCTAATCACACCAACGATAGGCCCCAATTCCTCCCAATGACATCAACAATGTGGCACAATTCCTCCTAATCACATCAATTAAAGGTCCCAATTCCTCCCAATTACATCAATGATGGGGCACAATTCCTCCCAATGACATCAACGATAGGCCACAATTCCTCCCAATGACATCAACGATAGGCCACAATTCCTCCCAATGACATCAACGATAGGCCACAACTCCTCCCAATCACACCAAGGATAGGCCACAATTCCTCCCAATTACATCAATGATGGGGCACAGTTCCTCCCAATCACATCAACGATAGGCCATACTTCCTCCCAATGACACCATCGACAAGACACAATTCCTCTCAGGGACACCAACTATAGGCCACAATTCCTTCCAATCATGCCACGATAGGGTGCAATTTCTCCCAATCACACCTTTGATAGACCTAAATTCCTCCTAATCACACCAACAATAGACCTCAATTCTTCCCAATGACATCAACAATGTGGCACAATTCCCTCCAGTTACATCAGTGATGGGGCACAACTCCTCCCAATGACATCAATGATAGGCCACAACTCCTCCCAAACACACCAACGATAGGCCAAAATTCTTCCCAATGACATCAACGATAGGCCACAAGTCCTCCCAATGACATCAACAATAGGCCACAACTCCTCTCAATCACACCAACGATAGACCACAACTCCTCCCAATCACACCGATAGGCCACAAGGCCTCCCAATCACACCAAGAATAGGCCACAATTCCTCCCAATGACACCAATAGGCCACAATTCCTCCCAATCACACCATAGATAAGCCACAATTCCTTCTAATCACACCATAGGCACAATTCCTTCCAATTACATTATTGATGGGGCACAGTTCCTCCCAATCACACCAACGATAGGCCACAATTCCTCCCAATTATATCAATGATGGGGCACAATTCCTCCCAATGACTTCAATGATAGGCTACAATTCCTCCCAATGACATCAATGATAGGCCATAAGTCCTCCCAATGACATCAACAATAGGCCACAATTCCTCCCAATCACACCAACGATAGGCCACAATTCCTCCCAATTACATCAATGATGAGGCATAGATCCTCCCAATCCCAACAATGATAGGCCACAATTCCTCCCAACCACACCAATGATAGGCCACAACTCCACCCAATCACACCGATAGGCCATAAGGCCTCCCAATTACACCAACGATAGGCCACAATTCCTCCTAATCACACCATAGATAGGCCACAATTCCTCCCAATTACATCAATAATGGGGCACAAATCCTCCCAATCACACCAACTATAGGCCAGCGACAATTCCTTCCAATCATGCCACGATAGGGTGCAATTCCTCCCAATCATACCTTCGATAGGCCACAATTCCTCCCAATGACATCAACGACAGGCCACAATTCCTCCCACGGACATCAACAATAGGCCACAATTCCTCCCAATCACACTAACAATAGGCCACAATTCCTCCCAATCACATCAATGATGGGGCACAGATCCTCCCAATCCCACCAATGATAGGCCACAATTCCTCCCAATTACATCAATGATGGGGCACAATTCCTCCCAATCGCACCACTGATAGGCCATTATCCATTCATCCCAATCCATCAACGATAGGACACAATTCGTCTCACTGACACCAAAGATGTTTTTTTTTTTCCCCCAGTGACATCTGGGACCTTTTCTACTCCCAATGGTCACAGTCCAGCCCCCAAAAGTCTGAAGAACAGTAAACTGGCTCTTTGTTTAGAAAGTTTGGAGACCTCTGATTTAGAACAACAGGAAAAAAAACTCCAGTAAATCAAAGCCAAGAAGTTCCAATGAACTTGAGCCCACCAGAGTGCCCCCTGACATCAGAGTTCCCTTACAGAAGAGTCTCCATCAGGGTCCCCTTACATCAGAGTCCCCATCAAAGTCCTTCTTACATTGGATTCTCCCTTTACATCAGAATCCCCATGAGAGTTTCTGTATACATCAGAGTGCTTATCAGAAACCCCTTACATTACAGTCTCCATAAAAGCCCCCTTACATCAGAGTTCCTAATGCACATCAGCCGCTAGATGGAGATGACCATGGAAGTCTCTTGTGTATGCCCTCCAGTGGGATAACATTGAACTACATAGTGTGCACGTCAGCCGCTAGATGGAGATGACCATGGAAGTCTCTTGAACGCAATGGGTTAACATTGAACTAAGTTTGCAAGTGGGCTCTATTTGGTGCATCTATTGATGTCCTCCTAAAACCCCGCCCCACTGCATGCCCTCGGGGTGCGCATTGGGCGCGCTATGTGATCGATGTGTTCTTTTGGAGACAGCTAATCGCTGATCAAGTAAAGGGCCAATCACAGCAGTTCTTTACGATGTGATCAGCGGTGTCCAATCACAGCTGATCCCATGTAAACAAATGCAAGTTATTGGCAGTTCCTTTCCTTGGCGCTGTCACTGTGTGAGCAAAGGAAAGCCGATAAAGCTATCCTGTGATAGGGCACGTTTACACTGATAGGGCACTGATCATCAGTGCCCTAATTATCAGTACAGCCCCATCAGTGCCAATCAGTGTCCATCAGTGCAGCATATCAGTGCCCATGAGTGCCACCTATCAGTGCAGATAAGTCCTGCCTTATCAGTGCCTCTTCAGTGCCCATGTATGGAGCCTATCAGTGTCCATCAGTGCCACCTCTTCAGTGCTACCTATCAGTGCCCATCAGTGCTGCCTTTCAGTGCAGAATATCAGTGTCCATCAGTGCCGCCTTATTAGTGTCTCCTCATCAGTGCCCATAAGTGCAGCTTATCAGTGCCACCTTTTCAGTGCCCACCAGTTCATCCTCAACAGTGCACCATCATCAGTGCCCATCAGTGCTGCCTTATTAGTGCATACCAGTGCAGCCTATTAGTGCCAATCAGTGCAGCCCGACCAGAGCCATTCAGTGCAGCCCCATCAGTGCAGCTTATCAATTCCCATCAGTGCAGCCTCATCCGAGCCCATCAGTGCAGACTATCAGTTCCCATCAGTGTAGCCTTATCAGGGCAGACTATCAGTTCCCATCAATGCAGCCTTTCAGTGCCAATCAGTGCTGCCTTATAAGAGCCCATCAGTGCAGCCTATCAGTTCCCATCAGTGCAGCCTTTCAGTGCCCATCAGTGCTGCCTTATAACAGCCCAACAGTGCAGCCTGTTAGTCCCCATGAGTGCCTCCTACCAGTTCCCATCAATGCAGCCTTTCAGTGCCAATCAGTGCAGCATTATCAGAGCCTATCAGTGCAGCCTATAAGTGCAGCCTTTCAGTGCCCATCAGTGCCACCTTTTAAGAGCCCATCAGTGCAGCCTATTAGTTCCCATCAATGCAGCCTTTCTTTGATCTTGAAAGTTCTTTCAAGATCAAAGAAACATTATTTTGATCCATTGCCACGGGGGTGGGGTTTTGGTGGGCCTTAAACAGCATGGGGCCCATAGGCCAGTGCCTATTCTGCCTATTTGGTAATACCCCCTTACATAAGACTCCCCATCAATCAGAGTCCTGCCTTAAATGGCCCCTCTGTCAGACCGCATGAGCATTTACACAGCAGCAGCATTGTGGGAATAAGAGAGATAGAAGAACTGTTTATACAGGTCGGGACTTGTGCCAGAACACTTTGAAGGCAAACTGTGTGCCTCAATGTTAATTCTTCTGTCGGAATCACCATTGTCTTAGATTACCTTTAAATGGGCTTTGAAGGCCACAAGGACCTCACTATAATTTGTTGTGAAGCTGGGTTAATTATAGATACACTTCTGCTATAGGAGTTTTCATTTAATTACGAGTTTAAACACTCGCCAGACCAGAAGGTTCTATAAAACCGAAATATTCGATGTGTGTACAAAGGCAGACATGACCCCTCATACTGCACCGGAAGGAGACAGTCGGAATAAATCAAAAAGTCACCTAAAGTGCAGCAGTGGTCCAGTAATAAAGCTTGATATACCGAACACATGGACTGTACTGCCAAAATGCATTAACGGGGACTATGCTAGACCTAGACCAACTGTATACTGTCCATGGAAATTAAGGAAAGGGGAGAAGGTAACAAAGGGGGCTTGCAGGATGGTTTTTACGAGAGGGGCAGTCCTTGTGTTCTTCTTCTGCCAGCTATCATTGGGGCCCTTTAAGTAGCGTTGGTGCACTTAATGGCAGTTTTGGTAAATTGCAGTGCATATGAAATGCTATATTTTATAAAAAAAAGTGATAATCATCGTGCAACGTATTCAACAATAAAGTATCAATATGAAAAAAATGTAAAAAAAAAAAATACGCCGTGACATGTATTAATCAGTGCCACCTCCACGGTGACTATAAGAAAAAAGAAAGTTTCCCAAACAATGACTTCTTGTGTGCTTGGAAAGGGATCCAGGAATAGCCAGGGTGACAACCAAATAAAGATCCACACCAGAGGCTTACCGGAATGCCAGCGAACCCCTTACTCAGGGTGGTCAAAATTTGCTGTATCAGACAGTGAAGATGGGTCTCGTGGAAGGAATAAAAACCAACACCAGGAACCTCTTGGCAGCAATGGAGATATGCCCAGCAATCACATGAGCTCCAACGCGCTCTCAGCAGACCGTGACATATGCAATGTAAGGGCTCAAAATAGTGTAAAATTGTAAAACACTTTCATTTATTGTAAAGTATTGCACTTGCATAATTAACACTTGCCAGACAGAATTTTAAAAATTCCAGAAACGAAGACAGGTTCTTTTACAGTAACCAAAATAGCTGACGTTCCCCTGCCATACACGTGGCTCCATCCTATGCGTTTCGACGTTTCTCTCTCTCTTTTTTTTTTGGTAGTTTTAGTAAACCAGCATGCAGTATAGATGCGGTAAGGGTGTGGTGGGGGGTATGGTAGAAGTGTAGTACAGGTCCAGTATAGGTGCAGTTAAAATGTGGTAAAGATGGGGTATACTTCCTCACTGTCCTGCCTTAAGAGCTTGGGGGGTAGGGTTATATGTGCTCTGTGATCATTTCTGAAATAATGTTAATTTCTTCTTTTTTGTAACCTTTTTATAGGAAGACTTCCTGTGGATCTCACTTCAAAGAAGACTATTGGAATCTAAAGATTTAACAACTTCCGGATGAGGAATTGCATGTACGTCGCTGGACTTCAGGTTGTTTTCCTAGGATGGTGCCTGCAGCTGCAGGCATCACTCCGATACCATTTTTTACAGCAAGCGGTCGGCTCTTTTATAAAATCAATCCTAGTGACTAACTAGCCGCTGGATTGCTTTTACACGTTGTCCGTCCTCCCCGCCTCCTTTCTTGGGCTCTCCTGTCCCACCGGGAGACCCAAGCGACCAGCCAGTGAGCCCGTTGGAATGGTTGGAAAGCCGAACAGAGCCTTCCAGGCTCGCAAGGAATGGCCCCCGTAGGCCGTTCTTTCAGAGCGCATGCGCCAGTGATGTCCCTGGGTGCATGCACTGGAAATATCTCCTAAACTGTACAGATTTAGGAGATCTTTTCAATACCTATAGGTAAGCCTTATTATGGGCTTACCTATAGGTAAAAGTTTGCAGAAGAAGTTTACTTCCTCTTTAAGGGCAGAGGAGGCCATAAAGAGTACCTGTCACATGCCTATTGCTGTCACAAGGGATGTTTACATTCCTTGTGACAGCAAAAAAAGTGATAAAAAAATTAAATAAAGCAACAGTGTAAAAAAAAAGAAAAAAAGAAAGTGTATCGGTTCCGCACGCACGCAAACAGCGATCGTCCCACACACCATATCCATATCACCACAAACATCAGATCATAGGCAGTAATTCTAGTACTAGACCTCCTCTCTAAATCTAAAGTGGTAACCTGTTAAAGCGTCACCTATGAAGAGTAAAATTGACATTGTTTGTCGCCTGGGCATGGGCGTGCGCAATTTTAAAGTGTGACATGTTTGGTATCTATTTACTCGACGTAACATCATCTTTTATATTTTACCAAAAAATTTGGTTATGTGTTGTGTTTTCTTGCATTAAAACTGAAAAAAGTGTATTTAAAAAAAAAAAAGAATTGCATTTGAAAAACCCCTGCGTGAATACCGTGTGACATAATTCATTCTCTAGGGCAGTGGTCTTCAAGATTTCTAAAGAAAGGGCCAGTTTAGAGTCCTTCAGGCTTTAGGTGGGACGGTCTGTGGTATTAGGGAGTGAAATAGGTGTCAGTGGAAGAAATTATGTCCCATTGTTGGTGTCAGTGGAAGGAATTATGCCCCATTGTTGCTGTCAGTGGAAGGAATTATGGCCCATCGTTGGTGTCAGTGGAAGGAATGATGCCCCATTGTTGGTGTCAGTGATAAGAATTATGCCCCAATGTTGGTGTTAGTGGAAGGAATTATGTCCCATTGTTGGTGTCTGTGGAAGGAATTATGCCCCATTGTTGGTGTCAGTGGAAGGAATTATGGCCCATTGTTGGTGTCAGTGGAATGTATTATGCCTAAACGCAAACAAAGGGCTGGATCCAGCCCCAGGGCCGCAGTTTGGAGACCACTGCTCTAGGACCCATGCTTTAAAAGTATATATAATGTTTGCGGGTTCTAAAAAAATTTCTAGCAAAAAAAAAAAAATACTGATTGTTACATGTAAACAAAAAGTAAAAAAAAAAAAGCATGGTCCGGAAGTGTAAAATGATGGGGGGGGGGGGGGGGGGGAACAATATGCTGTGTATCCTACACCTACACCTCTACCAATTCCTTTACAGCCATCAGATTCCACCACCAAGATGGCGCCCTCCACATGATATGTTAGTAATGGGAGTTTGCCTTTTTTGCTCACATCTTTCATATTACAGGTCCACTTTAAATCTGGATTTTTTTTCCATTCTAAAAAAGCTTTGTTTCTCCAACAATATTTGCATTCCTCCCGAGGGCCCTAAAAATAAGCTATCATACAGAATTCATAAACTATTACTGGCTGGGATGACCCTCACCATATAGAAAAAAATAGCTCTTCTGCAACACTCATGTTATAGATGCCCTTGTGGAAGATTTATAGCTGTGCTAGTTTTACCATGGACTTGTCATTGCGGCACCATCCTCCGGTTCTCATACACACAGGTACCTGTTGAATGGTCTTCCAGACATTTCTCACGCCCTTCAGTCTCTCAGAGAGTCACTGGCTGGCCTCCACGTCTTCTCATTATTTATTTACCAGGAGACACAAACCGAAGATCTGGAAAGCCCAATTCCTATTTAATGATGACAGTAAAATCTCCATGCACTTAATGTTCTTTAGAAAATAAAAATGCCAATAGAAGGAAAAAAGCATAACATTTCTTCCACCAAAAAATGACTCTTCAATAGGTTATTGACTGTAAAATAAGGTCAGCCAAGAAGACGACCCTGAAGGTCTTTTTTTCCGTCTCACCGTTATAGCGGTTAAAGGAGTACGATCATCAAAAGAGGAAATATGAACATTTTAGCCAATAGAAGGAAAAAAGCTCAACATTTCTTCCACCAAAAAAATGACTCTTCAATAGGCTACTGACTATAAAATAAGGTACGGTAAGCCAAGAAGACGACCCTGAAGGTCTTTTTTTTTTTTTTCTGTCTCACCATTATATCAGTTAAAAGAGTATGATCATCAAATGAGGAAATATTAACATTTTAACCAATAGAAGGAAAAAATCTCAACATTTCTTCCACCAAAAAATTACTCTTCAATAGATTATTGACTATAAAATAAGGCCAGCCAAGAAGACAACCCTGAAGGTCTTTTTTTTTCCCATCTCACCGTTATATCGGTTTGAAAGAGTACGATCATCAAGTGAGGAAATCTTAAGATTTTAACCAATAGAAGGGAAAAAGCTCAACATTTCTTCCACCAAAACATGACTCTTCAATAGGTTATTGACTATAAAATAAGGTCAGCCAAGAAGACAACCCTGAAGGTCTTTTTTTTTTGTCTCACCATTAGGGATGGCCGAACGGTTCCCCCTGGCGGTCATTTCGAGGCGAATTTCGGGTGTTCGCCGTCCGCCCAATCGGCGGACTATTGCCGCCGTTCGCCCGGCGGACTTCCGTGTTTACTGTGTAAAAGAACTTTGACCTATGATGACACATCCAACATGGGGTACAGGACAGCCAATTGAGACATTACAGCAATTGGACACTTGGACATTCCCCCTAACTTATAAATAGACCCGATCCGGCGGCCATTTTACATTCTTTCTAATGTTCACTATAGGGAGAGGTTGCTGTGTGGAGCAGGGAGAGACTTCAGTGACCCAAATCGCTAGCTATTAGGTCCACAAAAGTTCTTTTAAGGACTGGTATTATGGTATAGGTGTTAGGTGTAGTTCAGGGTATAGGTTTGAGGCACTGCTGTGCTAGTGATTGTTGCAGCAGCCTGAGTGTCTTTTGTCAGTGTAGAGAAAGGGACAGGACGCTGTGTGCAGCAGGGACAGTCAGTTTAATCATTAGCTGTTACTATTAGGTCCACAAAAGTCCTTTTCAGGACTGGTATGGTAAAGTAGTACAGGATATAGTTTTGAGTGCTATTCAAGTTCTTGTTCAAGCAGCCTGTGTTTTGTCAGTTTAAATAGGGACAGGCAGGAAGCTGTGTGTGGCAGTGAGGGACAGTCAGTTTAATCAGTAGCTGTTACTATTAGGTCCACAAAGGTTCTTTTCAGGACTGGTATGGTAATAGGCTTGTACACGTATAATATTCTTTCTTCCAAATATAGAAAGAATATTATACTTGACTGCTGCCCTTCTGCTGCAGTAGTGCTTTATCAGTATAGGGACTGAGGTACAGTCTGCTAATCATTCACAATCTACTAGTTCCACAAAGGTCCTTATAAGGACTGGTAAGGTATAGGGTACTACAGTACATAGGGTTGAGTGAGGTACAGTCTGCTATTCCTTAAGGACTGGTATAGGTCCACAATATATAGGGTTGAGGTGCACTACTGCTGACTGCTGCCCTATACTGCAGCAGTCCTTTATCAGTATAGGGACTGAGGTACAGTCTGCTAATCATTCACAACCTACTAGTTCCACAAAGGCCCTTATAAGGACTGGCAAGGTATAGGGTACTACAGTACATAGGGTTGAGTGAGGTACAGCCTGCTATTCCTTAAGGACTGGTATAGGTCCACAATATATAGGGTTGAGGTGCACTACTGCTGACTGCTGCCCTATACTACAGCAGTCCTTTATCAGTATAGGGACTGAGAGTTTTGTCACAGGGTCATTTAAAAAATGACAGGCAGAGGAAGAGGCAGGCCCTTTCGCAGGGGTGGTAGGGGTAGGGCAGGAGCAACAGGCTTGAGCCAAAGTGAGAAGTTGCAGAAGGTGCGTTCAATTACTTTAAAGGACGCACCAGACTTGGTTGAGTGGCTCACTCAGCCTTACTCTTCTGCACCCTCCTCATCCTCTCGATCTGCACCCTCTTCTTCACTCTCTGCTATGTGCACCCCCAAAGACACTACCACCAACAACACCACCACCACCACCCTCACATACCTTCTGCTTTAGTCACAGGAATTATTTTCCGATCCATATCAAGACATTTCTGATGTGCAGCCACTCTTGGCATTGGATCAGGAAGAGGAGGTAGCAACAACCGCCACTCAGCAGTCTGACGACAGTACCCAGATCAGCCCAAGGAGGAGGTTGGTCCCCGGTGTTGCTGCCTACTCCAAGATCTCTACTTATAGCAGTGGGGAAGGTGACGTCGATGATGACGTGTCTAGTGATGTCACGTGGGTGCCCACAAGAGAGGAAGAGGAGGGGAGTTCAGAGGGAGATATGGACCAGCAGATAGGGAGGAGAAGCAGGAATAACTTACATTGCACAGGAGGGACAAAGCAGACTGCTATTGTATCAGGAGCGAGTCATCGACCATGTACGGTCACATCTGGCGCTCCCAGGACGCCGGCACATGGCTCCGCAGTGTGGACTTTTTTTAACGTGTCTGCTGCTGACAATAGCGTTGCCATCTGCAATCTTTGCAGTCAACACATTAGTCGCGGTAAGCCCAACACTCACCTAGGGACGACCGCCTTAAGAAGGCACATGAGCAGCCATCACCGAGCCCAGTGGGAGCAACGGAACACACAAAGCCACACTCCAGGCTCTCACCGTCCAGCCTCGTCTTCTACTTCTCCTTCTCCTCTCTCCTCACAATTGTCCTCCACTCCACCTTCCATCACGCCAAGCTCACGTTTTTCTGCAAAAAAGCAGGCTTCCGTGGGCCTAATGTTCGAGCGTAAAAAAATGATGACGCCGGATAACCCTCTTGCCCAACGGTTGACGGCTGGCTTGTCAGAACTGATAGCCAACTACTGCCATATAAACTGGTGGACTCGGAGGCCTTTCGAAAATTTGTGGCCATTGGAACACCACAATGGAAGGTCCCAGGAAGGAAGTATTTCTCAGAGAAGGGCATCCCAGAGCTATATGGCCATGTTCAGCGGCAAGTGAATGTATCTCTGGCACACAGTGTCGGTGCCAAGATACATCTGACCACAGACACGTGGTCTAGCAAACACGGGCAGGGAAGGTATATCACTTTTATTGCCCACTGCGTGAACCTTCTGACGGCCGTCAAGCATGTAACCCGTGTAGATTTGGTTTTACCGCCACGGATTGCATGCAGGCCTGGCTCTTCTTCTCCTCCTCCTCCTCCTACTTCATCCGCCTCCCTCTCCTCCTCGGCTGACTCCTTCTTTTCCGCTGCTAGCGTCTCTTCCGCTGCGCCGCCCAAGCTCCCCAGAACCTATTCGACATGCCAGGTGAGACGTTGCCATGCTGCTGCGTCTGTTGTGCCTGGAAGCCAAGAGCCACACTGGCCCGGCACTCCTTTCAGCTTTGCGTTCACAGGTAGATCAGTGGCTAATACCGCTCAATTTGACAGTTGGTAAAGTGGTGTGTGACAACAGTGCCAATCTGCTTAGCGCATTGAAACAGGGCAAAATGACGCACGTGCCATGCATGGAACACGTCTTAAACTTGGTCGTGCAGCGATTCGTTGTCAAATACCCTGGGGTCCAGGACATCTTGCGGCAGGCAAGGAAAATCTCGGCCTATTTCAGAAGATCTTACATGGCCATGGCTCGCCTTGCTGACATTCAGCGGCGACACAATCTGCCGGTCAGACATCTTATTTGCGATTGCCCGACGCGATGGAACTCAACCTTCTATATGCTTGATAGGCTGCTCCCGCAGAAACGTGCAGTTAACGTCTACCTGTATGAACTCTGTGGCAGAACAGGTTCTGGGGAGCTGGGTTTTTTTCACCGCGCCAGTGGCTGCTCATGCGTGACGCATGCAGACTTCTGCGGCCATTTGAGGAGATCACCAAACTGGTCAGTCGCAGCCATGGCGCCATCAGTGACATGGTACCTTATGCCTTCTTTATGGAGCGTGCATTGCGTCGTGTCATTGATCAAGCTGTGGAGGAGCGGGAAGATGAGGAAGTCGCAATGCTGGATGAATTCTCAGGGGGAAGACAAGCTGACGAAGGACATGGATTAGTGGAACCATGTCCTGTGGTCTGATGAGCCCAAGATAAACTTATTTGGTTCACATGGTGACAAGGGTGTGTGGCGACAACCAGGTGAGGAGTACAAAGACAAGTGTGTCTTGCCTACAGTCAAGCATGGTGGTGGGAGTGTCATGGTCTGGGGCTGCATAAGTGCTGCCAGAACTGGGGAGCTACAGTTCATTGAGGGAACCACGAATGCCAACATGTACTGTGACATATTGAAGACTGGGCCGCAGTGCAGTATTCCAACATGATAACAACCCCAAACACACCTCCAAGATGACCACTGCCTTGCTAAAGAAGCTGAGGGGAAAAGGTGATGGACTGGCCAAGCATGTCTCCAGACCTAAACCCTATTGAGCATCTGTGGGACATCCTCAAAAGGAATGTGGAGGAGGGCAAGGTCTCTAACATCCATCAGCTCCGTGATGTCGTCATGGAGGAGTGTAAAGCCCCGTAACACACGATCAAACAATCTGGTGAAAAAGTCCGGCAGACAATCCGCCCGTGTGTGGGCTCCGGCGGACTTTTGAAATGAACTGACTTTTCCCGCCCAGAGGAAAGTCCGCTCATTTTGAGCACGGCTCCAGGTAGCCGGGACCAGCGAAGAAGGCGTCGCTGGTCCCGTTACCTGGTGTGGACTTAAAGGGGAATCCCTATCCTCTGGGACTGTGACATCATAATGGGCGGGGACATCATCTGGCAATGTCCCTATATAAGTCACCGCACACCGCGTCCCTGTCATTGTGACCAGAGACAGAGACGAGGCAGCAGCTCAAGAAGAGAAGAAGAGAAGAGAAGAACAGAAGGCCAGAAGACAGCAGCGACAGAAGACCGGGCCACCGCTTGTAAAAGAGCTAGAAGAAGGTGCGGTGGCCCGGCAAGAAGAACCGAAGAGGGGGACAAGACCCCCGAAGAGGGGGACAAGACCCTCGAAGTCGGAAGAAGAGAGCGACGGCGAAGAAGAAAGCCGGGCTCCTCCGCTAGTAAAAGAGCTAGCAGAAGATAGCGGAGGAGTCCGGCGAGAAGACCCCCGAAGACGGAAGAAGACCCCCGGAGCTGTGCAATAAACTATTTTAACCCTTGTGTGTTGTGTTTTTTTACATTTTTTTCACAGGTGAATGGTTAGGGGTACATTGCACCCCATACTCATTCACATAGGGAGGGGGGCCGGGATCTGGGGGCCCCCTTATTAAAGGGGCTCACGGATTCCAATAAGCCCCCTGCCTGCAGACCCCGACAACCAATGGTCAGGGTTGTCGGGAAGAGGCCCTAGTCCTCATCAACATGGGGACAAGGTGCTTTGGAGTGGGGGGCCACGCGGCCTCCCTTCCCCAAGGCACCCCCCCAGGCACGCGGCCTGGTGCGGCTCAGGAGGTGGGGGGGCGCTTGCTCGTCCCCACCCCCTTTCCTGGCCGGCCCCGTCACCAGGTGACGGGGCCAGCGATGCCTCCTTCGCTGGCCCCGGCTACCTGGAGCCATGCTTAAAATGAACGGACTTTCCTCCATGTGTGTGGGCGAGTCTGTTCATTTCAAAAGTACGGCAGATAGTCTGGCGATACAGCGGATAGTCCGCCGGACTTAGTCTGCCGCAAAAGTGCCGTGTGTGGGCAGGTAGCTCGGTTTGTCCGCCAGACTAAGTCCGCCGGATAGTCTGATACATGTGTACACGGCTTAAGAGGACTCCATTGGTGACCTGTGAAGCTCTAGTGAACTCCATGTCCAAGAGGGTTAAGGTGGTGTTGGAAAATAATGGTGGCCACACAAAATATTGACACTTTGGGCCCAATTTGGAAATTTTCACTTAAGGATGTACTGACTTTTGTTTGACAGCGGTTTAGATATTAATGGCTGTGTGTTGAGTTATTTTGAAAGGACAGCAAATTTACACTGTTATACAAGCTGTACATTCACTACTTTACATTGTAGACAAGTGTCATTCCTTCAGTGTTGTCACCAGTGGTGTTGCTAGGCAGGTGCGGGGGGTGCGGGCCGCACCCGGGTGACACCCGCCAGAGGGGTGACACCCGTGGGTAGCGCTACCCCTAACAACGCCCGCTGCATAGTCCTGCGCCGCGGCTGTGTCCCTCAACGCGGAGCGGAATGAAGCCCTCCCCCTCCTCTCTGTTTCCATCCACAGAGGAGGAGGAGCCCGAGGTCGAGGGACACACACCGCTGTGTGTATATGATTGCTGTTCTGAGGTATGTAAGGGGGGGTGTCTGTACTGCTGAGGGGGGGTCTTCACTGGGGGGGTCTGCACAGGGGTCTGCACGGAGGGGGTCTGTACTGAGGGGGGTCTGCACTGGGGGATCTGCACTGGGGGGGTGTCGGCACTGCTGAGGGGGTCTGCACTGGGGGGTCTGCACTGGGGTGTCTGTACTGTTGGGGGTGTCTGTACTGTTGGGGGGTCTGCATGGAAGGGGATGTCTGCACTGGGGGTCTGCAGGGAGGGGGGTGTCTGCACTGGGGGGGTGTCTGTACTGCTGGGGGGTCTGTACTGAGGGGGTCTGCACGGAGGGGGGTGTCTGCACGGAGGGGGGTGTCTGCACGGAGGGGGGTGTCTGCACGGAGGGGGGTCTGCACTGGGGGTGTCTGTACCACTGGGGGGTCTGTAACTGAGGGGGGTCTGCACTCAGGGGGTGTCTGTACTGTTGGGGGGTCTACATTGGGGGGGTGTCTGTACTGTTGGGGGGTCTGCACTGTGGGGTGATCTGTAACTGAGGGGGGTCTGCACTGGGGGGTGTCTGTACTGTTGGGGGGTCTCCACTGGGGGGTCTGCACTGAGGGGCGTGTCTGTACTGAGGGGGTCTTCACTGAGGGGGGGTGTCTGTACTGAGGGGGTCTGCACTGGGGGGTCTGCACTGAAGGGAGTGTCTGTAATGCTGGGGGGGGGGGGGTCTGCACTGAGGTGGGGGTATCTGTACCGATGGGGGGTCTGCACCGAGGTGGGGGTGTCTTTACTGAGGTGGGGGTGTCTGTACCAATGGGGGGTCTGCACCGAGGTGGGGTGTCTGTACTGATGGAGGGGTCTGCACTGAAGGGGTGTCTGTACTGAGGGGGGAAGTTTATACTGAGGGAGGGGGGTCTATATTGATGGAGGGTGGTCTGTATTGAGGGAGGGGGATCTATACTGCGGGAGGAGGGTCTGTAGTTAGTGGAGGGGGGTCTGTACCAAGGGGGGACTATTTGGTGGGGGGGTGACACCATTTTTTTTCGCACAGGGTGACACCAACCCTAGTGACGCCACTGGTTGTCACATGAAAAGACAGAAGTAAATATTTACAGAAATGTGAGGGGTGCACTCACTTTTGTGAGATACTGTGTATGCATAATACAAAAATGTGTAGGAATAGAGGAAGGGGATTATGACGGTGCCAATAGACTAGTAAATCTTAAAAAAATGTAATTTATTTATTATTTTATACAAAGATAAAAGTGGGTGTGCAGTCATGTTTTTCTATGTAATTGATGTCAATACTTTTATCTTTGTATAAAATAATAAATAAATGTAATTTTCTAAGATTTACTAGTCTATTGGCACCATCACCCCTTCCTCTATCCCTACACGTTTTTTTTATTTAAATTAATTGGGATGAGTTGCCTTCTATACTGAGGATTTTCAACCATACTCCATTTTTTCCATGTGTATGTATAATGTTTGGGGGCTCCGAGTAAGGTTTTTTGTAAACAAAAAGTGCCAGAGGGGTCCAGTGGACATATTATATAATATACAGAATTAAAAAAAAACTTTAAAAAATTATATTATAAATTATATATATATTATTTTTTATTTAAATGTATTTTTTTTTTTATAAATATATATAGATACATGAATATATTTCAAAACATACCAACAGCTCTAGCAAAACGAGCATGATAACTCAGCCCCCCCTTCTTTTTCTCATATGCTGCATCAGATCTGGTTAATTCAATGTGAATCTCCCACTGAGGTGAAGATCTGCTTAGCCAATTGTACGAGTCTGGACGAATTAAACATGCCGTCTCCATACTAACATGCCCTTCCAAATACCATCATTTCCATCCCGGGTCCACTAGGATTCACCTCGTACGGTTTAATTTGCGCCTTAAAATGGAAATCCGTTTTCCCAAGTTCTGAGTCTGATGAGAAGATGCAGATTTGTGAAAAATATCTTTCATTAGAAAAATCATTTGGGGCGCCAGATTGCGAATATTTGTAGGTAGCGAAGATGTCAAAAAATGTAAAATATTCATATACCAGTTAGAAGAAACGCTAAATAAATCTGTCTTGTCTGATTCTTAATTAGGTTTCCAAATGTTTGCCTTTTTATATTTAAATATATTTAGTAGTTTTTGTTTTTTCAATAAACGCCGGAATCTGTCAGGTTAGAGACTAGATGTCCTTTTAGGCGCACAAAATATAAATAGCTAATAATATTTATAAAAAAAAAATAACAATATTCCAAGGCACTCCTTAAGCCTTATTGTCAAAACAGTGGCGGCCACCCCCCTAATCCATGCGCCCCGTCCCTAATCTACATGTAGGGCGCCGGACGCATGGATTCCAATGGGGTTTTTTTTCTTCAAAGCACATGATTAGAGCCTGAGGCTCTGATTGGCTTCAAAAAAGGGTGGGCTCGGGGCGCAGAGCACTGTGCCCTGAGCCCACTCAGTTGTGTGACAACAGCAAATTAATATTCGCTATTGTCTTCCTGCTTCTTCTCCTGGCCAATTCAGGAAGCTGGAGGAGCATGATTGGCTGAGAGGAGAAGGGGGTGAGGGTCCGGGGGGGGTGGTTTTGTTTACCGCCCTCTCCCCTGGCTGGAGCACCAGCCACCACTGCTGCAGAGTGAAATCATCTAAGGCCTCTGACTATCAGTCCCAGGAGGTTTAGAGTGAGCTTTAGTGATGTCACTACTGTTCTGCTCACTGTTCTCCTTGCTGGAGAGAAAGCTGTAAATCTGAGGGCCTGCAGTGCAAGGACCTCCCTGCTTCCGCTTCATTCACCCTATGGACCTGTGCCTAGGCACCACTGTTCTTTAGCAACATAGCTGAATGTCTACATTGCCAGATCATCTTAGGCACTGCTGCCTCTGACTACTAGTCCCAGGAGGTTTAATTGAGATTTAGTGATGTCACTACAGTGCTGGTCAGTATTCTCTTTGCTGTAGAGGAAGCTGCACCTGAGGACCTCCAGTACAAGGATCTCACTGCTTATGTTTCATGTATTCTGTTGATCTGTGCTTCCTCCACCTCCCTTCTTAAATAGTTCTCCGGCAGTCATCTAACTACCCAGGAGACAGCTTTGACGTGAGGAAGTAAAAGCTTGCTACTCAACCAAGATGGCTGTCTCATTAAAAGCCAAAATGATATCATACATCCCAGGAATCTTCATGGGAGGAGGGGCTTTCTCAGCTAAACACACCCTCCTAGCTTGCATACCTGAGCTTGTTACTTCCTGAATTCTAGCTTAGGCCAAAATTATGTCATACATCCCAGGAGCCTTCATGAGAGGAGGGGCCTTCTCAGCTTAGCTCACCCTTCTGCCTGCATGCCTGAGCTAGTTAATTCTTGGCTTCTGACCTAGGTCAAAATGATGTGATACATCCCAGGAGTCTTCATGAGAGGAGGGGCTTTCTCAGCTTAGCACACCCTACTGCCTGCATGCCTGAACTTGTTACTTCCTGATTTCTGGCTTAGGCCAAAATGATGTCCTACATCCCAGGAGTCTTCAAGGGAGGAGGGGCTTTCTCAGCTAAGCACACCCTACTGCCTGCATGCCTGAGCTAGTTACTTCCTGGTGTCTGGCCTAGGCCAAAATGATGTCATACATCTCAGGAGTCTTCATGGGAGGAGGAGCTTTCTCTGTTAAACGCACCCTCCTGTCTGCATGCATCCAGAGTTAGGGCATTCTAATACAGGAGGTGTGTTACTGACCAGATCACCAGGTGAAAACAGAGGGGAAAAAAAACATAAAAAAAGAACACAAATGCAGCCACCACATCTAATGATTCGTAAGCTGCAATATGTAGTGATGAGCCGAACACTCCCCAATTCGGTTCGCACCAGAACACCCGAACAGGGAGAACGTTTGGTCCCAAACTGCAAACTATATTAAAGTTTATGGGACCTGAACATTAAATATGTAAAAGTCCCCATTTTGAAGGCTTATATGCATGTTATTGGCCATAAAAAGGGGTACAGAGGTCCGGGTACTGCCCTGGGGGCCTGTATCAATGCCATTTTTTTTTAAACTATAATTTTTACAGAGGCAGTGATTTTAATGATGCTTAAAGTGAAACAATAAAAATGAAAAATGATTTTAACTATAGTGCGTGGAGGGTCCCCTTAGTCTGCCTGTAAAATGGTGCATCTGTACCATGCATAGAACCTGCTGCAGCAAAACTGAAATTTTTAAGAAAAACAAATTGCCCGCAATACAAACATTTTTAGAAACAGTCCATACCAGACCCTTATCCGAGCATGCAGCCTGGCAGGCCAGGAAAGGGGGGCAAACAAATGCTCCTCCTCCTGAACCATACCGAGCCACATGCCCTCAACATGGGGGGGGGGATGCTTTGGAGCAGGAAGGCTCTGCCCACTCACCCCAAGTCACCTTGCCCACATGTTAATGGGGCCTTTTCCCGACAACCCTGGGCTGTGGTTATGGGGGTCTGCAGGCAGGGGGCTAATCGGAATCTGGAAGCCACCTTTAACAAGGTGGCCCCCAGATCCTGGCCCCCCTTTGTGAATGAGTAGTACCCCTATTTAATTACCGGAAAAAGTGTAAAAAAAAATAAAGCCGGTTTTTGACAATTCCTTTATTAAAAAAATAAACAATGTCACCCGATGAGGATCCACCATCAATCACGATGCCTGCAATACCGCTGACTTGAAAAAAACAAAACAAACGCTCAGCCCGCAAGGAAGGCTGACCTCCAAATGCCTGCTCTGCCGGGTGACAGTCCTTACATAGGTAAGGGTTGAAGCCACCTGGTGATGTCACCTGGTGGCCCCACCCCCTTGTGATGTCGCCGGGGTTCAGCGGTGTGGCGGTCATTGTGATTGAGGATGGATCTACTTCGGGAGACATTTTTTTAAAATAAAGGAATTGTCAAAAATCAGCTCTTGTCTTTATTTTTGATACTTTTTTTGGTGAATAAGTAGGGGTACATTGTACCCCTGTAAAATGGTGCATCTGTACCATATATAGAACCTACTGCAGCAAGACTCAGTTTTGCTGCAGCAGGTTTTTTCCATAGTACAGATGTGCCATTTTACAGGGGCACAATGTGCCCTTACTCATTCACATGGGATCTGGGGGCCCCCCTTGTTAAAAGGGACTTTCAGATTGCGATAAGCCCTCGCCCGCAGACCCCCACAACCACTGCCCAGGGTTGTCGGGAATAGGCCTTTGTCCCCATCAACATGGGGACAAGGGGTTCTGCCCCCCCACCCCAAAGTACCCCCATGTTGAGGGCATGTGGCTTTGTAAGGTTCAGGAATGGGGCACTTGCTCGCCCCCCCTTTTTCAGCCTGCCAGGCTCCGTGCCCAGTAAGGGTCTGGTATGGATTTTAAGGGGGACCTTATGCCATTTTTAAGAAAAATTATTTTGTGGGGTTCCCCTTAAAATCCATACCAGACCCAAAGGGCCTGGTATGGATTGGGGGGATCTCCACGCCGTTTGTTTCCCTGATTTTTCTTTTGCTGGCAATTTCCGATCGTTCGCCCATCCCTAGAAATAAGTGACATTTTTGGTTTTGGTTTAATACCCCTTTAATAAAATATATTTTTTCTAGATTTATTGCTCAGTTTTTTTTTCTGTTTTTTTTTTTTTTTTGCAGATTTGTTTGAAATAATTAATATTTAAGAATAATAACATCATAATAAAAATAAATGTCAAATAAATGTCTCATTCATTCATGTCGATGTTTTCAATGTTGTGACGTCTGCTGTTCAAAATCCATAACAATAGAAGAAAAGCAAAAACAGAATCATCGACAACATTCTTCTCTCAAAAGTTTAACCAATTGCAATGTACTGCGGTGGGGCAGTGGACTAGGCGCATCAGCATACCTGTTTGTCACAAGCGTCCTCATCAGAATCCCCCTTTACATCAGGGTCTCCATCAGAGCACCCATTGCACGAGAGTTCCATTCAGAGCCCCCTCCCTTACATCAGAGTCTCCATCAGAGGCCCCCTTACATTACAGCCTCACCTTCCATGAGAGTCCCCATCATAGCCCTTCTTACATCAGAGTCCCCCTTACATCAGAGTCCCACCCTACATCAGAGTCCACATCACAATCCCCTCCTTTCACTGTTCACTTACTAGCTGGGGTAAGTCCAGGGTGGCTTGGGCTCTGTGGACCTGGGCTGAATGGTGCTGGCCATCAGACCATGGACATCTAGTGGCAGGAAAAAAATACTGCAGGGGGGAAATTTCTGCACTGAAGGTGGATACTGCAGCAAAAGCTGGTTTTGTTATTTTTATTTTTCAATGCTGACAAGGAGCATGCTGATAGGAGGAGAGAGCAGGGTGCTGCCCAATCACAGATGGGGAGGGGGGTGCAGTCTAACACAACGTGGGCTGAGAGGAAATGGGCTGAATGATGCTGGATATCAGACCAAGGGCATCCAGTGGTGGGGGGAAAAAAAAGTACTGCAGGGGAAATCTTTGGATGGAACGTGGATTTTGCAGCAAAAATGGATTTCGTAATTTTAGCTTTCAATGGGCTGTTCATTTTTACCTGTGCTTGGAGTTTTGCTCTAAATCATGGGTCGGGATGGACAACAAACTCCACCTTCATGTTTTGTCCTGGAATTGATTTACTTGTTTGCTAATATCTCGCTTGCAACAATCCAGAGCAGAGTTAAGTGCACGTGTCTACAGTCATTGTGCTGGAGTTGCTAAATTTAATTATTTGTAAGCTGTGAGTTATTTTTATAGTTACCCCCAACGAGTATGCACTTGTCATTCAACACCGGCAAGCAAAAATAACTTGTCCGCAAGACAGAAGAGCTTTACCAGTGAATAATTTATAAGATGCTTTGCTATTGCTTTCTTCAGAACAAAAAATAAAATAAAAATAAAAGTGCACTTTGTGGAGTAAAAGCCTGTTTTGATGAATGAGCCGAAAAATGTGCAGTGGTGAAATGGCATGAGATGGCCCATGAGGGGATAAGTTGCATCAAGGATGAGAAAATTATTCCTATGATGGGATAGGTTGTATCAAGAATTAGAAGATAACCTCCATGATGTATCAAGGAGGAGAAGACATTCTCCATGATGTATCAAGGAGGAGAAGACATCCTCCATGATGTATCAAGGAGGAGAAGACATCCTCTATGATGTATCAAGGAGGAGAAGACATAATCCATGTTGTATCAAGGAGAAGAAGATATTCTCCATGATGTATCAAGGAGGAGAAGATATCCTCCACGATGTATCAAGGAGGAGAAGATATCCTCCACGATGTATCAAGGAGGAGAAGATATCCTCCATGATGTATCAAGGAGGATAAGACATTCTCCATGATGTATCAAGGAGGAAAAGACATTCTCCACAATGTATCAAGGAGAAGAATATATCCTTCATGATGTATCAAGGAGTATACGACATTCTCCATGATGTTTTAAGGAGGAGAAGACATTCTCCATGATGTATCAAGGAGGAGAAGATATCCTCTGTGATGTATCAAAGAGGATAAGAAATTCTCCATGCTGTGAGACAGTTTAGATGAGGGAGGCTAAGGTGGACTTTAATGGTACCGTAAACAATCAATACACAGATGATAATATTGTCCTAATTGTCACATTTGTATGACTATAGAACTCAAGTTGGTTGACTATTCTTGTTGTTTTTAAATAGCACCATGTATTTTATAAAATTATAAAATATATTTTTGTAATAAAATGTATAAAAATGTTGTTTATTGAGATTGTTATCTTGCTTTCTTATGGTACCATTATAGTCCACCTTAGCCTTCCTGCTCTACACTCTCTCTTTATGTTGTCTGGACGAAGGTACCATAATTAATATTTAACTATACTGTGTCACTTTTTCATTCTTCATGTTGTATCAAGGATGAGAAGACATTCTCCTTGATGTATCAAGGATGAAAAGATAACTGCCATGATGCATCAAGGATGAGTAGATAACCTCCATGATGTATCAATGATGAGAAGATAACCTCCATGATGTATCAAGGATGAGAAGATATCCTCCATGAAGTATCAAGGGTGAGAAGATATCCTCCATGATGTATGAAGGATGAGAAGAAACCTCCATGATGTGTCAACGATGAGAAGGTATTTTTCATGATGTAACAAGGATGAGACGATATCCTCCATGATGGCATACGTTGTACCAACTATGAGAACATAACCCCTATGCGGGGATAGGTTGAACCATGAATGAGAAGATAACCTCCAAAGATGTAGCAAGGAAGAAAAGATATCCTCAATGATGTATCAAGAAAGAGAACATATCCTCCATGATGTATCAACGTTTAGAGGATATCCTCCATGATAGGATAGGTTGTATTAAGGATGGGAAGATAACCTCCATGATGTATCAAGAATGACAAGATATCCTCCATGAAGTATCACGGATAAGAAGATAACCTCCATGATGTATCAAGGTTTAGAAGATATCCTCCATGATGGGATAGGTTGTATCAAGGATGAGAAGATATCCTCTATGATGTATCAAAGATGAGAAGATAACCTGCATGATGTATGAAGAATGAGAAGATAATCTCCATGAGGTATTAATGTTAAGAAGATATCCTCCATGAAGTATCAAAGATGAGAATATATTCTTCATGATGTATCAAGGATGAGAAGACATTTTCCATGATGTATCAAGGATGAAAAGATAACCACCATGATGCATCAATGATGAGAAGATAACCTCCATGATGTATCAAGGATGAGAAGATAACCTTCATGAAGTATTAAGGATGAGAAGATAACCTCCATGATGTAACAAGGATGAGAAGATATCCTCCATGAGGGTATAGGTTTTACCAAGAATGAGGCAATAACCCCTATGAGGGAATAGGTTGAATCATGAATGAGAAGATAACCTCCAAAGATGTATCAAGGAAGAAAATAAATCCTCCATGATGTATCAAGGTTTAGAAAACCCTGAAGTTGGACCCTGAAGAGTTGGACCCTGAAGACTGGGAGGACTTATGGGACTTTCCTTTTAAAATGTTGGTCTCCCTACGGGATCACCTCATCTGATTTAAAATTGTTCACAGTGCTCACCTTACCCCGTATAGACTGTAACAAAGGGGACCTGATCATTCCCTATCTGAAATTGCAAGTAAATAATGCCCTACCATATTATAAGGATATATATCACCGTAGGGGTTGCCCCAAAAAATACGATGGTATGGTCAAGCTATGGGTCAAAATGGCTAGCTGAGCCCTCGACGGTGGTAAAGATGGTTGATCCCTACACATATTATTGCTCGATGCCTGAGACGGTTATGTTATGGTTGTTGCGTGCCTTATTTTGTAGTGTACTAAAACAAAACAAAAAGAGTTAAAAAAATAAAAATGTGCAGAATTAAAAAATATTGAAAATATCTTTTGAAGTGACATCAACATTTTACATATTTGAATAGAGTTTAGTAATTAGGTTTACATCTACTTTAGTTGATTGCATCTTGATTTATTATCCAGATCCTCGTATTTCCATAATTTGATAAATTTTCTAACTTTAAGATATTGTCATTGGTTACTTTGGAAGCCGCAGTAAGCTCATTTTGCCTGTGTTTAGGCTAATTACTCCCCCCCCCCAATTAAATTATTACGTTAGTTCTGTTTGCAAAGCAAATTTGAATCTATTTTAACACCTTCGTGCCCGGCCTACAGCAGAATGACGGCTGGATGGTGGCCTTACTGATCCGAGTGGTTGTCATAGGACTTCCTTCCAGAAGGAGCCACTCAAAAGCCTGATCTGTCACCAGCTGTGTCCACCAGACCACAGCTGATGAATGATCAGTGTACCATGTGACCTCTGTGACCAATCACGGCAGGTCACATGACAGTTGGAGACAATTAATGGCTTCTTTTCATGCCATCAATTGTGTACAGTTTTTTTTGCTAGCTGTGATTGGTCAAGATGATCACATGGTACAGAGAGGGCCAATCACAGCCCATATGAACCATGTGATTAGCTTTGACCAATCTCAGCTAATAAGAACAAAACAAACTGAAAGAATCAGTTTCATTCAGTAAAATTCTTGCTTATAGCAAAGTAATTCACTATTTTAAAGCGGAGGTCCACCCTAAAGTGGACCTTCCGCTCATTGGAACCCTCCCCCCCTCCGGCGCCACAATTGGCACCTTTCAGGGGGGAGGGGGGTGCAGGTACCTGTACAGTACAGGTATCTGCACCCACTTCCGGCGTAGATTCTGCAGAAGGTACGCCACCCTTTCCGCAGAATCTACGCCCCTTTCCGAAGGTCCCCCCGCTGCCTGCTGGGAAACACACGCATCCCAGAGACAGCGGGGACCATCCTTATTGCGCAGCGCGACTCGCGCATGCGCAGTAGGGAACCGGGAAATGAAGACGAAAGGCTCCACTTCCTGATTCCCATACCCAAGATGGCGGCAGCAGCACCCGAGAGACGATCGAGAGATCGGCTCCGGGTGCCGAGATCGCGGGCGCGCTGGGTGGGTAAGTGTCATTATTTTAAAAGTCAGCAGCTGCAGTATTTGTAGCTGCTGGCTTTAAAAAAAAAAAAACGGCGGACTCCCGCTTTAAGCTATCATAATGTGTAAAATACCGATCACTTCCCTGAGTAGTAAAATGTTTCTATGGTTCTATGGTAACATTATATTGCTCTGTTCACAGTGTTTAAAACAAAAAATAATACAAAAAAAGAAAAAAAATCTTAATTTTTTTTGTACTGTCACCAGTCAGTATCCCTGAAAAATATATAATAAATGTCCCTCGCAAGCACGGCCCAGAAACTTCATACGTAGGAACGTTAATCGAAAGGTTTATGTTTTTTCAGTTTACAGTATATTGGTGTAGCATGTATCCTTGGTTATTTGTTTACAAAATTTTCTGTAAATTTTCTGTAAATGACACTTTTACATATAAATAGAAGAAATTATTTGGAAAAAAAATAAAAATAAAATAAAATAAAAGTCCCTCGCGCTATCTATGTGTATAAAGTGAATAATAAATCTAAGCTATAAATCTAAATAAAAAAATAAATGGGAAATGTAATAATAAAAAAAGTAATAATAATAATAAACAAATTACTAAAAAAAATCAAAATTTTTTTTTTGTACTGTCACCAGTCCGTATCCCTGAAAAATATATAGTAAAGGTCCCTCGCAAGCACGGATTAGTCCCAGAAACCTCATACTTTAATCAAAAGGTTTATGTTTTTTTTCAGTTTACAGTATATTGGTGTAGCAACTTGGTTATTTGTTTACAAAATTTTCTGTAAATTTTTCTGTAAATGCCACTTTTACATATAAATAAAAAAAATTATTTGGAAAAAAAAATAAATAAAAGTCCTTCACGCTATCTATGTGTATAAAGTGAATAATAAATCTATGCTATAAATCTAAATAAAAAATAAATGTAATTAAAAAAAGTAATAATTAAAAAAGTAATAATAATAAAAAAATTACTAAAAAAAGAAAAAAAGAAAAAAAATCTTAATTTTTTTTTTTTTTGTACTGTCACCAGTCAGTATCCCTGAAAAATATATAATAAAAGTCCCTTGCAAGCACGGATTAGGCCCAGAAACCTCATACTTAGGAACTTTAATCGAAAGGTTTATGTTTTTCAGTTTACCGTATATTGCTGTAGATGTATCCTTGGTTATTTGTTTACAAAATTTCTGCAAATTTTCTGAAAATGCCACTTTTACATATAAATAAAAGAAATTATTTGGAAAAAAAATAAAAAAACAATAGTCCCTTGCGCTATCTATGTTTATAAAGTGAATAAATCTAAATAATTGCAGCTAGATCTAAAGTGTATACAGTGCACTCAAGTAAATGTGAATATAGAAAAAGATCAGCGCTGATAATTTTCTATATTCACAGCCAGTATCCCTGCCAAACCAGTTATATGGTGACACTGTACTGCACTCGTGAGAGACAGTATGTAAAGAAAAAAATTAGTTTTTTTTTTAAAGTTCTTAATTTTCCAAAAGATTATGCCAAAAAAATTTTAAAAGAAAAAAAAAAAAACTCACTGTGCCTCTTACTAAATACCTCGGACTGTCTACTTTCCAAAAAAGGGGGTCATTTGGGGGTAATTTGTACTTTCCTGGCATTTTAGGGCCTCGCAAAATGAGATTGGCGGTCGGTACATCTGGATCGTATTTTCAGACCTATACTTTTCTACATACTAAATAATATACACTGAAATTATCAGCTTTGGTATGCTGTCTTTGAAAATGTTCTACTTTCTGATTCTTTGAAGTATTGTTGTTATTATTATTTTAAATTTATTTATTATTTATTTATTTAATGTATTATTTCATGTAATATTTGGTATTGTTATTATTATTATTATAAATAATAATAATAATACATTTTTACTTTTTTTTATTTGACTAATATTGCAGCGGGCCAGATTTGACCATAATTTAAGGACCCCCTTATTTAAATTAATTCGATTTTTAAATATTGATTAATAGACAAAGCAATTATAATGTTTTACTTTTCTTTAAAAATAAAAAAAATATTTGCCCATCATTTAAGGACCCGCTTATTTTGATTTATTTAGATTTTTTCAATATTGATTATTATACAAAGCAATTATAATGTTTTACTTTACTTAAAAAAATTAAAAAAAAACATTTTCTTAAACTTTTACAATAATATTGCAGTGGGCAAGATTTGCCCATCATTTAAGGACCCCCTTATTTTGATTTTTTTTTTTTTTATATTGATTATTAGATAAAGCAATTATAATGGTTTACTTTACTTATAAAAAAAAAAAAAATTGTAAACTTTTACAATATGCCTCAAAGTCCCTAAACAAAATGCCTAATTAGATGTTGTAAAGTGATTTGCCATAACAGCAAAATATAACGCAACAATTCAGACTTTTTTTTTTGATAATAGATGGACAGCTTGAAGAGCGCGGCGCACATCCTCATAAACTTTTTATCCTGTCTTTTGAAAATTTTCTACTTTCCAATTCTTTGAAGTGCTAAAGATCAAACCATTTCTGCTCGTCTTCTGAAAAAACAGGCTTGTTCTCAGCAAGGGACTTTTTTTTTTTATATATCATTTTTGAAGCCAAAGTCAGAAAGAAGATCCACCTGTCTCGTCCCCCTAACCTTCCTCGCCGCCGTATGGTGCATTTTGCTTGCTCAGATGTTTGTCACCAAATGCTAATTATCAGTGTTTTCCATTTCTTCTACTAAACGCTGCAGTTTTCTGCATACATTATTATTTTTAACCCATCCGCAGTCACCTTCAAGGTGCTACACAGCACCCCCCCAGCCAACAATCCAAGGAAATATCAGATCGTCTCAGCGGACCTGCTGAGGTAAGTCGGCAACGAATGCGTCTGGCAGTAACTCCCCTTTCCACCTATACAGGTGCAGGGGTGGAATTATGGATCGTGAAGCCTCATAATAACATTTTATTGGCTAATTGTTTCTGTAGTAACCTGAGCAGGTGCAATTTTAAAGCGCCTTTTTTTTTTTTTTTTGGAGCCACTATGAAGCCAGTAGGGCATGTTTAAAGGAACCAGTATGGAAGCAATTGAGGAAATAAATAGGCCAATTAGGGACGAAGAAGTGAATGGTGTAATAGCGAATCTGGCAATGGGGAAAAGCCCAGGGCCAGATGGATTTACAAATTTATATTATAAGAAGTTTGAGTCAATTCTGGGAGTTCCAATGTGTAGATACTTCAATGCAATCAATACATGAAATCCCGTACCTTTCGGAAGCCCTATTGGCCTATATTACAGTGCTCCCAAAAATAGGAAAGGACCCACAATATTGTGCCAACTATAGACCAATTTCTCTGTTAAACTTAGATATCAAAGTTCTAGCAAAGATTTTGGCACAGAGGTTACAAGACTATGTTGTAAAGCTAGTTCACCCTGACCAAACAGGCTTCATGAAGGGCCGGGAGGCCTCAGGCCAGAGACAATACCATAAGGGCCTTAAACATCCTTTCATGGATGGAAAACAGTCCGGATAAGACACCTAAAGTAATAATATCAATAGACGCCGAAAAGGCATTTGACAGGGCGAGCTGGAGCTTTTTTGAATGAAGTCTTAAGATTACTGGCACTGTATGCAGCACCGAGAGCCAGGGTAAAAGTGAATGGTACTCTGTCAAAATATTTTCAGATATATAATGGTACGAGACAGGTGTGTCCCCTGTCCCCATTATTGTTTGATATGATATTAGAACCTTTCCTTTGTAAAATAAGAAGAAATATAGACATACAAGGAACATTCATTGGGGTACAAGAGTATAAGGTATCGGCATATGCGGACGACCTATTGTTCTACTTGTCCTCACCACAGTCCTCTTTACCAGCATTGATGGAAGAAGTAACCAAATTTGGAACTATGTCCAATTTTAAGATCAATTTTGAGAAGTCGGTAATCCTGCCAAGTCATGTGCCCATTGATATGACTAGGACTTTGCAGAACTCCTATCCTTTCGTATGGAATAAAAAGTCCTTGGTGTATCTGGGAACACACATTTCAGCAGATCTTAAACTTTTATATGATTTGAATTATAGTACTTTAATGGAAAGGGTAATAGAGGAACTGAACAGGTGGAAAGGACTGTTACTAACCTAGTTCGGAAGGGTGAATGCAATAAAAATGAACATACTGCCCAAAATTATTTATATTTTATATACAGTGCCAATCCCACTCCCACAGAGTTTTTTTTTTTTTAAATATAAGGAGGGCTTTTGTTTCCTTTGTATGGAATAATAAACGACCAAGATTGGCGTATCATATTCTATGCAAAGTGAGGTTAAGAGGAGGTATGGGATTACCTGACATTAGGTCATATTATAGGGCAATGGCTTTAGTACGTATTTTAAATTGGCATCATGACCAATCCAGTAAAATCTGGATAACGCTGGAGCAAACAATGGCAGGAAGGAAACTGACAGGACTACTCTGCATTCCGAAGTTGAATAGGGGGCTCTCAAAATGGACGTCACCATTGACTCAAAACACTTTAACAATTTGGGATAAACTTAACCAATCAGGACATTATGCCCCCTAGGTATCTCCCCTGACCCCATTGAAGGGGTTCCAGTGCTTCTCTCCAGGGGAAGGAGAGAGATCAATGGGGACATGGGGGAAAGATTGAGATACGTTATGGGGCAAATTTGCTCCGTATGGAATGCTATTGCCCCTAGTGGAACTGTTGCAGAAGTTAGGACAAATACCAATGGCAGATTGAAGGTATCAACAGTTGGTATGCTTTTTTAATAAAATCAAAACCATGATAAGACCCCTGAACACGCTTACTATATTTGAATCTAGATGTGTGAAGATAATAAGGGCTGGTCATTTACTATCACAAATGCATACATTAGTGCTTGGGACTAAGAAAAATATAAAACTATATTACATTAGAGAATGGGAAAATGAATTAAATCATAGATTCACATTGACCCAAATTAAAAACCTTGTTGAATCTACATACTATACATCTACAAGTTCACAAATCCAGGAAATGTCATATAAATTCCTGAACAGGTGGTACCGAACCCCAGCGAAATTAGCACAGATTTATCCAACAGCAGATGCTAAGTGCTGGAGAGGATGTGGCAGAGGGGCACCCCCCTCCACATATGGTGGTCATGCCCCCTGATAAAGGGATTCTGGCAGGAAATTGCCCCATGGGTACAAAGGTTATCACCTGGAACAATAGAACTAAAGCCCCTAAATTTCCTATTCCACGGGACAATGACATCAGCTAGAACATACAAGGAAAATATAAGACCATATTTACTGAACGCGGCAAAATTATTAATACCTAGATTATGGAGACAGACTACGCGACCAACTTTGATAGAATGGAAGAAAGAAGTGGAAAGGATAATGGAGGCCGAAAGATGGATACACATAGTTAAAAATAGAGAGGAGGAATTTAGGGAAAAATTGAGAAAATGGGAGCTCTATTCAATAGAGATTGAATAATGTGACTTCCTGGGGGTGTTGAAGGGAAAGGAAGGGATTATTCTTTTTTTTTTTTTTTGGGGGGGGGGGGGGGGGAAGATATGGAACATGTAAATAACAAATTGGAAATGTTATACTATGTGAGTTAATTTATTTTTTCAAAACAATTTATAAAAATCTGATAATACAAAAAATAAAGGAACCAGTATGGAGCCAGTAGGGCAGGTTTAAATGAGCCAGTATGGAGCCAGTAGGGCATGTTTAAAAGAGCCAGTATGGAGCCAGTAGGTCATGTTGAAAGGAGCCAGTATGGAGCCAGTAAGGCATAATTAACGGACCAAGTATAGCGCCAGTAGGGCATGTTTAAAGGAGCCAGTATAGAGCCAGTAGGGCATGTTTAAAGGAGTCAGTATGGAGCCAGTAGAGCACATTTAATGGAGCCAGTATGGAGCCAGTAGGGCATGTTTAAAGGAGTCAGTATGGAGCCAGTAGAGCATGTTTAATGGAGCCAGTAAGGCATGTTTAAAGAAGCCAGTAGGGCATGTTTAAAGGAGCCAGTATAGTGCCAGTAAGGCATGTTTAAAGGAGCCAGTAGGGCATGTTTAAATGAGCCAGTATGGAGCCAGTAGGACATGTTTAAAGGAGCCAGTATGGAACCAGTAGGGCATGTTTAAAGGAACCAGTATGGAGCCAGTAGGGCATGTTTAAATTAGCCAGTATGAAGCCAGTAAGGCATGTTTAAAGGAGCCAGTATGGAGCCAATAAGGCATGTTTAAAGGAGCCAGTAAGGCATGTTTAAAGGAGCCAGTATAGAGCCAGTAGGGCATATTTAAATGAACCAGTATGGAGCCAGTATGGCATGTTTAAAGGAGCCAGTATGGAGCCAGTAGAGCATGTTTAATGGAGCCAGTATGGAGCCAGTAAGGCATGTTTAAAGGAGCCAGTATGGAGCCAGTAGGGCATGTTTAAAGGAACCAGTATGGAGCCAGTAGGGCATGTTTAAAGGAGCCAGTATGGAGCCAGTAGGGCATGTTTAAAGGAGCCAGAAAGGCATGTTTAAAGGAGCCAGTATGGAGCCAGTAGAGCATGTTTAATGGAGCCAGTAGGGCATGTTTAAAGGAGCCAGTATGGAGCCAGTAAGGCATATTTAAAGCAGCCAGTATAGAACCAGTAGGGCATGTTTAAAGAAACCAGTATGGAGCCAGTAGGGCATGTTTAAAAGAGCCAGTATGGAGCCAGTAGGTCATGTTTAAAGGAGCCAGAAAGGCATGTTTAAAGGAGCCAGTATGGAGCTAGTAGGGCATGTTTAAAGGAGCCAATATAGAGCCAGTAGGGCATGTTTAAAGGAGCCCGTATAGTGCCAGTAGGGCATATTTAAAGGGGCCAGTATAGAGCCAGTAAGGCATGTTTAAAGGAGCCAGTATAGAGCCAGTAGGTCATGTTTAAAGGAGCCAGTATAGAGCCAGTAAGGCATGTTTAAAGGAGCCAGTATGGAGCCAGTAGGGCATGTTTAAAGGAGTCAGTATGGAGCCAGTAGAGCATGTTTAATGGAGCCAGTAGGGCATGTTTAAAGGAGTCAGTATGGAGCCAGTAGAGCATGTTTAATGGAGCCAGTATGGAGCCAGTAAGGCATGTTTAAAGGAGCCAGTATGGAGCCAGTAGGGCATGTTTAAAGGAGCCAGTATGGAGCCAGTAAGGCATGTTTAAAGGAGCCAGTATGGAGCCAGTATTGCATGTTTACAGGAGCCACTATAGCGCCAGTAGGTCATGTTTAAATGAGCCAGTACGGAGCCAGTAAAGCATGTTTAAATGAGCCAGTACAGAGCCAGTAAGGCATGATTAAAGGAGCCAGTAGGGCATGTTTAAAGGAGCCAATATAGAGCCCGTATGGCATGTTTAAAGGAGCCAGTATAGCGCCAGTAGGTCATGTTTAAATGAGCCAGTACGGAGCCAGTAAGGCATGTTTAAAGGAGCCAGTATGGAGCCAGTAGGGCATGTTTTAAGAAGCCAATATAGAGCCAGTATGGCATGTTTAAAGGAGCCAGTATAGTGCCAGTAGGGCATGTTTAAAGGAGCCAGTATGGAGTCAGTAGGGCATGTTTAAAGGAGCCAGTATGGAGCCAATAGGGTATGTTTAAAGGAGCCAGTATGGAGCCAGTAAGGCATGTTTAAAGGAACCAGTATAGAGCCAGTAGGGCATGTTTAAAGGAGCCAGTATGGAGCCAGTAGGGCATGTTTAAAGGAACCAGTATGGAGCCAGTAGGGCATGTTTAAATGATTTATTGAAAGCCCCCCCAACCATCTCCCGCAGGTAGCGCTAGTGGGGATAGAGGGGAGGAGCACAGGGAGATCAAAAGTGTGGTTTATTACATCTGGGGCCCACAATATTTATTTATTTATTTATTTTATGCTGTTGATTTAATTTTTCTTTGTTATCACTTTTATTCCTGTCACAAAAAAAGTAACCATCCCTCGTTATAGAAATAAGGTCTGACAGGTCCTCTTTATGGAGACACAAAAAAAAAAAACACGGGAGTGTCTTCATGATGTCCCAGGAACATAGAGGTGGCCAGGGACCATCTGCTCCACGGCTGGCTCTGTGGCAACCCGGCATAAGCCCGGCATGGATCCCGGGCCGGTCCATGGACCTTCTTCAGTCGGGACGTGGTAAACTGACACATTGATCGCATTGTATATTGTAGTAAAATGGTTACTATGTGACGGATAATTGCTCTGAAGATCTAATTTGGCTCAGTCTACTGCCAAGCCATCCAACCTAAACCAACAAAATGAAAGAGAACAGCTTGGAATGGCCAGGATGGACTTTTAACATGCAGGCCTTCATCTCGCCTAAAATGAACACCAAATACAGGAGAGGATAAACTGTATATAGAGATTGAAGTTTTTTGTTTGTTTTTTTATTTTTTATCTCTTTGACATCATCGTTAATCATTTCCCGGTGATCTACCATCTGTCTACAAAGCGGCAGAAGCCTCTTTGCTCCATCTAGAGTGTCTCCTTCATTCCGCCAGCATTAGGCCGGGAAAACTCATTTTTTTAGTCGAACCAGCCAAACAAAATAACAGATTTCACGCTAGCACAGATTTGTGTATGCTTTAGTCAATTCCCCGGAGCCGTTTGGGTTATCTCGTCACGTGTTACAACACAGAGAAAAGAAATAATAAAAAATAATGACCGGATTTACCGGGCTAACAAGACAACTGTGAGCGGATCTTGTAAAAGAAATCCGTTCTCCAGTATAGGAAACCGAGAGAGCTTAAAGGAGAACAGTCGCTGCGTTTTCAGCATTTTTAAAATTATTTTTAACCACTTGACCCCCCCGGGCCAATCCTAACATTTCATACATGTAAAAATCTGCGTTTTTTGCCCAAAAAATTAATTAGAACCACCAAACATTATATATATATATATATATATATATATATAAATTCTACAAATAAATAAATATATATAGAAATATAAATATATAGAAATATATATATTAGAATATATATATATTAATATATATATTAGAACCACCAAACATGATATATATATCGGCCATAACCCTTGCAGGGTGGCCTTGACTTATTGGCTTACCAGTTACCTTCTCTTGGCCTGCTCTTTCACGTCTAGGGGTTCCCAGGGTTGATACCCAATGACTTGAACACTAACACGGATAAAGTCCCTTTTTCAAAGGTTTTATTTTGCAGTAGCAACATCCAATAACACAGTCTCTTATGGGAACAGAGGGCACGATGAAGAACTCAGGCACCTTGAACTGCAGGTCTAGCAAAGTCTCTAATTCCACCCAGAGAGTAGCCACTCGCAGCTGGGTTCTTTAAGGCTGAACAGATCTCTAGCCAGAGATCATGGAAGTCAGCACGTTCACTCAAACTTGAAGCAATCCTATGAATTGCCAGTTGTAACTAAAGGGTGAGCAGGAACCATTTTCCTCAGTACCTGGAACATTTCCGTCTCCTCAATGGTACTGGAAAAATGTGAACTCGTCAATGTCCTTCCCAACTCAGTAACCAGGCACTTCCCAGGATGCCACTTGCGCCTCCCCTGATGAGTCCCTCCCCCAGTCACTTCCACGAGCTGTGGTGCCTCTCCCAAGCCGAGAGCACATCCGGACACCTTGAATCCTCCCTCAGTTACTGCGCCTCGGACCAGCAGGGTCCGAGACTCGGGAACGGACAGATCCCTACCCCAGACCAGGCAGGTCTATCAGGGGCCTCTAACTGGAACATGTTGCGGGATGTCGATCACCCTGTGACCTGGGACCCTCACGGGGCTACAGGGGCGGACTGACAACTCATGGGGCCCCCGGGCAATAGGAGATCCTGGCCCCCTGTCCCCGCCCATGTGTTCCCACCACACTCAAGCCACCACCCACACAAATCCCCACAATCATATTGCACTGCCCACACTACATAAGTTTGTGTTTGTAAAGACTCTTTTTTTAAAAAAAAATAACAAACATATATTTACCTCCACTGTGCAGTTCGTTTTACACAGAGTGGCCCTGATTCTTGTCTTCTGGGGTCCGGCGGTGGCCCTCTCGCGGCTCCTCCCTGCATCAGATAACCCCCTACAAGAAGCGATCTCCCGGGGGTGGGGGGGGGACCTTACGGCATGCTCCTGAGTCCATCTTTTTTGTCTATAGACACATATTTACATACATGTGCTCATCCGACATAAAGCTTTTCATATAGAGCGTGTGCGGGGGTCATGGGTATGGCTTTTACATTTTATTTTATTTTTATAATTTTTATTTACTTTATATCATTTTCACTGATCACCAATGTAAGGAACATTATTCTCACTGACCACCAATGTAAGGAATATTCTTCCCGCTGACCACCAGTGTAAGGAACATTTCTTCCCACTGATCACCAATGTAAGGAACATTCTTCCCACTGATCACCAATGTAAGGAACATTCTTCCCACTGATCACCAATGTAAGGAACATTCTTCCCACTGATCACCAATGTAAGGAACATTCTTCCCACTGATCACCAATGTAAGGGACATTCTTCTCACTGATCACCAATGTAAGGAAACATTCTTTCTGCTGACCACCAATGTAAAGGACATTCTTCTTACTGACCACCAATGTAAGGAACATTATTCTCACTGACCACCAATGTAAGGAACATTCTTTCTGCTGACCACCAATGTAAGGAACATTCTTTCTGCTGATCACCAATGTAAGGAACATTCCTCCCACTGATCACCAATGTAAGGAGCATTCTTCCCACTGATCACCAATGTAAGGAACATTCTTCTCACTGACCACCAATGTAAGGAACATTCTTTCTGCTGACCACCAATGTAAGGAACATTCTTTCTGCTGATCACCAATGTAAGGAACATTCTTCTCACTGATCTCCAATGTAAGGAGCATTCTTCCCACTGATCCACCAATGTAAGGAACATTCTTCTCACTGACCACCACATGTAAGGAACATTCTTCTCACTGACCACAATGTAAGGAAACATTCTTTCTGCTGACCAGCAGTGTAAGGAACATTATTCTCACTGAACACCAATGTAAGGAACATTATTCTCACTGACCACCAATGTAAGGAACATTCTTTCTGCTGACCACCAATGTAAGGAACATTCTTTCTGCTGATCACCAATGTAAGGAACATTCTTCTCACTGACCACCAACTGTAAGGAACATTCTTTCTGCTGATCACCAGTGTAAGGAACATTATTCTCACTGACCACCAATGTAAGGAACATTCTTTCTGCTGACCACCAATGTAAGGGACATTCTTGTTACTGACCACCATGACCACCAATGTAAGGAGCATTCTTCCCGCTGATCACCAATGTAAGGGACATTCTTCCCGCTTATCACCAATGTAAGGAACATTCTTCCCGCTGACCACCAATGTAAGGAACATTCTTTCTGCTGATCACCAGTGTAAAGAACATTCTTCTCACTGACCACCAATGTAGGAAACATTCTTTCTGCTGATCACCAGTGTAAGGAACATTATTCTCACTGACCACCAATGTAAGGAACATTCTTTCTGCTGACCACCAATGTAAGGGACATTCTTCTTACTGACCACCATGACCACCAATGTAAGGAACATTCTTCTCACTGATCGTTCTTTCGGCTGAAGTGTACAGATATATCAGTGTTGTATATAAGGAATAGCTCTCAGTATGCAGATATCAGTGTTAGGGAAAGCACTCAGTGTATAGATGTCAGTGTAACACGTAAGGAAATATCACTAAGTGCTATTCTCTATATATAACTGACATCTATACACTGATATCTGTATACTGAGAGCTATTCCTTATATACAATACTGATATATCTGTACACTGAGGGACACTCAGTGTACAGCTATCAGTGTACCAGGGAATAGCACCTGGTAGATGGGCATTGGGGAAGAGCACACAGTGAGCCTGGCTGGTGATCAGAGACATGCTGTGATTACACACTGACCTGCTGCTGCACACAAGGCAGGTCAGCTGACTGTCCCCTACATGATGATTCCTCTCTGCCCTCACTCTGCAGCCTCCAGCTCTCTCACTGGCTTTCCCCCTGGCATGGATGTACACTGTGGCCCCGCCCCTCTGCTGAATTCCCCAGGAGGAGAGGTGGCCGGAGCGCCTGCTACTTCTGTCATTCTCATTGCTTCATGATCGCTCTGTAATCGGCCAGCACCCCAGTCCTCTCATATAGCCTCACTAACTGCAGGCAGGGATGACATCGCTCACTACCTCCACGGTGCATAAACTTCCCCAATCCTTCATAATAAGCTGTGGGCACATCCAAGGGCAGACTGAGCATGGGGCCCCCCTGACTCCGGGGCCCTCGTTCGGCGACCGAGTGACCGAATGGTCAGTCCGCCCCTGCGGGGCTACCCCGTTCCTGGATCCAGAACAGACCACAAGGGGCCTCACAAACTCCTCTGCTTAAACACGTGACCCACACATCTTAAGTGCCCCTTCCCAGACTCCTCAGTGGGCCCGGCACTCCCACTGATTGGTTCCGAGAAGGTTGATACCCAAACTGTCCAACCAGGCCCGGTTCTGGCCTGTCATGTGCACCTCACTGCTCACATGACCAGGCAGAACTTCCAACACAGCCCGGCCAGACTGATGTCAAGGCCAACCTACATAATTAACCCTCAGAACCTCTACTGTTCTGAGGCAAAAACGAAATTTACATGCGTATGACATTTTGTCCAAAATACATATATATATATAAAAATATCTATCTATCTATGTATAAATAAATAAATATATACATATATATATACATATATATATACATATCTGAAAAAAAAAAACAGTGCAGCCACACTGTGCCCATCAATTGCCGCCACTGTGCCATCAAACGCAGCCACTGTCTCCATCAAACGCAACCACTGTGCCATCAAATGCAGCCACTGTGCCATCAAATGCTGCCACTGTGCCCATCAAACGCAACCACTATGCCCATCAAACGCAACCACTGTGCCCATCAAACGTAGCCACTGTGCCATCAAATGTAACCACTGTGCCATCAAATGCCACCACTGTGCCCATCAAACGCAGCCCTTGTGCCACAAATGCAGCCACTGTGCCCATCAATTGCCGCCACTGTGTCCATCAAACGCAGCCATTGTGCCATCAAACGCAGCTACTGTGCCATCAAATGCAGCCACTGTGTCCATCAAATGCAAACACTGTGCCCATCATATGCAGCCACTGTGCCCATCATATGCAGCCACTGTGCCCATCATGTGCAGCCAACCGTGCCCATTATATGCAGCCACTTTGCCATCAAATGTAGTCCCTGAGCCCATCATATGCAGCCACTGTGCCCACCAAATACAGCCACTGTGCCCATCATGTGCAGCCAGGCCCCCCCTGTCTGCACGTGACCCCCCCCCCCCCCCCCCCCGCAGCCGGTCCGGCAGCACTTACCACCCGTGTGGCCGGGGCTCTGCTCCTCTCCTGGAATGACAGGGCTCTCCTCATCTTCTTCTGTAGTGGTAGGAAGCGACGGCTCTTGTGTGCGCTCAGCTCCAGTCCTCATGATATATATATAGTCCTCATTATTGTATATATACACTATATTTTCAAAAGTATTGAGACACCTGCCTTTACACTCACATGAACTTTAATGACATCCCTGTCTTAGTCCGTAGGGTTCAATATTGAGTTGGCCAACCTTTGCAGCTTTAACAGCTTCAACTCTTCCGGTAAGGCCGTCCACAAGGTTTAGGAGGGTGTCTATGGGAATGATTGACCGTTCTTCCAGAAGCGCATTTGTGAGGTCAGGCACTGATATTGGACGAGAAGGCCTGGCTTGCAGTCTCCACTCTAATTCATCCCAAAGGTGTTCTATCAGGTTGAGGTCAAATACCTCCATCCCAAACTTGCTTATCCATGTCTTTATAGACTTTGCTTCATTGTGCACTAGTCCAGATCATTTGGTGGAAGGGGGGGGGGGGGATTATGGCATGGGGTTGTTTTTCAGGGATTGGGCTTGACCCATGGGCGTCCGCAGAACTTTTTCCAAGGGGGGGCATCATTTTAAAGCGGGAGTCCGCCGTTTTTTTTTTTTTTAAAAGTCAGCAGCTACAAATACTTCAGCTGCTGACTTTTAAAATAGGGACACTTACCCGCCCAGCGCGCCCGCGATGTCGGCACCCGAAGCCGATCTCTCGATCGTCTCTCGGGTGCTGCCGCCGCCATCTTGGGTATGGGAATCAGGAAGTGGAGCCTTTCGGCTTCATTTCCCGATTCCCTACTTCGCATGCGCGAGTCGCGCTGCGCAATAAGGATGGTCCCCAGCGGAGGTCCACTTTAGGGTGGACCTCCGCTTTAAGGCCGCTCATGCTCCGCCCCTTTTCGGCAATCTCATGAAAATCTTTCCACTGGTAATACATATGTGTTATATAACAGATAATTCATCTTCACTTTGTATTGGAAGTTACTCTGGTGGCTGTGTACCATGCCCATATAGCCTAGAGAATGTACATCTTTTTACATTGCAATACATCTGTTGTGGCCATATTTTGATCTCATACTGTCACTGTATAGGCTGTTTTCATGAAGATAAAAATATGGCAACAACAGATGTATTGCAATGTAAAAAGATGTGCATTCTCTAGGCTATATGGGCATGGTACGCAGCCACCTGAGTAACCTTGCGGACGCCCATGCTTTCAAAAACCAGCCCTGGAAAAAATTTCATACCAGCCTCACAGCATTATTATACCAGCCCAACAGCATAACGTCATTATTTTCTTGTTCATGAAAGGGAAAACCATACATTTTATCAGTTAATAGTGGTAAGTGATCAATCATCAAGGGGGACCCCAGGAACTCAGAACATGGGGGGGACCACCTTCTGCAGAAAGAATACTCGAAGGTAAGGGGGGTGGGTTACTAATATAAGGAGGAAACCCTTTAAATCAGTGCTCCTTACATTATCGTATTCACCCCCCCCCCTTACATCAGTGACCCCCCCCGACTGGCCTGGCGGTGCTTTCACTGACCTCCTCTCAGGTGCACTGTGCAGGGCTCAGTCAGTCGGCTCCAGCTTGGTGGCTCTGGCTTTATCCTATAGTCTCCTGTCCACAGTCCACACAAGTCTGACTTCTCCCATGACCCCCATCCTGGCGGTGCTCCCACTCTTGACTCCTCTCCAGACTCCCTACAGGAGATAGTCAGAGACTGCAAACTTGATGCAAGAGCTCAATGCAGCCTCACCAGTGCCCATCAAATGCAGCCTCACTGTGCCCACCAATGCAGCCTCACACTGTCCATCAAATGCAGCCTCACTGTGTCCATCAAATGCAGCCTCACTGTGTCCATCAAATGCAGCTTTACTGTGTCCATCAAATGCAGCCTCACTGTGTCCATCAAATGCAGCCTCACTGTGTCCATCAAATGCAGCTTTACTGTGTCCATCAAATGCAGCCTCACTGTGTCCATCAAATGCAGCTTTACTGTGCCGTGAATGCAGCCTCACTGTGTCCATCATTGCAGCCCCTCCTGTGTCCCAGTCTGCAGTCCCTGTCTGTGGGAAGGTGTGTTGTTGATGCTTGGTACGGTACCTTGCATGCCAGCAGGATATCCATGATGGCCAGCAGCAGGCAGGGTCTGTTTTCGTTTTGGATGGGGACGGTGCTCCTTCCAGAGGATCTGTCTGCTGTGAGATGGAGTGGTCCCTGGCCACCTGGACCTTCAGCTGTCCTCATTTTCCAGCCCCAGTCAGCCTGTCCTCTGGTTCTGGGGAAGTGGAGAGCACTGGGTGGGAGTTGGAGAGAAGGGGCAGCAAAGAGTACTGGCGGGGTTGGAGAACACATGGGTGGGGGCAAAGAGCGAGGGGGAGTGGAGATCACAGGGGTGGGGAGCGGAGAGCGCTGGGGGGGAACTTGAGAGCACTGGGGGGGCCAATAAGAACAGGGGTAGAGAGCATGGTAGGCTGAGAGCACTGGGGGGCTAAGAGTGTGGGGTGGTGAAGAGCACTGGGGGGGGGGGGGGGCAGAAAAACAGGGGTGGAGAGCACGGGGGCTGGAGAGTACTGGGGGGGTACAAAGAGCAGGGGGGAGTGGAGAGCAATGGGGGGGAGCTTGAGAGCACCAGTGGGGGCCAGAAAGAACAGGGGTGGAAAGCACGGGGGACTGGAGAGCACTATGGGGGGTGGAGAGCACTGGTAGGGTTGGAGAGCACATGGGTGGGGGCAAAATGCAGGGGGAGTGGAGAGTACAGGGGTGGGGAGTGGAGAGTGCTGGGGGGAGCCCAAAAAAACAGGGGTGTAGAGCACGAAGGGTAGAGAGCACTGGGGGGGGTTGGAGAACACCAGGGGGGCAGAAATAACAGGGGTGGGGAGAATGGGGGGCTGGAGAGCACTGGGGTGGGGGCTGGAGAGTGATGGGGAGAGCTGAAGAGCACTGGGGGGGAGAAAGAACAGGGGGGAGAGCACTGGGGGGAGTGGAGAGCACTGGGCGGAGAGCACTGGGGGGGGAAAGAACAGGGGGAGAGCACTGGAGGAGAGCACTGGAGGGCAGTGGAGAGCACTGGGGGGGAGCACTGGGGGAGAGCAGTGGGGGAAGTGGAGAGCACTGGGAGGGAAAGAACAGGGGGGGAGAGCACTGGGAGGGGGGACAGGGGGGAGAGCACTGGGGGGGGACAGGGGGGAGAGCACTGGGATGGTGGCTAGAGAAGGATGGGGAGAGCTGGAGATCAGGGGGGCAGCAAGAACAGGGGAGGAGAAAACTGTGGGGGGGGGGGGCAGGAGAGTGTGGTGGAGGAGAGCACTGGGGGGGCAAGGGGGAGAGCACTGGGAGGAGTGGAGAGCACTGTGGGGGGGAGCACTGGGGGGTGAACGGGGGGAGTGGAGAGCACTGGGATGGTGGGTAGAGAAGGATGGGGACAGCAGGGGGGGCAGCAAGAACAGGGGAGGAGAGAACTGTGGTGGGGGGCAGGAGAGTGTGGTGGTGGAGGAGAGCACTGGGGGGGCAGAAGAGTGTGGTGGTGGAGGAGAGCACTGGGGGGGCAGGAGAGTGTGGTGGTGGAGGAGGGCAGGAGAGTGTGGTGGTGGAGGAGGGCAGGAGAGTGTGGTGGTGGAGGAAAGCACTGAGGGGAGGGCAGGAGAGTGTAGTGGTGGAGGAGAGCACTGGGTGGGGGGCAGGAGAGTGTGGTGGTGGAGATGAGCACTGGGGGGGGCAGGAGAGTGCGGTGGTGGAGGAGGGCACTGGGGGGGGGCAGGAGAGTGTGGTGGTGGAGAAGAGCACTGGGGGGGGGCAGGAGAGTGTGGTGGTTGAGAAGAGGCAGGAGAGTGTGGTGGTGGAGGAGAGCACGGGGGGCAGGAGAGTGCGGTTGTGGAGGAGGGCACTGGGGGGGGGGCAGGAGAGTGTGGTGGTGGAGGAGAGCACTGGGGGGGCAGGAGAGTGTGGTGGTGGAGGAGAGCACTGGGGGGGCAGGAGAGTGTGGTGGTGGAGGAGAGAGCACTGGGGGGGGGGCAGGAGAGTGCGGTGGTGGAGGAGGGCACGGGGGGGCAGGAAAGTGTGGTGGTGGAGGAGAGAGCACTGGGGGGGGCAGGAGAGTGTGGTGGTGGAGGAGAGCACTGGGGGGGGGGGGCAGGAGAGGGGGGGCAGGAGAGTGTGGTGGTGGAGGAGAGCACTGGGGGGGGGGAGGCAGGAGAGTGTGGTGGAGGAGAGCACTGGGGGAGCAGGGAGCACAAGGTGAACTGGGGACAGTAAAATAAGTTGGATAGGAGAATTGGCAGGGGGGCCCCCTGCAGCCCCCCCCCCCCCCGATCCTCCTATCCAGGCACTGTGGCACACAGGGCAGGCTGTACCTGCAGCATCTCCTCCTATGGATAAAAGCGCTGGCTGGCTGTGTACGGCGGCCGTTCTGTAACATGGCCCCGCCCCCCCAACCGGCTTGTGTGATAGGCGGAACGTTGATTCTCTCTACTATCACACAAGCAGGTCTGGGGGGGCGGGGCCATGTTACAGAGCTGCCGCCGAACACTTTTGGGTGGAGGAACGTGGCTTGTCCCCTTAGTTCCTGGGAAGAGAACTCTTCCCAGGAACTAAGGGGACAAGCCACGTTCCTCCACCCAAAAGTCGGTCATCCATGTCTTTATGGGCCTTGTTTTGTGCATTAGTGCACAGTCATGTTAGAATAGGAAGGGGCCATCCCCAAACTGTTCCCACAAAGGGATCATGAAATTGTCCAAACGTTCTTTGTATGCTGACGCCTTAAAGAGTTCCCATGCCGGGAACTAAGGGGCTAGGCCACATTCCTCCACCCAAAACTCACTCATCCATGTCTTTATGGACCTTGCTTTGTGCACTGGTGTGCAGTCATGTTGGAACAGGAAGGGGCCATCCCCAAACTGTTCCCACAAAGTTGGGGGGAGCATAAAATTGTCCAAAATGTCTTGGTATGCTGACGCTTTAAAGAGTTCCCTTCCCAGGAACTAAGGGGCCAAGCCACGTTCCTCCACCCAAAACTCACTCATCCATGTCTTTATGGACCTTGCTTTGTGCACTGGTGGGCAGTCATGTTAGAACAGTAAGGGGCCATCCCCAAACTGTTCCCACAAAGGTGGGAGCATGAAATTGCCCAAAACTAAGGGGGTCAAGCCATGGGCGTCTGCAGCAGGGGGCAAGGGGGGTCAACTGCCCCCCCTGGAATCCCCAAGGTATTGCAGCCGCCGCCATGCTGCATTTTTTTACTGAGTCCACCGGTGGCTGCATCTTCCGCTCTCTCCTCTGGATCACAGAGCGGGCTGCCTCTGTGTTCGGCGGCAGCTCTGTAACATGGCCCCGCCCCCCCAGACCTGCTTGTGTGATAGCTGCAAAGGGTGGGCCAACTCAATATTGAACTTGAACTGGAAATATGAAGATATAAAAAAAATGTATGAACTCTAGCAGGAATATCATTGCTTATATACTATTTTACTGCATGCTTATGAATGGCTTTGGGGTTATCTCGGCAATATATAGGGATTGTAATGAATCTCATTAAGGAAAGCTTTAAGTTTAACTAAACAACAAAGCCGCGTGTGATGCCGCGGTGCAGATGTTTCAGCAGCAGAGTTTTTGCCCTTGGGATTTTCTTTGCAGTGTTAGCAAGCAGATATTGATTAGTATCCTAACTACGCAGCTTGGAAGATCGGGGGAACATCTTTACCATTTTTTAAGATATTAACTTGTATTGGACTCCTTATGCAAGATTTACAGTGCCTTGAAAAAGTATTCACACCCCTTGAAATTTCACACATTTTGTCATGTTACAACCAAAAACGTAAATGTACTTTATTGGGATTTTATGTAATAGACCAACACAAAGTGGCACATAATTGTGAAGTGGAAGGAAAATAATAAACGGTTTTCAATTATTTTTACAAATAAATATGTGAAAAGTGTGTGTGTGTGTGGGGGGGGGGGGGGGGCATTTTTATTCAGCCCCCTTTACTCTGATACCCCTAACTAAAATTTAGTGGAACTAATTACCTTCAGAAGTCACCTAAATAGAGTCCCTCTGTGTGTCACATAATCTCAGTATAAATACAGCAGTTCCGTGAAGCCCTCAGAGGTTTGTTAGAGAACCTTAATGAATAAACAGCATCATGATGGCCAAGGAACACACCAGACAGGTCAGGGATAAAGTTGTGGAGAAGTATAAAGCAGGATTAGGTTATAAAAAAAATCCCAAGCTTTGAACATCTCACGGAGCTCTGTTCAATCCATCACCTGAAAATGGAAAGAGTATGGCACAACTGCAAACCTACCAAGACATGGCCGTCCACCTAAACTGACCGGCTGGGAAAGGAGAGCATTCATCAGAGAAGAGCCAAGAGGCCCATTGTAATTCTGGAGGAGCTGCAGAGATCCACAGCTCAGGTGGGAGAATCTGTCCACAGGACAACTATTAGTCGTGCTCTCCACAAATCTGCCCTTTATGGAAGAGTGACAAGAAGAAAGACATTGATGAGAGAAAGCCATAAGGAGTCCAGTTTGCAGTTTGTGAGAAGCCATGTGGGGGACACAGCAAACATGTGGAAGAAGGTGCTCTGGTCAGATGAGACCAAAATTGAACTTTCTGGATTAAAAGCAAAACGCTATGTGTGGGGGAAAATTAACACTGCACATCACCCTGAACACACCATCCCCACCGTGAAACATGGTGGTGGCAGCATCATGTTGTGGGGATGCTTTTCTTCAGGAGGGACAGGGAAGCTGGTCAGAGTTGATGGGAATATGGATGGAGCCAAATACAGGACAATCTTTGAAGAAAACCTGTTAGAGTCTGCAAAAGACTTGAGACTGGGGAGGAGGTTCACCTTCCGGCAGGACAATGAGCCTAGGCCAAAAAGTTACATTTTCTCTAGCAGTAGATAGTAAATCCCCAGCAGCAGCCCACTACTAGTCCCAGCGATATTGGAGCTCACAATCTGGTCACACACATTAGTGGTCATCTTACATTGGTGGTCAGAATGGAAGTGACCCCTTACATTGGGTTCCTTGAGCAATTTCTGCCTATTAGGTTCTCACATTGAAAACCCCATAAAAAAGTGATTTGCCGACTCTGGGGATCACTTTTCATAATTAAGCTCTGCAAAACGCATCAGTGGGACATGACCAGGAGGAGCCGAGTTAACTTTGTAATCTATACGACTCTGTATGGAATCTGTGTCCCAATTATCATGTTTACCCCTAACGCAGGTGGTTAGACACTATAGCTGGCTACTGTGCTCATCAGCTATATCAGCCCCCTTTCCCATAAGGCAAGCAGGTCTACCGGTACTCGATTGCCCCCAGGAATTATACACAATACTATAGTGCCTGGCCACCATGCCAAGGCAGGCACAAACCGCGCAAGGCAAACAGGTACTTGCAGTTGGCAGACAGGCAGAGTGGTTCAACGACAGTCCCGGTAAAATGAAGGCAGAGTTCAGAGAATAGTCGTTATCTGACCTGAGGTCATACACAGGGAAAATTCAATCTAGCAGAACAGGGCAGACAAACAGGGAGCTTGACACTCCGGTATTACACACTCAATCAGAAGCATGAGACTGCAGGCTTGGTGTCATGATGGCCATGTACCTGAGGTGAGACTGAAGTAGTGGGGAGGCTTTGCTTGCACCTCAGGTCCTTGAAGCCTCTGGAGATGGAGATAGAGACTTGGTGGACACCGAGTGGTAGGGGTGCTGGGGTGCCAGGGGTGAGGAGCACCGTGGCAAGCCTTAGTCCAAGATCCGAGCCAAGGTCAAGTCCAGTTTGGCAATGAAGTATAAAAGGGATTATCAGAAGAAGAATGGTCGAGATCCAAGCCGGGGATTGGTTCCAATCTGGCAGCTGACTACAAAAGGGGCAAAGAAGTAGAATGGTCAAGGTACACATCTGAGGTCAATGGCAAGCAGCAATCAAGAGTAGTCAAATAGGTTTCCAGGTCAAAACAAGTTCAGACAGATCACACTCTAGCACAGGAACAAGGGGGACTGAAGATAATTCAGCAATTTGGCTGTGTCTGGGCTGGGCTTATATAGAGAAGTTTGGGGTCACTTCCTGTGCGCCTCCTGGGCATTTTCCCGCCTTTTTCCATCAGGTTGAGGTCACTTCTTGTATGCCTCCTGGGCATTTTCCCACCTTTTTCCATCAGGTAGAGGTCACTTCCTGTACACCTCCAGGGCATTTTCCCGCCTTTTTACATCTAGGTTGAGGTCACTTCCCGTGGGCCTCCTGGCCATTTTCCTGCCTTTTTCCACCAGGTCTTCTGCGCAGGTGCGGGTTGGAGCACTGAGGCGTCATGCTCAGTTGGCACGGATTTCCTCTTGCGGCAACTCGCCATTGGTGCATGCGTGGTAAGCACTCTTAAGCATTCTTACACTTGGCTAGCTTTTATCAGGTTTGGTCTCCACCCAGAGTCTGGCCACACTCAATCTCCTTGCAGGTGGACCAAAACCAGGTTGGTGAAACCAGAAGCTATGATGGTGCAGGAGTGCACAAACACTCTTGACACCGATGGGATGCTTCTATCACTTGCCTACTATGCCGTTTATAAACGTACCTAAGTAGACAAGCGGTTAGGCAAATGTCTCATATTTTATCCTATGATATCCCGGGCTGTCCTTTGGTTGCCCTTGCCATATCCTCCTATTTTCCGTAGAATTACATCTGTTACACGCCGTATTTTGCCGGTGACACGCAGACAATGCCTGCCGCGCAGCGCTCCATCAGCTCATTCAATAACAATAACGGCGTTATGACAGGGTTTACTTAGCCTCGGTTTATATTAATTATAATGTGTCACCCACAAAATGTCAAACCCCGGTGATTTCATATACATTTCTAAAGGCTTTTCCTCGGCAATCTGATTATATAACAGAACGATCAGTCAGTTCCCGTTTATGTCTCCCAATTGTACATCTATATCAGTTGATGACATCTCAGAACATCTGTAATCCCATTATACCTTCCATCCTGCTACCAATACAGTGCTTTATTACTCCGATATTAACCACTTCAAGACCGGGCCTATTTCTGATACTTATTGCTTACAAGTTAAAATCAATATTTTTTACTAGGAAATTACTTAGAACCCCCCAAACATTATTTTATATATATATATATATATATATATATATATATATATTTATATATAGAGAGAGAGAGAGAGAGAGAGAAAGTGAGAGAGAATATAAAATGGTGGTCGTTGCAATATTTTACGTCACACTGAATTTATTAATGAAAAAAATTTATAAAAATAAATAAACTAAAAATGAAATAAATGTTAAAAAAATACATACATTAAATTAAAAAAACAAAATAAAATCATAAAGTGAACTGCTTATTTGCGACAATAAAGTCTATATAAGAGGCTTCTAGGATATGTGGTCACCCTAAACACCATGGCAGTGTACTGTTTTACAAATTGTTGTTTCAAATTAGATTAGCAGTGTGTTTTTTTTTTTTTTTTGGCCTTTTACTGTATACTGTGTGCCGGGATCTCATGTTTTCTCATATAAATTAATTAATAAAAAAATAAAATAAAGTAAAGTAAAATAAAATAAATAAAATAATAAAGGGGAAAAAAATGGTAAAAAATACAACAATTAAATTGAAAAAATAAAATAAAACAAAATAAAATAAAATAGTTAAGTGAACTGCTAATTTATGACAAAAATGTCAATAAGAGAGGCTTCTGGGATATGTAGTCAGTCTAAACACGATGGCAGTGTACTGTTTTACAAATTGTTGTTTCAAATTATATCAGCACTGTGTTTTTTTTTTGGCATTTTACTGTATGAATACATAAAAAATAAAATAAAGTAAAGTAAAATAAAAAAAATGAAATAATAAAGTAAAAAAATGAAAAAAAAATAAACGTTAAAAAATACAACGATTAAATTGAAAAAATAAAATAAAACAAAATAAAATAGTTAAGTGAACTGCTTATTTATGACAATAATGTCTATAAGAGAGGCTTCTCGGATATGTGGTCAGTCTAAACACCATGGCAGCGTACTGTTTTACAAACCATTGTTTCAAATTAGATTAGTGCTGTGTTTTTTTTTTTTTTTTTTGGCCTTTTACTGTATATTGCTTATTAGGTCTTCTTACACACCTGTGGCTTAAAAGCTGGGATCTCAGGTTTTGTCATATAATTTAATACATAAAAAAATAAATAAAGTAAAGTTAAAAAAATAATAAAGTAAAAAAATACAATAAATAAATGTTAAAAATACAACAATTAAATAAAATAAAATAAAAAGTGTAAAATAAACTGCTTATTTATGACAATAAGATCTATAAGGGTTTTCTCATATAAATTAATACATGGAGGTCACAAATACATTAACATTGTTCATATGATATTATAAAGAGCTGTGTAAATTTCTGGCACTATATAAATCCTGAATAATAATAATAATATGATGGGAGCAATAAGGGTTTTCATTAAATATGACTGATAATAGATGTGCATGCTATTGATTATATCATCTCTTATTCATTATTTATTTTAATTGCATATATCCCTGCTAATACATGGAAAAGGCTGCTGAGGATCAGATTGAATTTATTGATTTATTGTCATTAGGGGGACCTTCCAGGGTCAAGTCAGAATTGTAGGTAACAGATTTGGCGAAAATTAGTCCATGCTGGGTCATATACCACCTTCTCATTATTACTGCCAATAATCATATCATTGTTTTTTTTTTCCCCTGTCTTCTGTCACTTAAGCACTTCAGTACTTTCCTGTAATATTTCCCTTTATAACCAGGCCATTGTTTGCAGTGCTGTGATAGTTTGACTGACTACTACTCATGCAACACTGCACCTAAATTCAATTTATATAATTTTTTTGAGACAGGAACTTATTTATCCTGGGTACTTCTATATGGCACTGTCGATTTACACTGCGCTTTACTTATTTATTATACATTCAAATCAGTTCCTGCCCTCAAGGAGCTTACATAGAGCCTTCTTTTGGTGGTATTTAACCACTTGCTGACTGGGCCTTTTCTGGAGCTTTTTTTTATCAAGTTTAAATTATTATTTTAGAAAAATAATAATTATAAATAAATTATTATTTTAGAAAAATTACTTAGAACCCGCAAATATTATATATATATATATATATATATATATATATATATATATATACTGTATTTATATATATATATTTATTTTTTAGCAGAGACCCTAGAGAATAAAATGGGGATCATTGCAATATTTTATGTCACAGTATTTGCACAGCACTTTTTATGTCACACACTATACACATGTCACACAATATTTCATGCAACACACAATTTGCACTTTCAAACGCAATTTATTTGGAAAAAATACACTTTAAAGAATTTAAAAAACAAAACAAAAAACAAACATTAGTTACCCCAATTTTTTACGTAATGTGAAAGATGATGTTACGATGAGTAAATAGATACCAAATATGTTGCGCTTTAAAATTGCACACGCTCATGGAATGGCGACAAACTACGGTACGTAAAAATCTCCATGGGTGGCACTTTAACATTTTTTTTACAGGTTACCTGTTTAGAGGTACGGAGGAGGTCTGGTGCTAGAATTATTGCTCTCATTTGAAGGATTGCAGCGATACCTCACCTGTGTGGTTTGAATGCCGTTTACATATGTGGGTGCGGCTTACGCATGCGTTCGCTTTTGGACAGGGGTGCTTTAAATTTTTTTATTTTTTTATTGTTAATTTTACTTTTATTTTTCTATTTTGACACTTTCTTTTTAAATTATTATTTTTTTTATAACTTTTATTCCTTTCACAAGGAATATAAACACCCCCTGTAATGGGAATAAGCATGACAGGTCCTCTTTATGGAGAGATTTGGGGGTCAAAAAGACCAGAAATCTCTTATTTACCTTTAAAAGCAAAAGAAATTATTTTTTTTGTAATAGGAATATGGCCTGACAGGTCCTCTTTACAGTGAGATACGTAGACAATAAGTCCCCGCATCTCACCTCTAAGGCATGACTTACGTATGCGTTTGCTTCTGCGCATGAGCTTAGAGGGATGGGTGCGCTTAAATTTTTTTAAATTTTATTATTATTTATTTTACTTTTTATTTTTACACTTTCCCTTTATTTATTTTATTCCTATTACAAGTAATGTACACATCCCCTTGTAATATAAATAAGCATGACAGGTCCTCTTTATGGAGAGATTTGGGGGAACCCAAATCTCAAATTTAGCTTTAAAAGCAAAAGAAAATTATTATTTTTTATTTTATTTTTAACTTAAAAAAAAAAATCCTTGGGTTTATGCTTGAGAACCGTTAGAGGCCGCTCCAGTCCTCCAAGGGCATAGGGCCATCTTGCCTTCACTCGACTTCCTACCCAGTGAACGGCTACATTGGATCACTTTTGGGCTTACCGGCGGCTCCGGTAAGCTCGGAAACAACTGGGAAATGGTGGGGGGCAGGGGGTGATTTTTTACTTAAAAAAAAAATACTTGAGTTTATGCCTGAGAACCGGAAGTGACGTTAGAGGCCGCTCCAGTCCTCCAAGGGCATAGGGATAAGTGGGGGCCATCTTGCCCTCACTCGACTTCCTGCCCAGTGAACGGCCACATTGGATCACTTCCTCCCTTGAAATCCGGGACAGTCCCACAAAATCCGGGACATCCCGCAAATACCGGTACGGTCCTGCAAAATCCGGGACAGTTGGGAGCTATGCATGTGGAGGACACAGCAAACACTTGGAAGAAGGTGCTCTGGTCAGATATGACCAAAATTGAACTTTTACGCCTATGGAAAGAAGCCTTCTTTCCTTACCTCGAAAACTATTCCAGTTTAATTATCATTGCTGTGTATATGTGTGTTGTTGTTATTTTTTGGTTTTGTTTTTTATCCTCAGACATTGTCCTACTAGCATTTCACTAAAACTATGTGTATCAGTATTGCTTGGACCTTAGAATTTCAGAATTTATTGTTAGTTTAGCTAAAAGATTCATTATATTTATATACATACATACATATATATATATATATATATATATATATATATATATATATATATATATATATATATTTTTTTTTTTTGCAGTCCCATTATCCCTTGCATACATAGTGAAGGTTAGAAGTATTTTTACATCATCCCTCCCGTAGAAGAGGCGTTTTCAAGGCTGATGTTGCCTATAACCATAAGCAAATCTAGTTTTCCCATGGGACCGACAGCAGGCGGAGAACGCCGCTTTCGTATTCCGCAATCATTAATTCATGTCTGGCTATATGACCCCCTGCAAGGTCACAATTCTCACATCCACCTACCCCTCCTTGTGTAGACTGAAAGCGATCCCGCGTCATAATGGAATATTTAGATCTCCCATAATAATAATGTGAAGGGTTGTCTACTTCCTGAGAGCTTCCTTCTAGGATTGGGAATGCAGAGGATGCATCAACATAATGAGTCCTTCTTAGTAATTAAACTGATCGGGACCCTGATGTAAGGGGGAGGGGGGGAGGGGGGCTCTGAACCAGATGTAAGGGGGGCAACTGATAGGGACCCTGACGTGAAGAGGGGACTTTGATGTAAGGGAGACTCTGATGGGGACCTGATGTATTAGAAATTCTGATAGGGACCCTGATGTAAGGGGGGGTCCTGATGGGGACTCTGATGTAAGGGGGGACTTTGATAGGGACCCTAATATAAGGGGTGACTCTGATGAGGACCCTGATGTAAGGGGGAACTCTGATGGGGACTCTGATGTAATGAGGAACTCTAATGGGGACTCTGATGTAAGGGGGAACTCTGATGGGGACCTTGATGTAAGGGGAAACTCTGATGGGGACCCTGATGTAAGGGGAAACTCTCATGGGGCCCTGATGTAAGGGGGACGCTGATGGGGTCCTTGATGTAAGGGGGAACTCTGATGGGTACAGTGATGTAAGGAGGGACTCTGATGAGGACTCTAATGTAAGGGGTGACTCTGATGGGGACCCTGATGTAAGGGAGAACTCTGATGGGGACCCTGATGTAAAAGGTGACTCTGATGGGGACCCTAATGTAAGAGGTGACTCTGATGGAGACCCTGATGTAAGGGGGAACTCTGATGGGGACTCTAATGTAAGGGGTGACTCTGATGGGGACCCTGATGTAAGGGGGAACTCTGATGGGGACCCTGATGTAAGGGGTGACTCTGATGGGGATCCTAATGTAAGGGTTGACTCTGATGGAGACCCTGATGTAAGGGGGAACTCTGATGGGGACCCTGATGTTAGAGGCGACTCTGATGGGGACCCTGATGTAAGGGGTGACTCTGATGGAGACCCTGATGTAAGGGGGAACTCTGATGGGGACCCTGATGTAAGGGGTGACTCTGATGGGGATCCTAATGTAAGGGGTGACTCTGATGGAGACCCTGATGTAAGGGGGAACTCTGATGGGGACCCTGATGTTAGAGGCGACTCTGATGGGGACCCTGATGTAAGGGGGAACTCTGATGGGGACACCGATGTAAGAGGGACTCTGATGGGTACACTGATGTAAGGGGGACGCTGATGGGGTCCTTGATGTAAGGGGGAACTCTGATGGGTACAGTGATGTAAGGAGGGACTCTGATGAGGACTCTAATGTAAGGGGTGACTCTGATGGGGACCCTGATGTAAGGGAGAACTCTGATGGGGACCCTGATGTAAAAGGTGACTCTGATGGGGACCCTAATGTAAGGGGTGACTCTGATGGAGACCCTGATGTAAGGGGGAACTCTGATGGGGACTCTAATGTAAGGGGTGACTCTGATGGGGACCCTGATGTAAGGGGGAACTCTGATGGGGACCCTGATGTAAGGGGTGACTCTGATGGGGATCCTAATGTAAGGGTTGACTCTGATGGAGACCCTGATGTAAGGGGGAACTCTGATGGGGACCCTGATGTTAGAGGCGACTCTGATGGGGACCCTGATGTAAGGGGTGACTCTGATGGAGACCCTGATGTAAGGGGGAACTCTGATGGGGACTCTAATGTAAGGGGTGACTCTGATGGGGACCCTGATGTAAGGGGGAACTCTGATGGGGACCCTGATGTAAGGGGTGACTCTGATGGGGATCCTAATGTAAGGGGTGACTCTGATGGAGACCCTGATGTAAGGGGGAACTCTGATGGGGACCCTGATGTTAGAGGCGACTCTGATGGGGACCCTGATGTAAGTGGGAACTCTGATGGGGACACCGATGTAAGGGGGACTCTGATGGGTACACTGATGTAAGGGGGAACTCTGATGGGGACCCTCATGTAAGGGGTGACTGTGATGGGGACCCTGATGTAAGGAGGAACTCTGCTGGGTACACTGATGTAAGGAGAAAATTCTGATGGGGACCCTAATGTAAGGGGTGAGCTGATGGGGACCCTAATATAAGGGGTGACTCTGTTGGGGACCCTGATCTAAGGGGGAACGCTAATGAGTACACTGATGTAAGGGGAAACTCTGAAGGGGACCCTAATGTAAGGGGTGACTCTGATGAGGACCCTGATGTAAGGGGGAACTCTGATGGGGACTCTGATGTAAGGGGGTACTCTGATGGGGACTCTGATGTAAGGGGAACTCTGATGGGGACCCTGATATAAGGGGGAACTCTGATGGGGGCCCTGATGTAAGGGGGAACTCTGATGGGTACACTGATGTAAGGGGAAACTCTGATGGGGACCCTGATGTAAGGGGGAACTCTGCTGGGGACCCTGATGTAAGGGGGGACTCTGATGGGTACATTGATGTAAGGGGTGACTCTGATGGGGACCCTAATGTAAGGGGTGACTCTGAAGGGGGGCCTGATGTAAGGGGGAACTCTGATGGGTAAATTGATGTAAGGGGTGACTCTGATGGGGATCCTAATGTAAGGGGGAACTCTGTGGGGTACACTGATGTAAGGGGTGACTCTGATGGGGACCCTGATGTAAGGGGGAACTCTGATGGGGACCCTAATGTAAGGAGTGACTCTGATGGGGACCCTGATGTAAGAAGGGGGAACTCTGATGGGGACTCTGATGTAAGGGGGAACTCTGATGGGAACCCTGATGTAAGGGGGAACTCTGATGAGTACACTGATGTAAGGGGGAACTCTGATGGGAACCGTGATGTAAGGGGATACACTGATGGGGACCCTGATGTAAGTGGGAGAACTCTGATGGGGACCGTGATGTAAGGGGTGACTCTGATGGGGACCCTGATTTAAGGGGGAACTCTGATGGGGACCCTGATGTAAGGGGGAACTCTGCTGGGGACCCTGATGTAAGGGGTGGCTCAGGAATGGTGAACATACCTGCTTATTCACATCTACAGTGTAACATTGTTACTAGTGTTATAATTGTGTGTTGTGGTTGTCATTATTATCCTCGGATTCCCATGTGTTGTACTTGTCTCCCTGTGTCCACGTGCAGAGTGTATGTCAATGGGAGTGGCCTCATAACTATCAACCAGTTGCTGCGCCTACAGGGATCTAATGAGGAAATTGGCAGGGTCTGCATTCCTCTAGACATGATTTCCTATTCGGAGTATTTCACCAAAAATGACATTTGCATTGCAGGGGATGCCCAAAATCTGACTTGTATCTTAGTGCGGGAAATCAGTGAGCCAATTATAAAAGCGGGAAATTACATTTCTGGTGGGGGGGGGGGGGGTTGTTATTGGTCTGTAGGGAATTTTTAATAACATTAATTTACAATGTGACTTGTGGGTCAATTCTACATGTTATATGTTGTATGACAACATATGATGTACATTGTACATGCTATTTTTATAATATAACATATAATATACATTGTATATGCTATCTTCATAATATAATATAACATATGATATACATTGTATATGCTATTTTCTGCTATTATTTTTTTTTACCATGAAAGTGGATTTTGCCTTTAAAATATGTCCGATCTCGCACGGCGAGCATTCTCAGTCGGAATGACAGAGAGAAGAGCGATCGTGATGTACAAAGTGTGATATTGGTTTTCCTGTAGTGGAGAATATTCCCGACGGCTGGCGATGGAGCTCTGCACTTTGTACATCATTGTTTTCCTTCTCAATGATGAGGACCTGATGTATAGGAAACATTGATGGGGAACCTGATGTAAGGGGGGCACTCTGATGGGGACCCAATGTATGAGAAACTCTGATAGGGACCCTGATGTAAGGGGAGACTCTGATGTAAGTGGGTACTCTGATGGAGACCATGATGTATGGGGGGACTTTGATGGGGAACCTGATGCAAGGGAGTACTCTGATTGGGACCCTCATGTAATGGGGGGACTCTGATGTAAGGGGGATCCTGGTGGGGACCCTGATGTAAGGGGGGACATTGATGTAAGGCGGTACTCTGATTTTGACTCTGATGTATGTAAGGGGGGACTTTGATGTAAGGAGGTACTCTGATTGGGACTCTGATGTAAGGGGTGGACTCTGATGTAAGGGACACTCTAATGGGGAACCTATGTAAGGGGGAACTTTGATGGGGACACTGATGTAAGCGAGACTGTCATGGGCACCCTGATGTAAGGGAGATTCTGATGGGGAACCTGATGTAAGGGGGGACTTTTATGTAAGGGACACTCTAATGGGAACCCTGATGTAAGTGGGAACTTTGATGGGGACCCTGATGTAAGTGGGACCACTAATGGGGGCTCTGATGTAAGGGGGGACTTTGATGTAAGGGGGTACTCTGATTGGGACCCTGATGTAAGGGATGGACTCTGATGTAAGGCACTCTCTAATGGGGAACCTATGTAAGGGGGGATTTTTAATGGTAAACCTAAAGTAAGGGGAGACTTTGATGTAAGGGACATGCTAATGGGGAACCTAATAAAAGGGGGGACTTTACTGGGGATCCTGATGTCTAGAGGGGACTGTCATGGGGACCCTGATGTAAGGAAGGGACTCTGATAGGGACCCTGCTGTAAAGGGGAGGAGCTCTGATAGTGACCCTGATGTAAAGGGGGGAGCTCTCATAGGGATCCTGATGTAAAAGGGGAGGAGCTCTGATAGTGACCCTGATGTAAAGGGAGGAGCTCTCATAGGGCTCTGATGTAAAAGGGGAGGAGCTATAATAGGCACCCTGATGTAAAGGGGGGAGCTCTGATAGGGACCCTGATGTAAAGGTGGAGTAGCTCTGATAAGGACCTTGATGTAAAGGGGGAGGAGCTCTCATGTGGACCCTGATGTAAATGGGGAGGAGCTCTGATAGGGACCCTGATGTAAAGGGGAGGAGCGCTGATAAGGACCCTGATGTAATGGGGAGGAGCTCTGATAGGGACCCTGATGTAAAGGGGAGGAGCTCTGATAGGGACCTTGATGTAAAGGGGAGGAGCTCTGATAGGGACCCTGTTGTAAAGAGGGGGAGCTCTGATAGGGACCCTGTTGTAAAGAGGGGGAGCTTTAATAGGGACCCTGATGTAAAGGGGGGGAACTGTGATAGGGACTCTGATGTAATGGGGGAGGAGCTCTGATAGGGACCCTGATGTAAAGGGGGAGGGGCTCTGATAGGGACCCTGATGTAAAGGAGAGGAGCTCTGATAGAGACCTTGATGTAAAGGGGAGGAGCTCTGATGGGGACCTTAAAGCAAAGGGGAGGACCTCTGATAGGGACCCTGATGTAAAGAGGGAGGGGCTCTGATAGGGACCCTAATGTAAAGGGGGAGGAGCTCTGATAGGGACCCTAATGTAAAGGGGGAGGAGCTCTGATAGGGACCCTGATGTCAAGGGGGATCCTGATGGGGACTCTGTGACACTGCGGAGTAGTTTTGTTTTCGCTTTTAATGTACGTTGATTTTTCTGTGTGTGTGTGTGATGCACGATCCTCCGACAACCAGATGTCCCGAATGGTAAGTCGTTTCTTTGCATCTGGTGGGCAGAAGATCCTCGCAGCTCTCTCTCATCTCACCGATGGGATGCTGTGCAGAGAAATGTGCTGGAGATGAAATCGCATCTTGTGTTCCCAGCGGAGGATCTGCAGACCACTCCACACGTTGGGCCGCTGATTTATGGGCTGCCGGGAGAAATCTCCTCTGTAGAATTTTATTACGACCAAACGCTGGATATTGTACCCTATAAAATAAGGGAGGTGTCATTTCCAGGACTCGGGATTTATCACAGGAAAATAAAAAGAAAAAATTCTTCTACATTATTACTTCTTCTGCCGACATTTTATGTGTCTCATTTTTCTCTTTTTTAAGGCAAAATTGTATTTTTAGATTTTTAAAGTGATACCAAAACAGAGAATTGTTGTTTGTCATGATTCATCCACATACAGTGCCTGGAAAAAGTATTCATACCCCTTGAAATTCCCCACATTGTGGCATGTTACAACCAAAAACGTAAATTTATTTTATTGGGATTTTATGTGATAGACCAACACAAAGTGGCACATAATTGTGAAGTGGAAGGAAAATGACAAATGATACAAATAAATATGTGAAAAGTGTGTGGGGGGAGGGACATTTGTATTCAGCCCCCTTTACTCTGATACCCCTAAACTAAAATTTAGAGGAACCAATTGCCTTCAGAAGACACCTAGTTAGTAGATAGAGTCCACCTGTGTGCCATTTAATCTCAGTATAAATACAGCTGTTCTGTGAAGCCCTCTGAGGTTTGTTAGAGAACCTTAGTGAACAAGCAGCATCATGAAGGCCAGGGAACACACCAGACAGGTCAGGGATAAAGTTGTGGAGAAGTATAAAGCAGAGTTAGGTTATAAAAAAAATCTCACAAGTTTTGAACATCTCACGGAGCTCTGTTCAATCCATCATCCGAAAATGGAAAGAGTATGGCACAACTGCAAACCTACCAAGACATGGCCGTCCACCTAAACTGACCGGCCGGGCAAGGAGAGCATTCATCAGAGAAGAGCCAAGAGGTCCATGGTAACTCTGGAGGAGCTGCAGAGATCCACAGCTCAGGTGGGAGAATCTGTCCACAGGACAACTATTAGTCGTGCTCTCCACAAATCTGCCCTTTATGGAAGAGTGACAAGAAGAAAGACATTGGTGAAAGAAAGCCATAAGAAGTCCTGTTTGTAGTTTGTGAGAAGCCATGTGGGGGACACAGCAAACATGTGGAAGAAGGTGATCTGGTCAGATGAGACCAAAATTCAACTTTTTAGCCTAAAAGCAAATCGCTATGTGTGGGGGAAAACTAACACTGCACATCACCCTGAACACACCATCCCCACCATGAGACATGGTGGTGGCAGCATCATGTGGTGGGGATGCTTTTCTTCAGCAGGGACAGGGAAGCTGGTCAGAGTTGATGGGAAGATGGATGGAAGCAAATACAGGACAATCTTAGAAGAAAACCTGTTAGAGTCGGCAAAAGACTTGAGATTGGGACGGAGGTTCACCTTCCAGCAGAACAACGACCCGAAACATGCAGCCAGAGCTACAATGGAATGGTTTAGATCAATGCATATTCATGTGTTAGAATGGCCCAGTCACAGCCCAGACCTAAATCCCAGTGAGAATCTGTGGCAAAACTTGAAAATTGCAGTTCGCAGACACTCTCCATCCAATCTGACAGAGCTTGAGATATTTTACAAAGAAGAATAGGCAGAAATGTCCCTCTCTAGATGTGCAAAGCTGGTAGAGACATCCCCAAAAAGACTTGTAGAGAAAGGGGGTTCTACAAAGTATTGACTCTGGGGGGCACCATACAAATACCCCTCCCCCAACACTTTTCACATATTTATTTGTAAAACGTTTTGAAAACCATTTATCATTTTCCTTCCACTTCACAATTATGTGCCACTTTGTGTTTGTCCATCACATAAAATCCCAATAAAATACATTTACGTTTTTGGGTGTAACATGACAAAATGTGTTGTATTAGCGATTACATTTGATATATTGAATACTGATTTATATTAAAACTACAATTTTTGTGAGTTTCTTAATCAATAAGCATAGCATATCCCGCCCCCATAGTGTTTAGCAATAGGAGGACATGGAGGAGGAGGGAAGGAGGAGTGTCATTAACCCCTTCCCACTCGTGCTATAGCTGAAAGACAAGGTTACAGCACAGGTTTACAAAGCCAGGAGGGTACCTATGAATGCCCCCGCAAACCCCTGAGCTTGCACACCCCTGCGGCGTACGGTGCAGCGTGCCCTGTGTTTTCCAAGTCCTTCAGGCTCGGCTGATCACAGATCAGAGTAAAGGGCCAATCACAGCAGCCCTTTGCCATGTGATCAGCTGTCAGCCAGTAAACACAAGTGCCCACCAGTGCCACCTAACAGTCCCCATCAGTACTGCTGATCAGTGCCCACCAGTGCCACCTATCAGTGCCCATCATTCCCTTATCTGTGTCCCTTATCAGTGCTGCCTATCAGTGCCCATCAGTGCAGCCTATCAGTGTCACCTCTCAGTGTCCTTTAGTGCCGCCTATCAGTGCAACCTCATCAGTGCCTCCTGATGAGTGCCCACCAGTGCTGCCTCATCAGTGTCCGTCAGGGCCACCTATCAGTGCTCATCAGTGCCAATCAGTACCACCTATTAGTGCAGCCTCATCAGTGCCACTTATCAGTGTCCAACCGGGCCACCTATCAGTGCCCATTAGTGCTGCCCCATCAGTGCCTATCAGTGCAGCCTCATCAGCACACATCAGTGAAGGAGAAAACTTATCTGCAAAATTTTATAACAAACTATAAAAAAATTTATAAAATTTTTTCAAAATTTTTGGTCTTTTTTGCTTGTTTAGCAAAAAAATCAAAAACCGAGCAATGATTAAATACCACCAAAAGAAGTTGCCTGGATAATAAGTATTTTTGATACCAATGTTGCCTTGATTTTATACCAAACGACTCATCATGGGATACCTGTCACCGCATTCCGAAATCCATCTCCAATGCATCATGGATGTTGTCTTATACTCTCCTGAGGAAGCTATATTTAGGGCGAAACACGTCAAAATGATTTCTTCAGGCAACATACTTGTGGCATTTCTAAACTGGTGTTGAGGTTGCCTGGATTAATGGTATCTTTGATACCAATGCTGCCTTGATTTTATGCCAAACGACTCATCATGGGATACCTGTCACCGCATTCCGAAATCCATCTCTGATGCATCATGGACGTTGTCTAAAGCCCCATACACACTATCAGTTTTTCTGCTGAGTTTCTCCTTCAGGTTTACCAAAACCATGTAGTGCAAGGGCCTGCCTGATTGCATACAAATTGAAACTCCTAAGGTTTGACCTCATATTATATGGTTTTGGTAAATCTGAAGGAAAAACTCAGTAGAAAAACTGATAGTGTGTATTGTGCTTTATACTCTCCTGAGGATGCTATATTTAGGGCGAAACACGTTAAAATGATTTATTCAAGCAACATCCTTGTGGCATTTCTAAACTGGTGTTGAAGTTGCCCGGATTAATGGTATCAAAGATACCAATGTTGCCTTGATTTTATACCAAATGACTCATCATAGGATACCTGTCACCGCATTCCGAACTCCATCTCTGATGCATCATGGATGTTGTCTTATACTCTCCCGAGGAAGCTATATTTAGGGCGAAACATGTCAAAATGATTTCTTCTATAATATAATATACATAATTTATAGTATAAATTATGTGGTCTCAAAGGACTTTCCTTCAGATGGTTTTTGATGCAATTTTATGGATGTCTTTAATAAACTTTGTTATATGTTTTATTACAAATATGTTTTTTTAATAATTAATTAACTTTTTTAAATGTATATAAGAATTCATAGTTTATAAAACTATTGAAAAATTTATTAAAAATAATTAAATAATTAATGAAAAAGAAATAATGTAAAAAACAAACCATGGTGCGGATTCAGCGTAACTGAGCCAACGTTGCCTAGAAATGATACTTGCTAACCTTGAGTTAGGCTGCTAATTGAAATGTAGGACCATAGATTGAATGGCCATGATCAATAATGGTGACTTCCCTTACGGCTGGGTCATTAGTTATTTTATCTCCTTCTGTTCTTTTTCTAGCGACACGGAAAGTAATTAGGGGATTCTAGCGAGCCGGTGAGGTTCCCGGTGAGGTTCCTGGCGAGGTTCCCGGTGAGGTCAGTATAATCAAAGAGCAAATTTTTTTTTTTATATATAATTATCCTTCTTTAAAAAAGAAAAAAAATTCCCACCAGCCTTTGATAGACCTCATCTACATTTTTTGGACTAATACATGAAGATCCGGGTCCCTAGCAGAGCCTGTTGGGACACGCTGCAGAGCTGGGAAAGTGTTAAGTGTTATCTTTGCTTGATTTTGCTTGTCATCACATCTTTACACGTTTTGGACGTTCATACATTTTTATAAGCCTTCGGAGAGAGAGCAAGGCTGAACATGCTGCACTCGGCAAAGAGGACTTCTGTCTGCACCGTTCTATTTCCGAGACGTTTATTTATGCATTACCTTTTTCTTTCTTTTTTTTTTCTGACTAACAAAGAAGAAAATACTCCATCCCCTAGAGATGATTTTTTTTTTTTTTTACTGCTCCAGGAGTCTAAGCTCTGCAATTAGTTGGCTCTCCGATATAACTGTGGACTGTTCACAATTAGCAGCCTTGCCAATAAATTAATCACTTACTTCTAAAGGTGAAGTTTATTGCAATGTTTTGCCTCCCCCCGTTATTTTGCTTAATTTAAAAAAATATATATATATATTTTTATTATATTCATCAAAGAGAAGCCAGCTACTCGGTATCATCCAAAAAATAGGATTTTTGTACTCACCGTAAAATCCTTTTCTCTGTAATTCACAGACCAACACAGCTCCTCTTTGTAACTACATGGGCTGTATAGCCTGCCATTTGGAGAAACTAGGCAAAATTGTTACACAGAACTTTAATCCCGCCCCTGGGGGGCGGGCCCCGTGCTATCAACCCTCTTCCTGCTGCTAGCAGCTTCAGTACTTCAACAAGCAGTATAACGTAGAAAAAGGAGGGATGAGTGCTGTGTCGGTCAGTGAATTACAGAGAAAAGGATTTTACGGTGAGTACAAAAATCCTATTTTCTCTTATATTCACCGACCGACACAGCTCCTCTCTGTAACTACATGGGACGTCCCCATGCAGTGCTGAACGAGGGGTGGGAAAAACAGCATTAAAAACTTCATCCACCATGGCAAGTGGGAACAAGTGAAACTAAACCCACAAAAAAACAGCAGTGTGTGGAAACTCCACCACAAAACCGGGCATCCTCAACAGGAGTTATCCCCCAGACCGCAACCTTGCAGAAGTAATGTAACAGTGCAATAACGAAACAGTACTGTGTTTTTATCGAAAAACCAGGGAAAAAACTCAATAGCAACTACACAGCCACCTGCAATACTTTGCGGCCAAAAAAAAATCATCAGCCGATGCACTGACATCTACCTTGTAGAACTTGGTAAACGTATGGACAGACGACCAGGTCGCCCCCTTACACACCTGAGCGACAGACGCTTGGTGTCGGAAGGCCCAAGACGTTCTGATTGCTCTTGTAGAGTGGGCCGTGACTGGAAAGGGAGGCACCTGCCCCTTCAAGGCGTAAGCTTGGACTACAATCTGTCTGATCCACCTGGAAATGATGTCCGACAAGACCGCCATACCCTTCTTAGGACCAGCCACCGAAACAAACAGTGAGTCTGACTTCTGAAAGGAAGCTGTGACAGACAAGTACACCTTCAGAGCCCTAACCACATCGAGAGCGTGAAGGGCCACCTCTTTGGGGTGCTTCGGCTTAGGACACAACGATGGTAATACAATGTCCTCATTGATATGAAATGCGGAGACCACTTTTGGTAGAAAGGATGGTTGTGGACGCAACACCACCTTATCCATGTGGATGACCAGATAAGGCGACTTGCAGGACAAGGCCGCCAGTTCCAAAACCCTCCTGGCCGATGTGATGGCCACTAGAAAGACCACCTTCTGTGAAAGGGTCAACAGAGGAATCTCCCTGATATTCTCAAACGTCGGCTTCTGAAGTGCCGACAACACCAGGTTCAAATCCCACAGAGGCAACGGAGGACGCACCAGAGGGACTACATGGCGCACCCCCTGAACAAAAGTACTCACTAGTGAGTGAGATGCTAGGGGTCGCTGAAAAAAGACAGCCAAAGCTGAAATTTGCCCCTTGATGGTGCTCAACGCTAACCTCTGGTCTACACCTTGCTGAAGAAACAGCAGGATCCTGGATATAGAGAAGGAGCGCTGATGCCACCCTTTCTCCTCACACATGGAAATATAGGCCTTCCAAGTACGATGGTATTTCTTCCTGGAAGAAGATTTCCACGCTCTCAGCATAGTCAGAATCACCGAGTCCGACAGACCCCGGTTCCTCAATACCAGACTTTCAACAGCCAGGCCGTTAAAGCCAGCGATGGTAAAGCAGGGTAAAAGATTGGACCTTGAGATAGGAGGTCCTCTCGCAACAGCAGCCGCCAGGGAGCGTCTGCCACCAGGCGCACCAGGTCTGCGTACCAGGCCCGCTGAGGCCAATCTGAGGCAATCAGGATTACCGGAATCCCCTCGGTTTCCACTCTGCAAAGCAGACGTGGCAACAGTTTCAGCGGAGGAAAGGCGTAGATCAGCTGGTACTGATCCCACAGAGCCACCAGCGCGTCTGACGCATCTACCCACGGATCTCTTGTCCTGGACACGAATCTCGGGATCTTCTGATTGAGCCGGTAGGCCAATAGATCCACATCTGGTGTGCCCCATTTCAGGCACAGCAGCCTGAATACCTCCGGATGCAATGCCCATTCTCCTGGGTCCAGTATCTGTGCGACTCACATAGTCTGCCTGCCAATTTTCCACCCCTGGGATGTAAATGGCTGACAGGGCCGGAACGTGTCGCTCTGCCCACCGAAGTATGTAAGTGACCTCCCGAGCTGTGGCAGAGCTTCTTGTTCTCCCTTGGTGATTTATGTATGCCACATCCGTGGCATTGTCTGACTGTATGCTGGTCAGACGCCCTCAAAGACACGTCGACCATGTGTGGAGGCACAGCCTGATCGCTCTCAATTCGAGCAGATTGATTGGCAACTTGGATTCTTCCGTTGACCAGAGGCCCTGAGCCGACTGAATCCCCATCACTCCACCCCAGCCAGCCAGACTGGCGTCCGTAGTAACCACCTTCCATTTCAGAGGAAGGAACGAATCCCCGGGGACCTCAACCACCAGATCAGGGAGTCCCTGACTGGCTGGCTCACCTGGATCTGAAGAATCCAGGGACAACGGAGATTTGTCCTATTTTGTCAAGGTCTCCTTCTGCAGGACTCTGGTGTGGAACTGGGCATAAGGTACTGCCTCGAAAGAGGCTACCATGAGCCCCAGCACTTGCATTCAAAAGCGGAGTGATAACCACTTGCGGTTCATCAGTAGTATGACCGCAGATCTGAGAGTCTGCAATTTGTCCGAGGTGAGAAAGACCCTTGCTTCCCTAGAATCCAATAGTAAACCCAAGTACTCCAGACGCTGGGTCGGCACAACCACCCACTTCTTTAGGTTCAACAGCCACCGAAATTCTTGCAGAGTCTGCATGGTGATCGCCACATCCTCCTCTAATTCTGAGGCGGAAGAAGCTCTCAGAAGGAGAACATCTAGGTAACCCAAGATCGCGATCCCACGTTGTCGCAGCAACGCCAATACTTGAGCCAGTACTTTGGTAAAGACTCGGGGGGCTGATGCCAGGCCAAAGGGAAGAGCCACAAACTGGTAATGGGCTTCCCCGACTGCCAAATGCAGAAATTTTTGATGCCGAAGGCAAATGGGTATGTGCAGGTACACATCCTGGATCTCCAAAGACGCCAGGGAGTCCCCTTGATGGAGTGCAGCAACTACTGAGTGAACTGATCCCATTCTGAACCTCTGCAATTTTACAAAGTGATTTAGGGCTTTTAAGTCCAAGATTGGACTTACCCCTTCCTTCTTGGGAACCACAAACAGATTTGAGTAGAACCCCTGGAAGTGTTCCGAGTCCGGAACTGGAACAATCACCCCCTGATTCAGCAAGTCCCTTACTGCCCCTAGCAGCGCCTCTCGGTGAACCGGGGATGTGGGTATGCTGAAAGGGAAGAATCTGTTTGGCGGCCAAGAGGGAAACTCTATCTTGTAACCTGCGGAAATCAGATCGCAGACCCATTGGTCTGATAACTGGGAGGTCCAATGGGCTGCAAACTCCAGAAGACGACCCCCCACCCGAGACACGGGTGGGGACAAACCTTCATGCGGTAGCACTTTTGTTCGCAGGCTTGTTAAGCTTGCGGTTCCAGGGACGCTTCTGACCGTTCGTGGACGTCCTGTTGGGCTGGGGTCGTTTTGCCGAAGCACCGGGCAGACGAAAAAAGCCGTTTGTGAGCGGAAAAGGAGGGCCCTTGCCTGCGGCGTGGCTCCTTAGTCTTCCTGGCCTGTGGGAGTAGTGTACTCTTAGCATCCGTGGCATTTTTAATAATGTCATCCAACGAGGCTCCAAAGAGCCAATCGCCAAGGAAGGGAAGATCTGCCAGGGCTTTCTTGGATGCCTGGTCAGCAGACCAGCATTTCAGCCAAATAAGGCGCCTCAGCACCACGGTTGACACTGAGGCCCTGGATAGCAGAGGGAGAGTATCCAGGGCCGCGTCACAAACGTACTTAAGGCCATGCACTAGTTGGTCTGCCAGCTCCACGCAGACAGGGGAGGCATGCTGCTCTCCCAATTTGCGGGGCAAAAGTTTTGCCCACTAAGTCAGTGTCTGCGACACCAGTGCGAATGCCAGTACAGATCGCACGGCTGACCCCACAACCGTAAACAAGGAATGAGCCACTGCTTCGGCCTTCCAGTCCGTGGGATCCTTGATCATCTCCAATTGCCGAATCTGTCTCCTCACACAGAGACACACAGAGACAGCGTGTGAGGAGAGAGATTCTGTGAGTTATATGTGAAAGTGCCCAGTACTGATTCTAGTGCCATCTGTGCCCGCCAGTGCCCATCTGTACCCCGCCAGTGCCCATCTGTACCCCGCAGTGCCCATCTGTGTCCATCTGTGCCCACCTGTGCCATCTGTGCACCATCTGTGCACCGCCAGTGCCCGCCAGTGCCCACCAGTGCCCGCCAGTGCCAATCTGTGCCCATCTGTACCATCTGTGCCACCTCAGCAGTGCCCATCTGGTCCGCCTCAGCAGTGCCCATCTGCCCATCTGTGCCCATCTGCCGCCTCATCAGTGCACATCTGTGCAATAAATCTGCACATCTGTGCAATAAATCAGTGCACATCTGTGCCGACCCATCGGTGCCCATTTGTGCCACCTAAACAGTGCACATCTGTACAATCAGTGCACATCTGTGCTGACTCATCAGTGCACATCTGTGCCACCTCATCAGTGACCATCTTTGCCACTTCATCAGTGACCATCTGTGCCACCTCATCAGTGCCCATCTGTGCCAACTCTGTGCTGCTTCATCAGTACACATCTGTGCCGCCTCATCCATGCACATCTGTGCGATCAGTGCCCATCTGTGCTGCCTCATCAGTGCACATCTGTGCCATCAATCAGTGCACATCAGTGCCACCTCATCAGTGCCCATCAGTGCAGGCTTAGCACACACCTGTGCAGTCTCATCAACACCAGCAACCAACTATGTCTAAAAGAGTCTTTTCCGCCGAGGAGGCCTACCAAATTCTTTCCACGGCCGACGAGAGCAACAGGGAGCTCTCTTCTTCAGATTCTCTTTCAAATTCGGATTCTGAAGCTGACATAAATTATGAGCCAGTCCTCAGTAGTGAAACACTGACTGAATCCGAGGAGGAAGATATCCGGCCCATCAAACGAAGGCGTTCTAGTGAGGCAGTGCCGTCCACCAGCACCGAAATGCCATCCACCAGCATGGAAGTGCCATCCACCAGCACCGCAGTGCCTCGGCAAGAAAGGTCAAGTACCAGTGGGGTGTCATCTCAGCCCCAAAGGGTTAGGAGCCATGCCGGCCTTCCCTATGCCCTTCAGAACCCCTTGTGGCTTCCTCCTAATTTAGGAGAGTCCAATGTTCCCCTTTTCACTGCCCAGCCAGGAGTCCAGGTGGACACGGAGAATTTTACTCCAGTACATTTTTTTAATTAAATTTTTACGGAGGATATGTTGGCGTCAATTGTGGCCCAGTGCAACCTGTATGCACAACAATTTATTTTGCAAAATCCGGCATCTTATTATGCCCGTCCCTACGAATGGAGAGACCTAACAGTGGAGGAGTTCAAGGTTTTTTTAGGCCTCACATTTAACATGGGACTCAACAAAAAAAATCAATTGCGTACCTATTGGTCAACCCACCCCCTCCACCACACACCGCTCTTCTCCGCGGTAATGCCCAGAACCGGGTATCTGATGATCATGAGGTTCCTACATTTCAGTGATAATACCCAGTGCCTTCCACGAAATGACCCAAATTACGACAGGCTTTACAAAATTCGTCCAATACTTAATTATTTTTCAGAAACATTCCCCAAATTGTTTCCCCCGGACCAACACATATGTGTGGATGAGTCCCTTATTAAATTTAGCGGCAGGCTTAAAATGAAGCAATTTATGCCCAGCAAAAGAGCCCGCTATGGGGTGAAGGTCTACAAATTATGCGACTGAGCCACAGGGTACACATATTCATTCATAGTGTACGAAGGGAAGGACACCCAGCTGCAGCCCCATAATTGTCCGGACTACTTGGGATCCAGCGGGAAAGTTGTTGGGGACCTCATATACCCCCTACTAGATAAAGGCTACCACCTGTATGTAGACAACTTCTACACATCTCTGCCCCTGTTCCACAACCTTCACCGGAAGAAGACGCCAGCATGTGGCACTGTAAAAAGGAATCGGAAGGGCTTTCCTCACAGTCTTGTGAATAAGAAGCTGCGAAAAGGATTAACCGCAAGTCTGCAAAACAAGGAGATTCTGGCAGTGAAGTGGAGGGACAGAAGGGATGTATATATGTTGTCTTCTATCCACAATGATACGTTCCTGGAAATCCCCAGAAGGAATGGCCCCATAAAAAATACAAAATGCATTTATGAATATAATTTGTTCATGGGGGGGGTCGACTTCAACGACCAAATGATGGAACCATACCTTGCCACAAGACGGACATACCATTGGTACAAAAAAGTAGCAATTTATTTTTTTCAATTGGCCATTTACAATTCCTATGTCATTTACCGCAACTCCACCCAAAACCCCAAACGCTTCTTTGGCTACCAGGAGGAAGTTTTCACTGCCCTTATTTTCCTGAACGGCCCACCAGAAAATATCCGATCAGATGTTGTTAGTCGACTCTCTGAGCGCCACTTTCCCAATAAAATCCCTCCCAAACCAACAGGCCAAAGACGTCAAAAAAGATGTAAGGTGTGTACCAGAGCAGGAGTCAGAAAAGACACATCTTATTATTGTGCACAATGTCCTTCCCAACCAGACCTCTGCATAGTTTTCGCTGTTACCATACTTCAATAAATCTTTAGTGAAGTATGGTAAACATAATTCTCAGTTCCTGCCTTCATACATCTTCACACCCCTTATGCCACTGCCTGCTCTGTAACTGACCCTGGCTTGTTATTCAACCACTCTTATGCCTGCCGATTCTGTACATACCGCTGCCTGATCTGGAACTGACCCTGGACTGTTATTCGACCATGCTTCTGCCTAACGATTCTGTACATACCTCTGCCTGATCTGGAACTGACCCTGGACTGTTGTTCGACCATGCTTCTGCCTAACGATTCTGTACATACCTCTGCCTAATCTGGAACTGACCTTGGACTGTTTGACCACAATATTTGCCTGCCTCTTGGACTGATCTTGTATTCTGCAACTGGACTAGTGGGATTCAACACGGGGTCTCACATATGTGAGGGGCTCCAGTATAGTTTTTCTGGATGAAGAAAACAATTTTCTTTGTTTTCTTATTCCTAGATTAGGGTCTGGAGACTCGGAGGCTTCAAAGAGATTTGGGTGGGAGAAGCCTCTACCCCTATCCCCATTCTGTCCTGAATGAGGCTCTACTTCTGTCTGCTGCCTGTAGGACTTACTGCCATCATGCCGCACTGACCACACCACATGGACCTGCCTACTACCAGGACCAATATTTTTCCCACTGCTGACAATATCTCTGCACTGACCCTGGACTGTATATGGACAGTATCCCTGCCTGCTGCCTGAAAAATTGTGTTCGCTGTTGCTGACCAAGTCCCTGCCTGCTGCCTGGACCAGTGATATCCTCCTGTAGACAACTGCGCTTCTAAAACCACAGGTCATCTTTTCTTTACCCTTTGCTCAGCATAATGTATTTGGGGGTGTAATTCTTGGTATGTGCAGGCTATGTGTCCCTGGTACACCCGACGGTGTTCCTTGCATGTTGCGCCTCTGTATGTGGCCAGGCTGTGTAAACGTCTCACACATGTGGTATTGCCATACTCAGGAGGAGTAGTAGAATGTATTTTGGGGTGTTATTTTTGCTATGTAAATGCTATGTGTTGGAAATATCTTATAAACGGACAACTTTGTGTAAAAAAAATGCTTTTTCATTTTTTTCCCACATTTTCCAAAAACTTCTGGGGAAAAAATGAACCATTCAAAAGACTCATTATGCCTCATAGATTATACGTTGGGGTGTTAGCTTTCCAAAATGGGGTCATTTTCTGGACGTTTCCATTGTCCTGGTGTTCCAGGGCCTTCAAAACTGTAATAGGCGATTGAGAAATGAAATGTGTAATTTATGCTCCTAGAATGCCTGAAGGTGCTACTTCAATGTTAGGCCTCTGTATGTGGTCAGGCTGTGTAAAAGTCTCACACATGTGGTATCGTTATACTCAGGAGGAGTAGGAGAATGTATTTTGGGGTGTTATATTTGCTACATAAATGCTATGTGTTTGAAATATCTTATAAACCGACAACTTTGTGTAAAAAAAAAGCATTTTCATTTTTTTCCACATTTTCCAAAAACTTCTGGAAAAAAATTAACAATTCAAAAGACTCATTATGCCTCATAGATTACACATTGGGGTGTTAGCTTTCCAGAATGAGGTCATTTTCTGGACGTTTCCATTGTCCTGGTGTTTCAGGGCCTTCAAAAATGTAATAGGTGGTTGAGAAATGGAATGTGTAATTTATGCTCCTAGAATGCCTGAAGGTGCTACATCAATATTAGGCCTCTGTATGTGGTCAGGCTGTGTAAAAGTCTCACACATGTGGTATCGTTATACTCAGGAGGAGTAGGAGAATGTATTTTGGGGTGTTATTTTTGCTATATAAATGCTATGTGTTGGAAATATCTTATAAACGGACAACTTTGTGTAAAAAAAAATGCGTTTTTATTTTTTTCCACATTTTCCAAAAACTTCAGGAAAAAAATGAACCATTCAAAAGACTCATTATGCCTCATAGATTATACATTGGGGCGTTAGCTTTCCATTGTCCTGGTGTTCCAGGGCCTTCAAAACTGTAATAGGTGGTTGAGAAATGAAATGTGTAATTTATGCTCCTAGAATGCCTGAAGGTGCTACTTCACAATTAGGCCTCTGTATGTGGTCAGGCTGTGTAAAAGTCTCACATATGTGATATCGTTATACTCAGGAGGAGTAGGAGGATGTATTTTGGGGTGTTATTTGTGGTATGCACATTCCGTGTGGGAGAAATAAGCTATTACAATGACAATTTTGTGAAAAAAATAGAAAATAAATCATAATATTGCAAAGAATTGTGGGAAAAAATGACAACTTCAAATAACTCACCATGCCTCTTACTAAATACATTGGAATGTCTACTTTCCAAAAAGGGGTCATTTGGGGGGCATTTGTACTTTTCTGGCTTGTTAGGGTCTCAAGAATTGAGATAGGCCTTAGTACATCAGATGTGATCTTTTTTTGCAAATCTTTATGATTTGCACCATAGCTTGTAGACTCTATAAATTTCACACAGATCATATAATATGCAATAATTTGGGTTATTTTTACCAAACATGTGTAGTAGTATAAATTGTGGCCAAAATTTATGAAGAAAAATTGCTAATTTGCAAATATTTATCACAGAAACAAAGAAAAATTCATTTTTTTTCAAAGTTTTCGGTCTTTTTTCATTTATAGCGCAGAAAATAAAAAACCAAGAGGTGATCAAATATCACCAAAAGAAAGCTCTATTGGTATGAAGAAAAGGACAAAAAAAACATTTGGTTACAGTGTTGCATGACTGAGTAATTGTCATTCAAAGTGTGAGAGCACTGAAAGCTGAAAATTGGTCTGGGCAGGAGGGGGGTTTAAGTGCCCAGTAAGCAAGTGGTTAACCTAGATACTGGGGGGTCCATGACCGGAGGAGACGATCACTTTTTGAGAAGGCTTTCCTCAAAGGGGTAACGCACCGCCATGTTTTTGGGGACCGAAAAGGTCCGTTGCGACAACCCCATTCCATGTAGATGGATTTGTCAAAATAAGTCAAATACGGGAACACCTTAGGTGAATGCGCTGGCTTGTGGGACCCAAAAGGGACCGGTACATCAGCAGAGGAATCCGCTGGCTCCTGAATCTTCCGGGTATCATGCACAGCTGTAATAAGTGCTCCAACAAGAGCCTTGTCGCGCCCGGACCTGGATGGGGAATCATCCTCACTGTCCGAACGGTCCTGGTCAGTCATGTCTGATAGGTCAGAGCAGGGGTCTCCAGCCACAGCAGGGCCCGAGTCTGCATCAGAGCTCTCCCCAGAGGACGGGGGGCTGGGGCCTCTTACGTGCACCTTTCCTGCCACGTGCTGCCTCTATATTAGCAACATAGGAGTCAAGGAATGCCGTCAGGGTGTCCATGCACACCGCACTAACCGCAGGTGACCCGGTTGCTATAGCCTGGATTTCGAGAGAAGAAACACCAGTTTCTGAAGCCATGCTGACCCTATCCTGTCTGCCACCTGCAAGGGGACTTAGGACAGTGAGGGTGCCACCCCCCTGCTGCCGCCGCATGGAGGAAGTGGGGGGGTGCTTAGCGCTAGACTCACCACCCTGGGGCATTCTGTGAATGCCAACAATAGTGCCTGTAGTCCCTAGGAGGTTCCCAGATGCAGAGAGGAGAAAAAACTGTGTCAGCAGCAGCAGCTCCAACTGCGGTGCAACAATCTGCAGAACAGCTTCAGCGTTCAGCACAGAGCCATCCAGTGTCCCACACACACAGTGGATACAGGAAGCAACAAAAGAAAGCACATGTTATGCTGTCACAAGAGGCCAGCGGTGAAGAAAGCATTCAGGCTTTCACAAAATGGCCGCCAATGTAATCAATAGGAATCCTAAGGAAAATGGCTGCTGAAGCTCCCAGGGGAATCCAAGCTTTCACAAATCCAAGATGACCGCCGGAATTGCACCATGTGGTGAACAGAGCAAAAATAAAAATGAGCTGCCTGCTGACAGACAGACAACCTCCACAAAACCTGCTTTTTTTGGACTCCCAGACCTGGACCAGGACTGCACAGCAACTGCACAGAGGCCCCGCAGGTGAGAAACAGCGACCCCACACACACACATACACCGCCCGCAGCGCATGCAGACATCCCCCTCAGAGGGGGAAGGAGGCGTAATAAGGACTTGGGAGAGAAGATAAGGAGGTGAGGTGGCCCCTGCTCGACAAGAAAAGAGCCCATCACGCCCTTCTGGGAGAGAGTCGCTTAGCCTCAGATAAGAATGTAAGATTCTTATGGTCAGTAAGAATAAGAACGGGCACAGTGGTACCTTCAAGGAGATGTCTCCATTCTTTCAGGGCTAAAATGGTCGCCAAAAGCTCTCTGTCACCAATCTCATAATTGCATTCAGCAGATGACAATTTCTTGGAAAAGTAACCACACGGATACCTAGTTAGGACGTTGAGACAGAAGGGCGCCAACTCCAGGCTCAGAAGCATCAACTTCTAGGATAAAAGGCAACGTAGGATCAGGATGTGCCAACACAGGAGCAGAAACAAAGGCAGACTTGAGAGTCTCAAAGGCCTTAATGGACTCCGGAGACCAACTCTGTGGGTTACCGTCCTTTCTGGTTATATCAGTCAGAGGCTTGACCAGAGACGAGAAGTTACAAATAAACTTCCGATAGTAGTTGGCCCAGGAAATGCTGCAGAGGACGTAAACCCACGGGTCGAGGCCACTTTAGGACTGCTGATTTTTTCTCTGGATCCATCGAAAAACCAGCAGTGGAAACGACATAATCCAGGAATGTAACCTGTTCACGATGGAACTCGCACTTCTCCAGTTTACAATAGAGATTGTTCTCCCTTAGTTTCTGAAGTACATGACAGACATCTGTGTGGTGGCTCTCCAGGGACTTGGAAAATATGAGGATATCATCGAAATAAACTACCACACACAATTGCAACAAATCTCAGAGGACATCGTTAATAAATTCCTGGAAAACTGCCGGGGCGTTACAAAGGCCAAAAGCCATTACCAGGTATTCATAATGGCCTGTTCTGGTATTAAACGCAGTTTTCCACTCGTCGCCCTCCTTAATGCGCACGAGATTGTATGCCCCTCTCAGGTCAAGCTTTGTGAAAACCGTTGCTCCCTTGAGGCGGTCAAATAATTCTGTAATCAATGGAATCGGGTAGGCATTCTTAATCGTGACACGATTGAGACCCCTATAATCTATACAAGGTCACAGTTCACCACTCTTCTTTTTCACAAAGAAGAAACCAGCACCAGCAGGAGACGAGGACTTGTGGATGAAACCTCGAGAAAGTGCGTCAGCAACATACTCCTCCATGGCCTTATCCTCCAAGACCGACAAAGGGTAAACCCGGCCACGAGGAGGTATAGCACCAGGTTGAAGGTCAATTGCGCAATCATAAGGCCAGTGTGGAGGCAAACTACCGGCTTGACCTTTATCAAAGACATCACCAAAATCACGGTACTCCTCCGGCAGGGAGGGGAGTGAAGCAATGCACAGGACCTTGGATACCCTCAGGAAGCATGTCTCACTGCATTGTGGTGACCAGGAGAGAACCTTAGCACGGAGCCAATCAAAAGAGGGGTTGTGCCTCTGTAACCAAGGATAACCAATAACCAGCGGAAATCTGGGTGAGGAAATAACTTGGAATTGGATTATCTCATGGTGAAGAGCCCCTACGGCCATGGACAACGGAACCGTCTCATGAGTCACATAGGCAGGCTGTAAAGGTCTCCTGTCAAGAGCCTCAATGGCAAGTGGAGTGCCACGCAGCTGCAGCGGAATCGAGTGCTGTGAAACAAATGCAGCATCAATGAACAGGCCTGCAGCCCCAGAGTCAATTAGCGCCTGTATCTCGATGGACGACTCAGCCCAAGAAAGGGTGACCAAAACTAGGGGCTTATCCTTCTGGATAACTGGGGACGAAACAACGCCACCTAAGGTCTGTCCATGACAGGACCTCAAGGTTCGGGCGTTGCCTGGACGGGATGGACAAGACTTCAAAAAGTGACCTGCCTGGCCACAATAAAGGCACAATCTCTCCCTCCTCCTAAAGGCTCTCTCATCCGCAGAGAGACGCGTGAAGCCCAGGTGCATGGGTTCATCTTCATTGACTCTTGTCATAAACTAGAAGTGACCAGAACTGTGTGACTGCGACAGAGTGAACCAGACATAAATAGGTGAAAGTACGTTTATTAAAATAAATGTATATAAATGTGAATACACCACCAAAACAAACTGAGTGAACAAACCAAACAACCAAACAGTGAAGATAAACAAACAAACCAGCATACGTAGCAAAAGGGAGTACCAGAATCGTAGTCAAGCCAGGCCAGGGTCATAAATAGGAGGTCAGCAGATGGGGAGACAAGGAGAAAGGGAACAGGTTGCAGGATAAGGTTCCAGGGATGCAGGAATAGATAGGATCTGGTACAACAGGTTCAGGAGGCAGGATGCAGGAATCAAGGTTCAGGATCAGGTATCAGGTCTCAGGTATCAGGTAAACAGGCTGCAGGTCAGGGCACAAGGACAATACCAGGGCAAGGTGTGTGTGCACTTGCCGGGTATTTATACAATGGCTGCTATCAGTCATGTGACGCCTGACTGCAGAAGGTAATACCTGCTCCACACTGCCAGGATCCCTCGGACACCAGTACTGCGGACCAAAGATTACATAATTCCAGCAGGGAAAAGCTCTTCTGACAGCTCCAAACTGCCAGGAGACACCTGCTGGTGGATCTCAGTACTGCATGCCAAATGATCGATATTACCAGCGGAGGGAACCTTTCCTGACAGTACCCCCCCCTCGAAGGAGCGACCTCTGGACGCTCCAACTAGCAGTTGCTGGGAAAAGTCCATTGCGTCAAGCTGGATAGCAGGCACAGGAACCTCAAGCTGAGTAGCAGGCACATCGAACTGGGCAACAGGCACATTAAGCGGAGCAGCAGGCAAATCAAGCTGGGCAGCAGTCAAATCAAGCTGGGCAGCAGGCACGGCACATCAAGCTGGGAAGCAGGCACGGGCACATCAAGCTGGGAAGCAGGCATGGGCACATCAGGTTGGGAAGCGGGCACTTCAAGCTGGGCAGCGGGCATGGGCACATCAGGTTGGGAAGCAGGCACTTCAAGCTGGGCAGCAGGCACGGGCACATCTTGCTGGGCAGCAGGCACATCAAGCTGGGTAGTGGGCACGGGCATATCAAGCTGGGCAGTGGGCACATCAAGCTGGTCATTGGGCACATCAAGCTGGTCAGCGGGCACATCAAGTTGGAAAGCAGGCACATCAAGCTGGGCAGCAGACAGAAGCACATCGGACAGGGAAGCTGGCCCATCGGACCAGGAAGCTGGCACATCGGACTGGAAGGCAGGCAGCGGCACGTCAGGCTGGAAGGCAGGCAGTGGCACGTCAGGCTGGAAGGCAGGCACTGGGACGTCAGGCACATCAGACTGGAAGGCCGGGACATCAGACTGGAAGGCATCGGACTGGAAGGCCGGAACATCAGACTGGAAGGCATTCGGACTGGAAGGCCGGGACATCAGACTGGAAGGCATTCGGACTGGAAGGCCGGGACATCAGACTGGAAGGCATTGGACTGGAAGGCCGGGACATCAGACTGGAAGGCATCGGACTGGAAGGCCGGGACATCAGACTGGAAGGCATCGGACTGGAAAGCCGGAACATCAGACTGGAAGGCATCGGACTGGAAAGCCGGGACATCAGACTGGAAGGCATCGGACTGGAAAGCCGGGACATCAGACTGGAAGGCATCGGACTGGAAAGCCGGGACATCAGACTGGAAGGCATCGGACTGGAAAGCCGGGACATCAGACTGGAAGGCATCGGACTGGAAAGCCGGGACATTAGACTGGAAGGCATCGGACTGGAAAGCCGGGACATCAGACTGGAAGGCATCAGACTGGAAAGCCGGGACATCAGACTGGAAGGCATCAGACTGGAAAGCTGGGACATCAGACTGGAAGGCTGGGACATCAGACTGGAAGGCATCGGGCTGGAACTCTGGCTCTGGCACTCCAGGCTGGAACTCTGGCTCTGGCACTCCGAGCTGGAACTCTGGCTCTGGCACTCCGGGCTGGAACTCTGGCTCTGGCACTCCGGGCTGGAACTCTGGCTCTGGCACTCCGGGCTGGAACTCTGGCACTGGCACTCCGGGCTGGAGCTCTGGCACACTCCGGGCTGGAGCTCTGGCTCTGGCACTCCGGGCTGGGACATATTGGTGGGTGTGGAGGCAGGTTGGGTTAATGGTAGGATCATTTTGGTTGGGAAAAACTTTTGTTTTTTCTTTGGCTTAGCCACTGAAGCTCTGTAGATGACTGCAGGGCTGTAGGTAAGGAGTGCAGCAGACTGGAAAAGAGGATTGTGATATGGTAGAGAAAAGGTAACAGTAGCTGGGGGAAGATCTTTTGGGTTTGTAGGCAGCGGAGAGGAGGCAGGTGGGTTGAATGCAGGGTAAGTACAGGGAGCAGAGACTGGATATGAGGATTTGGTTGGGAGCAGCGTGTACTGGGCTGCAACTGAGGTTGACATGGCTGATGGGGAAACATACATTTGGGTAGGCTCATATCTGATGGCAGAGGTGGTTTGTTTGGCTGGGGCTCGGTGCTGTTCGTGTATATGGAGGGCATTAGTGAGGCGCACAGGACGTACAGCGGTACGTCGTGGCTCCGGTACGATTAGCAATTTCGGCAACGGATGGCGGTCCGACCATCATTTCGCTGGGACCACAAGGACATTAGCTTTTGGATGAAGTTGATGACGGCGGCGAGGGCTCCTAGCCAGTTTTTTCAGATAGGGGTCGGAGGTTCAGCAACCTCAGGACAACCGACTGAAAAGCGGTGGGGTTATTGCTGGCAGTTCAACGAGGGCACGCTTAAGTTTGGATAGAACTGTCGTTTCAAGCACATGTGCTTTGGTTGTGGGGGTTCACACGCATTTTCAAAATGCTTTAAGAAAGGAAAAAGGTGTCCTGGAGATTCTGTTAACAAAAGGGACGACTCTGGTGCGGGTGGAAAGGATGCAACCTTTCCTCAATAGATAGCCCGACTGGGCGGGGGTGCAATTGTTGGAGGCGGGGTTTACTTCAGGATTCAGGATTCCTTGTTCGTTGACGTCGGCACCACCCTTGGCCAAAAATTTTAAGTCGGCCCTGCTGTATTCGACGGTGGTGACTGAAAAGTTGGGCAAAGAAGTCACGTTGGGACGCATGGCTGGCCATTTTCGGGAGGCGCCCCTCCCAAACTTGGTGGTCTCTCCGCTGGGGGTTGTCCCGAAAAAGGAGCCCAACAAGTTCAGGTTGATTCATCACCTGTCTTTCCCCAAAGGGGGTTCGGTTAACGATGTCATTGCGCCTGAGGAGTGTGCGGTAAAGTACACTTCCTTTGACACAGCTGTGTCGTGGGTCCGACGTTATGGCCAGGGGACATTGATGGCCAAGTCGGAAATCGAATCGGCTTTCCGACTCTTGGCGGTACACCCGGATAGCTTTAGACTCATCGGGTGCACCTAGAAAGGGGGGTTTTACGTGGACCGCTGTCTGCCCATGGGTTGTTCGATTTCATGTGCCCTCTTTGAGCAGTTCAGTTCCTTTTTGGAGTGGGCGGTTACGTGATGACATGCCTGGCATTCCTTTTTGGAGTGGGCGGTTACGTGATGACATGCCTGGCCACAATAAAGGCACAATCTCTCTCTCCTAAAGGCTCTCTCATCCACAGAGAGACGCGTGAAGCCCAGGTGCAAGGGGGGTTTTATGTGGACCGCTGCCTGCCCATGGGTTGTTCGATTTCATTTGCCCTCTTTGAGCAGTTCAGTTCCTTTTTGGAGTGGGCGGTTAGGTGATGACATGTCTGGCATTCCTTTTTGGAGTTAGGTGATGACATTTTTGGAGTTAGGTGAGGACCCCCCAAGATAAACCACCCCCCGTCCATTACTATAGACCCCCCAGGACAAACCCCCCCTCCATTAGTATAGACCACCCAGAACAAATCACCCCCCTCCATTAGTATAGACCCCCCAGGACAAACCACCCCCCCTCCATTAGTATAGACCCCCCAGGACAAACCACCCCTACATTATTATAGACCCCCCAGGACAAACCACCCCCCTCCATTAGTACAGACCCCCCAGGACAAACCACCCCCCCTCCATTAGTACAGACCCCCCAGGACAAACCACCCCCTCCAATAGTACAGACCCCCCAGGACAAATCACCCCCCTTTGTTAGTATAGACCCCCAGGACAAACCCCCCTCCATTAGTATAGACTCCCCCAGGACAAACCCCCCTCTCCATTAGTATAGACCCCCCCAGGACAACCCACCCTCCATTCATATAGACCCCCAGGACAAACCACCCCCTCCATTAGTATAGACCCCCCAGGACAAACCGCCCCCCTCCATTAGTATAGACCACCCAGAACAAATCACCCCCCCCTCCATTAGTATAGACCCCCCAGGACAACCCACCCTCCATTCATATAGACCCCTAGGACAAACCACCCCCTCCATTAGTATAGACCCCCCAGGACAAACCACACCCTCTCCATTAGTATAGACCCCCAGGACAAATCACCCCCCCCTCCATTAGTATAGACCCCCCAGGACAAACCCCCCTCCATTAGTATAGACCCTGGGACAAACCACCCCCCTCCATTAGTATAGACCCCCCAGGACAAACCACCCCCCTACGTTAGTATAGATATGCACACAGAGACACAGCCACTCCGCTCTCTGCTCTCCTCCTCTGACAGGAAAAGGGAGGGGGGATGGGCTTTGGTTAGAATCAAAGCGGTGGCGGTGTTCTGGCAGATAGTGTCCTGCCATCATATAGTGTCATGCGCAGTACGGGGCAGAAGAAGCTTTGGAAAATCTCAGAAGATGAACAGCGCCTGCACCGTGAGTGGATGTGGTAGCCCCACCATCCAAGCGGACATAGGGCTGGGAAAATTAGAGGGCCCCTCACGGGCGAGCTTCGCTCGCCACGCTTCGGGCTCGGCCTCGCTGCACTCAGCTCTTTTATATTCCTACTATATGTCCACTTGGATGGTGGGGATAGAACCTGAACTCACGGCGCAGGTGCTGTTCATCCTCTGCTATTTTCGGAATCTGTGTGTGCTGTGTACTGCGCATGCGCAGTACACAGCGGACACTATCCGATGGGGGACCATATTTGATAGGACACCGGCCCCCCATGCACCCCGCCTAGGAGCGGCCCTGATTTCCCAGGCCTATGAAGTAATTAGATGAGCAATATACTGTAATTCTGCTTGAGCTAATCAGCCGAATAATTATACAGAAACTTAAATATCTTAATGATTCTGAAACATGTCAAGGTTACATTGGCTGTAATGGGGAAATGGACTGTGTCCTCAGCCATGTCATGGATATAATGAGGTCACACCTTTATGTGTTCTCATATAACAATTTACGAAAAAAAAATTCAATAAAAAGCTTTAAGAAATAGAAATAGCTTCAAAGTATTATAAATAGACATGTCCACCTAATGGAGCACATGGTTCTTTATCCAAAAGTGTGAAATGGTAACAATGCCAATGGGCATTAAAAAAAAAAAGCAGAAGAATAACCTTTATAAATGTTTTATAAATCGGACAAAGGCTGAAAAAGAGTGACCTTAAAATTGTGATAAATTATGCAAAAGAAACCCTTTTATTGAATGAGAAATTTAATTAAATGTTAATAAGTAGCTTATTAAAAGTTGTATAGAGTGCACTGAGTCTTTGAGTCATACCTAAAGAAGAATTCCACGTATGGTATATTTTTACATGTAACTTTGCATATGCCATACCTGTGGGATCCGTCTAGAAGCTGGAAATCACTGTAGTAGACATTGCTTCTACACCACTACTACATGGATCTCCACTACCTTCCGAGTCCCATGCCTACCTCTTATATAGTGATCTCCACGAGCCTCTTGGTCCCATGTCCACCACTACTACCATGATATCTAAGAGCTTTTGCATCCCGTGCCTATCTCTACTGCAAGGATATTCACTATCTTCCGCATCCTGTGCCTAAAGCTACTACAGTGACCTCCACTAGTTTCTAAGTCCCATGTCCACCACTACTACAATGACCTCTACTAGCTTCTGAGTCCCATGTCCACCACTACTACAGTGATCTCCACTAGCTTCTGAGTCCCATGTCCACCACCACTACTACAGTGATCTCTACTAGCTTCTGAGTCCCATGTCCACCACTACTACAGTGAGCTCCACTAGCTTCTGAGTCCCATGTCCACCACTACTACAGTGAGCTCCACTAGCTTCTGAGTCCCATGCCCACCACTATTACAGTGATCTCTACTAGCTTCTGAGTCCCATATCCACCACTACTACCATGATATCTAAGAGCTTCTGCATCCCGTGCCTATCTCTACTGCAAGGATATTCACTAGCTTCCGCATCCTGTGCCTAAAGCTACTACAGTGACCTCCACTAGCTTCTGAGTCCCATGTCCAACACTACAACAGTGATCTCTACTAGCTTCTGAGTCCCATGTCCACCACTACTACAGCGATCTCTACTAGCTTCTGGGTCCCATGCCTACCACTACTACAGTGATCTTGTCAGGGAAATGCTGGCCAGCACATGCACACTAGGATCCGCGCGATGCAAACGCCTATGCGCATGTGCCCCTTTAACATTGGTGCCAAATGGCATATATAAGGATGACAATTGCCATCTGATCTGAAGTCTTCCCCTCTTGTTGACCTGGCTTTCCTGACCATCCTGATTATCTCCAAACCTGACCCCGGCTTGTCCTGACTCTAATTCTGCTACATCTGCTTGATCTTCTGCTGCCAAACCTCACCTGAACTTTAATTTTTTTTTGCCTGATGTCTTTGATGTATCTGCCTTCCCGTGTATGACCTGGCTTGTCTGATGCTGCACCCGTCTTCTCATACCCCACCAGCCTGCTTCATCTCTCCATCCGCAGTACACCTGCATCCACCACGTTGCTACATCTGCAGCCAACCAGCATCTGCTGCTACTGCTATTACTTGCTTCTCCTATCTACCCACTAACAGAGAACACTGCAGGCACTCCTACCTCCCCACGCTCTCACAACCGCTATTGCAAACTCAGTGGCCCTTGAACTGGGGCTGTACGAGAGGCCTTCCTCTGCTCATCAGGCTCTATCTGAAGGTACGTGACAGATCTCCACTAGCTTCTGGGTCCCATACCTACCACTACCATAGTGATTTCCACTAGCTTCTGGATCCCATGTCTACCACTACTATAGGGATCTCCACTAGCTTCTGGGTCCCATGCCTACCACTACTATAGTGATCTCCACTAGCTTCTGGGTCCCATGCCTACCACTACTATAGTGATCTCCACTAGCTTCTGGGTCCCATGCCTACCACTAATATAGTGCTCTCTACTAGGTTATGAGCCCCATGTCTACCCCTACTACAGTGTTCTCTACTAGCTTCTGACTCCCGTGGCTATTTTTTTTCATATATATGTTTTATTCAACTAACTTTATTGTTATTAGAGGGAGGCTGAGCAACCGCCCACATTCTGGAGCATTGAACAGCAGAGTATAGCAGGTAAGTATTGGTACAGATTAATTTCCACCCTAGACAAATCAGCAATTAACTCATGAAGTATGGGGTAAGAGGGGACCCCATTGCATGGATAAAATTAACTAGGGGGAGGGGCAGCATTCCTGAAGCTGGGTTATAGAGGTGGCAATAGTATGATTTCAATATCTTTATAATATGTTTATTTGCATACTGATTTATATTTAAATTCTATTGTAATACTATTAATAATAAATTAATAATATTTTTATATATATAAAAAAATCTGAATATACATTTTTGTCTCTGGAAACTGCGTAAAAAAGGGTTTTTCTGTTTTTCTCAGTTTCAAGGCCACCTGTACTCAACGAGAGAGATCAGCTTCTTTCACAAAGAAATGCTTTTTTACTGGAAATTGTTTATTTGTGTGTGTATGTATTTATTTATTCATTTGTTCCATGTTTCTGTTTACCCAACATCATTTGAAGGAGAAGGCAGATTTTGGATCTGCAAGGCCAGGCTGAAATTCGCTCTTTCCGTAAATCTCCATTTCAGCATTTGTTTTTCTTGCATTTTATATGGGAATTGATCAGATGATGATTTTTCTTGAGTATGAGTCGGTAAAAAAATTCTTAATGTCTTTATGGACATATCCAGTGCATAATTTAAGATTTGAGTTCAGTTGATCGATACACTAGATTAATTTATATCGTAAAGAGCCAAGGTCACTGCTTATTAAGTTTTAGTTTTAACCAGTTGTGGACAGAAGACTTGATAACATGCCCCCCCTCCCCCCCAAAAAAAATTCATAGCAGTAAACAAAACATGTGTAGTATGACCTCTTCTTTTGCCTCGTTGCTACTCCCTCCCCACTTCTCTAGTACTTGCTGGCAATTAATGGCTGTCATTTTGACAGCCGGGAATTGCCACAGTGTGTTTCACATGCTTAAAAAAAAAAATTTAAGGTTTGAGTTCAGTTGATTGATACACTAGATTAATATGTATCCTAAAGAGCAGAGGTTGTTGAGTTTTAGGTTTAACCAGTTGTGGACATAAAATGTGTTAACATGCTCTCCCCAAAAATGTATAACAGTATGCAAAACCTGTTCTTTTGCCCTGCTGCTACTCCACTCTTCCTTCCTTTGCACTTGCTGGCAATTCCCAGCTGACATTTTGACAGATGGTAATTGCCACAGGGTGTATCACATGTCCAAAAAAAACTCATAGCAGTACACAGTATTATGCCCAGTTTTTTTGCCCTGTTGCCACTCTCCCCACCCTTCCCTTGCACTTGCCTGAAATTACCAACTGTAATTTTGACAGCCAGGAATCGCCACAGTAGGGATCATATCTTAAGGGTGTAAAATCGGGTGCAATTCTGCATAGAAGCCAATCAGCTTCCAGGTTTTATCTCCAAAGCTTAATTGAACAAGCTGATGTTAGAAGCTGATTGGCTACCACGCACAGCTACACCAGAGTGCTCCAAATTTAGTAAATGTACCCCAGTGTGTTTGTCACATTCTGCCCCCCCCCCCCACCAAAAAAAAAAACCTCAAAACCTCATAGCAATACGCAGAATGTGTGGAGTATGCCCCATTCATTTGCTGTGTTGCCACTTGTTCTGTTCCTTCCATTTTACCTGCCAGCAATTACAGGCTGTCATTTTGACAGTCAGGAATTGCCACAAGGCAAGTTTCACAATCTCAACTCTTCTCATCCTTTTTAGTCAGCATGATAATACCCATTAAAATCCCACTGCACTCAAAAGTCACAAAAAAAAACACCATTATTCTCAGTCATATCTTCCAGTACATTTTGCTAAAAGATTGAAATTTTGCCAAAACTTCCCAATTTTTGCTTATACTTCAAGGAAATAAAACCTCTCAGCTTTGCTCATTCTTATTATTTAGCACAGGAGAAGTAGTGCCATATCAATGACTTTTCCAAGTAAAATTCCAAGAAATAAATTGAATTAGCTTCATACTATCCGGATCTGCAGATATTTTATGAAGCCTTTTTTCCCATTTGGGTTCCCCAAACAAGCCATGGCAAGTCTGTGTTATATAAACTCACCGGCTACTTTACTGTATTAGGCACACATGTTCAATTGCTTGGTAACACAAATTGCTAATCAGCCAATCACGCAGAAACTCAATGCATTTACGCTTCCAGACGTGGTGAAGCCGACTTGCTGAAGTTCAAAGCGAGCATCAGAATGGGGAAGAAAAGGGACTTAGGTGACTTTGAACGTGGCATGGTTGTTGGTGACAGGCGGGCTGGTCTGAGTATTTTGGGGATTTTTGGGTTTACAGAGAATGGTGGGAAAAATCCAGTGAGCGGCAGTTGTGTGGAGGAAAATGCATGGATCCATCCTGCCTTGTATCACCGGTTCAGGCTGGTGGTGGTGTAATGGTGTGGGGTGGATATTTTCTTGGCACACTTTGGTACCAATTGAGCATCATTTAAATGCTGTGGCCTACCTGAGTATTGTTGCTGAGCATGTCCATCTCTTTATGACTACAGTGTCCCCATCTTCTGATCTTCCAGTAGGATAATTCACCATGCCACAAAGCTCCAATCATCTCACGACTGGAAAATGAGGTCACTGTCCTCCAATGGCCTCCACACTCACCACATCTCATCCAATAGAGCACTTTTGGGTTTAGGTGGAATGTAAGATTGGCATCATGGATGTGCAGCCGACAAATCTGCACCAACTGTGTGATGCTATCATGACTGCTGAGGTACAATGGGCCTAGGTCCCACTTAACGTAACACAATGGGATCAAATCCCCCACCACCCTTGCCCTTTACCCCATTAACTAAGACACTTACAACCATTAAATTGGAAAGGGCAAGGCCACAGCTTTATTAAATTCCAACACATAACATGTGAACATATTTAACCAGTGCCAGTCACAGTCGTACTATGAGCACTCAACCAAAAGAGGGAAGTGGGGCCTGTCATTACCATAAGTTCTGCACAGACAGTCTACTTCCAATTTTCCATCAAGGGCATAGCCCATTACTGCAACTTTAACTGCTGGCAAGGTCAAGAAAACCGCAGCAAGCTGTGACATACCATAAGAGAGGAAAAAGGGGGCAGGAGGGTGGGCAGCTCTTCCAACCGATTCTTCCAAAAGACCCATAATTCCCTGGGGCACACGTTCCCTGACCTCAGGCCCATCCCATCCCCCATGTTTCAACCAATCGTTCCCCTTGTCTGGCACCTAGCAATGCCCCCATCAGTCAAGGCTCTCTAGGGAGGGGGCCCAAGAGGCCTTCATGTCACTATGGGGCAAAATCTCTGAGGAATGTTTTCAACACCTTGTTGTATCTATGCCATGAAGAATATAGGCAAAAGAGGGGCCAACCCGGTACTAGCAAGATGGACCTAATAAAGTGGCCGGTGAGTGTATATCCAGTGTGTGAAGAGAAGTCTGTGGAGCTGTTTTTATTTTCTGATTCTGATTTATCCTACTGCTGTTGGAGTAGCAACAGGCTTTGGAAAGTAGTTGGCTGGTAGTTGAGTCATCATCAGTTTTCTCAAGCAATGATGCTTAAAGCATAATCAGACCTTGACACGCTCTAATAGCTGAGCCATCTGTCTTTGTTGATCTCTTGTTGATAAAGTTCCAGCAAGCTGTAGACTGGTCATCTGTTGGTCTCTCGAAGGACTGGGCAAGCAGATGAGTGTCAGTTGGTACATTCATCTATGAGGCTTTGGCCTCATGCACGCGTTTTGCAAATGTGTTTCAGCGTGTTTAGCCGCATTTAGGCACATTGAGCCTTTGGATGTTCATTCATTCCATTGGCCAGAATAATCATTTATTCTGGCCATTGGAATGAATAAACACTCAAACTCTAAATGTGCCTAATGTTTACACGGGTTTAGGCACGTTCAATGTTTTTTTCTGCCCAAACCCTCCTCTCATGAATGTGTTGGTGATGCCTTTTTCTTTTTTTTCAGCCTCTAAACGCACCTCTTCTAATAAGCCTGTAAACACCTATGTGTGAATGGCCATATCTACACTCACTGGCCACTTTATTAGGTCCCCCTTGCTAGTAGCGGGTTGGACCCACTTTTGCCTTCATTCTTGGTGGCATAGATACAACAAAGTGTTGAAAATGTTCCTCAGAGATTTTGCTCCATAATGACATGATAGCATCACGCCGTTGCTGCAGATTTGTCGGCTGCACATCCATGATGCCAATATCCCATTCCACCACATACCAAAGGTGCTCCATTGGATAAAATGTGGTGAGTGTGGAGGCCATTGGAGTACAGTGACCTAATTTTCCAGTGGTGAGATGATTGGAGCTTTGTGACATGGTGCCTGCTGGAAGGAGCCATCAGAAGATGGGGACACTGTAGTCATAACAGGATGGACATGGTCAGCAACAATACTCAGGTAGGACATGGTGTATAAATATAAACCATGCTCAATTGGTACTAAGGGGCCCAAAGCGTGCTGAGAAAATATCCCCCACACCATCACACCCCCACCACCAGCCTGAACCAGTGATGCAAGGCAGGATGGATCCATGCGCGAAATTCTGACCCTACCATCTGAATGTCGCAGCTAAAATCCAGACTCATCAGACCAGGCAACGTTTTCCCAATCTTCTATTGTCCAATTTTGGAGATCCTGTGCCAACTGTAGCCTCAGTTTCCTGTTCTTAGCTGACAGGAGTGGGAAATCGGTGTGGTCTTCTGCTGCAGTAGCCCCTCTGCTCCAAGGTTTGATGTGTTGTGCATTCAGAGATGGTATTCTGCATACCTTGGGTGTAACGAGTGGTTATTTGAGTTACTGTGGTCTTTCTATCATCTGGAACCGGTCTGTCCATTCTCCTCCAATATCAACAAGGCATTTTCCTCCACACAACTGCTGCTCACTGGATATTTTCTCTTTTTCCCACCATTCTCTGTAAACCCCCGAGAGATGGCTGTGTGTGAAAATCCCAAAAATATTCAGACTGGCCCGTCTGCCACCAACAACCATGCCACCTTCAAAGTCACTTTCGATCCCCCTTCTTCCCCATTCTGATGCTCGGTTTGAACTTCAGCAAGTCGTCTTCACCGCGTCTAGATGCCTAAATGCATTGAGTTGCTGCCATGTGATTGGTTGATTGGCTTACCAAGCCATTGAACAGGTGTAAACTAATATATTGGCCGGTGAGTGTAGAAACACCAGAGGGCATGATCTAAGTATAGTATAAAGTAACCTTTATTGATAAACAGACAATGAGCCACTGACATGCAATAGAAATGCAAAGAGCCACGCCATACTAATGCCCTCTTGATAACACTTGCTAGTAAAGACAAAAACTGACATATAGGTGGGAAGCTCACAGTGTGCGGCAAAATCAGAAGACACCATTTCAGTCCAGGAGAGGAGCCGGACTGGAGGGGAGGCCGGAGGTCAGATTTTAATGTATTTTATCCAAACTAAAGATGGTACATAAAAGGATTTTCTACAAAATATTACATGGAGATACGGAAAGAAACATATTTCCTTTTTTTACACTAATTTATGCATTAATGTTCTGCTGGTGGCCATTTTTTCTTGTCCCCGGTGTAATGCATTTTTCTACTTGCTGGACGGCAAGACAGAGATTGCGAACCTTTCCTTCCAGCCAAAAAAAGACGACGGCTGGAAATCGCCAACCCCCCCAGGAAAGTGTTAAAAAAAAATCCATATTTAAACAGATCTTTGGCCTTAAAATAGTAACTTGTGACTCTTTTAAGGAAGAAGTGGAGCCGAGCACTTTGTGCCATATGGTGGGGAGCCGAGAGAATGGCGGGGGAAGAGCGTGCCGGTGTGACGGAGGACTTTCTTTTGTTTTATAACAGTGCGGCTGAAAAGCCGAGACTTTGTCACTGCGGGCTCGTTAGAAACATATGTTCCCTGTAAGACCATTCTATTTTATAAACGCCTAATCATTCTATTCAGGAACACCCGATACACCCACTGCTCCTTCAACAAAAAAAAAGTCAAAAAGTATAACAAAGAAAAACAAACAAACCTCCAAAAAATAGAAAAAATATAATAATTATTTTGTTTATGTGGTATATATATATATATATATATATATATATATATATATATATATATATATATGGAATATATATATATATAGTATCTCACAAAAGTAAGTACACACTCCTCACATTTTTGTAAATCTTTTCTATCTTTTCATGTCACAACACTGAAGAAATGACACTTGTCTACAATGTAAAGTAGTGAGTGTACAGCTTGTATAACAGTGTAAATTTGCTGTCCCTTTAAAATAACTCAACACACAGCCATTAATGTCTAAACCTCTGGCAACAAAAGTCAGTACACCCCTAAGTGAAAATGTTCCCATTGTGTCCAGGGAACTGTGGGGGGAGGGTGGTGCATCTTCGGCTAGCTATTCCCGAAAGTGGGTGCAGATACCTGGATTATACAGGTATCTGCACCCCCCTCCCCCCTGAAAGGTGCCAATTGTTGCACCGGAGGGGGGGAGGGTTCCGATGAGCGGAACTTCAACTTTAGGGTGGAGGTCTGCTTTAAGGCATCAGCATACCAAGACATTTTGGACAATGTGCCCAAATGGCCCCTTCCTATTCCAACATGACTGCGCACCAGTCAGTGGCGTAACTAGAACCTTCAGGGCCCCGATGCAGGAAACCATGGCGGCCCCCCCCCGACCTCCGGACAGGGCTCTTTTCTCCGAGCCCGATGGTGGAACACCAGGGCCCAGTCCCAAGTGGGTGGCTGCATATAAAGGAACCGATTTAAAAAACATCAATTACAGCCACTGTGCCCATCAAACGCCACCACTGTACCATCTAATGCCACCACTGTACCATCAAATGTCACTACTGTGCCCATCAAACTCTGCCGCTGTGCCCATCAAATGCCACCGCTGTGCCCATCAAATGCTGCCAGTGTACCCATCAAATGCTGCTACTGTGCCCATCAAATGCTGCCACTGTGAATCCCCACCGCCCGCTCACTGTCTGCCCGCCACTTACCCTGTCTTGGTGGGGCAGCGGGTAACGGCCATAAGCGGGGTCCTCCATGCAGCTACTGCCATCCTCATCTCCCGTCCTCTCCTACTGATGGGCGTCCAATAGCTGCACCTATCGTTTCAGCCAATCTGGTGATGGGTAAAAGACCCGCACACCTGATTGGTGAAGAGGTGGTTCAGTGTTAGGAAAGTGAATATTAATTCACTTTTCTAACACACCTGGGTAGACTGTGAGCGTCAAGCATGGCGCTCGCAGTTCACCTATTTTGAAGCCTATTAGAGCCCATGGCTCTAATCAGGTGCTGCAAAAACACCCCCCGCCGCTGTAATTCAGGCACCCGGCACCCCAAAAGGGACCAGACACCTAAATATGGGGGTGGCAGCGGTGGCCATGGATAGATTCATGCTATGCTATGCATGAATCTATCCATTGGTCATAGAGGGTGTGGAACCTGTGCACCCTTTTGGATGCACCGCCACTGATAAACACATGCACACACACATGCATACATACACATACATATATGAACACACACACACATACATACAAGCATGCTCACACACACACATACAAGCATGCTCACACGCACACATACAAGCATGCTCACACACACAAGCATGCTCACACACACACACGAGCATGCTCACACACACACACACAAGCATGCTCACACACACACACACATACATTAATGCTCACACACACACACACATACACATACATGCATGCTCACACACATACAAGCATTCTCACACACACACAAGCATGCTCACACACACACATACAAGCATGCTCACGCACACACATACAGGCATGCTCACACACACATACATGCATGCTCACACACACGCACACATGCATGCTCACACACACATGCATGCTCACACACACACACACACACACACATGCTCACACACACACACACATACAAGCATGCTCACACACACACACACACACATAGAAGCATGCTCACACACATAGAAGCATGCTCACACACACACGCACATATAAGCATGCTCACACACACACGCACATACAAGCATGCTCACACACACACAAGCATGCTCACACGCACACACAAGCATGCTCACACGCACATACAAGCATGCTCACACACACGCACATACAAGCATGCTCACACACACAAGCATGCTCACACACACGCACACATAAGCATGCTCACACACATACAAGCATGCTCACACACACATACAAGCATGCTCACACACATGCACATACAAGCATGCTCACACACATGCACATACAAGCATCCTCACACACACACACACACATACAAGCATGCTCACACACATACAAGCATGCTCACACACACACGCACATATAAGCATGCTCACACACACACGCACATACAAGCATGCTCACACACACACAAGCATGCTCACACGCACACACAAGCATGCTCACACGCACATACAAGCATGCTCACACACACGCACATACAAGCATGCTCACACACACAAGCATGCTCACACACACACACACGCACACATAAGCATGCTCACACACATACAAGCATGCTCACACACACATACAAGCATGCTCACACACATGCACATACAAGCATGCTCACACACACACACACACACACACACACACACACACACACACACACACACATACATAAAAGCATGTTCACACACACACACATACAAGCATGTTCACTCATACAAGCATGCTCACACACACATACAAACACAAATACAGTAGATAGTCTTATTAAAAAAAAACAGCAGACATTTACCTTTTGCTCTTCCTGCCGGGTACTGCACTCTAGGGGGAGACAAAGAGCACACACTGCTTTCACTAAACCTAATGTGAGGAGCTCCCGCACAGTGCCGATTTCAGTTCGACTGATGATCGGGGAGCTCCTCTCAGCCTCCCCTCCTATCGAAGAGTACAGGGGGCCCTCGGGCCCCCTGCAGCAAGGGGCCCGGTCGCCATGGCGATCTTGGCGACCCCTATAATTCCGCCACTGGCACCAGTACACAAAGAAAGGTCCATGAAGACATGGTTGAGCAAGTTTGGGGGGGAGGAACTTGACTGGCCTGCAGAGAGTCCTGACCTCAACCCGAAAGAACACCTTTGGGATGAATTAGAGAGGAGACCGCAAGCCAGGCCATCTCATCCAACATCAGTGCCTGACCTCACAAATGCGCTTCTGGAAGAATGGTCAAACATTCCCATAGACACACTCCTAAACCTTGTGGACAGCCTTCCCAGAAAAGTTGAAGCTGTTATAGCTGCAAAGGGTGGTCCAACTTAATATTGAACCCTACGGACTAAGACTGGGGTGCCATTAAATTTCATGCGTGTGTAGAGGCCAGCATCCCAATATTTTTGGCAATGTAGTGACCGTGCAGTCAGCTGTGATGTGGGGACCTGGAGCCTGGAGATCTGGGTGGGAGGAAATCTCCTGTCCTGGGACCAGAATTTGGGAAGAGTCAGCACACTGATTGCTCATGTGTGTGTGTGGGTCTTTTAGTAGAGTCAGGACCAAGGTTCTGGGCTTCACCCTACCGAGGAGTTCGGGTTTGCAAGGGAGAAGCCAGCGGAGTGCACAGTACAGTCTGAGCAGGACAAAGAGAGAGCTGCTTGATGCCCATACCTGGGAGATGGGTATTGTTGCACCTGGCAACGCTGCCACAGTTAAACCAGTTGCTGTGTCACAGCTTGAGACAAGGTCCAGCAGAGAGAACCCCATGGTATATGCAAGGAGATAGGCTGACCAGAGGCCAGGACTGTTGTGGTTGCTCATAGCAACACAGAGGAGGCCAGTCGGGATTTCTGTGTACCATGGGGTATGTCTAACCAGGATCATGGCAAATGGCTTCAGGAGGAACGTGTTGGAGAGGGCCAACAAAGCTCTCCTGGGAGAGTAAAAGTTGCGCCTGGAAGGAATGGGCTGCAGTGGAGACTTGGCTCAGCGTCTCCATAAAGGGACCCGTGCCTTCCTGAAAGCTGGGAATCACCAGGAGAGAAGCTCCCAGGGAAAAAGTCCTCCAGCGCCATGCCTGCAATGTGGACAACTGGGGCGCGGCATTTTTTTTCTTGTCCTGAGTTCCGGAATTTGACTGGAGATAATGTCACTGGGTGGAAGTCTTTTTATCTGTGGGCCCAGATTCCTGTTCAAATGTATTTTGCAGTCACCCCAGGCAACAAGGAGGAGTCTCCTGTTGCGCCTGCAGGGGTGCTAAGCCGCTGTAGATGCCTGCTTTCATTTCATCCCATGGCCACCAGGGAAAGTTGGCCAGTAAAAGTACAGAAGAGGACTGGTTCGGGAGATGACAAACCCAAATGAAGACTACTGCGGTGGGTAAGACTGTCCCCAAGAAATTGATGTCTGAAACGGCTGATCTTGTGTCGAAAAGGACTGGTTGTGAGGCTGTCCATGACCATGTGAGAGTGGTCTAAGTTAGTGGGACCACCGAATGTGCTCTTAACCGTTTGGCGCCTGCGCTCGCTATAGCTGAAAGAAGGCAACAGCGTAGGCTTGAAATGCTGGGAGAGCGCCCATGGACGTCCTCTTGTGCTTGCCAGGTGGTGCGATCTGTGATCCGGATTCCTCAGGACCTTGCCTGTTCACAGATTGGGGTAAATGGCCAAATATACATGATCACTAAAGTAAACAGAAGCCGGTTATCAGCTTTTGTTTTTCCTCCTCATGCTGATGGTGTGCGGGAAAAAGAAGGAATTAGTTAACCGACTTTTGCTATGGGGACATCGGTGCCCACCAGTGCCACCTACCAGTGCCCCTCGGTACTGCTAATATGTGCCATCAGTGTCACTTATCAGTTCCACCTATTAGTGCCCATCAGTGCCACCTACCAGTGCCCCTCGGTACTGCTAATATGTGCCATCAGTGTCACTTATCAGTTCCACCTATCAGTGCCCATCAGCATACAACTTTTTGAGATGGTCACAAAGGACACCTTTTATCAAAAGTATGTAGGCCTAGGACACACCCCTGCCCCGCTCCCTTAAAGGAGAATTATAAAAAAAAAAGGCAAATCCACAAGTGCGCTTTATTTATTTTTTTCCACTACTATTCCTTTTTATATTGGCTTTTAAAATGTACAAATGCAGCAATTTAGAATTTGGATGAAAGGTTTAGCACTGGGAAACACTTTATGAAAGAGAAATAGTGCATTTTATATACAACTATAGAGATCAGACCAACATGAGGGGCAAATGAGGAAAGAGGGACTTAGTTCCAAATCGGGGACAGTTGGGAGCTATGCATCAGTGCCACCTCATCACTGCCCATCAGTGCCACCTCATCACTGCCCATCAGTGCCGCCTATCAGTGCCCATCAGTGCCGCCTCATCGGTGCAGCCTATTAGTGCTCATCAGTGAAGGCGAAAAATTGCCTGTTTGCTACATTTTATTAAAAAAAAAAAAAAAAAAGTTTTTTGGGGGTTTTCAAAATTCTCAGTCCTTTTTTTTTTTTTTGTTTGTTTAGCAAAAAATAAAACCCCCAGTGGTGATTTAATACCACCAAAAGAAAGCTCTATTTCTGTGAAAAAAATAATAAAAATGTCATAAAAAACAGATGACAGTGCCCATCACAGTGCCAATCTGTGCCCAGCAGTAAAACCTGTCAGTACCTCATAATCAGTGCCACCAGTAAGTGCCCATTGCAGCCGCCTATAATTACCCATCAGCGCTGCATATCGGTGCCCATCAATTCTACATATCAGTGCCTCCTTATCAGTGCCAACCCATCAGTGTCCATCAGTGACGCCTCATCAGTGCTTGCTACGCTGTACCCAGTTTTTATTTTTTGCTACACAAACTAAAAAAAAAAGCAAAAAACGAAATTTTAGAAAAAAAAAAAGTTTTTCTTTCTTTTGGTTTTAAAATTTAGTTTTCTCCTTCACTGACGGTGAAGGAGAAAACAAAATTTTAAAACCAAAAGAAAGAAAAACGTTTTATTTTATTTTTTTAGTTTAGCAAAAAATAAAAAACGGGTACAGCGTAGCATGACCGCGCAATTTAGAGCATTTTATATTTTTAAGCACGTTATGATAAGCACTTTATTCCACTGTTTATACTTTATCATTCATTTTTAAGGTTTTAGTTCCTTTGCAGCAGCAGTCTTTTTTTGAGTCACATTCTATTCCATTTAAGCGTGAGTTTTAGTTTAAAAAAAAAAAAACAACCACACAATTTTCATTCAAAGTGCAGAGCTCTGAAAGCTGAAAATTTTGTCCTGGGCGGGAAGGGGTGAAATTGCCCGGTATTGAAGTGGTTAAGAGGGGACTAATGACGTATTTAATGTCTGCCAGTCTCAAGTTTGGTAGCTGGTTAGGTCAGCCCACAAGAGGTAAAAATGCTATTACCGTAATGTTGATGTTAATGAAAAGTTTGCTGCTGTTGGGGAAAACCCCGCATGTTCTTGCAGAGTAAAAGCTGTGGTAAAGATGGGCTGTTTCCCAGAGCAACCGGAAATAAGACAGCAGAGGTGTCCCAAAAAAAATAAAAAATCTCCAGGGAACTCCATATATTGCAGCCGGAGGTTGCCCTGGACAACTGCGATGTGAGTCTGGTGGGGCAGAGTGGAATTGCACCTTTTATGAAGAGAGTGTTAATGCAAGCTGCTAATACTGAACGTTTGCAGGTAAATAGCAGGTTAAAGCGGTTGCATACCCAGAACAAAAAAAAAAAACCTATAAAGGCAAAGGCATAGTGAACTAGTATTCCGCATACTAGCTCATTATGAAATACTTACCTTGGAACGAAGCCCCCTGCACCATCTCCCAGTAACCATCGAGGGAGCTGACATTTTGCCTCGGCAATTCTTCCGGGTGCGTGGCTCCGGCACTGTGAGGGGAGGGAGCCGCAATGACTTAACTCCCACGCATGCCTGCGGGAGCCCTCAGTTCAAGCCAGAAGTCAGGGATCAATGTAGGGGAACAGCAAGCAGGGTCTGGAGCCAGAAGGGATGTGAGCCAAGCACGTCTTGAACAGGATCGCAGGAGATAGTCTCTGTCATGTTGACCAAGGCGAAGGCAGAGATCCTCTGGGCCAGGCGGTTTAAGTAGGCAGGTCTGACGACCAGGATCATCAACAGTTGAGTAACTGTGGAGAGATAGGAGCTGGCAGAGGCATAACTAGAAACCTCAGGGCCCCGATGCAAGAAATCAGGAAGGGCCCCCCCCCCCTCGAAAAGCATGATTTTGATACTATATTTTTTTCCACTGTAGAACAAAGTAAAACATTTCTGTGCAGCCTGCGTCCCGAGTGAAACCTGTGTCACCAGTGCAGTGGTGGTACTGGAGGGGGGTGGCGGTGGTACTGGAGGGGGATGGTGGTCCTGGAGAGGGGTGGTGGTCCTGGAGGTGGGTGGCGGTGGTGGTACTGGAGGGGGGTGGCGGTGGTACTGGAGGGGGATGGTGGTCCTGGAGAGGGGTGGCAGTGGTACTGGAGGTGGTGGCGGTGGTACTGGAGGTGGGTGGTGGTGGTGGTACTGGAGGGGGGCTGGTGGTGGCACTGGAGGTGGGTGGCGGTGGTGGTACTGGAGGGGGATAGTGGTCCTGGAGAGGGGTGGCGGTGGTACTGGAGGGGGATGATGGTCCTGGAGAGGGGTGGTGGTGGTACTGGAGGTGGGTGGCGGTCCTGGAGAGGGGTGGCGGTGGTACCGGAGGTGGGTGGCGGTGGTACTGGAGGAGGGTGGCGATGGTACTGGAGAGGCATGGTGGTCCTGGAGAGGGGTGACGGTGGTACTGGAGGTGGGTGGCATGGTGGTGGTACTGGAGAGGGTGTGGCGGTGGTACTGGAGGTGGGTGGTGGTGGTACTGGAGGTGGGTGGCGGTGGTGGTACTGAAGGGGGGTGGCGGTCCTGGAGAGGGGTGGCGGTGGTACCGGAGGTGGGTGGCGGTGGTACTGGAGGGTGGGTGGTGGTACTGGAGGAGGGTGGCGATGGTACTGGAGAGGCATGGTGGTCCTGGAGAGGGGTGGTGGTGGTACTGGAGGTGGGTGGCATGGTGGTGGTACTGGAGAGGGGGTGGCGGTGGTACTGGAGGGGGGTTGGCTGTGGTCCTGGAGGTGGGTGGTGGTGGTACTGAAGGTGGGGGGCACGGTGGTGGTACTGGAGAGGGGTGGTGGTGGTCCTGGAGGTGGGTGGTGGTGGTACTGAAGGTGGGTGGCACGGTGGTGGTGGTGGTACTGGACATCAGGGTTCACAGAGGGCCCCCTTGCTTCAGGATCCCCAGATACCCCCCCTTACATCATGGTCCCCAGAGAGCCCCCCTTACTTTAGGGTCCCTAGACAGTCACCCCCCCTTAAAGAGGTTTCTCTGTACCTTGCTGGACTCCGATGTGCACCTTGGCCCCCAGCAGATCTCTGTACCCCCCTCCCCGCACCTGGGGGGAGGCAACGATCAGCAGCTCTATGATGTTGATGGGCGGCGGGATCTTCCTGAGTCTATACACACGGGAAAGGGGTCAGCACGGCTGTGAGTGGAGAGCATGTCTCATGTAACAGCAGCGCAGAGACGCCAGGACTGACGTTTAATTTTCCCTCGTTCTCTCTCCCAGGGAACACAAAACACACAGCTGATCTGCTCCCCCTTCGGCCCCCCCTCCCCTCCTCTCCTGTGTTCTCCGCGGGAAATGTGAGCTTGTTAGCTTCGCACCTGAATGCCCGCGGAGAACAGAGGAGAGAGGAGGGGAGGGGGGGCCGAAGGGGGAGCAGATCAGCTGTGTGTTTTGTGTTCCCTGGGAGAGAGAACGAGGGAAAATTAAACGTCAGTCCCGGCGTCTCTGCGCTGCTGTTAAATGACAGACAAGCTCTCCACTCACAGCCCCGTGGATAGCAACCACGCCGGGCCCCCCCACAGTGATGGAATTCCAGGGCCCAGTCGCAACTGCGACTGTTGCGACCCTGATAATTCCGCCACTGGGAGCTGGCAATTAGCCGACAGCTGAGCAGGCAGCTCAGAGAAGGAAGAGCTGAGCCCAGCCTTGACACAAAGTCTGACGCGATTCACAGTAACTTGTGTAATGGGTCAGCAACTAAACCTGTTCTTCCTTTATGTGTCTCCTTAGGCGGATCGGTGCAGAGGAGTACTGATGAATGGAGCGCACATACAATGGATTGGGATAGTTGGGGTAAAAAGCTAATCTCCATGATAGATGAGGCTTTTATGCACAAAAATATGGTGGACACCGTATCTGCTGTGGACAGACCATCTCCCCAAGCACCAAAGCCAAAAGTCTTGGAGTCATCTTTGACTCAGAAATGTCGATGGATGCACAAATAGGATCAGTAGTTAGTGGATCTCACCATCTTCTCCACCTGCTACGTAGACCCCCTTCATCCCAGAAAAAGAGAAAGCAGTAGTAGTTGGAACAATCATCAATTCCCGACTCGACTACGTAAACTCCCTCTACATAGGACTACCCAAATACCAGATTGCACGCCTACAAGTCGTCCAAAACACGGCAGCAAGACTAGTCACAGGAAAAAAAAACCCTGGGAATCCATCTCCCCATCCATTAGGACCCTACACTGGCTAACCATAAAGGGTCGGATCACTTTCAAGACCCTCTGCCTCACCCACAAATGCACACAAGGAAACGCTCCTCAATACCTATGTGACAAATTAAAACACTACACACCAAATCACAACCTCCGATCAACTAACCAAAACCTCCTCCTCATCCCCAAATCCCGCTACAAAGCAAAGGGAGAACGAAGATTCGCAGTCCAAGGACCATGGCTATGGAACGCTCTACCCACTAACATCCACGTGGAAGAAAACCATGGGGCCTTCAGAAAAAACTCAAGACCCACCTCTTCTAAGGAACAGGAAGCACAGGACGGGTCAAGCGCCTTGAGGCAATTCAGTTCGCAGTTGTAGCGCTATATTAATCATTCATGCATGCTGTGCCAGCAGGAGGGCCTGCAGAACAGCCTGTAGCTGAGGGCGTGGTGACTGCTGCAGGGGTTAACCCTCATGAGAAAGAAAGACCAGATAAGAGCGAACACACAGCAGAGACTTTGCCAGTGACCCACAAGTGTGAGGTTGGCATGGAGCGTCCTCGTCACTGGTTTTTGTCACTGGTCATGGTCAGGAGCAGCTCACTGATGCTGAGCCTGAGAAGTTGAGAGTGAGTCCACCATCTGGCAGTGCTCTGGTAGAGCACCAGGCAGGGATTACCTCCCAGTTGGGAGCAGTTTCTGTTAACAGTCCCAACTTCTCAAGTATCAGCAAGTGAGTCTCTGCGTTCCCAGTGTCAAGAATGTCCCCAGGAAGGACTAAGGTCTGGAATTAAGGATCTGGTTAGTATTAAGGAGATGCTTGAACCTTTGAGATGTAAAGTCAATCAATACTAGGGTGTCTCCTCCGCAGTCAGACAGTCTGAGAGTCAGTCTGGGGAGGAAAGACTGCTTCCTCCACCCTGGCCAACTGTTTTCGATAAACAGTCCATGTTCATTATAAAATATTGCCTTGTTTGTTGTTGGGAGCAGTTGGAATATCTGATATCTTTCTCCTGATATGAGAGGCTTTTGAGAAATGGAAAAAAAAGACACAAAGGTCAGGTTTTGTCTCCTAACAGCCAGATGGGAAGCATGACCAGTGTAAATAAGATGTCCACCCTTCATATGACTGCCACCATTATCATACTCCAAAACCTGCCCACTTATTACCTAGATTAACGAGACCACACTTGAGCTGGAGTACAACTGGCCATAGCAGCCATTTTATTCACAAATATTCCAAAATATATAAACATTTTAACCATAACAAACATCCCAGAATATCAGTTGCTCCCCCCCCAGTGGTCTTTGATGGCACTTTCCAACATAACTCCGTTCCGCTTCCACACTGCAGTGCCACCATTACCATCTTCCAGTTAACCTGTGTTGACTGACTACACCATGGGCCCACACCACCGATTGGGTCCCCCACACTTCCATCTCATAGGTCACTTGCCACCATCAAAGACCACCACCTCCATCTCCTTGCTGCCATGACATGTCCTTTTTTTCACCTGAAATAAAGAAAAATTAAAACACAAAACCACAGGGAGGGTGGGTGGCAAACTGCTCCTCTGACACGATCCCATGCAGTGTTGCATGGGGCACCACCTACTCCTTAAGTAAACTAAACCCCACCTCCCTTTTTTAATACAATATTGACTATTTTTTTTTCTTTTCACCTTGCTGGCTAAAAACCCCACTTTGGGGAACCTTTCTCCCTTGTGTTGTATTTTCGGGGTGAGCAGCATTCTTCCATCTCCCGTTGTGTCTTTTCTTTGCTACTAAACCCCACCTCTTCCCATCTCTCCTCCAATCATTAATCCCCCACCTTTGCTCTATTTTGTGAACCCCTTGCTGTTCCCTTATCACCTCGTCATGCGGGCCCTTTGCTAGTCCATTTCATTCCCTCGCTCTAGGCCTCTCTTTTCTGCTGTAGTCTAGGGTGGTGCTGGTCCGTTGTTGGAGTTAAAAGGAGCATATACTACTCCAGTGGCCAAACCATGGGCGATGGAAGGAGCAAATAAAAAAACATTCAGTACATACATATGCACATCCCCCCCCCCCCCCCATGTGTTATACCTTTTAAAAAGTTACATTTAATAAACCGTATGGCAGGATAGCATTTCCATCTCTGGGTCTGGTTCTTGGATGTATGGTTGGTTAACAGAATAAGTTGTTTACTTTATTTCATTACCTTTTAATTGCTGAATGTAATTCTAGGAGAGAGGGTTTAGGGGTACAAGATGCACAAAAATAGGACAGGTATTCTAAAAGTAGCAATAATATTTGTTCTTTTGACAGTGGGCTCCTGGTACTTTCTGGCCCCTGATGAGCATCCTGTCAGACTTTTGAACCTGTAGGTGCAATTCTAGTCTGAGTTGTAGTGGATCTTGTGGTAGGGACAAATCTGGTTCTTGATCATCTTATAGCAGTCAAAGACCCCTTGAATAATGGGCAATGTATTTATCTCATAGTGTACATATTGCAGTGTCTATCTAGCTCCTCCGTGATGCTCTTCAGCAAGAAGATTCTTTGCATGCTCAGCTACCTTCAGATATCCCCTCCAGCAGGTAGCTTAAGTCTCTAGGCCTCTAGCACATGCCCTGGAAAGACCTAAATAGACACTCAATGCCATCCCTTTTTCCACCTTTTTACCCCAAAGAAGCCCTTGAAATAACTTTTAGGTCTAGAGAAACCCTTGCTAAAATCAAATTATTGGAGGCCAGGGGAAAGAACACCCATTGCATTGGTGGCCATGAAGAAGGGCAACCTTGCAAAAAATTGATGGGGGGGGGGTTCATTGAAAAAAAAGCAAATTTTAAAGTGATGGTCACAATGGCACCCTTACAGACAGCTAGAAAGATCACTGGTGTTATGCAGCTGGCTCTGCCAAGTGGCTTTGAACCCAGCACTAGGCAGGCACTATGAATTGGGAGGTCAATCCGCCACAGCTCAAAGAACCCCTAACCAGATTTTTAGGAGTGGCTGCCCTCCACAGACATCCTCTCTAGGCAGAAGCCCAGGAGGGAGAGAACAATTTTGAAAGGTGACCCAAGTGGCCTTGACCATAAAACTAGACAGGCACCTTCCGATGGGAGGTCAAGTAGCCACAGCTCAAAGAACCCCTAGCCAACTCTTAACCCTTGTACACACGGTCGGAGATTCCGACAACCAAATCCGTCTGAGTTATTCCGACGGATTAATTCCGGAAGAGGTCCGGAAGTGATGTTGCATACACACGGTCGGACCAAGTTGTTGGAATTTCCGGTTGCCAAGAACGCGGTGACGTAAGCCCCGTACGGCGGCACTAGAAAAAGGAAGTTCAGCACCACGTCCAGCACCCTTTGGGCTCCTTCTGCTGATCTCGTGTCTATCGCGTGTTAGTAGAAGTTTGGTGAGAGACGATTCGCGCTTTTCATATTTGTGCTTCAGTTTGGTACTGCTCTTCAGTTTCTGCTTGTCTTTGCATATCTGATAATCAGTGCGTGTAGTCAGTAAGCATTAGTTTCTCATTGTGGACTATATCTTGGTATAGTACGCTTTGATTTGCATTGCTTATTGTCTGCTTGCTTCTGCTATTCAGGTCGTTCTTTCAGGCATTGCTGTACATCAGTGCTTTCTGTTGTCCGTTCTGACCAGCCGACCGTTTTCAAAACCATGTTTCGTGTTCGTACTCGTCGTAGAGTTTGTTCTGTGCAGGGGCTTCGTGTTGGGGTTCTTACTTTGACACAAGCCCGGTCCATGAACAGGGAGGGGAGGCGTTTGTGGACCAAGAATTGGTTGCGGCAGCGTGACCAGTTCTCGCACATGCCTTTGCTCCGTGAGATCCGGGAGAATAATCCTGATGATTTCAGAAATTATCTCCGGATGACGGACCCCGTTTTTCACCGTCTGCTGGCTTTGCTGTCCCCTTATATCACCAGGCAGGATACCTGCATGCGCCAAGCCATCACTCCGGAGCAGAGGCTCATCGCCACGTTGCGCTACTTGGCGACAGGGAGAAGCCTTCAGGAACTCAAGTTCTCCACAGGCATCTCCCCCCAGGCTCTGGGGATCATTATTCCTGTTAGGCCATCATTCAGGTCCTGCAGAAGAACTATATGAAGGTAAGTTTTATCCTTTAACATCACATTCTATGTATTTAATGATTGCTAATGTATTGCATTTCTTTCCTCATTCCCTAATTGCCATCATTGCAATATGCTCTAATTCATATGCTCTGCCCCTTTGGCCTCACTAACTTCCCCACCATGCTCTTCTTGGCCCATAAAACTATAGTCTAGTCACTTACCAATGTCTTTTGTCAGCTCCATAGTATTGCTTTCCCCTAAACACCCCCTAAAATTTCTACAAATGTTATGTGTGTGCTTCAATTCATGCAGAGTGACTTTTTTTGGGGGGTTATGCCAAACTCATTAGGAACCCCCCTCCCCCCAACTGCTAGGTCAGCTGCTAGCAATCCTCTATCTGCTGACTTTACCAAACCCAATACACACTCTACCTACCTTTTTGATGGTCACATTTATGGACGAGTTCACCAAAGCATGTAGTGCAAGGACCTGCCTCAATACTTTCAAATGCTACAATTTTTTTTCCCCTATTATTATCTTGATATGTAATAGCAGAATGTCAAAATGTGCTCCCATTTTTTAAAATTTTTGGTATTATGACACTTCTTACCTGTCCGGTGGGCTGCCAATAGTGTAAGTAAGGAGGGGCTTCCCAAAGTATCACACATTATTTATGCATTCAGCTCTCAATCAAGTGGAGAGGGTTACCTGTCCAAAACATCCCCCCCCTCATTTTTAGCAAGGGCCCATCAGATGGGGGGGGGGGGGGGGGTGATGACTCTGATAAGGGGACCTTATACTTTAGGCTTTAAATACTCATTGCCCAAAATGTTATACTGATCTTGGCCAAAAATGTTGGATGTCTAATCCGCTTGTAATGTTGATTTGCAAAATTACAAATTTTTTGTCTTGTTTCACTCCACAGTTTCCTTCAACGCCACAAGAATGGCAAACTGTGGCCTCCCACTTTGCCAGTCGTTGGGACTTTCCCAATTGTGGAGGTGCAATTGATGGGAAACATGTCCGCATCATCCCAACCCCCAACTCAGGATCCTACTATTTTAACTACAATGGGTTTAATAGTATCGTGATGTTGGCGGTGGTGTCTGCGACCTATGACTTCTTGTATGTGGACGTGGGGCAAAATGGCCGGATGTCGGATGGTGGAGTGTTCGCACGGACGGAATTCTACTGGTGTTTCCAGAATGGCAGTCTGGGCTTGCCACCCCCAGAGGAGAATCAGGAAGGACTCCCGTTCGTTTTCGTCGCGGATGAGGCGTTTGCCCTGGCAAACCATCTGATGCGGCCTTTCCCGATGAGGACCCTCACCCCGGACCAGAGGATTTTATATGTCCGGCTGCCCAGAGCCAGAAGAGTGGTGGAGAACACTTTTGGAATACTGGCCAGCCGGTTCCTCCTTTTTTTAATGCCTATCCACATGGCGGAATATAAAATAAATCACATAGTGCTTGCCTGCTGTGTTCTGCACAATTTCTTAAAAAGAGATTCAGCAAACTATGCGGTCTCAGTTGGCCAAGATGGACTTGCTTGAAAATGAGAACCTCACGGGCCTTGAAGCTGCTCGTCCTGGCTTGCCCCCCAAAGCGCCCGTGAGGTCTGAACCCAATACATGGAGTACTTTGTGGGTAGGGGGGCCATTGATATGCCAGACAATGTCTGAACGGCATTTTTTTAATACATTTTTCTTGGAAACTACAATAATCTTTGTTTTCATTTACTGCTTGGCTTGGTTTTAGGTGTCTCCTAGGTAAATTTTTTAATGTGGTTGTTGTGCCTTTTTCTACAACAGTGCAATCCCAAGTTCAGAGCGAGATGAGGGGACAGTCTCTTCTTCAGATAATCTTATTATGTTGTGGGTCTGCTACACACACACACACACCTTGTTTTTGTTAACTAATGTATGTAGTGCATTACTGACCAAAATCTTGCTCATTTTCAGCACCATGGCAGAAATATGTGGAGTCAGGAAAATGGCATGATTGTGAAAATTAACACATCACTGTGGGTGTTATTTACTAAAGGCACATCCACTATGCACTACAAGTGCACTGCAAAAGTACACCTGAAACTGCACGTGGAGGGCAAAGTGGAGTTGCCTTTAGTAAATAACACCCATTGTCACCGAAAACAACAATTTTACTCCAAATACTGCTTTTGCGCATTGAAAAAGGAAGCCACACATTGTTGATAATTTCACTTTTTAATCAAAGCACATTCACATGTGCATTTAGAAAAGGGTTTTTACAAAAAACCAACATATTGGGTGTATCAAAAACATTATTTAAGGTCATTTTTGGGTAACTTGGTGTTTTTGTGTAAACAGGCATGTATCAAAGCGTAACATACAGAACACAGGAACTTACAAAGTTCAAATTTGAAAAGTGAAGACAATATCAGACATGAGTATGTACAAACTGGGCTGATATTGCCGTCATCACATGGGGTGTCACCCCTGGAAAAGCTAAAATTGGAAGATGCACACAGTGTGTCAACATGTGCTATCTCCCATCATGGGGGATCAATGTACATGTTTTGGGGCTACAACCCCTTCAACTCAGCCACTTTCCACAAAACACCTACATTGATCCCCCATGATGGGAGATAGCGCATGTTGACACACTCTGTGCATCTTCTAAATTTGGCTTTTTGTAAAAGACAAAAGTTATTGTTTAAAAACACAAAAATAAAACCCTAGCTAGTTTGGGGTGTTTCACACTCTCCCCAAAACATCAATGATGTTCTTCATTTTATTTTGAACATCATTGACGTTTTGCTGTATATTTTCTAAATCCCGATTGCACCCCATTATCTCCCCAATCAGGATCTGGGCACTTTCACTGGTAAAATGTGATTCTTCTTCCACTTCACCTACAAAAAAAAAGCAAAACCACACACCATGTATTATAAATATGCCGACATACATTGATGAGCTTACCGGAAGCTGTGGTCTCCGACACTCATCTGTTGTGGTGACAATTTGTCCAACTTCAACGATCTCTCCTTCCTCCTTCTCTGCTTCTGGTGTTGGAATTTCACCTTCTTTGGGAGGGGTGTGGTCCCTGGTGTCCTCAAACTTCCCGAGTCTTCTCTCCCCTATGAGAATGTAAAAAAGGAATACTTAGCACACAGAGGGCAGAAATAGCAATATGAAACATTGCTTGGAAGTGTGGTACAATTGTGTTTTTTTTGGCCGAGTTCAAAGGTGAGAACATTATTGTGGACACTTTCTAAAGCTGGAATACTTACCTGCAGAACGATGTTTCTTACGAACGAATGAAACCATGAACTTGAAAGTGGCCATTTTAAACTGCACAACATGAAATCAAAGCACATGGAGCATGTATGCAAGCAAGAATAGTCATATGAAAACACGACAACTACTTACTTTTTTGAAGAACACACTTGATCCTTCTGTACTGATCGTGCTCCCTCAGTTTCAGGTCTGACCAGCGTTTTCTCAGTTGATCCTTGGATCGGCATACCCCAAAATTCTTCAGAAGACTCTTCACAACTTTAGTCATGATCTTGGCCTTTCTGATATTTGGGTTTGGGTAAGGTTCATACTTCCCATCATAGTCTGTCCTCTTCAATATGTCGACCATCTCCAACATCTCTCCAAAAGACATATTTGAGGCCTTAAATCTTCTCTTCCTGGATCGGGACGTTTCAGGCTCCGGGCTTCCCTCGCCCTCCTCCTCGTTAGTGGAACTCTGATTGCGCACCTGCGTTCTCTCCGCCATGTGCTCTCCCCACTGCGCCGAAAGCGAAGGGGCGGGGAATAGCCTAGAAAGAACGTCAGGGGCGGGCAGAGTTTCACGCATGCGCACTGTATATAAAACGCAACGCGCGTTTGTGTCGTACGTACGATCTGCGAACAGAGGGAGAAGCTGACGCGACGATTGTGCAAACGAAGGTAAAATTTGGAACTTGGTACATCACTAGCCTATAATGCTTCTAGATTGAGGCCTGCATTAGTGGAGTTTAGCCTGACATTAGGGTTTGTCTTGTGTTGTGTCTTGCAGAGATTATGGACGGTTTCAATGATCACAGTTTCCTCCCTCTGTTCATCGATAAATACAGGCTGCCCTGCCTGTGGAAAGCGATGCACCCTCATTACAGTAACAGACTAAAGAGGCAGGCAGCGATGGAGAAACTGGTTGAGTTTGTGAAGCCGGTGGTCCCCAGGGCAGACATCCACTATTTAAAAGTGAAAATCGGTGGCCTGAGGAGTACATATCTGAAGGAGAGGAATAAGGTGCTGAAGTCCATGCAATCTGGAGCTGCAGCAGATGAGGTTTATATCCCCAGGCTGTGGTATTATAACAGGATGCATTTTCTCTCAGACCAGGCTGAGGTCAGAGAATCCCTCTATACCCTTCCTTCCACACGTCCTATGCTACATTCCACACCCGCTGAGTCTTCCGATGCCCAACCTGGGCCTTCCACTCAGGAAGAACTGGGGGAGTCTAGCTTGAGCCAGGTATAGTATTGTTGTACATATTTTGGGAGTAAAAATGAATGATGTTAACTTGATTTGTGCTCACTAATTGCTGATTTTAGAAAGTGTTTCACATATCAATAGACAGTAGTGGCCAAAACCTTTGGGATAAGAAAGAAAAATGCTGGGCTCAGAATGATAGTCTTTTCTATTTGTTAACAATATGCAACAGTCTTGATGTGAAAATTGTGTGTATGTTTGATGAACCCAAAACTAAAACTATGTCCCTTTTTCATACACAGGAAGACCTCAGCCAGGAGGAGGGTGTGGAATGCAGCAGCCAGGAGGTGGCTGTGGAAAGTGGCAGGCAGGAGGAGGCAGGGGTAAGCGGCAGCCAGGCGGTGGGCGGGCGGAGGAGCCTGACAGAATGCTAGGTCCCTCCCCTCCGCCTTCCATGCAAAAGGGCGAGAAAGGGGGGAATGTGGAGGAGTCGGCTCTGAGGCTGATCGGGGAGGCTTCAGCCGCCCTCCAAGCCACCCCCACCTATCAAGAGGCCTTTGCCGCCTTGGCTGCGTGCAAACTAGAGAAAATGGAGGAGGGGCAAAAGCTCTTGTGTGAGGAGATAATTATACACACCCTTAACAAGGGTCTGTTGGGCCAAATCACACAAGCAACACACTTGTGTGATTTGGCCCATGCCCCTCCTCCTCCTCCTTCTGCCACACCTCCAGCACCACAGCCACAGCCTGGAAGGAAGCGTGGAAGGAAGACCAGAGTGTGATTACCTGGGTTCAGTCTGGTCTGACAGAAGATGCAGCCTCTTGTAGTACCACAGCCTGGGAACATAGATGTCATCTGCTGCTGTTCCGGGTTTCTTGGACTTCAGGACCAGACTTCTCTCCCTCAGACATGTACTCCTCAGGCCACCAATTTTTGCGGTTAAATAGTTGTGTGCCCTGGGGGCCAAAGGCTTTGCTAATCTCCCCAGTTTCTCCATCGCTGCCTCCCTCTTTATTTGTTACTGAGACCTAAATAAAGGTTTTTTTTGCTTGCAGAAATACTTGCGTATGTGTTTTACTTCAAAAAAGACAGTTTATTTACGAGCAGTCATTTCAAAAATACAAAGTGAAATGAATAACAAGGGGCACCAACACTAAACAACCTTCTGTAGATTAAAAAAGAAAAAGAAAATACAAAAAAGAGAATAATGTTGTTGTGGTAAGTTGACACACAAAACACACCCCAAAAAATGCAAAGATGAGCAAACTGTCAAAAGAGGAGACGTTGATGAAAAAAACCAACCACAAAATTCCCCCCAAAAAATAATAAATAAATAAATAAATAAATAAATGTGTAGACGATTTAAAATATTGTATTGCTGAAATTTGTAAAAAAGACTGCAGAAATGCATTCGGGAGAAGTGTGTGTGACTATGAGCATCAAAAGAAGTTCATTCTTGCAGCATTGTAAAGAACAAGAGAATGCGCTTCATGAAATAATTTTTAACATTGCAGCGTGACGAATGTGCTATATTGATTACGAGCAGTAGTTTTACCTGAGCGAGCGCTTCCGTGTCCGAATTGGATTGTGAGCATGCGTGGCACCTTGTCCGTCGGAGTAGGCTACACATGATCGGAGTATGTCCAATCGGAGCATTTTGTCAGAAAATTTTACCGGCAAGTTGGAAAAGTTGGTCCGTCGGATACTCTGACGGAAACAGTCCGATGCAGACCACACACAGTTGGAATATCCGACAAAACGGTCCGATCGGAAACATTCTGTCGGAATCTCCTACCATGTGTACAAAGGCTTAGCCCTTGTACACACGGTCGGACAATCAGATAATCAGATTGTCAGATAATCTGACTGTGTGTGGGCTCAATTGGACTGTTTCCGTCGGAATATCCGACCGACTAAGTTTTAGAGCTGGGCTGTAAAATTTTCCAACAACATGATCCGATCAGACTTTGTCCGATCGTTTGTAGAGAATTCCGATCGGGCAAAGTGCCACGCATGCTCAAATCAAATTCCTAAACCAAAGCTATTGGCTACTAGCCTGAACGTAGTCCCGCCGTAACGAAATAACGTCATCACGTTCTGAACGATCGGATTTTCTGACAACTTTGTCCGACCGTGTGTATGCAACACCAGTTTCGGACAAAATCCGTCGGACAAAATCCAATGGATTTGGTTGTCGGAATGTCCGACAGTGTGTACAAGGGCTTAGACTGCTACCATTCTTTGGAACCCTGGTTGAGAATGACTGCCCTATACAGACATCCTCTCTAAGCAGAAGCCCAGGAGGGAGAGAACACTCTTGAAAGGGGAATCAATTATGTATCATGTCCCAACCAAAACCTCTGAACAGGGACCTCAAGTCCTCTAATTTAATGGATCCTCTTTCAAAGTAATAGGCAGAAGAAATCAACCCTCTGAGCTTAGGACCTTCAGAGCCTTAAATAAGGTCATCAATAGGGATGAGCTTCGTGTTCGAGTCGAACATACATTCGACTGGAACATCGGCTGTTCGCCCGTTCCCCCGCTCACGGCCCACAATGCACTGCGCCTTTGTAGTGCATTGCTGGCTCATGATTGGCCAAGCATGCACTGTGACCCCACATGCTTGGCCAATCACAGCGCCGGCAGCGAGGATGCCTGTGGCCAAACATATCTCAGGCTGTGTAGTACACGCCCCACACTATATAAGGCCGCCAGCGCGGCGGCCTTCTGTAGTGTGTTAGCGTCTGTAGGAGTTAGTGGGTGTTCTGTGTACCTTCAACACAGTATACACCGTTCGTTTTCAGCCGATTTTGCGTTCTTGCTCTTCTGTAGTGGTTGTTGTCTGCGTGCCCTCACCGCAGTATACACCTTTATATCCACCTATATAGCTAGCTATCTTGCTCTTTTTAAATAGAGCTAGCAGTCAGTTGTAGGAGATTGTGCGTGCGGTCTGCGTGCCCTGATCACAGTATACACCGTTATATCCACCTATATAGCTAGCTATCTTGCTCTTTTTAAAAAGAGCTTGCAGTCAGTTGTAGGAGATTGTGCGTGCTGTCTGTGTGCCCTGACCACAGTATACACTGTTATATCCACCTATATAGCTAGTTATATTGCTCTTTTTAAAAAGAGCTTGCAGTCAGTTGTAGGAGATTGTGCGTGCTGTCTGCGTGCCCTGACCACAGTATAGACCGTTATATCCACCTACATAGCTAGCTATCTTGCTCTTTTTAAATAGAGCTTGCAGTCAGTTGTAGGAGATTGTGCGTGCTGTCTGTGTGCCCTGACCACAGTATACACTGTTATATCCACCTATATAGCTAGTTATATTGCTCTTTTTAAAAAGAGCTTGCAGTCAGTTGTAGGAGATTGTGCGTGCTGTCTGCGTGCCCTGACCACAGTATAGACCGTTATATCCACCTACATAGCTAGCTATCTTGCTCTTTTTAAATAGAGCTTGCAGTCAGTTGTAGGAGATTGTGCGTGCTGTCTGCGTGCCCTGACCACAGTATACACCGTTATATCCACCTACGTAGATAGCTATCTTGCTCTTTTTAAATAGAGCTTGCAGTCAGTTGTAGGAGATTGTGCATGCTGTCTGCGTGCCCTGACCACAGTATACACCATTATATCCACCTATATAGCTAGTTATATTGCTCTTTTTAAAAAGAGCTTGCAGTCAGTTGTAGGAGATTGTGCGTGCTGTCTGCGTTCCCTGACCACAGTCACAGTATACACCGTTATATCCACCTATATAGCTAGCTATATTGCTCTTTTTAAAAAGAGCTTGCAGTCAGTTGTAGGAGATTGTGCGTGCTGTCTGCGTGCCCTGACCACAGTATACACCATTATATCCACCTACATTGCTAGCTATCTTGCTCTTTTTAAATAGAGCTTGCAGTCAGTTGTAGGAGATTGTGCTTGCTGTCTGCGTGCCCTGACCACAGTATACACCGTTATATCCACCTACATAGCTAGCTATCTTGCTCTTTTTAAATAGAGCTTGAGGTCAGTTGTAGGAGATTGTGCGTGCTGTCTGCGTGCCCTGACCACAGTATACACCGTTATATCCACATACATAGCTAGCTATCTTGCTCTTTTTAAATAGAGCTTGCAGTCAGTTGTAGGAGATTGTGTGTGCTGTCTGCGTGCCCTGACCACAGTATACACCGTTATATCCACCTATATAGCTCTTCTCTAATTGAGCCATCTGCCATCTGCAGGAGTTAGTGGGTGTTGTGTGTGCCTCCAGCACAATATACACTACCCAATTGCTGGTTTTCCCATCTCCCTTCAGGCCATTACCATGTCTGGAAGGCCAGCAAGGAGAGGCAGACAGGCGCGAGCCGATAAAAGAGGGCAAGCAGGCTCTGTGTCTAGAGACAACAGTGCTGGTCGTGGACGCAGTGCATCATCATCATCAGCACGTGGCCATGGGACACGCTTGTCCTTCTTTTCGGCAGCTGGACATGTTGAGCCGCAACATGCCGAAGTCTTGGTAGAGTGGATGACCAAGCCCTCTTCATCCTCCTCATCCTCTCTCACCCAGGCTCAGGGTACTAGCAAAGCAGCTGCCAATGCATCGTCTTCCCTCCTCTCAATGTCATCATCAGTGACTCCTTCCCTAGACCCACCACGTCCTCCTGAGGAGTCTCCTTAACTTTTTGAGCACAGTGTTGGGTACATGCTCCAGGAGGATGCCCAGTGTTTTGTAGGCTCTGATGATGATACTCAGCTAGAGGAAGGCAGTAGCGTGAGTGCAGAGAGAGGGGATGCTCAAGAAGGACAGCAATCTGGCAGTCATGTTCCACAAGCTGCAGCATAGTGCCAGGTTTGCTCCAGCGATGAAGAGGGAGGGGATGATGAGGGCACTGACTCCACGTGGGTGCCTGGTAGGAGAGAGGAGGAGGAGGCACATGTCCAACAAGCAGGATGCCTTCCGGGGGCCAGCTTAGGGGCAGCACACCGACTGAATCACACCGCAGAGCTCCGCCTGTGCAGGGCGCTGCCTTTGCGCGTTATTCTAAAAGTTCTTTGGTGTGGGCCTTTTTTTGAGACGAGTGCATCAGATCGCACCACTGCTAATTGCAACATATGTCTCAAGCGTATCTCGCGTGGCCAAAACATCAGCCGCTTGGGCATGCTTGACCAGACATATGATGACCTGCCATGCAGCTCGTTGGCAAGCGTACCTGAAAGACCTACACCAAAGAACAAAGCGGACCTCTCCTTGCTCCTCATCAGCTGGGATCTCCAACCCCACTAGACCTTCAGTCCTCTCTGAAACCTGCTCTGAAAGGAATGAAGGTGTAGAATTAGGTGTGTCACAGCCAAGTGCTTCCAGGCACTCTGCTAGCAGTATACCCACGTCCGATTATAGCAGGCAAATGTCCCTGCCCCAGCTGCTGGACCGCCAAAAGAAGTTCACTCCCAGCCATTCACATGCCCAGCGGTTGAATGCTACCTTGGCTAAATTGCTAGCACTTCAACTGCTGCCTTTTCAGTTGGTAGACTCAGCCCCCTTCCGTGAGTTTGTACAATGTGCGGTTCCTCAGTGGCAGGTCCCCAAACGCCACTTTTTCTCACAGAAAGGCGATTCCGGCTCTCTACCGGCATTTGGAAGGCAATGTCCTTGCCTCGCTGGACAGGGCGGTCAGTGGTAAGGTGCATATTACCGCTGACTCATGGTCTAGCAGGCATGGACAGGGACGTTACCTGTCTTTCACTGCCCATTGGGTCACTCTTCTGGCAGCTGGGAAGGATGCAGGACAAGGTGCAGTAGTGTTGGAGGTTGTTCCACCCCCACGCCTCCAAAATGCTACTATTGGTTGTGACACACCTCTCTCCTCCACCCCCTCCTCTTCTTCTTCCTCCATGGCCTCTTCCAGTGCTCTGTCCTCAGAACCAGCGGTGCTCCATAGGCGTTCCAGGGGCTACGCAAGTACGCAGGCAAAACGATGCCATGCCGTGCTTGCGCTGGTTTGTTTGGGGGACAGGAGCCACACTGGGGCAGATGTTTTGTCAGCTCTGCAGGGGCAGGCCGAGAGGTGGTTAATGCCACGCCAGCTTAAGCCAGGAATGGTGGTTTGCGACAATGGCACCAACCTCCTCTCCGCCCTCTGATAGGGACAACTGACCCATGTGCCCTGTGTGGCTCACGTCCTTAACCTGGTGGTGCAGTGGTTCTTGGGCAGGTACCCGGGCTTACAGGATGTCCTGAAGCAGGCCAGGAAAGTCTGTGTGCATTTCCGCCGATCATTTAATGCCTGTGCTCGGCTGGCTGAGCTCCAAAAGGAGTTGAACCTGCCCAAGAACTGCCTTATATGTGACATGCCCATCGGGTGGAACTCAACGTTGGCCATGCTGCAGCGGCTGCACACACAGCAGAGGGCCATCAATGAGTACCTGTGTGACTACGGCACCAGGACAGGGTCAGGGGAGCTCGTTTTTTTCTCACCACGTCAGTGGGGCATGATCAGGGATGCATGCACTGTCCTGTCACCGTTTGAGGAGGCCACAAGGATGGTGAGCAGTGACAGTGCATGCATCAGTGACACTGTACCTCTTGTCCACCTGTTGGAGCATACGCTGCATGGAATAATGGACAGGGCACTTGAGGCAGAGCAGAGGCAGGAAGAGGAGGACTTCCTTGCCTCTCAAGGCCCCCTTTATCCAGACAGTGTTCCTGCTGTGCCACCCATCACACAGGAAGAGGATGAGGAGGAGGAGGAGGAGGATGATGATTGTGTCAACATGGAGGTGGAGGCTGGCACTCAGCATCAGCAGGAGAAGCAGCAGTCTTGTAGGGATGATTTACAGTCCCAAGAAACCTGTGGACTTGTACGTGGCTGGGATGAGGTAGCTGCGGATCATGTTGTCCTTAGTGACCCAGAGGACTCCAGACCGATTGCCTCAGCTAACCTACACTGCATGGCCTCCCTGATCCTGCAAAGCCTGCGGAAGGATCCTCGTATTCTTCGGATCAAGGAGAGGGACCATTACTGGCTGGCCACTCTCCTTGATCCACGGTACAAGGGTAAGGTTGCTGACCTTATCTTGCAGTCGCAGAGGGAGCAGAGGATGAGACACCTCTGGGAGGCCTTGCAGAAAGGTCTGTGCAACGTGTTCCCAGAGACTGGGAGGTTACAAACTCCTGGTCCTGGACAACATGTTGCTGAGGCCACGGTCAGAAGGAGTGGTGGAGAAGGTGGCCGTCTGCAGCCCCAAGGTATGATAGGTTCCAGCAACCATCGCCAGCGTCTGATTTACATGGTGCAGGAATACCTAGGGGCAAGGTCAGACTTGGACACCTTTCCCACCGAAAATCATCTGGCTTACTGGGACTTGAGGATGGATCACTGGCCAGAGCTTGTACAGTATGCAATTGAGCTACTGGCCTGTCCTGCATCCAGCGTTCTTTCGGGAACGCACCTTCATTGCTGCTGGTGGCTTTGTTACCGATCACAGGGTGCGCTTGTCCACCGACTCAGTTGATCGACTGACCTTAATCAAGATGAATCAGTCTTGGATCACCCACAGCTACCAAGCACCTGAAGCTGATGTAACCGAATAATTTTTTTTTAAATATCACATCCCTTCAAGACTGCCTATGCTGATGCTGAGTGACTGTCCTGTTATGTTGATTATCTATCCTCTTCCTCCTCTGCTGATATGTTGGAAGAACATTTTTGGTTCTGGGTGTTTAATTACAATTTTTGATGCAATGCTTTGCAGCAGGGCTCATTCCTGCACCACAACTAGAGTATATGGGAGAGGTTGCAGTGTCGTGGCACCAGCACCAGTGCCAGCAGCCCAATTTTTCAGCCCCTGTTTAACAGGGGCATTTAATTACAATTTTTGATGCAATGCTTTGCAGCAGGGCTCATTCCTGCACAACAACTAGAGTATATGGGAGAGGTTGCAGTGTCGTGGCACCAGCACCAGCAGCCCAATTTTTCAGCCCCTGTTTAACAGGGGCGTTTAATTACAATTTTTAATGCAATGCTTTGCAGCAGGGCTCATTCCTGCACCACAACTAGAGTATATGGGAGAGGTTGCAGTGTCATGGCACCAGCACCAGTGCCAGTAGCCCAATTTTTCAGCCCCTGTTTAACAGGGGCGTTTAATTACAATTTTTGATGCAATTCTTTGCAGCAGGGCTCATTCCTGCACTACAACTAGAGTATATGGGAGAGGTTGCAGTGTCGTGGCACCAGCACCAGTGCCTAAGGCCCAGTTTTTCAGCCCCTGTTTAACAGGGGCATGTAATTACAATTCTTGATATAATAGTTCACAGGAGGACCCGTTCCTGTGCCCACCCAGAGTAACTGTGAGGACTTATAGTGTTGTGGCACCAGCACCACAATCACCAAAGGTCAATTTTTCTACCACTGTTCAACAATGGCATGTAATTACAATTCTTGATATAATCGTTCACAGCAGGGCGCTCCAGCGCCCACCAAGAGTCACTTTTAGGGCTTACAATGTTGTGGCAAAACCAACACCTTGTTCCGCCATTTCTGCAGAGCATATAGGGCAGGCCCCTACTTTCAAACATCCAACTTACAAACGTCTCCTACTTGCAAACAGAAGGAGACAACAGCAAGTGAGATGAAAAAAGACGGACGGCAAAACAAATTATACAGGGGGTGATAACCCTTCCCTATGTTTTCCAAAAAGCTTTGACTGGAGCTACACTTTAAAAATGTACCAGTTGAAAATTACAAACAGATTCTACTTAACACAACAAACCTACACAGTCCCTGTCTTGTTTGCACCGCCTGTATACTGCTGTTCTGAGTATATAGGGCCTGGGGGCCACACGTACTTCCTTTTTTTAATATGGGTATGGGGTTCCCCTTAATATCCGTACAAGACCCAAAGGGGCTGGTAATGGGCAGGGGGGGCTACCCATGCCATTTTTCTCAATGATTTTCATCCATATTGCCGGAACCAGATATAACATTAAAACCGCAAGCAGTTTTAAATGACGTTATTTCCGTTAAATGTCATTTTGTGCAGGGACTGTTCTAAACACAATAAACACATGGCACTTCACAGGCATACTATAGACACCCCCCAGGCACGATATTTAAAGGAATATTTCACTTTTTTTTTTCACTTTAATCGTCATTAAAATCAGTGCTCCCGCCAAAACAGCCATTTTTAAAGCGGAGGTCCACCCTAAAGTGGACCTTCCGCTCATTGGAATCCTCCCCCCCTCCGGCGCCACAATTGGCACCTTTCAGGGGGGAGGGGGGTGCAGGTACCTGTACAGTACAGGTATATGCACCCACTTCCTGGATAGCTCTCTGCGGAAAGGGGCGTAGATTACACCCCTTTCCGAAAGTCCCCCGCTGCCTGCTGGGAAACACACAGATCCCAGAGGCAGCGGGTCCATCCTCATTGAGCAGCGTGACTCTCGCATGCGCAGTAGGGAACCGGGAAATGAAGCCGAAATGCTCCACTTCCTGATTCCCATAACCAAGATGGTGGCGGCAGCACCCGAGAGACGATCGAGAGATCGGCTTCGGGTGCCGACATCGCGGGCGCGCTGGACAGGTAAGTGTCACTATTTTAAAAGTCAGCAGCTGCAGTATTTGTAGCTGCTGGCTTTTAAAAAAAAAAAAAAAAAAGCGCACTCCCGGCGGACTCCCGCTTTAAAAACATTTTAGGCATTGACCCATGTCCCCTGGGGCAGGAGCCAGGTCCCCAAACCCTTTTTAGGACAGTATCTTGCATATTAGCCATTGAAATTAGCACTTTTAATTTCGAACGTTCGAGTCCTATAGACTTCAATGGAGTTCTAAAGTTCGTACGAATTTTCAGTCCGTTCGAAAGTTCTGGTGCGAACCGAACCGGGGGGTGTTCGGCTCATTCCTAGTCATCAACTGCTCGGGCTGGATACAGCCTAGCACCAAGAACTTTACATTTGATTATGGACACAACCGTATAGGACAGAGTCCCTAGACTTATATACAGGGTCTATCTCCTCACCAGCTACATTATGCATTCTCTCTCTCTCTGATCTTGTATCAGGCTTTGCCGGGAAAGTATTAAAGGTGTAAAGAACACAACGTTTATTTGAGAAGATAAATGAGAAACAGGCAAACAGATTACTAAATGATCATGTATGAAGATTACAATATCTCTCTTCTGTTTATATTCTGGAAAACAGAGGAAAATGGAATGATATCAACAATAAACAGAGAGATTATATGGGAGGGCTGTGTGTGTGTGTGTGTGATTTAAACAAGCTTTTCTCAGCAGATGTTAATCTTAGGTCAGTGTAACACGTTCCAAGAACTTTGTTCTCTAAAATACAAAAATCTGGACTAATTATTGATCTGGATGATAACTGATTGAATAGTAAAAAGGCTTTGCAGCTAATCATTTAAGGCAACACTGCAACTTACCTGTCACGTGAAGAGCCACTTGTTCAAATAAAAATGTACTTGTTTGTTCAAATTCATAACAGAAATAAATACCACTATATGTGTTTTCAGTGCCAGAAGCCTGATATTGATAGTGCTTAGTGCCAGAAGCATGATACTGATAGTGCTTAGTGCCAGAAGCCTTATACTGGCAGTTCTTAGTGCCAGAATCCTGATACTGGTAGTTCTTAGTGCCAGAAGCCTGATACTGGTAGTGCTTAGTCCGAGAAGCCTGATACTGGTAGTGCTTAGTCCGAAAAGCCTGATACTGGTAGTGCTTAGTCCGAAAAGCCTGATACTGGTAGTGCTTAGTGCCAGAAGCCTGATACTGGTAGTGCTTAGTGCCAGAAGCCTGATACTGGTAGTGCTTAGTGCCAGAAGCCTGATATTGGTAGTGCTTAGTGCCAGAAGCCTGATACTGGTAGTGCTTAGTCCCAGAAGCCTGATACAGGTAGTGCTTAGTGCCAGAAGCCTGATATCGGTAGTGCATAGTGCCAGAAGCCTGATATCGATAGTGCTTAGTGCCAGAAGCCTGATACTGGCAGTGCTTTGGGCCAGAAGCCTGATACTGGCAGTGCTTTGGGCCAAAAGCCTGGTACTGGCAGTGCTTTGGGCCAGAAGCCTGGTACTGGCAGTGCTTTGGGCCAGAAGCCTGGTACTGGCAGTGCTTTGGGCCAGAAGCCTGGTACTGGCAGTGCTTTGGGCCAGAAGCCTGGTACTGGCAGTGCTTTGGGCCAGAAGCCTGATACTGGCAGTGCTTAGTCCCAGAAGCCTGATACTGGTAGTTTCGAGTGCACTTCTCCAACAATGAGAATTAATGTAAATGTTTGGGCTGCACTGAGTTTTACAAAGTAACAAAAATGTATCGAAAATCAAAACATATTGTTGGACCATGATGTTGTTTGGACCAGTGTTCAGTTGGACATGTTGGACCATGATTTTGATTGAACCAGTGTTCAGTGGGATGTGTTTGACCATGATTATGATTGGACTAGTATTTAGTAGAATGTGTCTTACTACAGTATAATGTTTGGACCAATGTTCAGTGGGATGAATCAGACTATGATGTTGATTAGACCAGTGTTCAATGGGACGTGTTGAACCATAATATTGATTAAACTAGTATTCAGTGGGATATGCCGGATCACAACCTTGATTTAGACCAGTGTTCAGCTGGACATGCTGGACCATGATGTTGATTAGACCAGTGTTCATTTGGACCATGATGTCGATTTAGGCTAGAGTTCAGTTGGACGTGTTGGACCATGATGTTGCTTAGGCTAGATGTCAAGAAAGCCACGTACCTGAGGTGAGGCCAAAGTAGTGGGGAGGCCTCCCTTGCACCTCGGGTTCTTGAAGCCTCTGGAGATGGAGACAGACATTTGGTGGACACCGAGTGGCATGGGTGCCAGGGGTGCAGAGCACTGTGCAAGCCTTAGTCTGAGATCCGAGCCAAGGTTAAGTCCAGTTGGGCAAGAAAGCATAAAAGGGTTAATCAGAAGAAGAATGGTCGAGATCCAAGCTGGGGTTGGTTCCAATCTGGTAGCTGAGTACAAAAGGGGCAAAGAAGTAGAATGGTTAAGGTACAAATCCAAGGTCAAACAAAGGCAAGCAGTAATCAAGAGTAGTCAAATAGGTTTCCGGGTCACAACAAGTTCAGACAGATCATGCACTAGCGCAGGAACAAGGGGGGGCTGAAGACAATCCAGCAATTTGGCAGTGTCTGGGCTGGGCTTATATAAGGAAGTTTGAGGTCACTCTCTGGGTGCCTACTGGGCATTTTCCTGCTTTTTTTCCATCAGAATGAAGTAATTTCCAGTGCGCCTCCTGGGCATTTTCCTGCCTTTTTTTCCCATCAATTCATCTTCTGCGCAGGTGCGGGTTGGCACACTGAGGCGTCTTTGGCGCATACTCAGTTGGCACAGATTTCCTCTTGCGGCAACGCACCATTGGTGCATGCGTAGTAAGCACTGGACTCTCACACTAGAGTTCAGCTGGACCATGATGTTGACTAGGCTAGAGTTCAGTGGAATGTGTTAGACCATGATTTTGATTAGACCAGTGTTGCGCACACAGTGGCATGGCTGTGTATGAATGCATTGCACACCATTTTGTATTTTTAGTGGCTTTTTTTGGGCATACTCAGTATGTCCAAATTCACGACTAGTTAACAGTTGTTAGACAGCGAGGCAGTGTAATTATAATTCCTTTTCCTAATGGCTAATCTATAAAAGGAATACAAGAAAAATACAGAAGAGCAAGCATGTCCAAATGTATAAATCGCAACAAAAATTTACATTCTATTTAACACTGTAACAATAATCCCCAAATTTGTGAGCATTGATATAATGCACGGCTCTTTATTACATCTGATTGTTTAACAACTGAATTATTACTGACACGCGGGTTTTGTACATCTATGCTGTGCATGTCATTGTACACTACTGCAGTGTTAGATCTCATTTCCTGGGGGGGGGGGTGGGGAATCATAATGAATGCCTGGCTAAGCACCTGACCTGTTCAAGCCAAGAGACACAATTAATGTAGGAAACTTGTCCCAACGAAATTTTGGTATTGAGAGACTGAACATGATGAATTATGCTATGGTCGACGAACCGTGTCTCATGTACGGGATGAAATAAGAATTCACTGGCTGATATAAAAAAAAAAAATGGGAATCAGTCGTGGGTGTAACAATTTGTATCGCATTATTAAAATAATCTTTTAGCATCTCATATCAGCCACACAGCACAATAAAAAATGTAATCCTATCAAAAGTTAAAAGTAAATCACAGTAACGTTTTGTGTCTGTCTGCCATCCATAATAAATCATTTAACCACTTAAGGACTATTTTTTTTACACTTGGTGTTATAAAGTTACAATCAGGTTTTTCTGCTCGAAAATTACTAAAACATGATATATTTCTTTATTTCGACCCTAGAGAATAAAATGGAGGTCGTTCCAATACTTTGTCACACCGTATTTGCGCAGCATTCTTACAAACGCAATTTAATTAGGAAAAAAATACTTCTTGGAATTAAAAAAATAAGAAAACTGTAAAGCCTGCCCTCTTTTTTTTTTTTTTATTGTGAAAGATAATGTTACGTCAAGTAAATAGATACCCAACATGTCACGCTTCAAAATTGTGCCCGTCGTGGAATGGCGGCAAACTTTGACACTTAAAAATATCCGTAGGCGAAGTTTAACAAAACTCTACAGGTTACCAGTTTTGAGTTACAGAGGAGGTCTAGTCCTAGAATTATTTCTCTTGCTCTAACGATCGCAGTGATACCTCATGTGTTGTTTGAACACTGTTTACATATGCAAGCGTGACTTGGGTATGTGTTCGCTTCTAGGCGCGAGCTCGGCGGGATGGGGCACTTTAAAAAAAAAAAATCTTATTTATTTAACTTTTTATTTCCACATTGTCCCTTTTAAAAAAAAAACATGTTGGATCACTTTTATTCCTATTACAAGGAATGTAAAAGCTTGACAGGACCTCTTTAATGTGAGATCTGGGGTATTTACACTTAAATGCAATAAAAAAAAATAATAATAATAATAATTTCCCCCTTGAAGACCATTGTGTTGGAAATGACGTTTGACGTTGCTTCCATCATCCAATGGTACGGAGTAAAGTGGGGGGGGGGGGGGGGGGGCAAGATTCTATCACTCGACTTTTCATGCCTCTGAGGGGAAAGGATCAGATCGTCTCCGCTACTACCCATGGGGCTCCTGAGACTTGCAGCAATGCTCAGCTGTCAAGCTGACAGCAGATGCTTTACAGGGCTCCTCAGACACAGAGCAGGACTCGGCTGTCAAACTCACAGCCGAGTTCTGCAGGCCTCCTGGGACACTGAGCATGATCTGACTGATAACCTAACATCTGAGATCCTCAGGGCTCTTGAGACCCAGAGCAGCACCCAGCTATCAACCTGACAGCCAAACGCCTTAGGGCTCCTGAGAAACAGAGCACAGCCCAGCTGTCAATCTGATAGCTTAGACCTACAAGGCTCCTGAGACATGGAGCAGGACCTGACTGTCAACCTGACAGCTGGGCTCCGACGGGTTCCTGAGACAGAGCGGAACCCAGCTATCAACCTGACAGCAAAGCTCCTCAGGGCTCCTAAGACACAGAGAAGGACCCAGCTGTTAAACTGACAGCTGAGCTTCGAAAGGCTACTGATACACAGAGCAGTAAAAGGCTGTCAAACTGACAGCTGAGATTTACAAGGCTTCTGAGACTCAGAGCAGGACCTGGCTGTGTCAACAGCTGAGCTCTGAAGGGCCCCTGAGACACAGAGCAAAACTCAGCTATCGACCTGACAACCACCCTCCTCAGGGATCCTGTGACAGAGTTCAGGAACCTGACTGCCAAACTGATGGCTAAGATCTGCAAGGCTCCTGAGACACAGAGCTGGACCCTGCTGTCAAGCTCCTTTAAGGCTCCTGAGACACAGAGCAAGACCCGGCTGCGAAACTCACATCCTAGCTCCACAGGGTTCTTGAGACACAGACCAGGACTTGGCTGTAAAACTGACAGGTGAGATCTTCAGGGTTCCTGAAACACAGAAGCAGACCCAGCTGTCAAACTCTCAGCTGAGCTCTAAAGCTTACAAAACTTAGATGGTAATTGGAGGAACATGAAGTGAGGACTAGAGTATGCAGATTTTTTGGCGTGTGTTGGAGGGACATTCTGAATTTGTTAAGCCCTATCAGTAAAAAAAAGCCTAAAATTGCACCAGGAAGGGTAAAGAGGCCCGGAGCAAAATCCCAAGGCAATAGGAGGGCCAGCATGACAGGCGTTAAAGGGGCTTGGGTACAGGGAGTTGTAGCAATTGGGCTGTTTTAGAAAGGGCGTGGTAGATGGCTGATTAGGGCATGGTCTGGGGCTGGGTGGAACATTGGGAGGAAGTGATTAGGGGACCAGATGGGGGTGGTCTTCAGTTGGAAGGCAGCAAAGCGTGGAACAACTTACCACCCTCCTCCCTCCCTGCACTTGGTGGGTATTTCGGGTTGGCAACTTGAGTATTCTGTGGAGCCAGTTATGGTGATTGGCAAGGTCCTTTTAGGTCATACGGGCACAAAAGGTATGGTTTAGGGACCCATCTGAGGTACAGCTCTCAGTTGGTGTATGTATACCTGCGAGTTGTCTCCCAGTCGGTGGTTTTGCCGCTGGAGAAGTGATGAGCAGGTACTGTCTGGTCTTTATGCCTATTAGGACCTTGTGGCTCCTTTCTTCTCCTTTCTTTATTAAACTATATGATGTGGTTTTATATGTTAATTATTTTATATTTATATTTTGGTTAATAAAAAGGCTGCTATGGCCAATTTAACTCCAAGTTTGTTGTGGTATGGTTATTATACTGGAAGGGTGGGGGTGTTGGTATTTCTGTAATACACATTGAGTTCCTTTGACTTTATAACCATAAGGCTTCAGTTGTTGAAGAATAATTCCAGGCAACCTCTAAAATTAATCAGTAAGGTATGAGTTTTATCCTGGAAATGCTTCAGCTGTGTAAACAACCACAAGTTCACTCAGTATACCTTTTTATCTTAATTTCTTTATAATGTCTTATAGCCAGATCCTGGGGAACACGTGACTTTCTCAAAGGGAAAGTCGCTTGTTATGTGACGCAACACGTCAGGGAGGAGTTGAGGTGTCATTCATTACTTCCGGTCGCGGCCGAGACCGGAAGCACCGCTGTTTGTATTGCTGAAAACATTGCATTTAAATGTAAGTGGATATTTTTTTATAATAAAAGGGATTTTACTGTACTACTGTACTACTCATTGGAAGCCCCCCCCCCCCCATTTCTCTTATATATACTTACCGGTGTGTGGATATTGGAGGGATTATTGAGGATCTGGAGGTTTATGTATAAGAGGTGGAAGAATACCTATTAAATCACCCCTCAAGCGTGATTCGGTCCATAGGGACCTTTACTAGAGGTGAGAGGCTGGGGGAAACAGTGGATGCACCTAGAGCACTGAAGTTTGAAGGAACGGTGTACTTTGCACTTATTATTTACACCTGCATGTTCATCATTATTTGCTGCACAGAGTGCACAGTTTGTTTGAGTGGATTGTTTACATATTGCTGCACTTTACACTGGATGGACTTATATCCATTGGAGTTTTGGAAGATTGGATTTGATATAAACACGCCTATAGGGTTTGCACAGCATTGCACTATTGCATGGACTTATTGATTGCATATTGTTTAATGCACTGTACTATTTTTATTTTCAGTACGTCATATTGATATTTCATGCACTTTATTGTTTTGCACATTGGTTGCTCCTTTTTTGCACAGTGTTTACACTTTTTTTTGCACATTGTTTACATATTATATATATTCATTATATATTTATTTATAATTATTTATGGTTTTGAATAGTTTGGTTAGTGCCACATAAAACACCCACCTTTTTTTAGTTGTAGTAGTGTTTTCAGTGAGCCCGTGCCAGACAGAACCACCACTTATTGCTGACCTTTGGCTTGTTCCTTGACTAATCTTCTGCATGATCCCAATCCGTGACCACTTGTTACCAATCTTCAGCTTGTTCCTCGACTACTCTTCTGCATGATCCCAACCCGTGACCACTTGTTACCGACCTTTTGGCTTGTTTATTGACTACGCTTCTGGACTCCCCTCCTGATTGGGTGATACTGAGAACTATAACTTGGTACTACCACGCAGCAAAACCCATCAGGAGCTCTGGCGAATACTGGTTGGTACCTAGACCCTCGTACCTTGTGTGAACCTGCGTCATCCACCAGAGTGACCTGCTTTGTATACCAGCTGGTTGGTGATGGTTTCTCTACAGTTAGAGCTACTGGTCTCGGAGCCTGACCCTGGACCATGACACCTGAACCATGAATCACCAAAGCTGTATACCTTCCAAAAAACCCAAAAATGTGTCCAAGGCTGTATTTCAGTATTCATTTGGGTTGCCCAGATTTTACATATCCTGTATTTGTCTCCTTTGGAGAGCGAGTGCTTGGATGGAAAACATTTTTTGTTAATTTTGGGATATTCCTGTGAAGAACTGCACACAACAAAGGGAGGAGGAGCGGTACATCTGTCAGTTCTCTGACTGGAACTGAAGTGGAGCAAGTCTGTACTTAGAATTCTTTCTCTTAGAACATTTAAAACCTGAGCAACTGTCAGATAGAGAATGACCAAATCCATTGTGCCCCCAGGCAGCAAACAGTTGATTTATGGCTCCGCATTGTATACTGACAGATGTTGCTGTAATAGGACGGATTTGGATCAGGTTCTTGCCCCATCATGGATGCTTCACTTCCCTTTATTTTATCAATGATAATATTATTTATATTTATATATATATATATATATATATATATATATATATATATATATAAAATTTTGAAAGCTAGTAAAAGGGATGCAACGAAGTAGGAACCAATCCCATATAGATAATAAAAGGCAATGAAGTGGGCAACATTTCAATGTTTATAGGCTACAGTAGAGCTTCCCAGGGAGAGAAGTCTACTGGCCAGGATGGAATTCCCATTCATTGGTCCTTTTTTTTGTTGTTTATTATTATTATAAGGATTGGGTACAGAAACAATTCTAAATTACAAATCTCCCATCTAACTTCTATGACCATCTTAAAAACCTACAAACGTAAATTACATAAAATTATATAACTAAGATTTAAGATCTCAAACTGGAAAAAAAAAAACTACAGTTTGGGCTAGTGATCCTATGCTGGCAGCTAGCAAAGAAAAAAAAAAAAGATGTATGTGAATCCTGATAAATATTACAATATAATTGCAGCACCAATCCTGGTGTTAATACACCATCCTGAAAAAAAATGGAATAAAATATATAAACAAATATATTATAATAAAGCTCTAAAATGTGTGCAAAACCACTGCATAAAATACATACAATCAATGTATGATAAATAATATAAAAACAAAATGAATAAAGTGCCAAGTGTATCTTGGTGTAAATCATGATAAAACATACTTTGTTAAAAAAAAAAAGAATAATAATAATAACTTGACTTCCTGTTCATTCTTAAAATAATATCTATTAGGGTGAGGTGTACACTCAATTGTTGTCACTGAGCTACTTGAAATTTGCATGGAAAAAAAATCCCTTTTTTATTATATCTTAGAATAGTTTACAGTTTGTGTCCATTTTTTTTTTTTGTGTATTTGTTAATTTTACACTTCTTTTCATTGTCTTTGTTTCTTACTGGGCAGAAAAAAAAATACAATGGACCATTTTATTTTAAATAGATTTATTTGAATTTATCTTCTAGCTCCGATGTTTGCCCCCGAAAAGCATTGGTTGCTGTATGATCATTTTATTAACAATTAAAGCACTTTTGGGAAAAAAAGAAAAAAGGGGGCAGACTGGGCGCTGCTTGGAGAATTTCTTTTTTTTCTTGCATGCATTCTGCTATCAGACTTCCCGGACCATGAGCATTCTTCCTTCTGAATCCCAGAGTACGAAGACTCCACACTGACCACTAATGCAATGGGTTTTCTTCTCGATGACCACACAAATAAGGGGGTATTTCTCTCATTGACCACCAATGAGGAGCATTCTTCCACTGAACCCCAACGTATGGGGGTACCACACTGACCGCTTTTGCAATGGGTCTTCTCAATGACCACACACATAAGGGGGATCTTCTCAAATTGGCTCATAATGGTGTGGCCTTATCTACGTGACCCCTGAGGGGCACCACACTGACCACTTTTGCAATGGGTCTTCTTCTCAATGGCCACATACATAAGAGGGTATTTCTCTCATTGACCACCACTGAGGAGCATTCTTCCCACTGAAACCCCGCATATGGGGGCACCACTCTGACTGCTTTTGCAAGGGGTCTTCTCAATGACCACACACATAAGGGGGATCTTCTCTCATTGGCTCATAATGGTGTGACCTTCTTTCCTTGACACCTGATGAGGAGCATTCTTCCTACTGAACCCCAGAGTACGAGGGCACCACACTGACCACTTTTGCAATGGGTCTTCTCAATGAACACACACATAAGGGGGTTCTTCACTCATTGACTCACGGTGTGGCCAATGTACCAAGAGCTTTTAATGTTTTTTTTTTCTTTTACCCGGGGTCTCCTTTTGGCCTAACCCCTTTTACCTTCAAAGGTTCCTCCATGATAAAAAAAAAAGGGGGGTTGAGGAAGGCTGTTATAGACTGACAGCTCAGATTCTCCTTTGTCTGCTGACATCACAAACAAGATGGTGCCACCCATCAGCAGTCAAAGCACTTTTGGAGGTCGACACAATGGAAGAAAATGACATACCTAAAATATGTACAATCTTAAGGGAAGATTACTGTTGAAATTTATGTTCTGGTGACAGGCTCTTTTTATCCCGGTAACCTCCAACCATTTTCCTCTATTCTTGCACAAAGTATCTAAACATATACATTTTTATTTTTTGTCGGTCTTTTTATAGTTTTTTTTTCAGTCTTTCTTCTTCTCTGGGTTCTAAAAATGTCCCGAACTTCGAGCCCCACCATGCGCAGCAGAAGAACTCTGCTTTGTGTGTCACATTCATTTCAATGGTTACTACATAAAAGTGAAATACGTTTATTTTTTATTTGTCCCAGTGGGATATCTGGAGACTTCAGATGGTTCGGTTGCAGGTAAATCTAGAAATCCCATCATCTTTGTCACTCTCTTTATTCTCCAACCTAGGAAGACTATGCTGATCCCGGCTTTGCATACACGGCATGCTGTCATGCCAGGGTGACATTTGTGCTGCTCAGGGTTTAAATATGACTTCCAAAACAAATGATACAAATACATATGTACAGCATCACACAAATGTGACTACACCCCTCACATTTTTGTAAATATTGTATTCTATCTTTTCATGTGACAACACTGAAGAAATGACACTTTGCTACAATGTAATGGAGGTCACCAGAGCTTCACAGGTTGCCACTAGTGTCCTCTTCCCCTCCTCCATGATGACATCACGGAGCTGGTGGATGTTAGAGACCTTGCGCTCCTCCACCTTCTGTTTGAGGATACCCCACAGATGATCAATAGAGTTTAGGTCTGGAGACATACTTGGCCAGTCCATCACCTTTACCCTCAGCTTCTTTAGCAAGGCAGTGGTCATCTTGGAGATGTTTGAGGTAGTTATGTTGGAATACTGCCCTGCGGCCCAGTCTCCCAAGGGAGGGGATCATGCTCTGCTTCAGTATGTCACAGTACATGTTGGCATTCATGGTTTCCTCAATGATCTGTAGCCCCCCGTGCCGGCAGCACTCATGCAGCCCCAGACCATGACACTCACATCGCCATGCTTGACTGTAGACAAGACACACTTGTCTTTGTACTCCTCACCTGGTTGCCACCACACACGCTTGTCACCATCTGAACCAAATAAGTTTATCTTGGTCTCATCAAACCACAGGACATGGTTCCAGTAATCCATGTCCTTAGTCTGCTTGTCTTCTGCAATCTGTTTTCGGGCTTTCTTGTGCATCATCTTTAGAATTGGCTTCCTTCTGGGATGACAGTCATGCAGACCAATTTGATGCAGTGTGCGGTGTATGGTCTGATCGCTGACAGGCTGACCCCCCCACCCCTTCAACCTCTGCAGCAATGCTGGCAGCACTCATACGTCTATTTCCCGAAGACAACCTCTGCATATGATGCTGAGCACGTGACCTCAACTTCTTTGGTGGACCATGGCGAGGCCTGTTCTGAATGGAACCTGCCCTGTTATACCGCTGTATGGTCTTGGCCACCGTGCTGCAGCTCAGTTTCAGGGTCTTGCCAATCTTCTTATAGCCTAGACCATCTTTATGTAGAGCAAAAATTCTTTTTTTTCAGATCCTCAGAGAGTTCTTTGCCATGAGGTGCCATGTTGAACTTCCAGTGACCAGTATAAGAGAGTGAGAGCGATAACACCAAATTTAACACACCTGCTTTCTATTCACCCCTGAGACCTTGAAATACTAAAGAGTCACATGACACCGGGGAGGGAAAATGGCTAATTGGACCCAATTTAAACATTTTCACTTAGGGGTGTACTCACTTTTTGTTTTCAGCGGTTTAGACATTAATGGCTGTGTGTTGAGATATTTTGAGAGGACAGCAAATTTACACTGTTATACAAGCTGTACACTCACTACTTTACATTGTAGACAAGTGTCATTTCTTCAGTGTTGTCACATGAAAAGATAGAAGAAAAGATTTACAAAAATGTGAGGGGTGTACTTACTTTTGTGAGATACTGTAGAGGATGTTTTACCTGAGAAAGTTCTTATATTGCTGCCCATCCAGTCATGAGATATACACTGCTCTGTCATTTAGCACAGCCCTGGCAGACAGGAGGGGAGACCTGATTTTCCTCTTTGGTTACACTTACAGGGTTGCCCCTCCCCCAACATGTGACTGGACATTGAAGAAGAAATTTATTGTTTGAACTCTTCCATCTGTCACTCTGCTCTCTCCTTCTATCAGCAAGCTACAGTCTCTGATCATCTCCTGTACCATGTCTGCAGTCTCTGACCGTCTCCTGTGCTATGTCTGCAGTCTCTGACCGCCTCCTGTACTATGTCTGCAGTCTCTGACCGTCTCCTGTACTACGTCTGCAGTCTCCGACCATCTCCTGTACTACGTCTGCAGTCTCTGATTGTCTCCTGTACGACGTCTGCAGTCAGGGCCGATCCTAGGGTCACAGACGCCTGGGTGCAGAAATATTTCTGGTGCCCCCACATGGGCGTGGTCACCTTACCAACTCCTCCCCTTTACAAATGTTGCTATGGCAACAACTCAAACACAGAGATGCTCCCCTACGAAGTCGTCATTAACCTAAGATCCTCCCATGGTCTTTTAACAATAAAGAAAACATAGGAAGAGCGTACACTAATGAGACCTGGAGGGGAGTCTCTCTGATGCACACAGAGAGGGCTTCTGTTAGAGAGTCTGTTTGAAAGAGCCCCCAGACATAATACAGGAGATGGTCAGAGACTGCAGACATGTTACAAAAGATGGTGAGAGACTGCAGTTCCTATGGACGTTAGAAGATAATGGCCGATCAGACCTCTCACCTGACCCAGCGATACAGCAACAATGGTTCCTCTGATCAGGAGTCTGCTCACTCTGAATTGCCTGTGGCGACTCCGCTGGGTAGAGCCCAGATCTGTATTCTGGCAATAACTCCATTCCTTTCTCTGCCAGGCATGGCGCTAGGCTGTGCGGCTTTCCCTCTGGTGGCGCAGGGCAGTGGGTGTTCTCTCTCTGATGGTGTTTCCCCAGCACTGCCCTCTCCCTCTGGAGTCCTGGGTGTACTTCCCTGAAAGCTTTCCCAGGCTCCAGCTCTCTCTCTCCCATTCAGCTGAGCATGCTGTGTGGGCTGCAGTTTCCGTGTTACAGTGGGCTGCCAGTCCTCGGGACTACATGTCCCACAATCCTCTTTGCTCCTTTTTTTTTCTTCCCTGGCCGATATGAAGGCGGGGGGGAAGAAACATAGTGCGCCGCTCACTAGTACAGCAGCGTACGCGAGGAGAAGGAGAGGGGAAATAAGAGCCTGCGGCTGCAGTGGCGTCTCTAGGGTTGATGTCACCCAGGGGCGGACTGACCATTAGGGCAGTCGGGCGCCGACCGAGGGCCCGGTGTCCAGCAGGGGGCCCCACGGTGTTTGCAACCATAGAGTTAACCCCTTTTTGGAGCTGCCCGTTAAAATCCATTATGGGCATTGGTGCCCGTAAAAAAGATGGCCGCGAGCCGACCATGGAACAGCACATGCGCCGTTCTGAAGCCGGCCAGGCTCGGAAAAGTTTGTACGCTCTCGGCCGGGCGGCGCATGCACAGTAACGTAATGGCGCCTCCCAGCGCCATTTTCAAATAGACGATCGGGACACTGGCAGAGGAGGCGAGCAGGGGTGAGGACTGAGGAGGGAAGAGGAGAGTAAAACTGTGAGTAAACTCTGAGTGAGAGCGGAGGACATCGCTGGGAGCCCGGAGGCGACGGAGGGTGAAGCTGTGGCATGCAGGGGAGGGACAGAGACTGATGTGTTCTGTCAACTATCATATTACTTCTCCACATCATTAGTGCTGTGTCCTCCTCCTGTGCCCATTTCTCCTCTCCACAGGTCAGGGAAGCACTGTGCTGCCCTGACCTGTGGAGAGGAGAAAGAGGAACAGGAGGAGGACACAGCACACTAATAATGTGGAGAAGTAATATGATAGTTGACAGAGGAGGAGGCTAAGGTAAGGAGGACACTATCATGTCCACAACCTCTGTCCCCCTCTTGCAGTATGTCCGCAACCTCTGTCCCCCTCCTGCAGTATGTCCGCAACCTCTGTCCCCCTCCTGCAGTATGTCCGCAACCTCTGTCCCCCTCCTGCAGTATGTCCGCAACCTCTGCCCCCCTCCTGCAGTATGTACGCAACCTCTGTCCCCCTCCTGCAGTATGTCCGCAACCTCTGTCCCCCTCCTGCAGTATGTCCGCAACCTCTGTCCCCCTCCTGCAGTATATCCGCAACCTCTGTCCCCCTCCTGCAGTATATCCGCAACCTCTGTCCCCCTCCTGTAGTATATCCGCAACCTCTGTCCCCCTCCTGTAGTATATCCGCCACCTCTGTCCCCCTCCTGTAATATGTCCGCAACCTCTGTCCCCCTCCTGTAATATGTCTGCAACCTCTGTCCCCCTCCTGTAGTATGTCCGCAACCTCTGTCCCCCTCCTGTAGTATGGCCGCAACCTCTGCCCCACTCCTGTAGTATGTCCGCAACCTCTGCCCCCCTCCTCTAGTATATCCGCAACCTCTGTCCCCCTCCTATAGTATGTCCGCAACCTCTGTCCACCTCCTGTAATATGTCCGCAACCTCTGTCCACCTCCTGTAATATGTCCGCAGCCTCTGTCCTCCTGCGGTATGTCCGCAGCCTCCGTCCACCTCCTGCAGTATGTCCGCAGCCTCTGCCCACCTCCTGCGGTATGTCCGCAGCCTCTGTCCACCTCCTGCGGTATGTCCGCAGCCTCTGTCCACCTCCTGCGGTATGTCCGCAGCCTCTGTCCACCTCCCGTGGTATGTCCGCAGCCTCTGTCCACCTCCTGCGGTATGTCCACAGCCTCTGTCCACCTCCTGCGGTATGTCCGCAGCCTCTGTCCACCTCCTGTATCATGTCCGCAGCCTCTGTCCACTTCCTGTATCATGTCTGCAGCCTCTGTCCACTTCCTGTATTATGTCTGCAGCCTCTGTCCACCTCCTGTATCATGTCCGCAGCCTCTGTCCACCTCCTGTATCATGTCCGTAGCATCTGACCATCTCTTGTCTTTTATCATGTCTGCAGTTCTTTGCCCCCATCCCAGGGATTCCCCTCTGCCCCCATCCCAGGGGCCCCTTTCTGCCCCCATCCCAGGAATCCCTCTCTGCTTCCATCCTAGGGGTCCAGGAGTGTACACATGTTGCAGCCTCAGCAGAAATTATACACCCTGTCGCGCTTGTCATGGGGCTTGCTCTGCAAAGGTTGTGCAACCTTATCCAGTACAGAGACTAAGTGGCTAAAGCAGGCTATAAGGAGGCGTTGTATTGCCTCATCACATAACTTGCTTTATCCCCTTGGATCCCACACTAGCATGATGCTACTGTGTGCATTACATATTGTTGCAGGGTGTTTGCAGAGTGGCCCTATTCACTTGATTGGGTCATGATCATCCACCAAAAGCAACAGGGGTTATAATTCCTGATGCAGCATGAGTACATTCTCAGCTGCTGCCTTTGCAGCTAAAGGGGGTAGAGACCAATGTATGTAATGTGGGCAGTGTGGCTGGGACACAGGGGGGCGCCATGATCTCCTATTGTCCGGGGGCCCCATGAGTTGTCAGTCCACCCCTGATGTCACCCCTCCAACAACTATAGTCGCTCCTCAGTACAGACCCCCCTCCACTAAGTATAGACCCCCCTCCATCAGTGCAGACCCCCACTAAGTATAAACCCCTCCCTCAGTACAGACCCCATATCAGTATAGAGTTCAGTATAGAGTACAGAAGAAACCATCCCCTCTATCAGTACAGAACCAACCCCCTCCATTAGTACAGACCCCCCAGAACAAACCACCCCCTACATTAGTACTGAACCACCCCCCTTCATTAGTACAGACCCTCACTCAGAAAAAAACACCCCCCTCATTAGTACAGAACCAACCCCCTCCATTAGTACAGACCCCCTCAAGACAAACCCCCTCCTCCATTAATACAGACCCCCCAAAACAAACCACCCCCCTCCATTAGTGCGGACCCCCCGGACAAACCACCCCCCTCCATTAGTACAGACCCCCCAAAACAAACCACCCCCCTCTATTAGTGCGGACCCCCCGGACAAACCACCCCCCTCCATTAGAATAGACCCCCAGGACAAACCACCCCCCCTCCATTAGTATAGACCCCCCAGGATAAACCACCCCCCTCCATTAGTACAGACCCCCTGGGATAAACCACCCCCCTTCATTAGTATAGACCCCCCAGGAGAAACCACCCCCCTCCATTAGTATAGACCCCAGGACAAACCACCCCCCTCCATTAGTATAGACCCCCCAGGACAAACCCCCCTCCATTAGTACAGACCCCCTGATCCAAACCACCCCCTTCATTAGTATAGACCCCCCAGGACAAACTACCCCACCTCCATTAGTATAGAACCCCCAGGACAAACCACCCCCCCTCCATTAGTATAGACCCCCCAGGGCAAACCACCCCCCCTCCATTAGTATAGACCCCCCAGGACAAACCGCCCCTCCATTAGTATAGACCACCCAGAACAAATCACCCCCTCCATTAGTATAGACCCCCCAGGACAAACCACCCCCCCATTAGTATAGATCCCCCTAGGAAAAATCATCCCTCCCTACATTAGTATAGAACCCCAGGACAAACCCCCCCCCCACATTAGTATAGACCCCCCAGGACAAACCACCCCCCCTCCATTAGTATAGACCCCTGACAAACCCCCTAACCTCCATTAGTATAGACCCCCCCCAGGACAAACCACCCCCTCCATTAGTATAGACCCCCCAGGACAAACCACTCCCTCCATTAGTATAGACCCCCCAGGACAACCCCCCTCTCCATTAGTATAGACCCCCCCCAGGACAAACCACCCCCTCCATTAGTATAGACCCCCCAGGACAAACCACTCCCTCCATTAGTATAGACCCCCCCAGGACAACCCCCCTCTCCATTAGTATAGACCCCCCAGGACAAACCCCCTCCATTAGTATAGACCCCCCAGGACAAACCACCCCCTCCATTAGTATAGACCCCCCAGGACAACCCCCTCTCCATTAGTATAGACCCCCCAGGATAAACCCCCCTCTCCATTAGTATAGATCCCCGACAAACCACCCCCCCATGACAAACCACCCCCCCCTCCATTAGTATAGACCCCCCAGGGCAAACCACCCCCCCTCCATTAGTATAGACCCCCCAGGACAAACCGCCCCTCCATTAGTATAGACCACCCAGAACAAATCACCCCCTCCATTAGTATAGACCCCCCCAGGACAAACCACCCCCCCCTCCATTAGTATAGATCCCCCTAGGAAAAATCATCCCTCCCTACATTAGTATAGAACCCCAGGACAAACCCCCCCCCACATTAGTATAGACCCCCCCAGGACAAACCACCCCCCCTCCATTAGTATAGACCCCTGACAAACCACCCCACCTCCATTAGTATAGACCCCCCCCAGGACAAACCACCCCCTCCATTAGTATAGACCCCCCAGGACAAACCACTCCCTCCATTAGTATAGACCCCCCAGGACAACCCCCCTCTCCATTAGTATAGACCCCCCCCAGGACAAACCCCCCTCTCCATTAGTATAGATCCCTGACAAACCACCCCCCCTCCATTAGTATAGACCCCCCAGGGCAAACCGCCCCCCTACATTAGTATAGACCCCCCAAGACAAACCACCCCCCCTCCATTAGTATAGACCCCCCAGGACAAACCGCCCCTCCATTAGTATAGACCACCAAGAACAAATCACCCCCTTCATTAGTATAGACCCCCCAGGACAAACCACCCCCCCACATTAGTATAGTCCCCCCAGGACAAACCACCCCCCTCCATTAGTATAGACCCCCCCAGGACAAACCACCCTCACCCCTCCATTAAGCTAATTAAAAAACACCCGGCGGCAGCTGGAGAGGAGAGGACAGTGTGCATCCGCGCCCCCCTGGTGGAGAACATAGCGTGTCAGGCTTGGGCAGCAGGCGGGAGTTACACAGGAGGAGGAGTGTGTAGACACACGCAGGCACGGACCGCCCCCCCCAGTGTCATCACTGTGCGGCTGGTCTCTTTGCACACAGAGACACAGCCACTCCGATCTCCGCTCTCCTCCTCTGACAGGAGGAGGGAGGGGGGATGGGCTTTGGCAAGAAACAAAGTGGCCGCAGCGACCAGCGGAAAGAGCCGCCTACGGACAAAGAGAGGTTGAGGAGTGAAGGGAGCTCTCTGGCGCTTCAGCGCTCCCACCTCTGTGTCGCCCGGGTGCACTGCACCCTGTGCATCCTGCCTAGGATCGGCCCTGTCTGCAGTCTCTGACCGTCTCCTGTACTATGTCTGCAGTCTCTGATCGTCTCCTGTTATATGTCTGCAGTCTCTGATCGTCTCCTGTACTATGTCTGCAGTCTCTGATCGTCTCCTGTACTGTGCAGTCTCTGATCATCTCCTGTACTGTGTCTGCAGTCTCTGGCCTTCTCCTGTACTATGTCTTCAGTCTCTGATCATCTCCTGTACTATGTCTGCAGTCTCTGACCGTCTCCTGTATTATGTCTGCAGTCTCTGATCTTCTCCTGTACTATGTCTGCACTCTCTGATCATCTCCTGTACTATGCCTGCAGTCTCTGACCGTCTCCTATACTATGTCTGCAGTCTCTGATCATCTCCTGTACTATGTCTGCAGTCTCTGATCTTCTCCTGTACTATGTCTGCAGTCTCTGACCGTCTCCTGTACTACGTCTGCAGTCTCTGAACATCTCCTGTACTATGTCTGCAGTCTCTGATCATCTCCTGTATTATGTCTGCAGTCTCTGATCATCTCCTGTACTATGTCTGCAGTCTCTGACCATCTCCTGTACTATGTCTGCAGTCTCTGATCGTCTCATGTACTATGTCTGCAGTCTCTGATCATCTCCTGTACTATGTCTGCAGTCTCTGATCATCTCCTGTACTACGTCTGCAGTCTCTGGCCATGCTTTGCCTCTCCTCTTCTGTCTCCATCGGGTGCCGTGGTCCTCTGAGGTGCGTTGCTCGGTGGACTTCCAGCTTGTATGAATATCTCTCTGTTTTAATTTCCGGCAGCAGTAATCTATCCTGGGAGTGGAAATTGGAGCAGCACTCAGGTCTCCTGACTTGCCTCCCCATCCACCTGAATCCCCCATCTAATGCATTCTGATGGTTGGCAAATATCCAACCGCCGCACCGAGGCAAAGGTCACCAGCGGTAATTGCATTTCTGATGAAGTCCGTATGCACTATGCATGATGATTCCATAACAAGGTGACTCCAGCGCTGCGGCTCCTCTGCTACGTAAAACCACGGCAGGGGAAAAACACGGATCCACACTACGCAAAACATGAAGGATCGGGTCACATGATGTGCGAGTTTCCTTACATTACGAGAGGTAACGAAGCATTCATTAGTGGAGACCGCAAAGCCCGGGGAGAGGAACTCTGGGCAAATGGCCAAATCCACAAAAGAAATTCATAAATAAGAGTGGGTTTATCTGCCCCAAAAAAAAGAAGTGTATATTTGTCCATCCAGTCCTGATATTCACACTGCTCCGTCACACAGCACAACCCTGTCCGGCAGGGCAGGAGACCTGATTTTTCTCTGTTGAAGAGAAGGTTGGATTTACATTAAAGTGGTGGTAAACACTTCCATATACCCAGTGCAGCGGCTGGCCTCGGGGGATACACAGAGAGCATACAAGTCCTCTTATGTAAGTTGTAGCTGTTTATCGGCTGCCCCGTGCAACACACAGATCAAAGGCTACCTCCCGAGTCGCACAAGGCAAACTGTTGCCTTTATCCGGCCTTTGAGGAACTATTATTACTCCTAATGATACATGCCACTGTTCTGCCAGCTGACATCGACAATGGGGCACCTTTTCTCACACTGATGCCAACAATGACCTAATGATCAATGCCCTGATTATCAGTACAGCCCCATCAGTGCCAATCAGTGCCTCATATCAGTGCCACCTAGCAGTGCTCGTTAGTGCCATATATCAGTGCTGCCTATCAGTGACGCCAATCAGTGCCCTTTAGTGGTGCCAATCAGTGCCGCCTCATAAGTGCCCATCAGTGCAGTCTATCAGTGCCGCCAATCAGTGATCATTAGTGGTGCCAATCAGTACCCATTAGTGCCCCATATCAGTGCCACCTCATCAGTGCCCATTAGTGGCACCTATCAGTGCCCATCAGTTCCACCTCATAAGTGCCCATCAGTGCAGTCTTGCAGTGCCTATCAGTGCTGCCAATCAGTGATCATTAGTGGTGCCAATCAGTGCTGCTTATCAGTGCCCATTAGTGCCACATATCAGTGCAGCCTCATCAGCGCACATCAGTGCCACCTCATCAGTGCCCCTCAGTGCAGCCTATTAATGGTGCCCATTAGTGGCACCTATCGTTGCAACCTCATCAATGCCACCTCATCTGTGCCCATCAGTGCAGCCTATCAGTGGCGCCTATCAGTGCCCATTAGTGGTGCCTATCAGTGCCGCCTATTAGTAGAGCCTCATCAGCGCACATCAGTGCAACCTATTAGTGCCGCCGATCAGTGACCATTAGCGGCGCCAATCCGTGCCCATAAGTGCCGCCTATCAGTGCCCATTAGTGGTGTCTATCCATGCCTATAAGTGGTGCCTATCAGTGCCGCATATCAGTGCACCCTCATCAGTGCCACCTCATCAGGGCAGCCTAGCAGTGCCGCCTATCAGTGACCATTAGTGGCGCCCATCAGTGCATCCTCATCAGCGCACATCAGTGCCATCTCATCAGGGCAGCCTATTAGTGCCCATCAGTGCAACCTCATCAGTGCCCCATCAGTGAAGGAGTAAAAGTACTTATCTGCACAATAAGTGTCTTTTTTCGTTTGTTTAGCAAAAAATTAAAAATTCCAGCGGTGTTAAATACCACCAAAGAAAAATGATAAAAAATGTCCTATGTGTGCAGTGTTACACGACTGAGTAATTGTCATTCAAAGTGTGACAGCGCTGAGAGCTGAAAAGTGGTGCCTGGGCAGGAAGGGTTAAATCTCCCCCATAATGAAGGGGGTCAAACACATTATGGCGGGGGTTTTTCCTAAATAAAATAAGCAGTCAGTTGTCACCCTTCAACAGGAAGCGCCTGAACACGGATCTTCATGGCAGGATCACTAGGCAATATTTTTGTCAAAACTGCAGATCTAGAACTATTGTTGATATCTCTTTTTTTTTAATTACATTTAACATGTTAAAGCTTATGTGAGAGTCTACATCTCCTTTTAAGGACTCCATTAAAAAAAAAAAGAAATCGCTGTGCGAAAAAATCGCCAGCTCCATCTAGTGCCCATAATGCGGTATTTTTCTTTTAAATAACTCAATCCGGAAATGACTGCATAATGGCCACTAGATGGCACTGATGATCATTGTAAATGATAAATGATAAATCTCCATAATGCGTCTATGTTTATTTCCTATGATCGCCAGCATGATCTAGTGGCCATAATGATCGCCAGCTCCATCTAGTGCCCATAATGATCGCCAGCATCATCTAGTGGCCATAATGATCGCCAGCTCTATCTAGTGGCTATAATGATCGCCAGCTCCATCTAGTGGCCATAATGATGTATTTTCCTTTTGAATATCTCAATCCGGAAGTAACTGCATAATGGTCACTAGATGGTGCTGATGGTCATTGTAAATGATAAATGATAAATCTCCATAATGCATTTATGTTTATTTCCTATGATCTCCAGCTCCATCTAGTGGCCATAATGCGGTATTTTCCTTTAAATATCTCAATCCGGATGATCGCCAGCTCCATCTAGTGGCCATAATGATCGCCATCTCCATCTAGTGGCCATAATGATCGCCAGCTCCATTCAGTGGCCATAATGATCGTCAGCTCCATCTAGTGGCCATAATGCTGTATTTTCCTTTAAATATCTCAATACAGATAATCGCCAGCTCCATCTAGTGACCATAATGATCGCCAGCGCCATCTAGTGCCCATAATGATCGCCAGCTCCATCTAGTGGCCATAATGCAGTATTTTCCTTTTAAATATCTCAATCCGAAAATTACTGCATAATGGCCACTAGATGGCGCTGATGATCATTGTAAATATTAGACACAATATGGCGATTATTCCTGGCAGCACATTTTTTTTATATATATATAAATAGACCCCTAAGGATCAGACAGTTCTAAATTCATGGGGGGGGGGGGGATATAAAGCGAAGCATTTAATCTGCGCATTAAAGTCACGCATGGGGAAAAGATCGACCGGCTTGCAGATACAGCTTCTGCATGCAATGTAAATGTGTATATTTTCTCATATGAAGATGCCCGCGGAGAGATGACAGGTAAGAAGAGACCATTCTCCAGCCGATTGGAACCAATAAGCGGTGCGGTGACCCAGAAGTAGAGGAAGCCGCACAACCTTTTTTACAAGATCATTCACACAGAATTGATACAATTCCCCATAATGGCGAGAAAATTGCGTTCGATGGGGTGGGAGACTTCGGGAGCACCTGCCACCATCCTGGAGAGAAATAAAACCTCGGAGAAGATAATCAGGAGACGCGATTGCTGGGTTGGCAATCTATCGAAGTGAGAGGAAAAAAAAACAAAAAAACAACGCAGAACAATTTATTTTTTTGTGGAATGAAACAGCCAGGAGGGAGTGACGAGAAAGATATCGCAAAGCGAAGACCGCGCATATTTCATACACAGACCCACATACTGTCTTTTCGCTTCCAGAGTAATTTCTTCCATTTTTTTTCATAATTTTTTGCACATGTGGGCACATTTTTTAGGCCGGAAGATTATTTCAAATCCCTCCCCCCCAAATGTTAGACGTTTTCTGAAAGCTGAAAATAAAATGATAGTAATATTTTTTTCTTTCAATTTTTTTTTTATAGTACATGATATCACACCATCAGACTTGCACTATGTTGCCAAAAGTATTGGGACACCCCTCCAAATGATTGGCTGTGGGTGTATAGAATCAAGCACCCAGGATGGCAGACGGTTTCTACCAACATTTGTGAAGGAATCAGTGACAGCTGGTGCTAAAAAAGTTGGGGGGGGGGGGGGTGCAAACAAACTGAAAAATACTGAAACCCCCCCCATCAATTGCAGCCTCACTGTACCCATCAAATGCAGCCACTGTGCCCATCAATTGCAGCCACTGTGCCCATCATATGCAGCCACTTCTACAAGGTATATGCAGCCACTGTGCCCATCCTATGCAGCCACTTGTGCCCAGTATATGCAGCCACTGTACCCGGTATATGCAGCCACTTGTGCCCATCATATGCAGCCACTGTGCCCATCATATGCAGCCACTTCTACAAGGTATATGCAGCCACTGTGCCCATCATATGCAGCCACTTCTACAAGGTATATGCAGCCACTGTGCCCATCATATGCAGCCACTTCTACAAGGTATATGCAGCCACTGTGCCCATCCTATGCAGCCACTTGTGCCCAGTATATGCAGCCACTGTACCCGGTATATGCAGCCACTTGTGGCCATCATATGCAGCCACTGTGCCCATCATATGCAGCCACTTGTGCCCATCACATGCAGCCACTTGTGCCCAGTATATGCAGCCACTTGCATCCATCATATGCAGCCACTTGTGCCCAGTATATGAGTATATGCAGCCACTGTGCCCATCATATGCAGCCACTTGTGCCCATCATATGCAGCCACTTGCACCCATCATATGCAGCCATTTGCACCCATCATATGCAGCCACTGTGCCCATCATATGCAGCCACTTGTGTCCATCATATGCAGCCATTTGCGCTCATCATATGCAGCCACTTGTGCCCATCAAATGTAGCCACTCGTGTCCATCATATGCAGCAACTTCTGCCAAGTATATGCAGCCACTGTACCCAGTATATGCAGCCACTTGTGCCCATCATATGCAGCCACTGTGCCCATCATATGCAGCCACTTGTGCCCATCATGTGCAGCCACTTGTGGCGATCAAATGCAGCTACTCGTGCCCATCATATGCAGAAACTTCTGCCCAGTACATTGCCTTGCCAAAGTATTCGGCCCCCTTGAACTTTTCAACCTTTTGCCACATTTCAGGCTTTATTTATTTATTTTTTATTTTATTTATTTATTTATTTTAAAATTTTATATTTAAATTTTTTGTGAAGAATCACCAACAAGTGGGAAACAATTGTGAAGTGGAACGAAATCTATTGGATAATTTAAACTTTTTTAGCAAATAAAAAACTGAAAAGTGGTGTGTGCAAAATTATTTGGCCCCTTTACTTTCAGTGCAGCAAACTCACTCCAGAAGTTCAGCGAGGATCTCTGAATGATCCAATGTTGTCCTAAATGACTGATGGTGATAAATAGAATCCACCTGTGTGTAATCAAGCCGAATACTTTCGCAAGGCACTGTATATGCAGCCACTGTACCCAGTATATGCAGCCACTGTGCCCATCATATGCTGCCACTTCGGCCCATCATATGCAGCCACTTCGGCCCATCATATGCAGCAACTTCTGCCCAGTCTAAGCTGCCACTTCGGCCCATCATATGCCGCCACTTCGGCCCATCATATGCAGCCACTTCGGCCCATCATATGCAGCAACTTCTGCCCAGTCTAAGCTGCCACTTCGGCCCACCATATGCTGCCACTTCAGCCCATTATATGCGGCCAATTCGGCCCATCATATGCAGCCACTTCTGCCCAGTATATGAAGCCACTTGTGCCCATCATATGTAACCACTATGCCCATTATATGCAGCCACTTGCACCCATCATATGCAGCCACTGTGACCATCATATGCAGTCACTTGTGCCCATCAAATGCAGCCACTTGTGCCCAGTATATGTAGCCACTTGTGCCCATCAAATACAGCCAATTGTGCCCAGTATACGCAGCCACTTGTGCCCATCATATGTGGCCACTTCTGCCAAGTATATGCAGCCACTTGTGCCCATCAAATACAGCCAGTTGTGCCCATCATATGCAGCCACTGTGCCCACCTACTCCCCCCACTCGCCAGGCTCGCGGCTCTGGCAATGCATCCAACAACCCCCCCTCCCGCACGCGGCTCTGGCAGTGCATCCAACCCCCCAGCGTAGCCCTGGTAGACCCCCTGACACTTACCAGGTCGCAGGTCCTCTCCAGCACGTATCTCTCCTCCGCTCCTCTTCCTTAGTGCCAGCCATCCAATAGGGTGGCCTGGTGCTTTGGCCAATCAGGAAACAGCTCTGACGCCCTGCCTCCTGTTTGGCCGGGAGGAAGGTTAGTGTGAAAATAGCGAAAAGAAATTCGCTATCATCACACAATTGGGTGGGATCAGGGCGCACTCTCTGCGCCCCGAGCCTGACCTATTTTGAAACCTATTAGAGCCTCTGGCTCTAACCAGGTGCTTCAAAAAATACCACCCCCACCATAGGAATCAATGCATCCGGCGTTCTGAAAGGGATCGGGCGCATGGATGGGGGGGGAGCGGCGCCCATGTGTCCACAGTGCACGGGCCGCCACTGGAAGGAATGGGTCGCTCTCAGGAGCTCAGTGAATACCGTGATAGGTTGCCACTGGGGTAATAAGTCCATCCGTGAAATTTCCTGGTTATTAAACATTCCACAGTCAACTTTTAGTGGTAATGTTACAAAGTAGAAGCAACTGGGAACAGCAGCAACTCAGCCACAGAGTGGTAGGTCACATAAAATAAAAGCGCGGGGTCAGCGCATACTGAAGGGCACAGTGCGCAGAAGTCACCAACTGTCCACAGAGTCAATAGCTACAGACCTCCAGACTTCATGTGGCCTTCAGATTAGCACATCATCAGTGCGTAGAGAGCTTCATGGAATGGGTTTCCATGGCCGAGCAGCTTCATTCAAGCTTTACATCACCAAGTGCAATACAAGGCATTGGATGCAGTGGTGTAACGCACGCCACCACTGGACTCTAGAGCAGAGGAGATGTGTTCTCTGGAGTGATGAATCAAGCTTCTCTGTGGCAATCTGATGGACGTGTCTGGGTTTGGTGGTTGCCAGGAGAACAGTACTTCCTGACTGCATTGTGCCAAGTGTAAAGTTTGGTGAAAGGGGGGGATTATGATGTGGGGTTGTTTCTCAAGGGTTGGGCTTGGCCCCTTAGTTCCAGTGAAGGGAACTCTTAAGGCATCAGCACACCAAGACTTTAATGCTTCCAACTTTGTTGGAACAGTTTGGGAATGGCCCATTTCTGTTCCAACATGACTGAGCACCAGTGCACAAAGCAAGGTCTATAAAGACATGGATGAGCGAGTTTGGGCTGGAGAAACTTAACTGGCCTGCACAGAGTCCTGACCTCAACCCGATGGAACACCTTTGGGATGAATTAGAGCAGAGATTGTGAGCCAGGCTTTCCCATCCAAAATCAGGGCCTGACCTCACAAATGGGCTTCTGGAAGAATGGTCAAACATTCCCATAGACCAGTGATGGCGAACCTTGGCACCCCATATGTTTTGGAACTACTTTTCCCATGATGCTCACCTACACTGCATAGTGCATGAGCATCATGGGAAATGTAGTTTCAAAACATCTGGGGTGTCAAGGTTCGCCATCGCTGCCATAGACACACTCCTAAACCTTGTGGACGGCCTTCCCAGAAGAGTTAAAGCTTTTATAGCTGCAAAGGGTGGGCCAACTCAATATTGGACCCTACAGAGAGAGAGGACTGAGTGGTGGAGGATCAGCATAGCGGGGGGGACCTGAGCAGGAGAAACTAGCAATGCCACACATGGTGCACAAGCAATATCATGGGAGGTGAGTGGGGACCAGAGATAGAGGTTAGCAAATCAGAGGATCAACAGAGCTGGAGGTTACTCCTGAGTGGGGGATCAGCGGAGCTGGGGGTTACTACTGAGCAGGGGATCAGCAGAGCTGGGGTTACTATGAGCGGGGGGTCAGCAGAGCTGGGGGTTACTACTGAGTGGAGGATCAGCAGAGCTGGGGGTTACTACTGAGCGGAGGACCAGTAGAGCTGGAGGTTACTACTGAGTGGGCGATCAGCAAAGCTGGGGGTTACTACTGAGCGGGGGATCAGCAGAGCTGGGGGTTACTACTGAGCGGTGGAATCGGAAGAGCTGGGGGTTACTACTGAGCGGGGGATCAGCAGAGCTGGGGGTTACTACTGTGAGGGGGACCAGTAGAGCTTGAGGTTACTACTGAGCAGGCGATCAGCAAAGCTGGGGGTTACTACTGAGCGGGGGATCAGCAGAGATGGGGGTTACTACTGAGCGGTGGGATCGGCAGAGCTGGGGGTTACTACTGAGCGGGCGATCAGCAAAGCTGGGGGTTACTACTGAGCGGGGGATCAGCAGAGCTGGGGGTTACTACTGAGCGGTGGGATCAGCAGAGCTGGGGGTTACTACTGAGCGGTGGGATCGGCAGAGCTGGGGGTTACTACTGAGCGAGGGATCAGCAGAGCTGGGGGTTACTACTGTGAGGGTGATCAGCAGAGCTGGCGGTTACTACTGAGCGAGGGAACAGCAAAGCTGGAGGTTACTACTGAGTGGGGGATCAGCAGAGCTGGTGGTTACTACTGAGCAGGCGATCAGCAAAGCTGGGGGTTACTACTGAGCAAGGGATCAGCAAAGCTGTGGGTTACTACTGAGCGGGGGATCAGCAGAGCTGGGGGTTACTACTGAGCGGGGGATCAGCAGAGCTGAAAGTACTACTGAGCGGGGGATCTGCTGAACAAGGGTACTAATAAGCTGGGGAAGTTAGTTCACCTTTTAATTTTTTCCCTGTCACACAACCTCGGGACACAGGACCCAAAAACAGAGCACTATAGGACCTGGCTGAAACCTCCCCGTAGTCTTGGGGAAGGTAGGCCTACTTGGGTTCCAGCTTACAGCCCAGTATGGTATTCCTCATCCTATGTTTTTTGCTCTACAAGCCCTGATGAAGGTGGAGCGATGATCTTCCGAAACATGTTGGATTTTGTTCAAGAATATTATTTTTTTATTTTTTTTGTGGACTGTAGGAACTAGTGATGCTCCCATTTCTTTTATTTTGTCTTTAACATTCAGTTCTAAATGATGCATGCTTTTCATGACCAACTGTTCCTTTTGCCCACAGATCTCAGGAGAACAATAGCGATCAGCCTTCCCAAAAAAATATATAACCCAGTATATGGGATCATCTCTTGATCCAAATGTAATTGGTTGGATCAAGCGGTTAATATCTTATGGACACCTTTAGACAGATGTTTACTGTAGAAATGAAGAGTAATACACAATAGTCATTTTCAATGGTCCATTTATGTTTCCATTTTTTTTTTAAATGGCTATTAGTGAAAGGTCAGCCAACTCCCGAGAGCCCTGCCGGAGCATCTCCTGAGTTCAGTCGCTCAATGCCAAGTCACTCCTCCCTTTGCCGTGCTTTCTTTGTACTGTGAATTAAGAAAAGTCAGATTAGTTCTGGGTCACAATGTAAGGTAATGAAAGTTTTATAAAACTCAGATAAAAGAAGTGAAGGGGAAAGGTTAAAATCAGCTATTTTTTTTCTTTTTTTGCATTTCTATGATGTGACCTTTAACAAAGGGACGTCATTCCATGAGATGTGAGGGACCTCGGCTAGACGCAGAATGACTTTATAAAGAAATGTCAAAAGGATTCTTTTTCGAGTGTCCAAAAGGTTTAAGTTTGAGTAAGTAGATGGGTTAAAGTGAAGTGGAGTGGTACTGTTTTTATTTTAAATTATTATAAGGAAAACAGCTTTTCATGCAAACTTTTTGATGGTGTTAAAAGGGTCCTTGTGACCAGACCATTTATTTCAACAAAAATCTTCATATAGAATTATAGTTTGTCATGTTATGTATTTGTTACAATCTCCTGGCTGCTGGGGGCCGCCATCTTGCATGTAATGTTAGCGGCCCCTGCAGACTCACTCAAGTGACACGCTAGAACAGCCATTCTCAGCCAGGGTTCCTCCAGAGCAGTCATTCTCAAACAGGGTTCCATGAAACCCTAGGGTTCCTCCAGAGTAGCCATTCTCAATAAGGGGTCCATGCAACCCTTGGGTTCTTCCAGAGCAGTCATTCTCAACCAGGGTTCCATGGAACCTCAGGGTTCCTCCAGAGCAGCCATTCTCAACCAGGGTTCCATGGAACCCTAAGATTCTACCAAAGCAGTCATTCTCAACCAGCATTCCATTGAACCCTAGGGTTCCTCCAAAGCAGTCATTCTCAACCAGGGTTTCCTGAAACCCTAGGGTTCCTCCAGTGCAGTAATTCTCAACCAGGTTTCCATGAAACCCTAGCATTCCTTCCGAGCAGCCATTCTCAACCAATGTTCCATGGAGCCCTAGGGTTCCTGCAGAGGTTGCTAGGGGCTCATTGAGCTGTGGTTAATTGACCTCTCATCTGATGGTGCCTTCATCCAGGTCCATCACCACTTTATTAAAGCCAGTAGCATGACGCCAATAATCTTTATTGCTGTCTGTAAGGGTGGCATTCTTTCCACTGACCGCCAATGTAAAGGGCATTTTCCTAATGACCCCCAATGGACTAAACTTAGTAGGGATTCCCTGAGACGTGAACATTATTTCAGGGTTCCTCTGGGGTAAATAGGTTGAGATAGGCTGCTATAAAGGTTGCTAGGTGTTCTAAAAGGAGGAGTTCCAGGTCAAGCACCAATTGGTAGAGCCAGCAACATCACACCAATTATATTTTTATTTCTCCGAAGGGTGGCACACTTTTCTCACTGAAGTGCTTTCAGCAGGGGTTCCCTGAGACCTGCATTTTATTTCAAGGATTCCATTGGAGTCAAAAGGTTGAGAGAAGCTGTTGTATAGTATTCTCCTTCACTCTTCCACCCTGGCAGCTACATAATAGGTTATGTAGGGAAATGAGAGGCAGAGGAGCTGGACCAGCACAGACAGTAATTAGACACTGCCAGAAGAGAGTGCTGTGACATGCTAGGGAACTGGGAGGAAGGTCACTGTGCTAAGGAACCTATTCATATGTTCAGCTATGTGTCGGCCTGTGTGTCTATATTAATTTTCCTGATGCACCATTCTGTATTCTTGCATGACTTTCCTGAAATTTAAAAAAAACTATTTTTCGTTGCGCTAATGGGTCACATACAGCGGGGGGGGGGGGGGGGATGGGATGGGAGGGGAGATGGTGGGCTATGGCTGAAATAAAGGGACAATGTTTAAAATTCAAATACTCTTTTTGGAGAAGTCCAAAAAATCAGAAGCTGTTATAAGACAATGAGTCCGTAGTCACTTGAATAAGGGAGTGTTGTTGCACAAGAACGGAGGCAGCATGTTGAAGGGTAGAAGACACCTTTAGAGAATACACAAGCAGAAACACAAACAGCGCCAACCTAAGTGCAGTATTAAAATCCACATTTGTTTATTCAGTAGGTAGTGCACTCACTCTGTATAGCAGAAATTCAGGCACATCATGTATATAAAAGAATGTTCCGATGTTCAATTCATCATAGGACTCCCAGGAGAAGGTGATCCTCTTGCGCTGGAGCGTCTCGTCCGGTGGCGCCGTTGGTTTCCAGCGTCTCTTGATCAGTTCAGCACAGCGTCACGGAGGTCAGCTGGTGGGGTGTCTGGAGTCGCACTGGGATGATGCAAATGCGTGCACGTGTTCGGAGCATGCGTGCTCCTTCATCAGGCATAGCATCTACCATCTTGGAAATGGTCAATAAGGGGAAGCGGAGCTAATTGGCCAATGCGATCATAGTACCGTCCTGCTGTAGGGCGGGGGTTAGTGGGACTGGAAACTAACGTTGTATATTCTCGGGGATATGTAAATCTGAGGACACTGGCATCTGTTATATTGAAAATACAAGCTGGCTGACATGCATTTTGGGCAAGAAAAGATTTCATAGTAAGATCATAAAAACATACAAGAAGAAAAGAAGCAAAAACATGATATAACATGGATGAAACTTGATGTTTCTTCCATGTTATATCATGTTTTTCCTTCTTTTCTTCTTGTATGTTTTTATGATCTTACTATGAAATCTTTTCTTGCCCAAAATGAATGTCAGCCAGCTTGTATTTTCAATATAACAGATGCCAGTGTCCTCAGATTTACATATCCCTGAGAAAATACAATGTTAGTTTCCAGTCCCACTAACCCCCGCCCTACAGCAGGGCGGTACTATGATCACATTGGCCAATTAGCTCCGCTTCCCCTATTTGACCATTTTCAAGATGGTAGATGCTATGCCTGATGAAGGAGCACGCATGCTCCGAACACGTGCACGCATTTGCATCATCCCAGTGCGACTCCAGACACCCCACCAGCTGACCTCCGTGACGCTGTGCTGAACCGAACCAGAGGCGCTGGAACGAACGACGCCACCGGACGAGACGCTCCAGCGCAAGAGGATCACCTTCTCCTGAGAGTCCTGTGATGAATTGAACATTGGAACATTCTTTTATATACCGTACTTAAAAGCAGGGGAAAATCGTGGGTGCGTGTTATACGCCGATCCCCCGAAATTCTGAGCCTCTGGGCGGCTTTCAGCCGCCTTCGGCTCTTCAAGGGGACCTTCGGCCATTGTCGGCGGCTTTCGGCCATCTTTGGCCATTCTCGGCCGCCTTCGGCCATTCTCGGCAGCTTTCCGCAGCCTTCGGCTCTTCCCAGCGGCCGAAAGCTGCCGCGAAGAGCCGAAGGCGCCGGAGGCCCGCTGAGAACTACCGCACGCCGCCGAGATACACATCCAGCTGTGTATCTCGGCGGCAGCATTTAAAAAAAATAAAAAACAAATGGCAAATAAAATAGACAAGGCTGCAATGGGGGACAAGACTGCAATGGGGGACAAGACTGCAATGGTGGACAAGGCTGCATAAGGCTGCAATGGGGGACAAGGCTGCATAAGGCTGCAATGGGGGACAAGGCTGCAATTGTGGACAAGGCTGCATAAGGCTGCAATGGTGGACAAGGCTGCAGATGACACTGATGGGCATATAAATGTAAGTTTTTTTTTTTCCCCTTAAACTTTCCTCCTAAAAGTTTTTTTCCTTAAAATTCCCTCCTAAACTTGGGGTGCGTGTTATACGCCGGCGCGTGTTATACGCCGATAAATACGGTACATGATGTGCCTAAATTTCTACTATACAGAGTGAGAGTACTACCTACTGAATAAACAAATGTGGATTTTAATACTGCACTTAGGTTGGCGCTGTTTGTGTTTTTGCTTGTGTCTTTCCTGAAATTTGCCTGCTGGCTGCCTCTACCCCTGCCTGGTCCTGACTCTTCTCTCGCCTACCCTCAACCTCGACCTTTACCTGGACCTGACTACTCTCTCACCTACCTACTTCCCCAAGCCCTGCCTGGACCTAATTACTCTCTCCTGCCTTGACCGCACTACTCTCTCTCCTGCCATCTGCCTTGACCCCACTACTTTCTCTCCTGACATCTGCTTTGACTCCTGCCTTGACCTAACTACTCTCTCTCTCATTCCCCCTACCTCGACCCCTTCCCGGAGCTTACTACCCTCACCTTCTGCATTCGTGAAGCCCTGCCTGGACCTGACTACTCTCTCACCTTCTACCCTATGCAAACCTTGCCTGGACCTGACTACTCTCTCTTCTGCCATCTGCCTTGACCCCTGCCTGAAGCTTACTACTCTCTCAACTTCTGCCTTCCTCAACCCCTTCCTGGACTTGACTGCTTTCTTGCCTGCCATTTGCTTCGGCTCCTGCTTGGACCTTACTACGCTCTCACCTGCCGCCTGACAAGAACTCTTCCTGACTTGACCTTGTTTTGTATACAGCCCTTTAAACAATTTCCCCACAGTAGTCTTTCTGTTCTTGCTGGGGCGATCCTGAGGGCTAAGGCCTCGTGCCAGTTGCAACAAATAAAACTGGGCCCGTCTCCACCTTCAGGAGCTCTGGTGTAAAGCAACTGGCGTGCAGACTCTGTGCCTTGGGTGAGCTTGTATCACCTGCTAGGGGGTGTCATAACAACTGGATTCCTCTTAAATCATCAGGAGCTGCAGGACCTAGCACACCCTCCATCCCTCCTCCCATTCTTCCTTTATGGATTGTGGACTTTAATGGACTGATTGCCCCTTCAACTACACATTTCAGTATGCTGCTATTCACTCTCTTATGTGCTGGTAGTAAAAAGATAAAGTCATTGGATTGTAAATAAAAGAGCATGCAACACCACAGCCAAAAGTAAATAGCTGTGTAGGCATTTTATTAGGTGGAACATGAAAGTATGATGGATACCACCCAACATCACTGGTAATAAGCAATTTATTTTACAGTTCGGTGTCCTGGTTTGATCTCGTTTTTCTCTGTATAAATGATGTAGGTTTCTCTTCATGTCTATTACCAGAGAGAGAAAGCCAGGTGCAGATCCAATTAAGTATTACAAAAAATATTACCCAAGACACCAACTCTTCGGAGGGGGTTGGATGAAATCAGCTCAGCTCACTTATTACCCGTTTCCCTATTATATGTCATAAGGATCGACGGCTATCACATGGCATTTTCATGTTTACCGCCTTCGAATAACGTTCCTTGAACAAACAGAATTAATTTAGCAGCTGTTAAGGCGATCTTGGAATTATGGTTCATGTTCATGGATGAGTCACACTCGAGGGGGATCTCAGGATTTTTTTATTGTGCTGTTATCTGGAAACATAAAACAATTAGGGATTTAATTTCAGGATTATGAGATGGGGGAAACATTTATGAAGAGCGGCTAATGAAAAATCAGGACCTGCTAAATCAGGTTAATGTTTTTGCTTTTGGTCTGTCCAATGGGACAAAGTAGTTTAGACTAAACTTTAGAGTCTGATCTACTTAAAGTTAAATTTTGCCCCTACCCACCACATTTCCTTCGCTTTTACCTTTTTTGCTAAATAACCAAAAAAAACCTTCACATGCCCAGCAATTCAACAATATTCTGTACAGAGCCACCATGCTGCTGCTGCATACCAGATCCCACCTTCTATGTGATGTTATCAGGAGGCTGTCTCTTCCAGGTTCTATCTTCTTCTGTGATGTTATCAGGAGGCTGTCTCTTCCAGGTTCTATCTTCTTCTGTGATATTATCAGGAGGCTGTCTCTTCCAGGTTCTATCGTCTTCTGTGATATTATCAGGAGGCTGTCTCTTCCAGGTTCTATCGTCTTCTGTGATATTATCAGGGGGCCAACTGTCTCTTCCAGGTTCTATCTTCTTCTGTGATGTTATCAGGGGGCCAGTTGTGTCTTCCAAGTTCTATCTTCTTCTGTGATGTTATCAGGGGGCCGTCTCTTCCAGGTTCCATCTTCTTTTGTGATGTTATCAGGGAGCCAGTTGTCTCTTCCAGGTCCTGTGTTGTTCTGTGATGTTATCAGAGGGCCAGCTGTCTCTTCCAGGTTCTATCTTCTTCTGTGATGTTATCAGGAGGCCAACTGTCTCTTCCAGGTTCTATCTTCTTCTGTGATGTTATCAGGGGGCCGTCTCTTCCAGGTTTTATCTTCTTCTGTGATGTTATCAGGGGGCCAACTGTTTCTTCCAGGTTCTATCTTCTTCTGTGATGTTATCAGGAGGCCAACTGTCTCTTCCAGGTTCTATCTTCTTCTGTGATGTTATCAGGGGGCTGTCTCCTCCAGGTTCTATCTTCTTCTGTGATGTTATCAGGGGGCTGTCTCCTCCAGGTTCTATCTTCTTCTGTGACATTATCAGAGGGCCAGCTGTCTCTTCCAGGTTCTGTCTTCTTCTGTGACATTATCATGGGGCCAGCTGTCTCTTCCAGGTCTTATCTTCTTCTATGAAGTTATTGGGAGGGCAGCTGTCTCTTCTAGAATCCGTCTTCTTCTGTGAAATTTTCAGGGGTCCAGCTTTCTCTTCCAGGTCTCATCATCTTCTGTGACATTATCAGGAGGCCAGTTACCATGTTTCCCTGAAAATAAGACCTAGCGTGATTGTCGGTGATGGCTGCAATAAAAGCCCTACCCCCCAAATAAGCCCTATTCTGTTTGCCCAAAAATAAGCCCTACCCTGAAAATAAGACCTACAAGAACTTTAACTAGGGCTTATTTGGGGGGTAGGTCTTATATTGAAGCCATCGCTAGGTCTTATTTTTGGGGAAACAGGGTATCTTTTCCAGGTTCTATCGACTTCTGTGATGTTATCAGGGGGCCAGCTGTCTCTTTGTCTCTTCCAGGTCCTGTGTTGTTCTGTGATGTTATCAGGGGGCCAGCTGTCTCTTTCAGGTTCTATCTTCTTCTGTGACATTATCAGAAAGCCAGTTGTCTCTTTCAGGTTCTATCTTCTTCTGTGGTGTTATCAGGAAGCCAGCTGTCTCTTCCAGGATCTATCTTCTTCTGTGACATTATCAGGGGGCCAGCTGTCTCTTCCAGGTTCTATCTTCTTCCTTTTTTTTTTAACACTTTTTATTGAAAAAATGGCATATACAAACATCTCAATCCCTTTTTGTACAGAACAAAAATTTGAAGTGTCTCGGTTACAATACCGGTAACAGAAATAATACAACAAAAAGAGCTTGACAGTTAACTGTAAAGAAAACTATGCTGACGTTGTTTCTGAATGTTTCCATTTCGAGAGTCCACCGAGGGGTCTGGCTTGTTAGACTAGACTCTGTCTAGGTAGTGAGTTTGATGGTTTCCCATGGCTGCTTCTCCTTTTGTCTGAGTTTGTGGTTGGGGAGGAGTGTTATTGGGCGTGGGCGAATCAGATTCTGGCGGGTCTGGACTCCAAGAATGTGATGAGCTAGGAGAAACTGTGTTATTGTATCTCATATTTAATGGGAGATTGTTTAGATTCTAAGGAGCGGTATACACCAAGAAAGCTAGTGGCTGTTGAGATCTGCGCAAGGCTGGATTGAGAGTGAGCGAGGGTGTTTAACTGGGAGTGTGGGACTGGGAATAATGGGTGGGATTTGTATTGGGGTGGGGGGGAGTAAGTGGGATCAGAGGGGGCGGGGTTACTGGGGGGTGGGAGATTAGGGAGAAAAAAATCTGCTCTTTCCAGGTCTCTCTCTTAGTAGGAGTATGGTCTCCCCCTCCAGGGCCTGAGGGTCCTTCATTTTGCTCGGGGGAGGCATGGGGTAGCTGCATCTACATGGTAAGCTTTGTGCCTCGATGTGTCTCCTCGTTCCTTCCCCAATCTCCTCAACAGTCTGGTTCTATCTTCTTCTGTGACATCAGGGGGCCAGCTGTCTCTTTCAGGTCCCGTCTTCTGGGATGGTATCAGGGGGCCAACTGTCTCTTCCAGGTCTCGTCTTCTTCTGGGATGGTATCACGGGGCCAGCTGTCTGTTTTAAGGACCTGTCTCCTTCTCTGCCATTATCAGAGGGCCAGCTGTCTCTTCCAGGTGCCATCTTCTTCAGTGACATTATTGTTGTTTTTGGGCTCTATGCATAAAAAATTTTGCTGTGTGGATGTGATAAACATTTACACAGGCACAACGATTGATTTGCCATATTGTTTGTAGTATGACTACTGTATCTCCTATGATCGTCAGCTACATCTATAGGTCATAATGTGCTATTTGTTTTTTTAATTGTGGTATTTCAACATAATACTGCATTATGGCCACTAGATGGAGCTGATGATTATAGGAGATGATCATACTACAAACAATATGGTGATCATTCATTGTGCTGGTGCCGATGCTTAAGATATCCTTGCTAGAACCATCCACTGTATGCAAAAAATGGTTGCATTGAATGGATTTCATTTGCAAAAAATGTAGACAATGAACAGTCTCTTAAATTGGGATCAGAGGGTTGGAAAGGAAGTTCAGGTACTCTTTAGTGTCAAAGTCAAATGTTGAAGAACTTGCTTACTTTGATTGCATCCAGAGAATAGCCATTCGCAACTGGATGATCACTCAGGTTGGATAGTCCCTCTCTCAGGCCTAGCAGCCAACAAGGTGCTTAACTCAGGAACAAGTCTCTGCCACAGACATTGTTGTAGAACATACAAGAATAAGTCTCTGCCACAGAAGTTGTTGTAGAACACGTAAGAAACTAAACTTGAAGAACACTCGTTGGATACCTGGATCTTTCTGCCAGCTTGGTGATATCCACGAGACCGGATTCTCTTGGGTACTTCAGCCCTTCCAAGCTCTTACTAAGAAACCAACCCGTACGTGGTCTTCTTCTGAAGAGTCCTTCCCTGGAATGCTTGAAGTCACTGGGTCTCTCCCAAACCGGAGACGGCACCCAAACACCTCAGAATCCTCCTTTAGTTTCCTTGCCTCGGGCTAGCCAGCCCCGAGACATCAAGATCGGGTGGATCCGCACCCCAGGCCATAGCCTTCCTGGGGGCTGATCAGGAGGACCAGGACCATAAAGTCAGTACATCCTTCTGGACCGGAACACCGAACCACGTGATGTCCGCATCTTAAATACCCTCTCCCAGAAAGCACAGCAAGAGCGCCACTCCCACTAGGGGGGCTCCGAGAGAGAGTAACTTAAGCCCCCAACCAGACCATAGTTCCATACCTGCCAGAAGAGACAGTGCCCCCTGGACATCTCATAGTCCAGTCAGACTGATGCTGAAATCCAAATTTAGACAATTGTACCCAAACCAAACTGCAGTTTAGGTATAACCTTAACTTTGAAAAATGCATAGCGCGTGCTCTTCAGGAGCCGGAGCTATATATATATATATATATATATATATATATATATATATATATATATATATATATATATATATATATATATATATATATATATATATATATAATATATATACTGTATCCCTAAGTACCATGCCAGTAAATTACCCCCTTTATAACTATTAAATATACAGCCTTCAAAACTGGTTTTATCTTGGACTTTATCATAACTGTAGACACGTGTAATCATGAAGGTTTTACAACATTCAATTGTTAATCTTGCGGTTTGTAGGCACACAACGGGGTTTTGGTAGAAAAAGCCGGCGATGAATAGATGAAGCCTGTTATTATAAGGCATTGATGGAACTGCAGCCATGAAACCTTAAATGCTATTGAATTGCTTATACAAAATGTCTCAGGCAACCAGCATCTGCTGAGCACAATGATTGCACAGAGCCTAGCATGCAAGCTTTGTGGATCTCCACTGGCTCCAAACCCATTATTGGCGGGCTGGCGCTCATCGAGGAAGCAGCGGGTCAGAATATACCTGTAATATAAAGACACGAGTATGTGGAGCGATACAAAGCTTGATAGAGGTTTACGCGGAAATAAAAGTTTTCAACAGAGCTAAACTTTCTTTCTATGGTATTCTCCATATTTAGAGCACTGTTACCACATACATAAAAAAAAAATCCAGCCAAATCTTCCTGCTGCAAGGTGATGTATGCTATATACAGTGCCTTGAAAAAAAAGTATTCATACCCCTTGAAATTTTTAACATTTTGTCGTGTTACAACCAAAAACGTAAATGTATTTTATTGGGATTTTATGTGATAGACCAGTGATGGTGAACCTTGGCACCCCAGATGTTTTGGAACTACATTTCCCATAGTACTCAACTACACTGTGGAGTACATAACATCATGGGAAATGTAGTTCCAAAACATCTGGGGTGCCAAGGTTCCCTATCACTGTGATAGACCAACACAAAGTGGCACATAATTGTAAAGTTGAAGGAAAATGATAAATGGTTTCAACATTTTTTTACAAACACATATGTAAAAAGTGTGGGGGGGGGGGGCATTTGTATGATGCCCCCCTGAGTCAATACTTTGAAGAACTCCCTTTCTCTGCAATTACAGCTGCAAGTCTTTTTGGGGGTGTCTCTACCAGCTTTGCAAATCTAGAGAGGGACATTTCTGCCCATTCTTCTTTGCAAAATATCTCAAGCTCTGTCAGATTGGATGGAGAGCCTCTGTGAACAGCAATTTTCAAGTCTTGCCACATATTCTCAATGGGATTTAGGTCTGGACTGTGGCTGGGCCATTCTAACACATGAATATGCTTTTGAGCTAAAACATTCCATTGTAGCTCTAGATGTATGTTTAGGGTCGTTGTCCTGCTGGAAGGTGAACCTCCGCCCCAGTCTCATGTCTTTTGCAGACTCTAACAGGTTTTCTTCTAAGATTGTCCTGTATTTGTCTCCATCCATCTTCCCATCAACTCTGACCAGATTCCCTGTCCCTGCTAAAGAAAAGCATCCCCACAACATGATGTTGCCGCCACCATGTTTCACAGTGGGGATGGTGTGTTCAAGGGGATGTGCAGTCTTATTTTCCCCCCACACATAGCATTTTGCTTTTAGGCCAAAATGCTCACTTTTGGTCTCCTCTGACCAGAGCACCTTCTTCCACATGTTTACTGTGTCCCCCACATGGCTTCTCGCAAACTGCAAACAGGACTTCTTATGACTTTCTTTCACCAATGTCTTTCTTCTTGTCACTCTTCCATAAAGGGCAGATTTGTGGAGAGCACGACTAATAGTTGTCCTGTGGACAGATTCTCCCACCTGAGCTGTGGATCTCTGCAGTTCCTCCAGAGTTACCATGGAGTTCTTGGCTCTTCTCTGATGAATGCTCTCCTTGCCCGGCCTGTCAGTTTAGGTGGACGGCCATGTCTTTCGTAGGTTTTCATTTGTGCCATACGCTTTCCATTTTCCGATGATGGATTGAACAGAGCTCCGTGAGATGTTCAAAGCTTGGGAGATTTTTTTATATCTTAACCCTGCTTTATACTTCTCCACAACTTTATCCGAGACCTGTCTGGTGTGTTTCTTGGTCTTTCCTTGGGCTTCACAGAACAGCTGTATTTATCCTGAGATTAAATTACACAAGTGTACAAATTAGGCGACTTCTGAAGGCAATTGGTTACACTAGATTTTAGTTAGGGATATTAGAGTAAAGGGGGCTGAAGACAAATGCCCCCCCCCCCCCCCCCCCCCCACACACACACACACTTTTCACATATTTATTTGTAAAAAAAAATTGAAAAACATATCATTTTAATTTTCAAAATGATGTGCCACTTTGTGTTGGTCTATCACATAAAATACATTTACATTTACATTTTTGGTTGTAACATGACAAAATTTGGAAAATTTCAACGGGTATAAATACTTTTTCAAGGCTCTATACCTCCGTTGGTTTGTAAATCCTAACGTTTCTCTCTACTAGTAGTACTACTAGCTAAACCTGCCATTCTCAACCAGAGGTCACTAGGGGTTCCTTGAGCTGTGGTTGATTTACCTCCCACTCGATGCCTGCCTAGTTCTGGGGCCAATGCCACTTTGCAGAGCCAGCTGCATGACACCAATTATCTTTTTATGTGTCTGTGAGGCTGGCCATAGATGGATAAATCTTCTTTCTTGCAATTCAATGTTGATAGGGGAATCCCTCCTGCAGAGCCATTGTGTTTTCCTGCTGGCAATAATCACATGTAAAATCTGACAGGCCAGTTTTACCCAAGTTGATCAGCTTGGATAGATTCAGCCTGCCCATGGATGATTAGAATCTTGGCCGGTTCCAGCTGAACCGGCTGAGATTTGGAACCGTCTATGGCCAGCTTAAGGGAGATATTCTGACCACCACTGTAAGAATGGCATGCATTTAAAACAACAATGTAAGGAGCATTCTTCCCATTGACCACCATATAGGAATATTCTTCCCAGTGACCACCAATGTAAGGGACATTCTTCCCACTGATCACCAATGTAAGGAACGTTCTTCTCACTGATCACCAATGTAAGGAACATTCTTCTCACTGATCACCAATGTAAGGAACATTCTTCCCACTGACCACCAATGTAAGGAACATTCTTCTCACTGATCACCAATGTAAGGAACATTCTTCCCACTGATCACCAATGTAAGGAACATTCTTCCCACTGATCACCAATGTAAGGAACTTTCTTCTCACTGATCACCAATGTAAGGAACGTTCTTCTCACTGATCACCAATGTAAAAGACATTCTTCTCACTGATCACCAATGTAAGGAACATTCTTCCCACTGATTACCAATGTAAGGAACATTCTTCTCACTGATCACCAATGTAAGGAACATTCTTCTCACTGATCACCAATGTAAGGAACATTCTTCTCACTGATTACCAATGTAAGGAACATTCTTCCCACTGATCACCAATGTAAGGAACATTCTTCTCACTGATCACTAGGGATGAGCTTCGTGTTCGAGTCGAACGTACGTTCGACTCGAACATTGGTCGTTCGGGCGTTCGGCGAATTCCGAACGTTTGGGCCGTTCGCGGCAAAATTCGTGTGGCCCACAATGCACTGCGATGGCGCAGTGCATTGCCGGGTCATGATTGGCCAAGCATGCACTGTGACCCTGCATGCTTGGCCAATCGCAGCGCCAGCAGCGAGGAGAGCCATGATTGGCCACGGGTGTCCTGCCTGTGGCCAATCATAGCTCAGGCTGTGTAGTGCACGCCCCACACTATATAAGGCCGCCTTTGAGGCGGCCTCGTGTAGTGTGTTGGCATCTGAAGCAGTGGGTGTTCTGTGTACCTTCAACAAAGCTACACACCAATCATTTTTGGCTGATTTCCTATCTTGCTCTTGTGTAGTGGTTACTGTCTGTGCCCTGACCGCAGTATACACCACTATATTCACCTCACCTATATAGCTAGTGATCTAGCTTTAATAATAGAGCTTGCAGTCAGTAGTGTTAGGAGATAGTGCGTGCTGTCTGCGTGCTCTGTACCCAGTACATACCACTATAATCCACCTACATAGCTGTTCTCTATTTGAGCCCAATTGTCATCTGCAGGAGTTATTGGAAGTTGTGTGTGCTTCCAGCACAGCACAGCACAGTATACATCTGTATATACCCCTTTAACTCTGCTGTTTTCTGGTTATTGTCTGCGTGCCCTGACCGCAGTATACACCGTGATATTCACCTCACCTATATAGCGAGTGGTCCATCTTTAATAATAGCGCTTGCAGTCAGTAGTGTCAGGAGATAGTGCGTGCTGTCTGCGTGCTCTGTACCCAGTACATACCGCTATAATCCACCTACATAGCTGTTCTCTATTTTGGCCCAATTGTCATCTGCAGGAGTTATTGGAAGTTGTGTGTGCTTCCAGCACAGCACAGTATACATCTGTATATAGCCCTTTAACTCTGCTGTTTTCTGGTTATTGTCTGCGTGCCCTGACCGCAGTATACACCACTATATTCACCTCACCTATATAGCTAGTGATCTATCTTTAATAATAGAGCTTGCAGTCAGTAGTGTTAGGAGATAGTGCGTGCTGTCTGCGTGCTCTGTACCCAGTACATACCGCTATAATCCACCTACATAGCTGTTCTCTATTTGGGCCCAATTGTCATCTGCAGGAGTTATTGGAAGTTGTGTGTGCTTCCAGCACAGCACAGTATACATCTGTATATACCCCTTTATCTCTGCTGTTTTCTGGTTATTGTCTGCGTGCCCTGACCGCAGTATACACCGTGATATTCACCTCACCTATATAGCTAGTGGTCCATCTTTAATAATAGAGCTTGCAGTCAGTAGTGTCAGGAGATAGTGCGTGCTGTCTGTGTGCTCTGTACCCAGTACATACCGCTATAATCCACCTACATAGCTGTTCTCTATTTGGGCCCAATTGTCATCTGCAGGAGTTATTGGAAGTCGTGTGTGCTTCCAGCACAGCACAGTATACATCTGTATATACCCCTTTATCTCTGCTGTTTTCTGGTTATTGTCTGCGTGCCCTGAACGCAGTATACACCATGATATTCACCTCACCTATATAGCTAGTGGTCCATCTTTAATAATAGAGCTTGCAGTCAGTAGTGTCAGGAGATAGTGGGTGCTGTCTGCGTGCTCTGTACCCAGTGCATACCGCTATAATCCACCTACATAGCTGTTCTCTATTTGGGCCCAATTGTCATCTGCAGGAGTTATTGGAAGTTGTGTGTGCTTCCAGCACAGCACAGTATACATCTGTATATACCCCTTTATCTCTGCTGTTCTATAAAAAAGGCATCTGCAGGAGTTAGTGGGTGTTGTGTGCCTCCAGCACAATATAAACTACCCAACTACTGTTTTACCCAACTCCCTTCAGGCCATTACCATGTCTGGAAGGCCAGCAAGGAGAGGCAGACAGGCGCGAGCCGATAAAAGAGGGCAAGCAGGCTCTGTGTCTAGAGACAACAGTGCTGGTCGTGGACGCGGTGCATTGTCATCAGCATGTGGCCATGGGACATGCTTGTCCTTCTTTTCTGCAGCTGGACATGTTGAACCGCAACATGCCAAGGACTTGGTAGAGTGGATGACCAAGCCCTCTTCATCCTCCTCATCCTCTCTCACCCAGTCTCAGGGTAGTAGCAAAGCAGCTGCCAACACATCGTCTTCCCTCCTCTCAATGTCATCATCAGTGACTCCTTCCCTAGACCCACCACGTCCTCCTGAGGAGTCTCCTGAACTCTTTGAGCACAGTGTTGGGTACATGCTCCAGGAGGATGCCCAGTGTTTGGTGGGCTCTGATGATGATACTCAGCTAGAGGAAGGCAGTAGCATGAGTGCAGAGAGAGGGGATGCTCAAGAAGGACAGCAATCTGGCAGTCATGTTCCACAAGCTGCAGCATACTGCCAGGTTTGCTACAGCGATGAAGAGGGAGGGGATGATGAGGGCACTGACTCCACGTGGGTGCCTGGAAGGAGGGAGGAGGAGGAGGAGGAGGAGGAGGAGGAGGAGGAGGCACATGTCCAACGAGGCAGGATGCCCTCCGGGGGTCAGCTTAGGGGCAGCACACCAACTGAATCACACCGCAGAGCTCCGCCTGCGCAGAGCGCTTCCTCTGCGCGTTATTCTAAAAGTTCTTTGGTGTGGGCCTTTTTTGAGACGAGTGCATCAGATCGCACCGCTGCTATTTGCAACATATGTCTCAAGCGTATCTCACGTGGCCAAAACATCAGCCGCTTGGGCACCACATGCTTGACCAGACATATGTTGACCTGCCATGCAGCTCGTTGGCAAGCGTACCTCAAAGACCCACACCAAAGAACAAAGCGGACCTCTCCTTGCTCCTCATCAGCTGGCATCTCCAACCCCACTAGACCTTCAGTCCTCTCTGAAACCTGCTCTGAGAGGAATGAAGGTGTAGAATTAGGTGTGTCACAGCCAAGTGCTTCCGGGAACTCTGCTAGTGGTACATCCACATCCGATTATAGCAGGCAAATGTCCTTGCCCCAGCTGCTGGACCGAAGTTTACTCCCAGCCATCCACATGCCCAGCGGTTGAATGCTAGCTTGGCTAAATTGCTAGCACTTCAACTGCTGCCTTTTCAGTTGGTAGACTCGGCCCCCTTCCGTGAGTTTGTACAATGTGCGGTTCCTCAGTGGCAGGTCCCCAAACGCCACTTTTTCTCACGGAAGGCGATTCCGGCTCTCTACCGGCATGTGGAAGGCAATGTCCTTGCCTCGCTGGACAGGGCGGTCAGCGGTAAGGTGCATATTACCGCTGACTCATGGTCCAGCAGGCATGGACAGGGACGTTACCTGTCTTTCACGGCCCATTGGGTCACTCTTCTGGCTGCTGGGAAGGATGCAGGACAAGGTGCAGTAGTGTTGGAGGTTGTTCCGCCACCACGCCTCCAAAATGCTACTATTGGTTGTGACACACCTCTCTCCTCCACCCCTCCTCTTCTTCTTCCTCCATGGCCTCTTCCAGTGCTCTGTCCTCAGAACCAGCGGTGCTCCGTAGGCGTTCCAGGGGCTACGCAAGTACGCAGGCAAAACGATGGTTTGTTTGGGGGACAGGAGCCACACTAGGGCGGATGTTTTGTCAGCTCTGCAGGGGCAGGCCGAGAGGTGGTTGACGCCACGCCAGCTTAAGCCAGGAATGGTGGTTTTGCGACAATGGCACCAACCTCCTCTCCGCCCTCCGACAGGGACAACTGACCCATGTGCCCTGTGTAGCTCATGTCCTTAACCTGGTGGTGCAGCGGTTCTTGGGCAGGTACCCCGGCTTACATGATGTCCTGAAGCAGGCCAGGAAAGTCTGTGTGCATTTCCGCCGATCATTTAATGCCTGTGCTCGGCTGGCTGAGCTCCAAAAGGAGTTGAACCTGCCCAAGAACCGCCTTATATGTGACATGCCCACCAGATAGAACTCAACATTGGCCATGCTGCAGCGGCTGCACACACAGCAGAGGGCCATCAATGAGTACCTGTGCGACTACGGCACCAGGACAGGGTCAGGGGAGCTTGGTTTTTTCTCACCACGCCAGTGGGGCATGATCAGGGATGCATGCACTGTCCTGTCACCGTTTGAGGAGGCCACAAGTATGGTGAGCAGTGACAGTGCATGCATCAGTGACACTGTACCTCTTGTCCACCTCTTGGAGCATACGCTGCGTGGAATAATGGACAGGGCACTTGAGGCAGAACAGAGGCAGGAAGAGGAGGACTTCCTTGCCTCTCAAGGCCCCCTTTATCCAGACAGTGTTCCTGCTGTGCCACCCATCACACAGGAAGAGGGTGAGGAGGAGGAAGAGGAGGAGGAGGATGATTGTGTCAGCATGGAGGTGGAGGCTGGCACTCAGCATCAGCATCATCATTAGCAGTCTTATAGGGATGATTTACAGTCCCAAGAAACACATGGACTTGTACGTGGCTGGGAGGAGGTAGCTGCGGATCATGTTGTCCTTAGTGACCCAGAGGACTCCGGACCGAATGCCTCAGCTAACCTACGCTGCATGGCCTCCCTGATCCTGCAAAGCCTGCGGAAGGATCCTCGTATTCTTCGGATCAAGGAGAGGGACCATTACTGGCTGGCCACTCTCCTTGATCCACGGTACAAGGGTAAGGTTGCCGACCTTATCTTGCCATCGCAGAGGGAGCAGAGGATGAGACATCTCCGGGAGGCCTTGCAGAAAGCTCTGTGCAACGCGTTCCCAGAGACTGGGAGGTCACAAACTCCTGGTCCTGGACAACGTGTTGCTGAGGCATCAGTCAGAAGGAGCGGTGGAGAAGGTGGCCGTCTGACTGATGCTTTCAGACAATTTTTTAGTCCGCAGCCCCAAGGTATGATTGGTTCCAGCACCCATCGCCAGCGTCTAATTTACATGGTGCAGGAATACCTAGGGGCAAGGTCAGACTTCGACACCTTTCCCACTGAAAATCCTCTGGCTTACTGGGTCTTGAGGATGGATCACTGGCCAGAGCTTGCACAGTATGCAATTGAGCTACTGGCCTGTCCTGCATCCAGCGTTCTTTCGGAACGCGCCTTCAGTGCTGCTGGTGGCTTTGTTACCGATCACAGGGTGCGCCTGTCCAATCAGTTGATCGACTGACCTTCATCAAGATGAATCAGTCTTGGATCACCCACAGCTACCAAGCACCTGAAGCTGATGTAACCGAATAATTTTTTTTGAAATACCACATCCCTTCAAGACTGCCTATGCTGATGCTGAGTGACTGTCCTGTTATGTTGATTGTCTATCCTCTTCCTCCTCCGCTGATATGTTGGAAGAACATTTTTGGTTCTGGGTGATGCCAGCAGCCCAATTTTTCTGCCCCTGTTTAACAGGGGCGTTTAATTACAATTTTTGATGCAATGCTTTGCAGCAGGGCTAATTCCTGCAATAAAACTAGAGTATATGGCAGAGGTTGGAGTGTGGTGGCACCAGCACCAGTGCCTAAGGCCCAATTTTTCTGCCCCTGTTTAACAGGGGCGTTTAAGTACAATTTTTGATGCAATGCTTTGCAGCAGGGCTAATTCCTGCAATAAAACTAAAGTATATGGCAGAGGTTGCAGTGTGTTGGCACCAGTGCCTAAGGCCCAATTTTTCTGCCCCTGTTTAACAGGGACATGTAATTACAATTCTTGATATAATATTTCACAGGAGGGCCCCTTCCTGTGCCCACCCAGAGTAACGGTGAGGACTTATAGTGTTGTGGCACCAGCACCACAACCACCAAAGGTCAATTTTTCTACCACTGTTCAACAATGGCATGTAATTACAATTCTTGATATAATCGTTCACAGCAGGGCGCTCCAGCGCCCACCAAGAGTCACTTTCAGGGCTTACAATGTTGTGGCAAAACCAACACCTTGTTCCGCCATTTCTGCAGAGCATATAGGGCAGGCCCCTACTTACTAACATCCAACTTACAAACATCAGACAGCAGCAAGTGAGATGAAAAAAGATGGACGACAAAACAAATTATACAGGGGTGATAACCCTTCCCTATGTTTTCCAAAAAGCTTAAAAATAGTATTTTTTGACTGGAGCTACACTTTAAAAATGTACCAGTTGAAAATTACAAACAGATTCAACTTAACACAACAAACCTACACAGTCCCTGTCTTGTTTGCACCGCCTGTATACTGCTGTTCTGAGTATATAGGGCCTGGGGGCCACACGCATTTCCTTTTTTTAATATGGGTACGGGGTTCCCCTTAATATGCGTACAAGACCCAAATAGGCTGGTAATGGGCAGGGAGGGCTACCCATGCCATTTTTCTGAATGATTTTCAACCATATTGCAGGAACCAGATATAACATTAAAACCGCAAGCAGTTTTAAATGGTGTTATTTCCGTTTAATGTCATTTTGTGCAGGGACTGTTCTAAACACGGGAAACACGCGGCACTTCACAGGCATACTACAGACACCCCCCAGGCACCATATTTAAAGGAATATTTCACTTTTTTTTTTCACTTTAATCGTCATTAAAATCAGTGCTCCCGCCAAAACGGCCGTTTTTAAAACCTTTTTTTGCATTGACCCATGTCCCCTGAGGCAGGAGTCAGGTCCCCAAACCCTTTTTAGGATAGTATCTTGCATATTAGCCGTTAAAATTAGCACTTTCCATTTCAACGTTCGAGTCCCATAGACTTCAATGGGGTTCTAACGTTCGTTTCGAACGCGGGGTCCGTTCGAAAGTTCTGGTGCGAACCGAACCGGGGGGTGTTCGGCTCATCCCTACTGATCACCAATGTAAGAGACATTCTTCCCACTGATCACCAATGTCAGGAACATTCTTCCCACAGATCACCACACGGCGGCACAGTGGTGTAGTGGGTAGCACTCTCACCTAGCAGTAAGAAGCATCGCCGGTTCGAATCCCAACCATGACATTACCTGCCTGAAATTTGCATGTTCTCTCTGTGCCTGCATGGGTTTCCTCCCACACGCCAAAGACATGTGGGTAGGTTAATTGGCTTCTGTCCAAAATTGACCCTAGTATATGAATGGGGACCTTGGATTGTGGGCTCCTTGAGGGTAGGGACCTATGTGAGTGTGCAATGTACAGGGATAGGGACAATTGTAGACACTCACTCAGGTTGAACTATTAGGACTGGTGTCTTTATTTAACCTTTGTAACTATGTAACTATCACCAATGCAAGGAACATTCTTCTCACTGATCACCAATGTAAGGAGCATTCTTCCCACTGATCACCAATGTAAGGAGCATTCTTCCCACTGATCACCAATGCAAGGAACATTCTTCTCACTGATCACCAATGTAAGGAGCATTCTTCCCACTGATCACCAATGTAAGGAGCATTCTTCCCACTGATCACCAATGCAAGGAACATTCTTCTCACTGATCACCAATGTTAGGAGCATTCTTCCCACTGATCACCAATGTAAGGAGCATTCTTCCCACTGATCACCAATGTAAGGGACGTTCTTCTCACTGATCACCAATGTAAGGGACATTCTTCTCACTGATCACCAATGTAAGGAACATTCTTCCCACTGATCACCAATGTAAGAGACATTCTTCCCACTGATTACCAATGTTAGGAGCATTCTTCCCACTGATCACCAATGTAAGAAGCATTTTTCCCACTGATCACCAATGCAAGGGACATTCTTCCCACTGATCACCAATGTAGGGAGCATTCTTCCCACTGATCACCAATGTAGGGAGCATTCTTCCCACAGATCACCAATGTAAGGAGCATTCTTCCCACTGACCACCAATTATTTGGTTTTATATATGGCATGGTAAACAAGCAGTGTCACTCTAGAACAGAAAGTGTGCTACTAGAGGATCACCAGGTAAAAATAAAGAAGAAATAGCCTAAAAAAAAAGAATGAAGCCAAGAACTGATAATCTGCAATAAATTAAGTTTTTTGTTTTTAGGTTTTACCAATAATGCGATGCAGGTTGCAGCAAAGCAGTGCAGAAAAATAAATGAGAACAAAGCTTAGAATTACCATCTCTGCTGCATCACTATAAATCTTGAATAGCTAAATCAAAGTCTCTACATCACGCGTCGCACATAATAAGCGCGGCATCAAAAGGTGTCGATAATCCCATAGAATACCAAAATCAATCACGTTACTGCACTGGGAATAGACAATAAAATGGATGAATAGGATAAAAATGCCTGAGAAGAATAAATACTCATCTTAAAATCTGCAGTTTATTTATGTGAGCACATGGCCCCCGTGCATCCATTTATAATGTTTTGCTTGCCTAGCATTGTATTGATGTTGTGATCTGCATTTAATTTTTATAGATTTTTTTTTTCATATATGAATTACTTCATAAATTCATACATTCGACTGATGGCGATTTAACGATTCCATCTTCATTAGGTTACATTGTGCTTTTTATAGTTTCTTATCATTTTGTAGCAGAAAATTGCATACTGAAGATTTCCCCATGAGTTAAATGGGTTGTAACACTTGTAGACATGTGAAACTGAGAAGAAATAGAGATAGACACAGTTCAATACGCGTTCCATTTCAATTTACCTGTAGACTGTTGGCATCCATCACCTGGACCTTATGATAATTAAATAATTACATGGATTGTCAGGTTGAAGACAATAGAAGACACAGGTCCATAGAGTTCAACCACTAACAAAAATATATAACCCATTGATGATCTAGAGGAAGGTAAAACAGATTAAAAACATAAATAATAATAATTATATAAAGTATTAACTAATCAGCTTAAATGGAAATAAATAAATCACTTCTTGATCCCCCTCCAAGACAATCAGATACATTACTGAAAAAGTAAGTGGATATTACCTATTCTATCCACAACAAACAAAAAGGTTTGGCTTTTCATATACTTCAAACATGTGGCCCATCATCAGTACAGTATAAAGCAGTCATCCCCAACCAGGGTTCTCTGAAACCCTAAGGTTCCTCTATAGGTTTCTAGTGGTTTCTTGAGGTGTGGCTGATAGACTTTCCATCTGGTGGTGCCGAGTGCCATCATAATTCCCGGTTCAACACTACTTGGAGACATTTCCCTACTTTGCACAAAACTGAAAAAAAAAAAGTTTGGCTTTCAAGCACATGGGCCATCATCCGTGCAGTATAAAGCAGTCATCCCCAACCAGGGCTCTCTGAAACCCTAAGATTCCTTCATAAGGTTCTAAGGGTTTTCTTAAGCTCTTTCCTATTTTTTTTTTTTTTGCCTACATAATCCCGGGCCCAATGCCAATTGGAGGGCTTTCCCTATTCTACCGAAAACTAAAAGAAAGGGTTGGCTTTTCATTTACTTCCAGCATGTAAGCTATCATCACTATAGTATAAAGCAGTCGTTCTCAGCCAGGGTTTTGTGGAACCCCAATGTTCCTCCATAGGTTTCTTTGTTTACAAACTTTTTATTAGGTACAAAATAATGGTACAAAACATTATAACATAAGTACAATGAAGTACATTATATAAAAGACATGATATTTGGGGATTATGTCAAAATAATATCATGAATAATTACTTATTTCTTATATTTAATACATGTGGTAAACAATTAATCAGGCAGTTGTTTAATGTAAGGTTTTGTTTTTCCCTGGGTGAATTGGAATGAGAAAGGATTAACAACGACCTAACCACCCTAAATAAATTTATTGAATTGCCTCATTTACCTCCTTTTCATCTATTAAAACTAAATATAATAACCTTCATAGGTTTTTAAGGGTTTCTTGAGCTTTTGCTGATTGACCTTCCATGTGGTGGGGTCTACAAAATTCTGGGTCCACAGCCACTTGCAGGCCTTTCCCTACTTATCCAAAACCAAAAAAAAGGTTTGGCTTTTCATCCACGTCATGCATGTGGGCCATAATCAGTAAAGTATAAAGCAGTCAGTTTAAAAACCCAGTTAAGTAAACTGAAAGGAATCAATTGAGCCAGCAAAAGCAGAAAAGGTTTGGCTTTCCATACACTTCATACATGTTAAGCATTATCAGTACAGTATATGGAAACCATGGTTTCTACAGAGTGGGTTGGGGGATCAACAAGACAGCTGAACCATGTGATGTGGGCTAAAGGGAACCAAAAATTTCTAGATTAAGCCAGTAAAAAAGCAGCAAAGGAAGATTTGGCTTTTCATACACTTTTCAAGTGTGTTGGCCATCATCAATACAGTATATGGAAACCATGGCTTCTATGGAGTAGGGCTTGGGGACAAACAAGACAATAAAAACCTTGTGAAGTAGGCTGAAAGAAATCAGAACGTCCCTAACTGAGGCAGTAAACAAGTCAACAAGACAGTTGAACCATGTGATATGGGCTGAAGGGAACCAAAACTTCTTGATTAGCTGTGTTGTCCATCATTGGTACAGAGTATGGAATCCATGGCTTTTATGGAGTAGGGTTTGGGGACCAGCAAGACAATAAAAACCCAGTGAAGTAGGCTGAAAGAACACACAAAGTCCTCAATTAAGCCAGTAAGTGGCAAAAAAGTTTGGCTTTCTATACATTTCAAATGTGTTGGCCATTGTCATTACAATATGTGGAAACCATGGCTTTTATAGAGCAGATTGGAGAATCAACAAGACAGTGTAGCCAGGTGATGTGGGCTGAAGGGAACCAAACATTTCTTGATTAAGTTTTGAAAACATGGCTTCTATTGAGTGGGACTTGAGGACCAACGAGACAATAAAAACCCAGTTAAGTAAACTGAAAGGAATAAAGTAGTCCTCAATTGAGCCAGCAAAAGCAATAAAGGTTTGGCTTTCCATACACTTCATGCGTGTTAACCATTATCAATACGGTATATGGAAACCATGGCTTCTACGTAGCGGGTTGGGGGATCAACAAGACAGTTGAACCATGTGATGTGGTCTGAAGAGAACCAAAAAATTCTTGATTAAGCCAGTAAAAAGAATCAAAACAAGGTTTGGCTTTCCATACACTTCAAGTGTATTGGCCATTAGTGATGGACGTGAACCGCGAACGTGGCCAAAAGTTTGCGAACCGCAAAGTTTGCGGCGGACCCCATTGACTTTAATGGCAGACGAACCTTAAAAACCTACAGGTCATATTTTCAGCCACAAAATACTAGCTGTGCACACATAGTCCCACAACATGGACACTGACATAACAAAAGTATTAAGTGAATCTGGGATCGACAACGACAAGCATTCTTTTTTTATCTGTGAAATTTTGACAATTCAGGAGCGCATGAAGGCCATGGAGGAGAGGCAAGGTCAGGGCAGGCTAAGAAGGGGATGCAGGAGATTATCAGTGCCGCAGTCAGGGCAGGGCAGTCCTGTGCCAGTGTCCCAGTGTGCCAACCTGTGCTTGAGCCCCTCACTCTGCCCGGCCCTTGCCCCCACCTATGTAAGGCTCCACTGCAGTGGTCTGGAGGTGCCAGTCCAGTGCTGATCCTCAGCCATGGTGCTGGCACTGCCTGCTGATTGGCTTCTCCGCTGTTATCTCCCTCACTGACACCAGCACTGAGATAGAATACTGACACCAGCACAGCGATAGAGACTGAGCACTGACACCAGCACCGAGATAGAGAGCACTGACACCAGCACCGTGATAGAGAGCACTGATACCAGCACCGAGGTAGAGAGTACTGGCACCACACCAGCACAGTGATAGAGAGCACTGAGACCACACCAGCACCGAGATAGAGGGCACTGAGACCACAGCAGCACCGAGATAGAGAGCACTGACACCACACCAGCACTGAGATAGAGAGCACTGACACCACACCAGCACTGTGATAGAGAGCACTGACACCAGCACTGTGATAGAGAGCACTGAGACCACACCTGCACCGAGATAGAGAGCACTGACACCACACCAGCACCATGATAGAGAGCACTGACACCAGCAGCGTGATAGAGAGCACTGAGACCACACCAGCACCGAGATAGAGGGCACTGACACCACACCAGCACCGTGATAGAGAGCACCGACACCAGCACCGTGATAGAGAGCACTGACACCACACCAGCACCGAGATATAGAGCACTGACACCACACCAGCACTGTGATAGAGAGCACTGACACCAGCACCGTGATAGAGAGCACTGACACCACACCAGCACTGAGATAGAGAGCAATGACACCACACCAGCACCGTGATAGAGAGCACTGACACCAGCACCATGATAGAGAGCACTGAGACCACACCAGCACCGAGATAGAGAGCACTGAAACCACACCAGCACCGAGATAGAGAGCACTGACACCACACCAGCACCATGATAGAGAGCACTGACACCAGCGCTGTGATAGAGAGCACTGAGACCACACCAGCACCAAGATAGAGGGCACTGACACCATTCCAGCACCGTGATAGAGAGCACTGACACCAGCACCGTGATAGAGAGCACTGACACCACACCAGCACCAAGATAGTGAGCACTGACACCACACCAGCACTGAGATAGAGAGCACTGACACCACACCAGCACAGAGATAGTGACCACTGACACCACACCAGCACCGTGATAGAGAGCACTGACACCAGCACTGTGATAGAGAGCACTGAGACCACACCAGCACCGAGATAGAGAGCACTGATACCACACCAGCACCGGGATAGAGAGCACTGACACCAGCACCGTGATAGAGAGAGAGCACTGACACCAGCACCGAGATACAGAGCACTGACAGCAGCACTGATACCAGCAACTCGCTGCGGGACACAAAAATATGACACCACTCAACCTCTTCAAACAGAAGGGTACGGGCATATAGTACGGTGTGCTTTTTTTGTACAAGGAACTGAACCAAAGGTAGAAAAAGGGTCCGTGTGCTCGATTAAATAAATTGTTTATAGAGTTATGCATATACATGGTCTACTGGTGTTGAATTCCTCTGAGATCCATGCCTCATTCATTTTTATAAATGTGAGGTAGTAAAAACTGTTGTGAGCTAGGCGAGTGTGCTTATCGGTCACGATCCCCCCTGCTGCGCTGAATGTCCTTTCGGACAGGACACTGGATGAGGGGAAGCCAACAGTTCCATTGCAAATTGGGCAAGCTCTGGCCAGAGGTCAAGCCTGCCCACCCAGTAGTCCAGGGGTTCATCACTCCTCAAAGCATCTACATCGGGCGTTAACCCGATGTAGTCAGACACCTGTCAGTCTAGGCGTTCCCTGATGCTGGATCCGGATGAGACCTGTCGATGGGTCGGCTGAAAGAATGACCTCATATCAGAAGTTACCAACACATCTTCAAACCGCCCTCTTCTGGCAGGCGCTGTTGGATTGGTACCCACAATTCTTTCTCTGGGAGTGGGAATTCCTCCTCTGCCAGCGCATGCAAAAGTAGAATGCAGCAGTTGTCGAAGCAAGTTCTGTAAGTGCTCCATTCTGACAACCCTCTGTGACGGTGGTAACATTTCCGCCATTTTGTGTTTGTTCCGGGGGTCTAAGTATGTTGCCACCCAGTACTGGTCCTTGACCTTTATGCTTTTTATACGGGGGTCCCTGTTAAAACACTGGAGCATGAAGGCCCCCATTTGCACTAAACTGGAAGCGGTGTGGTGGCCTGGCTCCTGCTCATCATCCAGGATAATGTCGTCCTCCTCGTTCTCCTCTCCCCATCCACGCACAACACGCAGGGATCCCAGAAAGGTTTAAAGCATGCTCTTCTTGCTCCTCCTCATCCACCCCGGCACCATCCTCCTCTAACTCCTCTTCAGACTCCTGTTGTTGACTTTTCTCAGATAGAGTAGCCCCCCCTGGGAATTCATCCAGCATTGCGACTTCCTCATCTTCCTGCTCTTCCATAGCTTGATCAATGACACAATGCAATGCACGCTCCATAAAAAAGGAATAAGGTACGAAGTCACTGATGGCGCCATGGCTGCTGACCAGTTTGCTGATCTCATCAAATGGCCGCAGAAGTCTGCATGCGTCGCGCATGAGCAGCCACTGGCACGGTGAAAAAAACCAAGCTCCCCAGAACCAGTTCTGCCGCAGAGTTCATACAGGTAGTCGTTAACTGCGTGTTTCTGCTGGAGCTGCCTATCAAGCATATAGAAGGTTGAGTTCCATCGTGTTGAGCAATTGCAAATAAGACATCTGACCGGCAGATTGTGTCGCTGCTGAATTTCAGCAAGGCGAGTCATGGCCATGTAAGATCTTTCCTTGGCTGCCGTAAGATGTCCTGGACCCCAGGGTATTTGACAACGAATCGCTGCACGACCAAGTTTAAGACGTGCTCCATGCATGGCACGTGCATAATTTTGCCCTGTTTCAATGCGCTATGCAGATTGGCACCGTTGTCACACACCACTTTACCAACTGTCAAATTGAGCGGTGTTAGCCACTGATCTGCCTGTGAACGCAAAGCTGAAAGGAGTGCAGGGCCAGTGTGGCTCTTGGCTTCCAGGCACAACAGACGCAACACAGCACGGCAACGTCTCACCTGGCATGTCGAATAGGTTCTGGGGATCTTGGGCGGCGCAGCGGAAAAGGAGGAGTCAACTGAGGAGGAGAGGGAGGAGGATGGAGTAGGAGGAGGAGGAGAAGAGGCAGGCCTGCATGCAATCCGTGGCGGTAAAACCAAATCTACACGGGTGCCATGGGTTACATGCTTGACGGCCATCAGAATGTTCACCCAGTGGGCAGTAAAAGTTATATACCTTCCCTGCCCGTGTTTGCTAGACCACGTGTCTGTGGTCAGATGTATCTTGGCACTGACACTGCCAGAGATACATTCACTTGCCACTGAACATGGCCATATAGCTCTGGGATGCCCTTCTGTGAGAAATACTTCCTTCCTGGGACCTTCCATTGTGGTGTTCCAATGGCCACAAATTTTCGAAAGGCCTCCGAGTCCACCAGTTTATATGGCAGCAGTTGGTGGGCTATCAGTTCTGACAAGCCAGCCGTCAACCATTGGGCAAGAGGGTAATCCGGCGTCATAATTTTTTTACGCTCGAACATTTGGCCCACGGAAGCCTGCCTTTTTGCAGAAAAACATGAGGATGGCATGATGGAAGGTGGAGTGGAGGACAATTGTGAGGAGAGAGGAGAAGGAGAAGTAGAAGACGAGGCTGGATGGTAAGAGCCTGGAGTGTGGCTTTGTGGGTTCCGTTGCTTCCACTGGGCTCGGTGATGGCAGCTCACGTGCCTTCTTAAGGCGGTTGTCCCTAGGTGAGTGTTGGGCTTACGGCGACATAAGCGTTGACTGCAAAGGCTGCAGATGGCAACACTATTGTCAGCAGTGGACACGTTAAAAAAGCCCACACTGCGGAGCCATGTTCCGGCGTCCTGGGAGCGCCAGATGTGACTGTACATGGTTGATGCCTTGCTCCTGATACATTAGCAGTCTGCTTTGTCCCTCCTGTGCAATCTAAGTTATGCCTGCTTCTACTCCCTATCTGCTGGTCCATATCTCCCTCTGAACTCCCCTCCTCTTCCTCTCTTGTGGGCACCCACGTGACATCACTAGACATGTCATCATCGATGTCACCTTCCCCACCGCTATAATTAGAGATCTCGGAGTAGGCAGCAACACCAGGGACCAACCTCCTCCTTGGGCTGATCTGGATACTGTCGTCAGACTGCTGAGTGGTGGTTGTTGCTACCTCCTCTTCCTGATCCAATGCCAAGAGTGGCTGCGCATCGGCAATATCTTGTGTTGGATCGGAAAACAATTCCTGTGACTCAAGCGGAAGCTATATAGTGGTGTTGGTGGTAGTGTCTTTGGGGGTGCACACAGCAGAGAGTGAAGAAGAGGGTGCAGATCAAGAGGATGAGGAGGGTGCAGAAGAGTAAGGCTGAGTGAGCCACTCAACCAAGTCTGGTGCATCCTTTGACGTAATCGCACGCACCTTCTGCAATTTGCACTTTTGGCTCAAGTCTGTTGCTCATGCCCTACCCCTACCACCCCTGCGGAAGGGCCTGCCTCTTCCTCTGCCTGTCATTTTTTAAATGACCCTGTGACAAAAGTCTCTAGAGAAGTGCAGTATGTATGTGGAAGAAAGTATATAACACCCTGCTTCAATCTGTAGTTTTTGAGGGCCACTGGTCTATCACACCAGTTATAATATTTTTTAATTGCGTTTGTCACTCTTTGTAGTATCACTGCTGAACCGCTCAGCAGTCACAATGCTGCACAGTGGAAATGCACAATACTATGCTTTCTATATAAAGTTTTTTATACATGTATTACACCACTATATATGGCATGCCAAATAGTACACCTATACCAGTCCTTAAAAGGACCTTTGTGGACCTAATAGTAGTTAGCTAGTAGCTAGTGAATTGCAGACTGTCCCGGCTCCAAAAACCAAACTGTCCCTCCCTACACTGAGAAACGACAGCTGCAGAATCGGTCAGCAGCACTGCATGCAGTCCACTATAATATGCTTTCTATATTTGAAAGAAAGTACTGTATATTATATGTGTACAACCCTATATACTGTACACCTATAAAAGGACCTTTGTGGACCTAGTAGCAAGTGATAGTGATTTGCAGACTGTCCCTGCTCAGAACACCAAACTGTCCCTCCGTCCCTACACTGATAAAAAGACAGCTGCATAATCGGGCAGCAATCTGCTCAGCAGCATAGCAGCCAAGTATAATATGCTGTCTATATTTGAAAGAAAGTATATTATACGTGTACAACCCTATATACTGTACACCTATAAAAGGACCGTTGTGGATCTAGTAGCAAGTGATTTTCAGACTGTCCCTGCTCAGAACACCAAACTGTCCCCCATTCCCTACACTGATAAAAGACAGCTGCAGAATCGGGCAGCAATCAGCTCAGCAGCACAGCAGTCAAGTATAATATGCTGTCTATATTTGAAAGAAAGTATATTATACGTGTACAACCCTATATACTGTACACCTATAAAAGGACCTTTGTGGACCTGATTTGCAGACTGTCCCTGCTCAGAACACCAAACTGTCCCTCAGTCCCTACACAGATAAATGACAGCTGCAGAATCGGGCAGCAATCAGCTCAGCAGCACAGCAGTCAAGTATAATATGATGTCTATATTTGAAAGAAAGTATATTATACGTGTACAACCCTATATACTGTACACCTATAAAAGGACCTCTGTGGACCTAGTAGCTAGTGATTTGCAGACTGTCCCTGCTCAGAACACCAAAACTGTCCCTCAGTCCCTACACTGATAAAAGACAGCTGCAGAATCGGGCAGCACTCAGCAGCACAGCAGTCAGCAGTGCACCATAATATGATTTGTATATTTGCAAGAAAGTATATTATACGTTTACAACCCTATATACTGTACACCTATACCAGTCCTTAAAAGGGCCTTTGTGGACCTAATAGTAATAGCTAGTGATTAAACTGACTGTCCCTGCTCCACACAGCATCCTGTCCCTACAGTGACAAAAGACAGCTGCAGAATCGGTCAGCAGTGCCCTCAGCAATCAGCAGCACAGCAGTCAGCAGCAGTGCACCAGAACCCTATATACTGCAGGGGCGGATCCAGGGGGGGGGCAACGGGTCAATTGCCCCCTCCGAGAATACCGCCAGCTGATGACAGAACGGCCGGTTCCGCGGGTCCAATCGCGGGCCCGCGGGTCCAATCGCGGCCGGTTCCGCGGGTACCCGCGGCCGGTTCCGCGGCTCCAATCGCGGCCGGTTCCGCGGGTACCCGCGGGCCGGTTCCGCTGGTCCAATTGCGGCCGGTTCCGCGGGTCCAATCGCGGCCGGTTCCGCGGGTACCCGCGCGGCCGGTTCCGCGGGTACCCGCGCTGAGTGGACGGGTGAGGGGGGGGGGGCAGCTGGGCAGCTTAGGAGGGCTGCTGGCCAATCAGGAAGCCAGCAGGCAGGGGAGCAGGGAGATGACATCATCTCTCACTGCCCTGCGTCCCTCCAGTTCCGCCCTCACTGTGTAGGAAGCTGTGTGCAGCAGAGAGATTGCATCATCTCTCTGCTGCCTATGTTCACTCTGGGACCCAACAAAAGACCACCAGTAGGTGACAATCCGCAATGTGTGGCAGACTACGTGGCAAGTGGCAATCCGCAATGTGTGGCAGGTGACGTGGCAAGTGACAATCCGTAATGTGTGGCAGTTGACGTGGCAAGTGACAATCCGCAATGTGTGGCAGGTGACGTGGCAATCCGCAATATGTTGCAGGCAACGTGGCAAGTGACAATCCGCAATGTGTGGCAGGTGACGTGGCAAGTGGCAATCCGCAATGTGTGGCAGGCAACGTGGCAAGTGACAATCCGCAATGTGTGGCAGGTGACGTGGCAAGTGGCAATCCGCAATGTGTGGCAGGCAACGTGGCAAGTGACAATCCGCAATGTGTGGCAGGCAACGTGGCAAGTGACAATCCGTAATGTGTGGCAGATGACGTGGCAAGTGACAATCCGCAATGTGTGGCAGGCTACGTGGCAATCCGCAATATGTTGCAGGCAACGTGGCAAGTGACAATCCGCAATGTGTGGCAGGTGACGTGGCAAGTGGCAATCCGCAATGTGTGGCAGGCAACGTGGCAAGTGACAATCCGCAATGTGTGGCAGGTGACGTGGCAAGTGGCAATCCGCAATGTGTGGCAGGCTACGTGGCAATCCGCAATATGTTGCAGGCAACGTGGCAAGTGACAATCCGCAATGTGTGGCAGGTGACGTGGCAAGTGGCAATCCGCAATGTGTGGCAGGCAACGTGGCAAGTGACAATCCGCAATGTGTGGCAGGTGACGTGGCAAGTGGCAATCCGCAATGTGTGGCAGGCAACGTGGCAAGTGACAATCCGCAATGTGTGGCAGGTGACGTGGCAAGTGACAATCCCCAATGTGTGGCAGGTGACGTGGCAAGTGACAATCCGCAATGTGTGGCAGGTGACGTGGCAAGTGGCAATCCGCAATGTGTGGCAGGCTACGTGGCAATCCGCATCTGGTGGCAGGCGACGTGGCAAGTGACAATCCGCAATGTGTGGCAGGTGACGTGGCAAGTCACAATCCGCAATGTGTGGCAGGTGACGTGGCAAGTGACAATCCCCAATGTGTGGCAGGTGACGTGGCAAGTGGCAATCCGCAATGTGGGTCAGGCAACTTGGCAAGTGACAATCCGCAATGTGTGGCAGGTGACGTGGCAAGTGGCAATCCGCAATGTGTGGCAGGCTACGTGGCAATCCGCATCTGGTGGCAGGCGACGTGGCAAGTGACAATCCGCAATGTGTGGCAGGTGACATGGCAAGTGGCAATCTGCAATGTGTGGCAGGCTACGTGGCAAGTGACAATCCGCAATGTGTGGCAGGTGACGTGGCAAGTAACAATCCGCATTTGGTGACAAGTGACAATCCACATTTGGTGGCAGGCGACATGGCAAGTGACATCCTCAGGGCTCCCACTGATTCTGCATTATGGTGAGTTGAACCATTTAATTTTATATTACAATGTATTAATAGAAATAATGCGCTTCAATCATCCTGACACCATAACAACCATGGTGCCGTAATGATTGAAGCGCCAATACCAGCCATTTCCCATATAAATTGCCCCCCAAAAAACATATTTTATAGCAGTGCCCCTCCCGAGATTAGACTCTGGATCCGCCCCTGATATACTGTTTGACTTTGTGGACCTAATAGCTAGCAATTTGTGTCATTACAGTCTGTCTCTGCTCCACACAGCAACCTCTCCCTAGACTGACAAAAGACAGAATGTAAAATGGCCGCCAGATCAGGTCTATTTGTAAGGTAGGGGGAATGTCCAATTGTCCATGTGCTGAAATGTCTCAATTGGCTGTCCTGTACGCAATGATGGATGTGTCATGGGTCAAAGTTCTTCACAATGTAAACAAATATGGCTGCCGCGAACAGCTCCAGAAGTCTGCCGGTATGGCGAATCGAGAAAGAGCAAAATTCGCCACAAACCGACCGCAGGGGGAACTGCAAGGCCATCTCTATTGGCCATCATCAGTACAGTGTATGGAAACCATGACTTCTATCGAGTAGGGCTTGGGACCAACAAGACAATAAAAACTCAGTGAAGTAGGCTGAAAGAAATCATAACCTCCCAAACTGAGGCAGTAAACAAGTCAACAAGACAGTTGAACCATGTGATGTGGGCTGAAGGGAACCAAAAAATTATTGAATAAGCCAGTAAAAAGAATCAAAACAAGGTTTGGCTTTCTATACACTTCAAGTGTGTTGGCCATCATCAGTACAGTGAATGGAAGCTTCAGAATGAAAATTCGGATGAGCTTCTGCCCCTTTCTTGACCCGTAACCAGCAAGAAGAATCCTATTCTAGATTTTATGTCTTTGCCTACCAATCTCTGCTTAAGAGCTCTCAGGGTCAATGGGTATATCTCAATTTGAGTTGATGCAAAATGAAATTACCCTGTTTTATTATAATTTTCCAATGGATCAATTATGTTTTGTCATCTATTCATTTTATATATCTATAGAAAAATCTTAATCACTGAACTGTTTTTTTTTTAATTTATTAATTTTTTTTAATTAACATTAGCGTGGATGAGACAAGTAGTGAATTTTTAATTGAATATTTACAAACTTGCAAAGTGTCAAGCAGATGTTTCCCGAGGCCAGCAAAAATCCATATTTATGTAAATTCAGCGATGCGAAAATAGATTTTTTTTTTGTGCCGTTTACCTGTTTTTAAGGGTCAAACATTGCTTCTGCCAATTCCCTGCAAGCAATACTCCGAGTTTGAGGAGCATAAATCACTTTGCAGTTTGGCATATAACAGATTGACACCAGGCAGGCAGTAATGTCATTTTGCAGAATTGCAAAGTCATGGATTCTTGGTGATTTCAGCGGACTCAGGACTGAAAATAATTCTGCCAATTAAGGCAAGATAAAGGTCTGTAGGTGCTAAATTGCCAGGAGACTCTTTGAAGTTCTTGGATGGCGTTGATGTATTTTTAGCTGCTTGATCTATACAATCTCTTGCGGCGGGCGGAGGATAAAAAGCCGTACAAGTGCAGTATCAAGGTCGCTGCACTTCTTATTATACGACGGCTTTCTTACATAAGGTGACCGGACCTCATTTTAAATAAAATTCCCATGAAACTTTAATCTTCCTTGGGCTGCATATCAATTTTCATTATCATTTATTTATAAAAATTCTCTGTCTCGGGGAGCAGTTATTAAGCGATGTACAATCTCTTGTACATATCAATTAGCTTCCAATAGGGATGTGTAATATTTAAATATTTTCTTATTTTCTAAATACCCTGATTTACTAAGGGAGTAGTTCAATTTTAAAATGAAATTTTCACTTTGTAAAATTAAGTGAAAATATGGCAAAGAATACCCAGTCATGTGAATGAAAATTGAACCATTTCAAAACCCTGACACTTTTTGTTTGCATGTAAAAAAAAATGTTTTTCTAAACAATTACTTTGAACCCCCAAACCTTATATATATTTATATATATATATATATATATATATATATATATATATATATATATATATATATATATATATATATATTAGATAAAAAAAATAATATATATATATAAAATCATTAATAAAGGAAGATTGAACCACTTTAAAACTCTGATACTTTTTGTTTGTATGTAAAAATGATGATTATTTTTTTCTAAAAAATCACTTTGAACCCCAAACCATATATAATAATAATAATAATAATTATATATATTCATATATATATATATATATATATATATATATATATATATATATATATTAGCAAATAAATAAATAAATAAAAAAAAAATATATATATATATATATATATATATATATATATATATATATGTGTGTGTGTGTGTGTGTGTGTGTGTGTGTAAAAATTATTATTATTATATTATTATTATTATTTTAATATATTTTTTTCAAATGCATTTTTGTGGGAAAATTTTAATGAATTTTAATGCACACAACAAACACAAGAGAATACCCAATTTGTTGGTAAAATATGAAAGATGATGTTACACTGAGTAAATAGATACCCGACATGTCACGCTTTAAAACTACGCACACTCGTGGGATGGCGCTGGTATTTAAAAATCTCCATGGGCAACGCTTTAGAAGCCTTTACAGGCTACCAGTTTAGAGCTTTACAGGTTACCAGTTTAGAGTTACGCAGAAGATCTGGTGCTAGAATTATTGCTCTCGCTCAGACATTCGTGACAAAACCTCACATGCTTGGTAAGATTGAAGTTTACATATGTCAGTGGCACCAACTTGCGCACGGGGATGGGGGCACTTAAAAAAAATAATAATAATATTAAATATATATATAATGAGTGCAGCCTCATCAGTGCCCATCAGTTCCGTCTCATCAGTGCCCATCCGTGCTGTCTTAACAGTTCCCATCAGTGCAGTCTCATCAGTGCCCATCAGTTCCGTCTCATCAGTGCCCATCAGTGTCGTCTTATCAGTGCCCATCAGTACCGCCTCATCAGTGCCCATCAGTTCCATATCATCAGTGCCCTTCAGTGCCCATCAGCGCAGCCTCATCAGTGCCCATCATTGCCATCTCATCAGTGCCGTCTCATTTGTGCCCATCAGTACCATCTCATTAGTGCCCATCTGTGCAGCCTCATCAGTGACCATTAGTGCCATCTCATCAGTGCCCCTAAGTGCCACCTCATCAGTTCCCATTAGTGCAGCCTCATCAGTGCCCATCAGTGCCATTTCATCTGTGCGCTTCAGTGCCATCTCATCAGTGCCCATCAGTGCAGCCTCATCGGTGCCCATCAGTTTAGTCTCATCAGTGCCCATCAGTTCCGTCTCATCAGTGCTGTCTCATCAGTGCCCATCAGTGCCCTTCATTGCTGTCTCATTAGTGCCCATCAGTGCCCTTCAGTGTTGTCTCATCAGTGCCCATCAGTTCCGTCTCATCAGTGCCCATCAGTGGCCTTCAGTGCTGTCTCATTAGTGCCCATATGTGCCCTTCAGTGTAGTCTCATCAGTGCCCATCAGTGCCGTCTCATCAGTGCCCATCAGTGCCCTTCAGTGCCATTTCATCAGTGCCCATCAGTGCAGCCTCATCAGTGCCCATCAGTGCCATCTCATCTGTGCCCTTCAGTGCCGTCTCATCAGTGCCGTCTCATCAGTGCCGTCTCATTAGTGCCCATCAATACTGTCTCATTAGTGCCCATCTGTACAGCCTCATCAGTGCCCATCAGTGCCATCTCATTAGTGCCCATAAGTGCCGCCTCATCAGTGCCCATCAGTGCAGCCTCATCAGTGCCCATCTGTGCAGCCTCAGTGCCCATCAGTGCCGTTTCATCTGTGCACTTCAGTGCCATCTCATCAGTGCCCATCAGTGCAGCCTCATCAGTGCCCATCAGTTTAATCTCATCAGTGCCCATCTGTTCTGTGTCATCAGTGCCGTCTCATCAGTGCCCTTCAGTGCTGTCTCATTAGTGTCCATCAGTGCCCTTCAGTGTTGTCTCATCAGCATCCTTCAGTGCCGTCTCATCAGTGTCCATCAGTGCCGTCTCATCAGTGCCCATCAGTGCCCTTCAGTGCTGTCTCATTAGTGACCATCAGTGCCCTTCAGTGCTGTCTCATTAGTGCCCATCAGTGCCCTTCAGTGTTGTCTCATCAGTGCCCTTAAGTGCCATCTAATCAGTGCCCTTCAGTGCCGTCTCATCAGTGCACATCAGTGAAGGACAAAAATTACTTATTTACAAAATTTCATAACACCAACTAAGAAAAACTTTATTTTTCAAAATTTTCTTTCCTTTTGTTCTTTTTTTTTTATAGCAAAAAATAAAAAACCTAATGGTGATTAAATACCACCAAAAGAAAGTTAAAAGTAAAAAATATGATAAAATGTAGTTTGTGTACAGTGTAACATGACTGCACAATTGTCATTCAATGTGTGACAGGGCCGAAATCTGTAAAGTGGTACCTGGGCAGGAAGGGGGTGAAAGTGCCCGGTATTGAAGCAGTTAAAAAAAAAAAAATCTAAATTCACTGAGCTTGGTTAAACCTTTCTGGATGGTGTCGGGAAGGGGGGAAGGGTTATAATCCCATTGGAAGATTTCCTTTTCTTTAACTGTTCTGATGAAACCGCAAAATTTGGGATTTTCATTCTTCTTCCTCTTTGATGATAACGGTCATCAGGACAAATAAAGAAGGTGAATCTCCCTAATGGACAAAAGATGTCCTTTTTGCTTCCGTTCCCTTGCACATGATTTTTTCACGTTCGCTCTTCAGTTTAAAGATAGCCTTATGCCGCGTACACACGTAGCAGACTATCCGGCGGACTTAGTCTGGCGGACTTTCCGAACAAGCTACTTGCCCACACATGGCACTTTTTCAGCAAACTAATACGGCGTACTAAGTCCGCCGGACTAACCGCCGGACTATCCACTGTACTTTTGAAATGAACGGACTCGCCCACACAAGCGGAGGAAAGTCCGCTCATTTTGAGCGCATCTCCAGGTAGCCGGGGCCAGCGAAGGAGGCGTCACTGGCCCCGTCACCTGGTATGGAGTTAAAAAAAATTGGCGTGGGGGTCCCCCCAGGTCCATATCAGACCCTTATCCGAGCACGCTACCCGGCCGGCCAGGAAAGGGGGTGGGGACGAGCGAGCCCCCCCTCCTAAGCGTGACCTCAACATGGGGGGGTGCCTTGGGGAAAGGGGGCCGCGCGGCCCCCCCCACCCCAAAGCACCTTGTCCCCATGTTGATGAGGACAAGGGCCTCATCCTGACAACCCTGGCCATTGGTTGTCGGGGTCTGCGGGTGGGGTGCTTATCGAAATCCGGGAGCCCCCTTTATTAAGGAAACTTCAAACCTCTTATACAGGGCCTTGAAAAAGTATTCATACCCTATGACATGGAAATGTATAGATAGGCAACTCCTATCCTCATATTCATTAGTGGTTCCAAATTAATAATAACTACCGCAGTAGAGAACAGACACAGAAGATAAACTCCGCATCTTTGCAAATAACTGTTCTGCTTTTATTATGACGTAATTTAAGGTTTTTATATACATGATTATGTAGGTATCATATTAATATTACAATTGTACGTTTAAGGTAACAAGGGGCGTAACATAGACAGGCTAATTCTAATCAGGACTCGAAAGAATGCAAACATGTACTAAAAACATTATTAGTGCCGTGTGCACAGTGAGGGCAGTGTGCAATACATTAAAAAAAAAAATACAATTTTCTACAGAGCTTACAAATTTCCTTTACACCCCTTGAAATTTTCCAAATGTTGTCATGTTAGAATCAAAAACATGTATTTTATTGGGATTTTATGTGATAGACCAACACAAAGTGGCGCATAATTGTGAGGTGGAAGGAAAATGATAAATGGTTTTCAATTTTTTTTTTTTTACAAATAAATATGTCTTCAGAAGTCACCTAATTAGTAAATAGGGTCCACCTGTGTAATTTTATCTCAGTATAAATACAGCTGTTCACATCTTATGGAGCTCTGTTCAATCCATCATCAGAAAATGGAAAGAGTATGGCACAACTGCAAACCTACCAAAACATGGCCATCCACCTAAACTGACGGGCAGGGCAAGGAGAGAATTCATCAGAGAAGAGCCAAGAGGTCCATGGTAACTCTGGAGGAGCTGCAGAGATCCACAGCTCAGGTGAGAGAATCTGTCCACAGGACAACTATTAGTCGTGCTCTTCACAAATCTGACCTTTATGGAAGAGTGGCAAGAAGAAAGTCATTGTTGAAAGAAAGCCATAAGAAGTTCCATTTGCAAGTTGCAAGAAGCTATGTGGGGGGCACAGCCAACATGTGGAAGAAGTGCTCTGGTCCAATGAGACCAAAATTTAACTTTTTGGCCTAAAAGCAAAATTCTATGTGTGGCAAAAAACTAACACTGCACATCGCCCTGAACACACCATCCCCACCATGAAACATGGTGGTGGCAGCATCATGTTGTGGGGATGCTTTTCTTCAGCAGGGACAGGGAAGCTGGTCAGAGTTGATGGGGAGATAAATGGAGCCAAATACAGGACTGTCAGGTCACCTTGAGGCAAGGTGACAGATGCACACCGTAGGGATCGTAGGGGTTGTGGACCCTCAGGCTGACTGCTGCGGATGAAGACAGATCCCACCAAGGTTAGAGCGTAAGATTCCCTGGGGCGCGGAGTCTAAGAGCCAGCAAGTGTTCACCAGAGCCTCTAGTGGTGAGGATGGACTTGGCTGCAACTGGCTCCAGGTTGCGACTCCCAGCTGGCACCCACAGTAGGCAACAGGAGGATAGGGATAGTGAGGGATAAAGCCAAGGTCAGGGCCACAAGCAGACAGTAATAATCAGGGACACACCAATAGATCAGGATCACAGGCAAACAGGGATAGTCAAGGACATGCCAAAGTCGGTAACGGAACAACAGAAGAGCACACGGCAGGTAGCAGGAAGCTAAAATCACAAAGGAATACACAATGATTGATCAGCAGGGTTGGCCTGCAGTGCACAGGTTAATATAGAGTTCTCTGATAGGAGCTAGGGTGGAGTCATGCCAGAGGATGGATTACAAAAGCAGTCAGGTGAGGGTCGGCTGGTCTCTAGAGATGAAGACATGGAACAGGTAAGCAGACAAACTATTGCAGAACCATGACAGTACCCTCCCTCTTACGAGGCCTCGCCCTCCCCGCCTTAGTCCAGGCTTAAAGGGAAACTCCAGATGGAACCTCCTCAATAGACTAGGAGCAAAGACCTCAGATGCAGTGATCCAAGACCTCTCCTCAGGGCCAAACCCTTTCCAATGTAGGAGGTACTGAAGAATGCCTTTACGGACCCGGGAATCCAAAACTTGACTAACCTCGTATTTTAGATTATCCTCAGAGACTGGAACCGAGGTAGGGAGAGGACGAGAGGACTTGAGGACTAAAGGCTTTTTATGAATGGGTAAGGGCATGAGAAGATCAGGAGCCTGAGAAGGGTCCCCCAGACCCTTAAAGATGAGCTGGGCATCTAGAACAGGACCACCAGACTGGGCAGAGGTCAGTAGATCCCTGAGGTCAAGTTGGTTAGAAGGTGAAATGTCACAAGAGTCAAGCTGGATAGCTGAAACACAAACAGAATGCAGAGAACCCTGAGAAAAATATTGAAAACCCCACCTGGCCGAATGAGGCAGTCTATCCAAAGAATGGATTGAGCCTCTTAAACGGGTTTGAACGGACATAGTAGCAGTAGGGTGAGGCCGGGTCACCGAAGGTCCTGAACAAGAAGCAGGAAGCTCATTGGGCATGGGCTGGACTGGCATAACTGGTGCAGAGGCCGATTAAATAGTATTGTCAGGTGTATCGACCATCTCAATCGCATCATAGGGCATAGCAACTGTGGAATTTGCAGACAAGTTAGCCTGGCTGTGCGTCCAAGGGAGATTAGGGACAGGCAAAGGTAAATGGTTATGCAAACTGGAGTGAATGATCGACTCAGGTTCATAGGTGGGCCCCTCATCCAGAGTACCACATGACCTAGAGAGTGCATCAGTCCGACTATTGCAGGACGCATCCCAGAGATCGCTATATACAGCGGGAAGAGCAGAAGATACTGGGATGGTGGTAACAGGAAGTTTCTCTTTTGGGGTACCCTTGAGTAGGCAGGAAGAGGAACAGGAGGAACCCCAAGCCAGGATCTGTCCAGCGGACCAGTCAATGTGTGGAGAATGGAGCCGTAACCAAGGAAGATCTAATATGATAGGAGATGAAGCCTTAGGTAAGACAAGGAAGGATATCCACTCCTGGTGGAGTGTCCCTACTGACATCTTAACAGGAAGAGTCTGGAAGCGGATAGGGCCCCCTGGGAGAACAGTGCCATCAATCGCCAAGACCACCAATGGCGTTGTAAGGGGCAAAAGGGTAAGTCTCATGGAGGATGCAGTTTCCCAATCCATGAAATTGGCAGCGGCTCCGGAATCCAGATATGCTGAGACCGAATGAGAGGAAGCACCGACATGAAGCAACACAGAAAGGAGTAGATGAAAAGGTTAAGGTGATATTTCAGGGTCTAATACTCCACCTTCCAGATGCATTAGCCCTGATCGTTTTTCCGGACGAAGAGAACAAGTGTCACGGAAATTACCTTTGGCCCCACAATAGAGGCATAGGCCCAGAGTTCTGCGCCTAGCACATTCTTCGGGAGATAACTTAGTCTAGCCCAACTGCATAGGTTCCTCAGTAGGCAGGGGGTGCTCCTCGGATCGAAGACAAGGGACTGGGGGCTCAGGCTGCCTAAAGAACGGGGAGTGCTGGCGTCTTTTTTCCAGGGCCCTCTCCTGAAAGCGAATATCGATCTAGTTACACAAGGTGATGACACTGTCCAGATCAGCAGGAAGGGTTCTTCCTGCTAATTCATCCTTCACTCTATCAGCGAGGCCATGTAAAAAGGTTGCAACTAGGGCCTCATTATTCCAGCTCAATTCAGCTGTAAGGATACGGAACTGAAGAGCATACTGTCCCACAGAAGCGGACTCTTGATGGAGGCGTAAAAGAGCGCTAGCCGCTGAGGAAACACGACCCGGTTTCTCGAAGATATTCCGAAAAAGTTTCAAGAAATCAGACAGGCTAGAAACCACTGGATCATTCAGTTCCCACAGAGGGGCAGCCCAAGCTAGCGCCTCGCCGGACAGGAGGGATATAATATATGCTACTTTCGCCCGATTGGACAGGAAGTTTTGGGGCTGAAGTTCAAAATGAATTGTGCACTGGCTATGGAACCCCCTGCAAGCCTTGGAGTCCCCAGAGAAATGGGCCGGAGCTGGTAGTTATAATGAATGTGTGGCTGCGACTGATGCGATAGGTGCAGCGGCAGATAGCGGTTGAGGTTGTCGAACCGAGGGTCCTAATGCGACCTGAACCTGTTTAACACGGGATGCCAAATCCTGAAGGAATCGCATCACCTGGGTCTGATGTGATTCTTGGGTCTCAAGTCTGCAAACTAAGCTCTGCAATGGGCCATCTGCAGCTAGCGGCACATCAGCTGGGTCTATGGTTGATCAAACTGTCAGGTCACCTCGAGGCAAAGTGACAGATGCACACCGTAGGGATCAGGAGTGCACCGTAAGGTTGTGGACCCTAAGGCTGACTGCTGCAGATGGAGACAGATCCCACCAAGGTTAGAGCGTAAGATTCCCTGGGGCGCGGAGTCTAAGGCCGCGTACACACGGGCGGACTGTTCGCCCAACTTTGTCCGCTGAACAGTGTTTCAGCGGACAGTCCGCTCGTGTGTGGGCTTCAGCGGACAGTCTGACGAACAAAGTTTTTCGGAATTTCCGTAAGACTGTCCGCCCAAACTTGGTTTCAGCGGACAGTCTGCTCGTGTGTAGGCTCGTTCGACAGACTAAGTTTCGCGCATGCTCAGAAAGGATTTACACGGCGAAGGTTGCATTGCAGTGTATAGGACGTCGTTTTTCTAGTCCCGTCGTACGTGCCGTTCACGTCATCGCGCACGCTTTCAGCGGACTGTTCGTTCATCGTGTGTGGTCAAGTCCGTTCCTGCAAATTTTGAGCGGACTGTTTGTCGGATTGTCTGACAAACTTAGTTGGGCGAACAGTCCGCCCGTGTGTACGCGGCCTTAGAGCCAGCAGGAGTTCCCCAGAGCCTCTAGTGGTGAGGGTGGACTTGGCTGCAACTGGCTCCAGGTCGCGACCCCCAGCTCGCACCCACAGTAGGCAACAGGAGGATAGGGATAGTGAGGGATAAAGCTAAGGTCAGGGCCACAAGCAGACAGGAATAGTCAGGGACACACCAATAGGCCAGGATCACAGGCAAACAGGGATAGTCAAGGACATGCCAAAGTCGGTAACGGAACAACAGAAGAGCACACGGCAGGTAGCAGGAAGCTAAAATCACAAAGGAATACACAATGGTTGATCAGCAGGGTTGGCCTGCAGTGCACAGGTTAATATAGAGTTCTCTGATAGGAGCTAGGGTGGAGTCATGCCAGAGGATGGATTACAAAAGCAGTCAGGTGAGGGTCGGCTGGTCTCTAGAGATGAAGACATGGAACAGGTAAGCAGACAAACTATTGCATAACCATGACAAGGACAATCTCAGAAGAAAACCTGTTAGAGTCTGCAAAAGACTTGAGACTGGGGCGGAGTTTCACCTTCCAGCAGGACAATGACCCGAAACATACAGCCAGAGCTACAACGGAATGGTTTAGATCAAAGCATATTCATGTGTTAGACTGGCCCAGTCAAGATCCAGAAATCCTAAATCCAAATGAGAAAATGAGAATCAGTGTCCAGACTTGAAAATTGCTGTTCACAGACGCTCTCCATCCAATCTGACAGAGCTTGAGATATTTTGCAAAGAACAATGGGCAAAAATGTCCCTCTCTAGATGTGTAAAGCTGGTAGAGACATTCCCCAAAAGACTTGCAGCTGTAATTGCAGAGAAAGGAGGTTCTACAAAGTATTGACTGAGGGGGGTGCCTTACAAATGCCCCCCCCCCCCCACACACACTCACACACACTTTTCACACATTTATTTAAAAAAAAAAAAAATTTATGTGCCACTTTGTGTTGGTCTATCACATAAAATTCCAATAAAATACATTCACGATTTTGGTTGTAACATGACAAAATGTGGAAAATTTCAAGGGGTATGAATACTTTTTCAAGGCACTGTATCTACATTTCTTCGTATAGTTGCCAATAGGGTTTCTAATGACAGAACGAACAAGAGGGGCGAAAGCGGACATCCCCGTCTTATACCATTCTTCATTTCAAAAGTCGGTGACAGACTCCCATTCATTTTCACTGCGGCTGTAGGATGGTTGTATATTACTTTAATCCACCCAAGCATCCTAGGGCCTATGTTCTCTAATATTGTTATCATAAATCTACTCTGTCAAACGCTTTTTCGGCATCTATTGACAGAAATAGTGCGGGGACCTTTTACTTTTTTAACTTTATGCAACAGAAGTAAACTTCTTATTCCATTATCTTTCCTTTCTCTTCCTGGGACAAACCCTGTTTGATCTGCATGGATCCATTCAGGCATCAATCTACTGGCTCATACCTTTGCATACAGCTTTGAATCTGCATTCAAGAGTGCTATTGGTCTGTAAATATTAGACCCGTCCCACTGCATGCTGCTTAATTTCCTTTAATATTTTATGCCTTTTTCCTGGGGTATTTAAACTTCTAACATTATATGTCAGTAATTTTAATTCTGTCATTTTCTTTTTCAGCTCCTCCCTTTCACACTTCTGTCCCCCCCCCCCTCTTCTCCACCCATCATATGGAGGGCAAGAGCGATTTATTTTCTGGCATCTACCATAGAGGGTCAACCACTCCTTAGAGAAGAGGTGCAAGAGTAAAGGGTCTGTACGTCCCAGCATGTTAATTGTCCCACCCTCCACCCTCTTTCCCCCAATTTTCCTCCCCACCACTCCCTCCCTACCCCCCATACACTCCCCCCCCTCCCCGACCCCTCTCATGGTTACATTTTGATCTTCTGTCAGAAACCATGAAATCAGGCCAAGACAGAAGTACAGTTAAATCACACTTGTTTAATAATAAAAGTAAAAAGAACAAACGTAGTCAAAACCTAGCCAAAGTTCAGTAACCAGGATAGTTAGCCAAGCCAGAAGTCAGGGATCAATGTAGTGGAACAGCAAGCAGAATCCGGAGCCAGAAGGGATGTCAGCAAGGCAAGTCTTGAACAGGATCGTAGGAGAAAGTTTCTGTGATGTTGACCAAGGCAAAGGCAGAGATCATCTGGACTGGAGGCCAGGACTGACGAACAGGATCATCAACAGCTGAGTAACTGTGGAGAGAGGTGGGAGCTGGCAATTAGCCGACAGTTGAGCAGCCAGAGAAGGAAGGGCTGAGCCCAGCCCTGACACCTCTCTGAGCAGATCCATCACTCTCTTTGGGCCTCCTTTGCCCCTCTGCTCCTCCTAGCCTGAGATTGTGCTCTATCTAGCACTCTTGCTTAGCCTCCCCCATGTTTTATTTTGTCTTATTTCCTCTTTTTCCTCATATCCCTCCCTCCCAGATCCAACCCCCCCCCCCCCCCCCATTGTCCATTATTTCTGTTTTTCCATATTCAATTTGTACAGGTTGTTTTAGGGATCAGCTGCCACTGATCTTCATCTTGTTTATTTCTTTCTTTCCTTAAGGTTGTCTCTCCTAGAATTTCCGGAGCAGGGATTTCCATGTTTTTTACAGAAGTTTTTTTATTTCTTCCAGAAACCTGAGTTTTACGGAACGTCCATTTTTTTTCCGGCCTGTCAAACATGCAGGAAAGCCCCAGTTGTGTTGTATTTCATAGTTGTGCATCACCTCCAATAAAGGTTTTAACATCCTCCTCCTTCTTAATGTTTCCTGTGACAAATCTGCAAAGATCTGTAAGGTCTTTTCCTCATATTTTATTGGTTGGCTTACCCCTCATATTTCCCCATATCTGATTTATTTTTTCCCCCCAATTATAAAATCTTACAAATATGTCTCTTGAGACCTCCGTTGATATTCCCTTATTTTTTCAAAGTCTGTGGGCTTTTTTTTGTTTTATTGGATTTGTTTCTTCTTTTCCAAGTATTGCATTCAATATTTTCCTTATTTTTTCTTATGCCACGTAGACACGACCGGTTTTCTTGTTGGAATAAACTCGGAAAGGTTTTTCCGATAGCGTTCCTCTGAAACTGTCTTGCTTACACACGATCACACCAAAGTCTGACCGTCTAGAATCCAGTGACGTACAACACATACGACGGGACTAGAAGAAAGAAGTTTAATAACCAGTAGCCAATAGCTGCTGTCTCGTACTTCAGAGCATGCGTCGTTTTTGGTCTGTCGGAACAGTATACAGACGAGCGGTTTTCCTGATAGGAATTGGTTCCGTATTAAATATTTAAAACATGTTCTATTTCTAGGTCCGTCCAAATTTTAGAAAAAAAAAAAAGTCAGATGAGGCCCACACACGATCGATTACAATGAAAAGATTCCGTCTGACTTTTTCTGCCGGATAATGTCCGACCGTGTGTACACGGCATAAGTCTTCTCTCAGTGTTGATTCTGGTAGGCCTCGTATTTTCAGATTTGTTCTTCTGTGTATGTTCTCCTGCTCCCATTGTTCTATTTTTAGGTCTTTTATTTCTCCTTTTAGTTCTTTTATTATTTTTGTATGGCTGTCCTATCTTTTCTCAATTTCCTCTACCCCTCTAAGTATATGTCCTGTGTACTGTTGCCATCTCTGTTTTCAGAGACTTCTCCAAGACCGCAAACATGGGTTCCATTTCTGTTTTTGTTGGTAATTGGGCTTTCCTCTTTTCTTCCTCTTTACTCCCCATTTCCAAATCTGTTTCAAGATCCTGCTCTATTCTTGATTGGGAAAGTGTACTTATTTCTGGAGTTGTTCTGTTCTGACCTTTTTTTTTTCTTTCACCTCTATTTGGCGCCCCCTGATGCCTTGTTGCTTTTCTGATATTTGTTTATCTTCGTTACCCCCCATGGGTCATATACCTTTTTATTGGACCGGAGCTTAAGCTGAGATAGGGTGATTTTGCCACCGCTCCTCCTCTTGCTGATCTCCTCCTCATTCTTTTTGCTTCCAATTTGTGTCCTTGTGAGGGCTTACCTAGGTTGGAGTCCATGGTGCAGAGATGTACGCTCACCCTTGCAAATAGACACAGCCCACAGTAACAAACAGATAAGCTACCTGGGCTGTGAATCTGTGCACAGGGGCTTGACAGGAAAAGCCAAGGGATCGTTGAAGAAAGCCGTTGTCCGGGATTCCAGAAGTCAGCATATACTAAATACAAGCTAGGGTCAGAAGCCGGGGTCAGTCTTTGAACACTGTAACTTTGAACACAGGTACCTTTGGTGACAAAAGACAATGAACTGGCCAAGCCCTTAGAGTGAAGCAGTGCTTTATATCCAGATAATTAGGTAATCTGCCACAGCTGATCCAAGAGTAACAGGTACAAACAGAATTGCCCACAGTACTTTATGCAAAACTAGACATGGCTGGAAAACAGGCGGAATAGAACTGAGGTGTGGCTCAGGGGTAAAGAAACAGGAGCAAGAACAGTCAGTCATTAGTTCAATACCACCCAGAGCCACTTGGGGCATGACCACGCCTGGCCGTCTAAAAGACACAGTAGGGACCGTGACAGTCCTTTACCTCCTCTCCTTCCTTGACTATGGTGAGACAGATGCAAACTACCTATACCTATAATACCATAACCCTACTTCACCTATAATAACCAGACAACACCCATTTTGGAGAAAATTGGCTGCACCGGCCATTTTATTAACATTTAACCATAACATTTATTTGCAAACAATCCTTTCACAGATATGTTGTAACCGTGTTGAGGATCATTGAAGGCACTGAACCAAATTTTCTTCATATCAGCGTGGCCACACAAGGTCCCCAGTCGCTGCACGCTGACTCGAGGACCATACCACCTTGAACCTTCCCACACTGATACCCATCTCCCAATGCCAGTTAAACCTCGGTCAACTGGCATCAACCGAGGATCCAATACCATGATGGTTCCCCACTTATGCCATATTGGTCTTACTTTTGAATGCCTCCATAAATCCCCAACCGCTGCCCAACCAACATATATACAGTCCAAACCAAATTATTAGGGTGGGAGGTTGGGAGCTCCTTCTTCCTTCAGTGGCCTGTGACTAAACCACTGGACCCAGGCCCCTCTTACCCCGGGAATAAACGTATTGAAGCAACCCCCTACCCTGGCCAGCTCCACTCCCCCAAATTTAACCCCTATAACTGCTGTTTTGGCCTGCTACCCTGTCATGCCAGCCCTGTGCCTAAGCCTGCTTCTTGTTGAGGGCTTCTCTTTCTTTACTGATCCGCTTTCATTGTTTTCTTCTATTAATTTTTATATTCCTGCAAATGTAAGGCAGTGAGCTACATATATATATATATATTTGTTTTTCAGTCGTCATCAATAGTCTCCTGTGATCCCTTGAAATCCTGATATAGCCGTATCTCATTCCAGTATCATATTCTATATTTGTTTTATGACATCGATATAAAACAGGGTATTTTATATACTCACGGCTCCCCATGTTTTTAGTCCCGGTTTATCTAGGTATCAGTAAGGCAGGGATAGTATTAGTTTCTCTGGGTTCTCCATAGTAAGGGGAGGAGGTCCTCACCACTACACTGTGGACCACCCACCTCTCCTTCTCCAGGTGCAATACACAAACTGATACCAAGTTTCCGGGGGCCTTCAGTTTTACTCAAGTCTATCCAGCCATTTTTTTGATGCTTACCAAATGTCTCAGAGTACCTCTGCCTCCTCCTCTGATCTCCTGATGTCTCTTGGATCCCGTCAAACATCCCGCCGGGTGTCCGCAGGCACCGCCACAAGTAGCATAAACTCCCGTAGTGTTCCTCTCAGTTAGAATAGGTCATCTGCACATCTCCTGGGGATGCCGCGTCCGCTACACCTCCGTCTCCTTCACTCCAGCACCGTCCGGACACCTCTGTCTCCACATACACCAGACCAAAGGGGAAACAGGAGGAAACAGTGAAGAACCACAGCTGCTTCGTTCCCTGCAATCACGGCATCCACTATCCCGGTAAGGCACCATCACAGCATTCCTCCCAAACCAAAGAAGGGGTATAGCACAGATTGAGGCCGAGCTGGGCTGGGGACAGGACGGATTCCTACTGCTCCCTTAGGGGGCTAGGAGATTCGGAGCTCCTACAGTATGCTCCTAGCTAGTGCCATTACTAGGCTCCTCCCTCATCAGATCTGGAACACCAAAGGTGTTCTATCAAGTTAAGGTCAGGACTCTGTGCGGGCCAGTCAAGTTCCTCAACCCCAAACTCGCTCATCCATGTCTTTATGGACCTTGCTTTGTGCACTGGTCCAAATCAATTGGTGGAGGGTAGATTATGGTATGGGGATGTTTTTCACGGGTTGGGCTTGGACCCTTATGCCACGTACACACGATCTGAATTCTCGTCGGAAAAAGCTATGATGGGTTTTTCCGACGAAATTCCGCTCAAACTTGGCTTGCATACACACGGTCACACAAAAGTTTGCTGAACTTTCGACAGTCTGGGGGAACAGTTTGGGGATGGCCCCTTCCTGTTCCAACATGACTGCCCACCAGTGCACAAAGCAAGGTCCATAAAGACATGGATGAATGAGTTTGTGATTGTGGTCGTGCGGGTCTGTGGGCAGGGGGCTTATCGGAAGCTGGAAGCCCATAAAGACATGGATGAACGAGTTTGTGATTGTGGTTTGTGGGCAGGGGGCTTATCGGAAGCTGGAAGCCCCCTTTAACAAGGGGCCCCCCAGCTCCCCCCCATGTGAATGAGTATGGGGTACATATATATTTCAAATCATAAAGACATGGATGAGGGATTTTGGGGTGGAGGAACTTGACTGGCCTGTACAGAATCCTGAACTCAGCCTGATAAAACACCTTTGTGATAAATTAGACTGTGAGCCAGGCCTTCTCATCCAACATCTGTGCCTGACCTCACTAATGCGTTTCTGGAAGAATGGTCAAACATTCCCATAGACACACTCCTAAACCTTGTGGACAGCCTTCCCAGAAGAGTTGAAGCTGTTATAGCTACAAAGGACGGGCCAACTCAATATTGAACCCTACGGACTAAGACTGGGATGCCATAAAAGTTCACACTGCATTGCGGCAGTGTGATACCCCATCAGGGTGATGATGTGGGATTCTCAACCAGGTAGGTTGAGGGACTCCAGTGGGTTTTCTTATTTGGGAGGAACTAGGCTTATCTGTTTCTTCATTGTTTAGTCCACTTTGGGACCTGGAGCCCGGGGATTTCTTAGCGATCCGAGTGGGATGAAATCTGCAGTCCTGGGTCCTGATTTTGTGATCCACCAGCTCACGGACTGGTCAGGTGTGTGGTGGGCTGCTATTAGACAACTGACCATGGTTCTGGGCTCCACCTTCCTGAGGCGTTCAAACGAGAGGCCAAGGGGCTGCTGTCTACATGGACAATGTTGGCAAGGAAATGGTCTGTAGGAGACAAGAGCCTGAAGTGTAAGGCCTGAGCAGTACTGCTGTATGTATAAGGTAGGAGGCTGAAGTGTCATTATTTGGTATTGATGGCTAAAACCCCCTGCGAGGGAAAAACTTTGCTTTTGTTTGCTGGAACTATCTTTGAACGTTCTTTAATAAAAGTGGGCCAACAAGCCCTGAAATGTAATTTCTGGTGTGGACTGTGCTCTCTAGCAGGTGCTACACCTGAGCTAAATAACCTCCACACTTCACAGGGTGTAAAGATAGGTGTCCCAATCAGGGGAGGTCCATCCATTAGGGGCGAACTCTCCTATTCACGGCCACCCCATCTATCCATGCATCCGGCTCCTCTCAGGAATTCCAACAGGGGGGGGGGGGGTTTTGAAGCACCTGGTTAGAGCCAGAGGCTCTAATAGCCTTTAAAATAGGGTGGACTCTGGGCACTGAGCATTGTGCTACGAGCCCACCCAGGTGTGTTACAAAAGCAAATGAATATTTGCTATTGAAACAACGATCCTCCTCCCGCCCAATCAGGAAGCTAGTATGAGACCCATTTCCCGATTGGCCTCCGAGGAGCAGGGAGGAAACAGAAGCCGCAAAGAGCAGGGGAAGGGGAAGCCGCGGCCATAATGCCCGCGGAGAGCAGGGGAAGCCGGGCCCTAATGCCCGCGGAGGGCAGGGGAAGGGGAAGCTGCCACCATAATGCCCACGGAGAGCAGGGGAAGCCGCGGCCCCAATGACCGCGGAGAGCAGGGGAAGGGGACGCTGCCGTCGTGATGCCCGTGGAGAGCAGGGGAAACCGCGGCCCCAATGCCCGCGGAGAGCAGGGGAGGGGGAAGCCACCGCTGTGATGCCCGCGGAGAGCAGGGGAAGTGTCAGAAACCATGAAATCAGACAGAAGTACAGTTAAATCACACTTGTTTAATAATAAAAGTAAATAGAACAACCGTAGTCAAAACATAGCCAGAGTTCAGGAACCGGAACGGATAGTCAGACAAGCCCAAACGTCAGGGAGCCAGAGATGAGCATAGTAGAACAGAAAGCAGGATCTGGAGCCAGAAGGGATGTCAGCCAAGCAAGTCTTTTAACAGGAATGCAGGATAGCGTCTCTGTGACGTTGACCGAGGCGAAGGCAGAGATCCTCTGGGCTGGACGGCTTAAGTAGGCAGGACTGACGAGTAGGATATCCTCAACAGCTGAGTCACTGTGGAGAGATAGGAGCTGGCAATTAGCCGACAGCTGAGCGGCCAGCTCAGAGAAGGAAAGGCTGAGCCCAGCCCTTACAGGAAGCCACCGGTGAAAGCCGGGAGAAGTGCTGCCCACCAAATAAATTGGGTGAGTGCTCCAACTAGGGGAAAAAAGGGGTTTGCCACCCACCACCCCAAAAAAAATTACCACCAGCGCCCGTTGGTCCCAATACTTTTGGTAACATATGTCATTATTAAATCAATATTATTTTCCTGGGGTGGTCCTGCAAAATCCAGGACACTTTGGAAGGTACAGTTTTACATCCTTCAAGAATTTTTTGCCTATTATGGCCTTGCCTGTGAGGCGCCACTGTTTCCAGGCAAGAAACTTTGTAACAAAATGAACAAAAAGTTAATTTCTTAAGAAAACTGAAAGGGGTTGCCAAAACATACCAAAAAACAAAATATGTATATATTTTAGTTTCTCTAATCCAGTGCTGGCAAATATGAAAGAAATAACTTTTTTACATCATTATCGTACATGTCCAGTCCTCTAAATTCGAACGTAATTAAACTTTCTCGAATTCCCTTTCAGTAAAACATCATAGTACGGCTTATTTCATCCGCACTCTGCTCACCGAGTTTGCCTTTGATTAATTCAGTAAGACTTCAGCCTAGCTGTGACTGAACATTTCAAACTCCGAATTTGACTTTAATTATAAAGACTGATACGGAGGGACCAAACCATTTAATATTTTAATTAGCTTTTCATGATATGTTCTTGGACTATCTATCATTTTAAAAAATAAAAGTTAATTTCCTTTTTCTTTTTTTCTTTTTTTTTCTTTTTTTTTTTATAATTTTTTTCTTTTTTTTTTTAAATGCTTTTTTGATTTCCCTTTTTTTTCTCTGGCAATGGAGCATTCCACAACAAGTATTGTAAAGTGCTGTTTTACATATTTTAATTAAGTAAAAAGGTTGAAAGAAAGATTTCGAACAATGATGGGGCTGCCTTTGAATGAATTACAGTAACTGTTGGAAGGTCGTTAATTTCCCATTTTGGGAGATTTTTTATTTTTTTCCCTTCATTTAGCCATTTTTCAAATAAGGACAGAAATCCTTTTTATTTTTTTGTGACAAATTGCAAATGATTACCGGCTTTTAAAAGAAATACAGATTGTAAACGGTGACAGTTCTGAAAGGAAAATCTAATTAAAATCTTCTGTTCATTGTGCGAGTCGGCTGCTGATTGCTTGTATTGTTTCATGTTCCGTTGAATTTCTTATGCTTTGTTTCCATTAGTATATATATATATATATATATATATATATAATTTTTTTTTTTAGACTGCTAAAAATTCGCAAGCTTGTCTCCTGGGAATCAAACTTCACTATGGCTTCCTAATTGTTTTTTGACAAGCCAAAACATACCTCCGATATAAGATTTTTAGGGGTCCATTTAAAAAATAAAAATAAAACGTGGAGCATTCCCCATAATGTTAAAAATTAAATGTAAATAAATGTAAAAAAAATAATTATAAAAATTTGGAGCATTTCACAATATAATCCCCATAATGTTTCTAATATGTTTATTTCCTAAGATCAGCACCTCCATCTAGTGGCCATAATGCAGTATTTTCCTTAAATGGCCTAACTGGAAAAAAAACAAAAACTCCACATTATGACCACTAGATTGAGCTGACAATCATAGGATATTATAATAAAAAGACAAACAACTGACCCCAGGCTCAAAATTGTAAGTATACAGAAAAAGAAAAAGCAGCTAGGACAAAACGTAGGCAAAACACTACATATAAGATATAATATAAAAAAATGCAGCACTATCACTTTCAAGAATTAAAAAGAATAGTTGGCATATGATCCCACCTCAAAAGTGTGAAGAAGTGTACACATAAATCAGTTAAAAACATATAACGAATCAAACAGCTGTTTATGAGTCCACATAAATGGTGCTGAGAGGTGACACGTAGATGAAAAGAGTCCTCCACCATTACCGACACCCCAGTAATACAGTCTCTTAAGGATTTGACCGCCTCAAGGAATAGTCAAATAAACTGTTATCAAATCTCCAGAAGAGACATCAAACGGTCCCCTGCTTATACACCGATCCTGGATCCAGCAATAGAGAAGCCAAATCGCTCCCAAATCAACATAGGTTAAAAAAAAGAACAAGGCCACCTCATTGCATAGGAAGAACGGCAATGTTGGTGACGAAAAGCGTAGGGGTCATGGCATGTGACGTCATCGTGCACCATCACGGACTGCACCATCATGGAATATATATATATATATATATATATATATAAACATATATACACAGTATCTCACAAAAGTAAGTACACCCCTCACATTTTTGTAAATCTTTTATTCTATCTTTTCATGTGACAACACTGAAGAAATGACACTTGTCTACAATGTAAAATAGTGAGTGTACAGCTTGTATAACAGTGTAAATTTGCTGCCCCCTAAAAATAACTCAACACACAGCCATTAATGTCTAAACCGCTGGCAACAAAAGTCAGTACACCCCCTAAGTGAAAATGTCCAAATTGGACCCAACCATTTTCCCTCCCCAGTGTCATGTGACTTGTTAGTGTTAAAAGGACTCAGGTGTGAATGGGGAGCAGGTGGTGTTGGTGTTATCGCTCTCACTCTCTCATACTGGTCACTGTAAGTTCAACATGGCACCTCATGGCAAAAAACTCTCTGAGAATCTGAAAAAAAAGAATTGTTGCTCTACATAAAGATGGCCTAGGCTATAAGAAGATTGCCAAGATCCTGAAACTGAGCTGCAGCACGGTGGCCAAGACCATACAGCGGTATAACAGGACATGTTCCACTCAGAACAGGCCTTGCCATGGTCTACCAAAGAAGTTGAGGTCACGTGCTCAGCGTCATATCCAGAGGTTGTCTTTGGTAAATAGACGTATGAGTGCTGCCAGCATTTCTGCAGAGGTTGAAGGGGTGGAGGGGGGTCAGCCTGTCAGTGCTCAGACCATACGCCACACACTGCATCAAATTGGTCTGCATGGCTGTCGTCCCAGAAGGAAGCCTCTTCTAAAGATGATGCACAAGAAAGCCTGCAAACAGTTTGCTGAAGACAAGCAGACTAAGAACATGGATTACTGGAACCATGTCCTGTGGTCTGATGAGACCAAGATAAACTTATTTGGTTCAGATGGTGACAAGGGTGTGTGACGGTAACCAGGTGAGGAGTACAAAGACAAGTGTATCTTGCCTACAGTCAAGCATGGTGGTGGGTGTGTCATGGTCTGGGGCTGCATGAGTGCTGCCGGCACTGGGGGGCTATAGATCATTGAGGGAACCATAAATGCCAACATGTACTGTGGCATACTGAAGCAGAGCATGATCCCCTCCCTTTAGAGACTGGGGCGCAGGGCAGTATTCCAACATGGTAACGACCCCAAACACACCTTCAAGATGACCACTGCCTTGCTAAAGAAGCTGAGGGTAAAGGTGATGGACTGGCCAAGCATGTCTCCAGACCTAAACCCTATTGAGCATCTGTGGGGCATCCTCAAACGGAAGGTGGAGGAGCGCAAGGTCTCTAACATCCACCAGCTCTGTGATGTCATCATGGAGGAGGGGAAGAGGACTCCAGTGGTGACCTGTGAAGCTCTGGTGAACTCCATGCCCAAGAGGGTTAAGGCAGTGCTGGAAAATAATGGTGGCCACACAAAATATTGACGCTTCGGGCCCAATTAGGACATATTCACTTAGGGGTGTACTCACTTTTGTTGCCAGCGGTTTAGACATTAATGGCTGTGTGTTGAGTTATTTTGAGGGGACGGCAAATTTACACTGTTATACAAGCTGTACACTCACTACTTTACAAGTGTCATTTCTTCAGTGTTGTCACATGAAAAGATAGAATAAAATCTTTTGTGAGATACTGTATATATATAGAATAGAAAAACGCATATTTTGTATTTCATATTTGAAATTCAAATAGTACTTAATAAAAAATAAAATAAAAAAAATACAATTTGATTCGTATTTAAAAACAGCTAATATTTGAATCAAAAACCAAATGGTATCCTATAAATAAATAACAATATATAACTCAAAATAAACCAGTTTATATATATATATATATATATATATATATATATGTATGTATATATATATATATATATATATATATATATATATATATATATATATATATATATATATATGGACATTTACAGACTCTGTATGTTGTACTAGTACTGCAAATGGACAAAGTGATTTTTATTTTACTAAACTTTTACTATTTCATTGATTAATTCATTGAGATTATAGTAAAACCGTACAGGTGCTGTACATTTCCCCACCCCAGGAGGGTCCACATGTGTGTCTCCTTGCAAGCCTTCTGGACTCGGGCTTCTTCTTGAGGAGGTGGGAACGGCGTGTGGAGATTTTTGGACCACTGGGATCTCTTTTTAAACAATTTATGGCTAGAAGGTTCCATTTCCTGAGCTGTTATTATCAGTTTACTAGATATATCACATGCACAAATGCTCACAGAATATGAGGTATTGAACATATGGATTTTTTTATATATCTTTTTAGAGCCAAAACCCCCCCTGAAGAAGACTATGACCGAATAAGTTGAAATGTGTTGGAATGTTCATGTGAATATCATTCTTGTAATGCACTGTCAAGTGATAGTTGTACTGTGTAATAATTAAGAGCTGTAATAGAACATTGATCCAATAGGATCGCCTGACGCTTTGGCCAATCAGGAAACAGGTCTCACAGACCTGCCTCCTGATTGGCAGGGGGGAACTTTAGTGTGAAAATAGCAAAAATGTATTCTCTATGGTCACACAACTGGGTGGCCTCGGAGAGCAATGCTCTGTTCTCAGAGGCCACCTTTTTTTTTAAACCTATTAGAGCCCCTGGTTCTTATCGGGTGCTTCAAAAAAACACCCACCCCGCATTGAAATCCATGGTCCACCGCCACTGATATGTAGATCAGGGGGCCAGACGCATGGATAGGGGAGGCAGCTCCCGTGCGCCCTCTATGGATGAGTCGCTGCTGCTCCCATCCCTATCCAAGTTATCAACCCCTAATAAATAACAAAAACAAAGTCATTTACTGTTCTCTGACTCTGAAGGGCCTGCGAAAATTCAGTGTGCTTGGCTGTGCAGGATTGGAAGATCCAAGTTCATCAGTAGTCCCTATAGGGGCTGTGCTACACACACATCTTTCAGTCCCAACCATTTAGCCAAATTGAATAACTGACAAAACCGCTTAAGATGTCAAAGGTTTGTTCCCTAAGGAGAAGCAGAGTGGATGAGATCCATGCATTTCCATGCTGGAATACACCTATTAATGCATAGGCCAATCTATTCAGGAGCTCTTGTGCTGATGTGTCAAAGAGCTGATGTGTCAGGAGCTCTTGTGCTGATCTGTCAAGGAGCCCACCAGTGGTAGGCTTATCAGTTAAGACTGTTTGCAATAAAGCATGATCTAGTTGGGTATCTGGGGCACAGTTGGGTGCTTTCTGGGGTGAACAACCCTTTATTGCATTCAGTTCTGTTGTTTCCTACTTTCCCTAATATACTCCTTAGATTCCACTGTATAATGATTTCAGGACCCAAAAGTGTCATCAATCACCAGGGTTTAATTGTTTGCGAAATAAAAAGTTGTTGATTCTTTCATCCACTGATCATGGTCTTGTTTTGTTGATTCTTTCATCCACTGATCATGGTCTTGCTTTGTTGATTCTTTGATCCACTGATCATGGTCTTGATTGGTGATTCTTTGAGCCACTGATCATGGTCTTGCTTTGTTGATTCTTTGATCCACTGATCGTGGTCTTGATTGCTGATTCTTGGATCCACTGATCATGGTATTGTTTTGTTGATTCTTTGATCCACTGATCATGGTCATGCTTTGCTCATTCTTCGGTCCACTGATCATGATCTTGTTTTGCTGATTCTTTGCTCCACTGGCTCTGGTCGCGTCTGATTTCTCATACAGTAAACAATTAAACCCTGGTAATTGTGCCACTTTGAAGACCTTAAAGCATTTATGATACTTAAGCCCTGAGGAAGGGGGAGATTTGTGAGCTGCCTGTAAGTGGTTCCAGGTGTTTGGCAACATCTAATGACGGAAGTGGTTGGAAGGCAGTATAGCAACAAGGCATATGAAGGCATGAAGAGCTCCTAAAACAAACTGTCCCTAACCAGCGGGTTCCTGTCCCTGACCTAGCCACTTTGCAAATGCATGCCAACTGCAGTGGGATAGTGCTATTTATTTGCACTGTCCTCATTAAATATGGCCGCCAAGGTCATCCACGGTGGCAACATCCAATCAGACAGTTGCTCTCCTAAAGGCACCTATGGAGGCCTAAAGGGGAACAAGAGTTCCACCTGTGCATGGAGGCTGAACTGCACCTGCCTACATGCCGAAATACGCTGGCTTGTTTTTGTCCTTTACATGGTCCCTTACAGAACTAATCAATCGTTTTTGGACTTTTGGATTGTTTATTTGGCTTTTTTTGTGTAGTGCAACTGTAAAGACTACTTTGTTTGGGTGACTCATATTTTTGAGGGGCCCTTACTTTATGGAGTATGGTGATGGGAATGCATACCTCCCAATGCAGTGGCGGCCCGCCCATAGGGGGCGCCCGGGCGCCGCCCCCCCTCTCCCTAGGTGTAAAAAAAAAAAAAAGTTAAAATTAAAAAAAAAAACGGGCCCTTTAAGACATTTAAAAAAAAATGTCATTTAACAATTTGACATAGTGTACTGTGGCGCCGGTCACAGTGCACTATGAGAAGCGCCACGTCGATGCAATCACAAGATTGCATCCATGGCGCTTCATTTGCGGGTTAAAAACCCGCCTTGCGGCGCACTGCAGAATGCCGACTAGCTTCCGCCCGTAAAATCACTATGATTCTACGGGCGGGAGCATTGTCATTCTTAGACAGGCAGTCACTTCCGGCTTTCGGCTGCTTCACAAAACCCGGAAGTGATGTCGGCAGCTCCGTTCCTTAGCCCGAGCGGAGCTGCCAGACAGTGAGACAGGTGAGTCACCGCATAAAGGCTTTCTAGTTTCTACTTTGTTGAGAATGTTCATGCATTTAGCTGAATGAATGCAAAAAGCTTTCACAGCCAGAAAGGTTTCCCCAGGCCAGGCGACTTTTGCCGTGGCCAATCAGAGAATGAGCTCTGAAGGGGGAACTCCACGCCAAATTTCTGAAAAAAAATTTGACGTGGGTTCCCCCTCCGAGAGCATACCAGGCCCTTAGGTCTGGTATGGATTCCAAGGGGAACCCCCTACGCCGAAAAAACGGCGTGGGGGTCCCCCCCAGATCCACACCAGACCCTTATCCGAGCACGCTACCCGGCCGGCCAGGAAAGGGGGTGGGGACGAGTGGGCGCCCCCCCACCTCCTGAGCCGTACCAGGCCGCGTGCCCTCAACATGGGGGGGGTGCCTTGGGGGAGGGGGGCGTGCGGCCCCCCCACCCCAAAGCACCTTGTCCCCATGTTGATGAGGACAAGGGCCTCTTCCCGACAACCCTGGCCGTTGGTTGTCGGGGTCTGCGGGCCGGGGGCTTATCGGAATCCGGGAGCCCCCTTTAATAAGGGGGCCCCGGATACCGGCCCCCCCACCCTATGTGAATGAGTATGGGGTACAATGTACCCCTACCCATTCACCTGTGAAAAAAAGTACAAAAAAAACCACAACACAGGGTTAAAATATTTTATTGCACAGCTCCGGGGGTCTTCCATCTTCGGGGGTCTTCTCGCCGGACTCCTCCGCTATCTTCTTGTAGCTCTTTTGCTAGCGGAGGAGCCCGGCTTTCTTCCTCGCCGCCGGCCTCTTCTTCCGACTTCGGGGGTCTTGTCCCCCTCTTCGGTTCTTCTGCCGGGCCACCGCGCCTTCTTATAGCTCTTTTACAGGAGGTGGCCGCCGCCGCCGCCGCCCGTTCTTCTTCTTCTTCTTCTTCTTCTCCTTCTTCTCCAGGAGATGCTGCCTCGACGATCTCCCTGGCCGGAATGCGAGGGACGCGCTGCGCTGCCACTTATATAGGGACAATGGGGCGGTGTCACATGGGTTGATGTCACATGGGTTGATGTCACCGTCGCCATGTGACATCAACCCATGTGACCAACCCATGTGACATCAACCCATGTGACACCGCCCCATTGTCCCTATATAAGTGGCAGCGCAGCGCGTCCCTGGCATTCCGGCCAGGGAGATCATCGAGGCAACATCTCCTGGAGAAGAAGGAGAAGAAGAAGAAGAAGAAGAAGAACGGGCGGCGGCGGCGGCGGCCACCTCCTGTAAAAGAGCTATAAGAAGGCGCGGTGGCCCGGCAGAAGAACCGAAGAGGGGGACAAGACCCCCGAAGTCGGAAGAAGAGGCCGGCGGCGAGGAAGAAAGCCGGGCTCCTCCGCTAGCAAAAGAGCTACAAGAAGATAGCGGAGGAGTCCGGCGAGAAGACCCCCGAAGATGGAAGACCCCCGGAGCTGTGCAATAAAATATTTTAACCCTGTGTTGTGTTTTTTTTTGTACTTTTTTTCACAGGTGAATGGGTAGGGGTACATTGTACCCCATACTCATTCACATAGGGTGGGGGGGCCGGTATCCGGGGCCCCCTTATTAAAGGGGGCTCCCGGATTCCGATAAACCCCCGGCCCGCAGACCCCGACAACCAACGGCCAGGGTTGTCGGGAAGAGGCCCTTGTCCTCATCAACATGGGGACAAGGTGCTTTGGGGTGGGGGGGCCGCACGCCCCCCCTCCCCCAAGGCACCCCCCCATGTTGAGGGCACGCGGCCTGGTACGGCTCAGGAGGTGGGGGGGCGCCCACTCGTCCCCACCCCCTTTCCTGGCCGGCCGGGTAGCGTGCTCGGATAAGGGTCTGGTGTGGATCTGGGGGGGACCCCCACGCCGTTTTTTCGGCGTAGGGGGTTCCCCTTGGAATCCATACCAGACCTAAGGGCCTGGTATGCTCTCGGAGGGGGGAATCCACGCCAATTTTTTTTTCCGATTACATAAGGGGCGTGTTTTATGAGAAATGGGAGGGGCCAAAATGATGGGCGGGGTCATGATGGGCGGGGTCTGGCGCCCCCCCATCCAAAAACTTCACCAGCCGCCACTGTCCCAATGTGTACGGTCCTGAAGAAACGTCTGTGTGTGCAAGTGGGTACTGCAGCAACCAACGATTGGAATAGGATAGTCGGAGTGAGAAAACGTCACCAGCACACCATGGATCTCCAGTGTGGATCCAAAGCTTTATTCAGGAATCGCAGCAGAAGCAATGTTACAGCAAAAGCAATGTTTCGGAGCCTCGTGCAGGTCCCCTTCCGTGCCTGTGACCTGATGAAGAGGTCCTGTTTGGTCACATGCCCAATGAGGAGGTCCTGCAAGGCTCTGAAACATTGCTTCTGCTGCAACAAGGTGAATAAAGCTTTGGACCGACACTAGAGGACCATGGTACGCTGGTGGCGTGTTCTCGCTCTCATGACTGATTGGGGTTTTGAAAGAGATTTAGAGTATGACCGCCGAGATTTTAGAATGGAGCAACTGAGGCTGGCAGAAGCTGCAAAAATAAACACCAAAAATGAAAAATCTAATTTATAATCTACTTTTATATCACTTAAAAAACACTTTCATATCATGAAATCAGCTTCTGAATCGCAACATATTCCAGGCGGCAAACGGCGTGCAATCTCCGAATCTTTATGAAAATAATTGCAACAACTATAGGAGTAGGAGCGCGTGTGCAGAGAATATTCAATCTTGCAGTAATAATTACATTTAAGATGAGCGGCACCTTTCATTGGGCCGCTTTATACATAGACTGCAGATAAGCAAGGGTAATTTTAGATAAACTCCAAATTCTCTCCAAAGGGATGGACTGCCCTGCATAAAGAGAGACAGTTTCTCACTGCTTAGGTTCCGCTTTAATCTTCTAACATCAACACAGGATTTACTTTTATGGGAACCAGATAGCTCTTTGGCTAAGAACAAACTCTAGTATGGAAAACGTTGTGGAATTCATTTGAATCCATTTGTATAGCCTGTGGCCAAGAATCCGTCAATCCTGATCATTTACATTACCTTCAATACATAAATATTTACACCACTCCTCAGCTCCGAAAAATATATTGTAACCTCCTTGAAAAGTTCATGTCTGCTTCTGCCCGGAATCTGGCGCACCAGCTCTAGAGCATTGACTTCCCATAATCCTCAACAGAACCAACGCTGCTCTTTCGGGTTACAACCAGAGCCACCATGATACTAATTGTGATCTTGTCCAGCAGACACCACATCTGGTGCTTCACCACGTGCCTCCATTTGGGGACGTGCAGCCTGTTTGAAGTGGTGTTTATTTAAAATAATAAATGCTGGTTCTACAGATCACTTAAGAATCCAGACTGAATGAATGTCTATGAAAAAAGACATAACACAAAATTCCAGAAAGGAATGTAAGCAATGTCTTACAGGCAGTTGTTAATATGCCACATAGAGGCTAATGGAGGAGGAGAAACATCAACACCTAATCAGACCTCGGCAAGATTAATTAACCCCTTCACGTCTAAGGATAAAACAGATCCAAATGCCTAAGCACAATTTTCAATTTTTACATGTGTTAGTAAAACCATACATATCCTTCTAGATTGTAAGCTCTAACGAGCAGGGCCCTCTGATTGCCCCTGTCTTGTATTGTATTGTAATGCCTACTCTAATGTTGTAAAGCGCTGCGTAAACTGTCGGCGCTATATAAATCCTGTATAATAATAATAATAATAACCTATTTTACCAAAAGTATTGCGACGCCTGCTTGTACACGCTGTAATGTTCGGGGGACCAGGTAGATCGCAGGACACAGGCTTTTCACACAACAAAGGGTTTATTAAACTTAAATAGCTTTACAGCAGCCAAAAACAAAAGGAAAAAGGTTTGTAGTCTCACCGACTTGCAAAGTCCAGAATAGCTATCTTTATCAAAACAGAGCTTGATCTGGATGGCAGGTAGCTTCCCCTGCCAGGAGCCTTCCAAACAGGGCACTGCTGTCCACTTCAGTTGCTGCAACCCAAAATAAACACCATCCACCATCCATCATGTCTTCTCCACTCCTCCACACCCATCTACCACTTCCTGTCTTGTTTTTTAAAGACACTTCCTTAACAGGTGGGTTAATCAATTTTATTCCCTTAAAGAGACCACAAACCAAACAGAGGGGAAATATAGCATCCTTCCAGGACCCAGCCACGGCGTCCTGTATATATCCCCCCCTGTGCCCCAACACCAAGGAGGTGGAGGCAACAGTGGAGCTCAAACAATGGACTCGGGAGAGGGCATCTGCATTTTGATGCAGTCTCCCGGGCCTATGCTCCACTACAAATTTAAATTCCTGGAGTGCAAGGAACCACCGGGTAACCCTGGCATTAGTCCCTTTTCCCTGTCTCAGCCATGTTAAAGGGGCATGATCAGAAATCAGCCTAAACTTCCTCCCCAAAAGGTAATATCTGAGGGATTCCAGAGCCCACTTAATGGCCAGACACTCTCGTTCAATTATGGCATAGTTTTTCTCCGCTGGTGTTAACTTCCTGCTGAGGAAGACTATCGGGTGTTCCTCGCCATGAATAACCTGTGACAACACCGCTCCCAATCCTACATCGGAAGCATCAGTCTGGACAACAAACTCTTTTGAAAAATTAGGTGCTACCAGGAGTTGTTGGCACAGTGCCAACTTGAGCTCCAAAAAAGCCTTCTCAGCGTCTGCATTCCACTCCACCATGACCGATTTCCGACCCTTAGTCAGATCGGTCAACGGAGCCGCCAACGTGGCAAAGTTGGGCACAAACCTCCTGTAGTATCCCACCATGCCCAGGAATGCACGTACCTGCTTTTTTGTGAGGGGGCGGGGCCAATTCTGTATAGCCTCTATCTTGTTTACCTGCGGTTTCACTACCCCTCTACCCATGATATAACCCAGGTATTTCACCTCCTCCATTCCCAAAGCACATTTTTCAGGGTTTATTGTAAATGTTCCTTAACTAGCGGCATCACAGTTCGGATCCTCTCCTGCATTTGAGAGACATATTTAAGAACACTTTTATGCTGAATTGGTTCACTTTCCCATTCTTCTTTAACAAAGTCCAGTAATCCACGAGGTCTCCGCCCATATACCAATTCAAAGGGCGAAAACCCAGTGGAGGCCTGGGCCACTTCTCGGATAGCAAATAGGAGAGCTGGTAACAGGCAGTCCCAGTCTTTCCCATCCCTTTGTACCACTCTCTTGAGCATAGACTTAAGGGTCTTATTAAAACGTTCTACCAATCCATCTGTTTCGGGATGGTAGACCGATGTGCGCAGCTGTTTAATCCGGAACAGTTTGCATACATCAGCCATAACCTTCGACATAAACGGGGTGCCCTGGTCTGTGAGTATTTCCTTGGGAAAACCTGTCTGTGTAAACAACTGGAATAACTCCCGTGCAATAGCCTTAGAGGAGGTATTCCGCAGGGGTAGAGCCTCAGGATATCGAGTGGCATAGTCGAGGATCACCAGTATGTAAGAATGACCTTGAGCCGACTTTACCAAGGGACCCACTATATCCATGGCTATCCTCTCGAATGGGACCTCAATTATGGGCAGAGGGACCAACGGGCTCCGGAAATGGGTCGCCGGAGCGGTCAACTGACAGGTGGGACAAGAGGTACAGTATCTCCTTACCTCTGCTTTCAAGCCTGGCCAGTAAAACCGATCGGCGATCCATGCCTCTGTTTTTTCAACTCCCAGGTGTCCCCCTAAAACATCATCATGGGCCAGGTCCAGGACCTTGCGTCTATACTGTTGGGGTACCAATAATTGTTCTACCACGTTTTCTCTCACTTTAGTAACCCGATAAAGCAATTCATTACATATTGAAAAATGTGGCCACCGCTCATTAGCACCTGGCTCTTGGGGCTCCCCATTTATTACTACAACCTGTTCCCGTGCCCTGGCCAAAGTGGGGTCCTGCATCTGGGCAGTACCAAATGCCCCCTGGGGAACACCCAAATCTGGCAAGGCAGGGGTAGAGGCCATTTCCTCATCCTCTTCCCCCAGCATTACCTGAAGCGGGGAAGGTTCCCCCCCCCTCAGTGTTCAGGTAGGTCTGAGAACCCCACATATTGACATCCTTAACAGTATCAGCACTATTTTCATCATTATTAACCAAAGTCTTGGCGTTTTTATCAACTGGGTCCATATTACGAATATGTGGCATCTCAGGGTTATTACCCTCAACAACAGGAACAGAGGGACTAGTTTCTTCCCATTCTCTGGACCTTTCAGATAGTTCTCCTTGTCTCCAAAGTTTTGCAAATAACGGACAGTCACATCCTATGATAACGTCATGTACCAAGTTCTTTACCACCCCCACCTCTTGAGTACCAGTGCCACATGCTGTGGAGATGGACACTGAGATGAGAGGGTACTCTCTAGTGTCCCCATGAATGCACACAACCCGCAAAATTTTGCTTACCGGACCGATCTTCCCAATTACTCTAGGGTGAACCAGGGTTACCATGCTTCCAGAGTCCAGCAAAGCCTGTGCAGGGTGGTGGTTCACTTGGACTTCACACTCAAACTTCCCCTCTCCAAGGTCAAGATGTGTTGTACAGGCTTCATGGGCATAAAATTACCCCCTTCGAAGAACCCCGCATTCCATGGGCTCTTCCTGCAATGGGCAGTGGGCCCGGGTATGGCCCCAGGCATGACATCGCCAACATTGTACCTCCCCTCCTCTCTGAACAGGAACAGGTCGCTGAGGGGGTAACGGGTGTGACTCTTGGCCTTCCGGGGTGTTGGTTCCAGGGCTCCTGGGGACATCCTTTCGAAGGGTGGCAGTTGGTCGGAAAGGCCGTGGCAGACTGGGCCCTTGACGCTTGGTAGGGCCAAGCAGATCCTCCACCACTGTATATCGTTCCACCATCTCAACAAGGAGGTTCTCCGTTTTGGGGTCTCCATGGCTGACCCACCGTTGAAGGTCGTCTGGCAGTGACCTTAAGTATCGGTCCAGCACAACCCGCTCCACAATTTGGGGACCAGACAACACTTCGGGCTGCAGCCATTTTTTTACTAGTTGCACCAGGTCATGCATTTGAGACTGCGGTGCCCGATCTGGATGATACTTCCATTGGTGCACTCGTTGGGCCCGGACAGCCGTAGTCACCCCCAACCGAGCCAGTATTTCCGCCTTTAATTTTTGATAATCTTTAGCGTCTTCTGGTGGTAGGTCGAAATAGGCTTTTTGAGGATCTCCGGTGAGTAAAGGAGCAATTAAGCCAGCCCACTGGCCCTGGGGCCACCCTTCTCTCTCTGCTGTCCTCTCAAATGTAGCCAGAAACGCCTCTACATCATCACTTGGGGACAGTTTCTGCAAAAAATGGCTTGCCCTTATGATAACCTGGTTGCCAGGGGCAAGGGCCACTTGTTCACGGCTCTGAGAAAGCTGTTGCATTGCTTCTTTTAAGACAGCCATCTGAGCCTGCATAACCTCTTGTAGGGTCGCTTGATGGGCTGCTAAGCGCTGATTAGCTTCCTCATGGCGAGTCTGCGCTTGCATATTAGCCAAGGACAGCTGTTTAATTAGCTCCTCCATTGTTTCAGCTTTCAACAGTTGTGCAGCTTTAACCCAGGACATAAATTCACTGTACTGTCCCTTTAAATGTCAGTTTAAACCCAATGCAAAAAAAAAATAGCAAAATAAACGCCTGTTACTTTGTCCTGCCCGCATTCTCCACCACTTGTAATGTTCGGGGGACCAGGTAGATCGCAGGACACAGGCTTTTCACACAACAAAGGGTTTATTAAACTTAAATAGCTTTACAGCAGCCAAAAACAAAAGGAAAAAGGTTTGCAGTCTCACCGACTTGCAAAGTCCAGAATAGCTGTCTTTATCAAAACAGAGCTTGATCTTGATGGCAGGTAGCTTCCCCTGCCAGGAGCCTTCCAAACAGGGCACTGCTGTCCACTTCAGTTGCTGCAACCCAAAATAAACACCATCCACCATCCACCATGTCTTCTCCACTCCTCCACACCCATCTACCACTTCCTGTCTTGTTTTTTAAAGACACTTCCTTAACAGGTGGGTTAATCAATTTTATTCCCTTAAAGAGACCACAAACCAAACAGAGGGGAAATATAGCGTCCTTCCAGGACCCAGCCACGGCGTCCTGTACAATGCACATGAACTTTAATGGAATCCCAGTCTTGGTTCGCAGGGTTTAATATCGAGTTGGCCCACCCTTTGCAGCTATAACAGCTTCAACTCTTCTGAGAAGGCTGTCCACAAGTTTTAGGAGTGTGTCTATGGGAATGTTTGACCGTTCTTCCAAAAGCGCATTTGTGAGGTCAGGCACTGATGTTGAATGAGAAACCCTGGCTCGCAGACTCCACTCTAATTTATCCCCAAAGGTGTTCTATCAGGTAGAGGTCAGGATTCTGTGGAGGCCAGTCAAGTTCTTCCACCCCAAACTCGCTCATCCATGTCTTTATGGACCTTGCTCCACAAAGTATAGTGCACCCTGCCCTGCGCACTCCCTCACTCCCATTTACTTCCCCATCCCCACTTGCAGGTCACCTCCCCATCCCCAAAGTATAATACACCCTGCCCAGTGCACTCCCTCACTCCCATTTACTTCACCATCCCCACTTGCAGGTCACCTCCCCATCCCTGCAAGTGGGGATGGGGAAGTAAATGGGAGTGAGGGAATGCATAGGGCAGGGTGCATAATACTTTGGGGATGGGGGAGGTGACCTACATGGCCTGATCGTGAAGGGGGGAAAAACCTGGTGGCGCTGAAGTGTTTTCTAAAAGTGCAAAAGTAGACATTCACAGTCCAACAGGCATCATTCTAGCTCCCTAACTACAGCTATATTCTTAGGTGTGCCCCAGTATACCTGCAAAAGTGCATCCCAGTCCTTCCAGTGTCCATTGTCCTAACCCTAATGCCGCGTACACACAATTGGACTTTCCAGCAGACTTGGTCTGGTGGACCAGAGAAGAAGAAGAAGATAGCGGAGGACCCTGGCGAGAAGAACCGGAAAGAGCGGAGAAGTCGGAAGAAAACCCTAGGAGTTGCTTAATTAACTACTTTAAAACCCTGTGTAGTGTGTTTTTTTATTGACACTTTTTCCCCCAGGTGAATGGATAGGGTTATGATGTACCCCATACTCATTCATATAGGGTGGGGGCCGGGATCTGGTGTCCCCCTTATTAAAGGGGGCTCCCGGATTCCAATAAGCCCCCCGCACGCAGACCCCCACAACCAACGGCCAGGGTTGTCGGGAAGAGGCCCTTGTCCTCATCAACATGGGGACAAGGTGCCTTGGGGTGGGGGGGCTGCAGGGTGCCCCACTTCCCCAAAGCACCCACCCCCCATGTTGAGGGCATGCAGCCTGGTATGTTTCAGGAGGGGGGGGCGCTCGCTCGTCCCCACCCCCTTTCCTGACCGGCCGGGCTGTGTGCTCGCATAAGGGTTTGGTATGGACCTTGGGGGGACCCCCACGCCGTTTTTTCGGCATGGGGGGTTACCCTCAAAGTCCATACCAGGCGATGGGGCTCGCAAGGTGTCAATCTCGCTGATGAAAGTTGCGCGATTGACTTCCTTCTCTAGTCCTGTCTTACCTGGAGTCACGTTCAAAATGAACGGACTTTAGTCAATGTGTGGGCAAGTCAGTTCATTTGGAAAGTCTGTCGGACCTCCGCCAAAAGTCTGTCGGGAAGTCCATCAGACCTAATCCGCTGCAAAGTCCGTTCGTGAGTGTGCAAGTACGCTTGTTCGGAAAATCCGGTGGACCTCGGCTGCAAAGTCCGGTGGATTGTCTGCCGGACCAAGTCTGCCGGAAAGTCCGATTGTGTATACGCTGCATACAGGGGCGGACTGACAACTCATGGGGCCCCCGGGCAATAGGAGATCATGGGGCCCCCCCTGTGTCCCAGCCACACTGCCCACATTACATACATTGGTCTCTACCCCCTTTAGCTGCAGAGGCAGCAGCTGAGGATGTACACATGCTGCGGCAGGAATTATACCCCCTGTTGCTTTTGGTGGATGATCATGATCAAGTGAATAGGGCCACTCTGCAAACACCCAGCAACAATGTGTAATGCACGCAGTAGCATCATGCTAGTGTGAGATCCAAGGGGTTAAAGCAGGTTAACCCCTCCTTATAGCCTGCTTTAGCCACTTGGTCGCTGTACTGGATAAGGTTGCACAACCTTTGCAGAGCAAGCCCCATGCCAAGCGTGACAGGGTGTATAATTTCTGCTGAGGCTGCAACATGTATAAACCCCTGGACCCCTAGGATGGAAGCACAGAGGGATCCCTGGGATGGGGGCCAGAGGGGGATCCCTGGGATGGGGGCAGAGGGGGATCCGTGGGATGGGGGCAGAGGGGGATCCCTGGGATGGGGGCAGAGAGCTGCAGACATGATAAAAGACAAGAGATGGTCAGATGCTGCGGACATGATACAGGAGGTGGACAAAGGCTTCAGACATACTGCAGGAGGTGGACAGAGGGTGCGGACATACTGCAGGAGGTGGACAGAGGTTGCAGACATACTGCAGGAGGTGGACAGAGGTTGCGGACATACTGCAGGAGGTGGACAGAGGTTGCGGACATACTGCAGGAGGTAGACAGAGGTTGCGGACATACTGCAGGAGGTGGACAGAGGTTGCGGACATACTGCAGGAGGTGGACAGAGGTTGCGGACATACTGCAGGAGGTGGACAGAGGTTGCGGACATACTGCAGGAGGTGGACAGAGGCTGCGGACATACTGCAGGAGGTGGACAGAGGCTGCGGACATACTGCAGGAGGTGGACAGAGGCTGCGGACATACTGCAGGAGGTGGACAGAGGCTGCGGACATACTGCAGGAGGTGGACAGAGGCTGCGGACATACTGCAGGAGGTGGACAGAGGTTGCGGACATACTGCAGGAGGTGGACAGAGGTTGCGGACATACTGCAGGAGGTGGACAGAGGCTGCGGACATACTGCAGGAGGTGGACAGAGGCTGCGGACATACTGCAGGAGGTGGACAGAGGTTGCGGACATACTGCAGGAGGTGGACAGAGGCTGCGGACATACTGCAGGAGGTGGACAGAGGCTGCGGACATACTGCAGGAGGTGGACAGAGGCTGCGGACATACTGCAGGAGGTGGACAGAGGCTGCGGACATACTGCAGGAGGTGGACAGAGGTTGCGGACATACTGCAGGAGGTGGACAGAGGTTGAAGACATGATAGTGTCCTCCTCACAGTAGCCTCCTCCTCTGTCCACCATCACTACTTCTCCACATGATCAGTGTGCTGTGTCCTCCTCCCGTGCCCCTTTCACCTCTCCACTGGTCAGGGCAGCACAGTGCTTCTCTGACCTGTGGAGAGGTGAAAGGGGCACAGGAGGAAGACACAGCACTGATGATGTGGAGAAGTAATATGATAGTTGACAGAACATATTAGTCTCTGTCCCTCCCCTGCATACCACAGCTTCACCCTCTGCCACCTCCGGGCTCCGGGCTCCCAGCGATGTCCTCCGCTCTCACTCACAGAGATTACCCATAGTTTTACTCTCCTCTTCCCTCCTCAGTACTCACCCCTGCTCGACTGCTCTGCCAGTGTCCCGATCGTCTATTCGAAAATGGCGCCGGGAGGCACCATTACGTTACTGCGCATGCGCCGCCCAGCCGAGCGCGTACAAACTTTCCCGAGCCCGGTCGGCTTTGGAACAGCGCATGCACCATTCCATGGTCGGCTCGCGGCCATCTTTTTTGCGGGCACCGATGCCCATAATAGATTTTAATGGCCAGCTCCAAAAAGGGGTTAACTCTACGGGCGGTTGCAAACACCGTGGGGCCCCCTGCTGGACACTGGGTCCTCGGTCCGCGCCCGACTGCCCTAATGGTCAGTCCGCCCCTGGCTGCATAAGTCCTTTGGAAGCATACTCCAGTGTTATCTTCAGGGCGAACCCCAAATAAAAGTCCATGACAAACGGCATTCTTCTACTTCTGCGGGTCTCTTCTTCCGTCTCCTTCCCCTGCGGGTCTCACACTTAATTCTCTTCCGGGACCAAGGACAACTCCCTGGGCCCCCTTGGGGGAACTCTCTTGAACCGGACCAGTGTCCCAATTTATATAGCACAGGGAAAGAGGGCCAGACCAAGGCAGGAATCCAAAAAGGACCAGGAGTGCCGGCAAACCATTAACCCCAACCCTCCCAGCCGGGACAGTATCTAATACCACTTCAACCCCTTCAACCTGCTTACACACATATGTTATGTTTGAGTTCACACCATGGTGTGTACGCATACGCATGCATGTGCACACTTTTGTGCATGCCTATGAGCCCTACGACTGGCATGATGTTTCTGACAGTTCAGAAGCTATACGTACCACGGATTTGCCGCAATGTGCGTTGCATACATACAGCACTGGAGTCTGGACACCAGCGTAGAAACAGTTAAAGCATTTTAGCAAGGAGCAAAAGCAAAGTTGCACGCTGAGCCAGACCACTCAGAGCAAGCGAACACTATTGATGTGTGCGGTTGTCTTTCTAAGGTTTTAATTATATTTCCTATAGCCCCGAATGTAATTTCCATTCTAAATGGTCTACTGGAAATATATAGTAAATGAACCTGCAATAAAACAGCAAGAGAGAATTCAAGGACAACGTGAAGGTCATACAAGACTCCTGCCGTAACCCTTCTGCCTTGGAAATCTGGAAATTTCACACAGAAAATAAACAAGTTTCTCTCTTTTATGGCACAGCGTGTCCAATCCATTTCATTATCATTTTAGTTCTCATTAATTACCATCCTAAACTGTCCCTGGATTCAATGATAAGGCTTCACACCAGCTTAAAAAAAAGAAAAAGAAAAGAAGAATTCAGACTGAAATCAATAAAAATCAATTAAGTCGGAGAAGCATTGTTAATGTTGCGGAAATATTAAGGTAATGAAGTGCTGAACATGCAGTTGGAAACATAATGGAGATGATGAGATTTCAATACGGAAAGTGGCGGTGATGGGATTGGCTGCGTGAGGATCCCTATAATCTGGACACATATGGGTCAATCAGAGATGGAATTAATCACACTGCTGACAAGACCAATCTCATCCGGTAGTGGCTCAAAACACCATTCATGACTCAGTTGGTGTCATTTACATAATAAACTATGTACTTGCTTTTTTTCCCCTCAGCTTTAGTAGAATATTGTCCTTTATTTTTTCAAATAGCGGTATCATATTTGGGAGCCCCCTTAATTTAAGGGGGGCTGCCAGATGCCAACAGGTTCCCCTTCGCACCCGCACAACCATCAGCCGGGGTTGTTGGGAAGAGGTCCCCTTGTCCTCATCAAAATGCCTCACCCTCCTCATGTTAAGGTCACATGGCCTATTTTATTTCTTTACTTTAGTTAGCTTAATAGTTTCATTGGTTCACCTTGGACCAATGTAAGTATACATATTTCATACCCTGTGGAAGCTGGAAATCACTGTAAGTAGTAGTTGGCTCTACTATATGATTCTTGCCATTTTCCGAGCCCCGTGTTAATGGGCTGCATTGTTGAACAGTAAACAGAAGGGGTTGCTCGTTCAGCAAGGCATATAAGGTTCTCCTATTGGATGGCGGTTCCGTCCCATGTTGACTCCAGACCCAACCCACTTCTTGGATGGAATAGTGACCTACCTGTTGTTTTATGAGAAACTCCACAATATAGTATCACTTCTTAAAGTGGCTGGAGGCCCATCTCCTCCACAGTCCCAGCCATAAGCCTGTTACCTGTTTTAAAAGAATGTCCTGTCCAGTTGCGTTTTAATGCTTTACTGCACAACTCAGGCATACTCACCAATACATCTTCTTCAAAGTTCGGTCACATTGCAGAACATGCGGCAATAGACATAGTGCCCTCACAGTCAGCCATCTTACCAGATGATATTGGTCACTTGCCTGCAGGTGTCTCCAAACGTAAGGCGTTCCTCACTTAGGACCTGAAGCCAACCTGAACCAAGCTACAGTACCTGCTAATAAACAAAGGTCAGGGGTTGTATGATTTCTTCATCTTCACCCTTAAGTCTATAGCTCAGGGGTGTCCAAACTTTTTTCAAAGAGGGCCAGATTCGATGAAGTGAACATGTGTGAGGGCCGACCATTTTTCCTGACATTCTTTGAACCATTAAAATTCGGTCATTCGAGCACTCATACCTGGCCCAACAAGAATTCTCTTGCCTTTGCCACGCTCGTTTGCCCGACACACAGATGAATGCTCTGCTCTTTAGGGGTACCGTTAAGTCTTAATGGTACCCCACACATTTGAAACATGGGGTGCATTTGGTGCGGTGCAATTAAAAAAAAAAAGCTCTGGGACTTCTTTCCCTTCATTTTTGTGGGTAGGGAAGCCCATTGAAATGCATGGGCTGCCCTACACGCAGCATTCAGCCATCCAGATGTGAACCAAGGGCTTATTGGAGGGGCAGTAAAACTACATGGTTAAGCTGTTTTTACCACCCCCAACTTCTCCTCCTTTAGCTGCAGAGGGAGCAGCTGGGGGTGTACACATGCTGTGGCTGCAGCTGGAGGTATGCCCAGGGTGAATGGGCCTGCACTGCAACTACCCCGCAACTGTGTGGACTGCACAGTTGCGGTATAGTGATGCTACATTTACGGGCTTAAAACAGGTGGTGAGGAGGCAACATAATGCCTCTTTACCACCTTTCAAATGCCTGTGAAAAGCAATCTGTGTATGGATTGCTTTTCAGAGGAGCAGCAGTCCTGGCTGCTATCACCCACACAAGCCCCACAAAAGCAGTTCTGATGGTACAAGAATGGGGGGGGGGGGGGGGTCTGGATTAAAACTAACACACAGACACACACACACATGCACACACATACAGACACATGCATACACATACACACAGACATACACACATACAGACACATGCATACACATACAGACACATACATACATACAGACACATGCATATACTTACATACATACAGACACATGCACACACACACATACAAACACAAGCATACACATACATACAGACACATGCACACACATACATACATACATACATACAGACATACACGCACATACATACAGACATACACGCACACACACACATACAGACATACACACACACACACACACACACACACACATACAGACATACACACACACACACACACATACAGACATACACACACACACACACACACACATACAGACATACACACACACACACACACACACACACACACACATACATACAAACATACATACAGACACGCATGCACACACATACAGACAGACACACATGCACACACATACAGACACACATACATGCACACACATACAGACAGACATACACACACATACATACAGACACACATGCACACACGCATACATACAGACATACATGGACACACACACATACAATCATACATGCACAGACACACATATATACACACACACATACAGACACACATGCACATACAGACACACATGCACACACACACATACAGACACACATGCACATACATACATACATACAGACACACATGCACACACCTACATACAGACACAAATGCACACACATACATACATACACACATGAACAGACACACATACATACAGACATACATACAGACACACATGCACACACACATACAGACACACATGCACACACACATACAGACAGACATGCACACACATGCACACACATACATACATACATACAGACACACATACATACAGACAGACATGCACACACATACATACAAAAAGACATGCACACACATACATACATACATACATACATACACACATGCACACACACACATACAGACACACATGCACATATACATACAGACAGACATGCACACACATGCACACACATACATACATACATACATACAGACACACATGCACACATATACATACATACAGACACACATGCACCCACATACATACAGACAGACATGCATACACATACATACAAACAGACATGCACACACATACATACAGACACACATGCACACACACACACATACAGACACACATGCACATATACATACAGACACACATAGACATACATACAGACGCACATATACATACAGACACACATGCACACACACAGACACACATGCACACACAGGCACACACACAGACACACATGCACACATACATACAGACACACATGCACACACACACACATACAGACACATAAATAAAGCCTTTTTAAAACGAATCTTGCTTGTAGCACAGTAGAGTACCTTTCCAGCTTCCTCATTCAGCCGGGTACTGCATTGTAGGGGGAAGCAGAGAGCACATCACACTTCCCTGCACTTTACTTTCACGTTTGAAGCCGACGGAGCTTCACACAGTGCAGAGGATCGTCTGATCTGACAGCCCTGATCCTGCAGCACACCATGCGGGCCATGAAAAACCGGACCGCGGGCTGCAATTGGCCCGCGGGCCGGACTTTGGACATGCCTGCAATAGCTACTCTCCTGGCAGTTCAGCTCCCACTTCACCTTAAGTCTATAACTAGTCTCCTGGCAGTCCAGCCCCAACTTCAACCTCAGTCCATAACTAGTCTCCTGGCAATCAAGCTCCAAATTTACCCTAAGTCCATAACTAGTCTCCTGGCAGTCAAGCTCTAACTACACCCTAGGTCCATAACTAGTCTCCTGCCAATCAAGCTCCAACTTCACCCTAAGTCCATAACTAGTCTCTTGGAAGTCCAACTCCAACTACACCCTAAGTCCATAACTAGTCTCTTGGCAGTCCAGCTCCAACTACACCCTAAGTCCATAACTAGTCTCCTGGCAGTCCAGCTCCAACTACATCCTAAGTCCATAACTAGTCTCCTGGCAGTCAAGCTCCTACTTTACCCTAAGTCCATAACTAGTCTCCCGGAAGTCCAGCTTCAACTTTACCCTAAGTCCATAACTATTCTCCTGGCAGTCAAGCTCCAACTACACCCTAAGTCCATAACTAGTATCCTGGCATTCAAGCTCCAACTACACCCTAAGTGCATAACTAGTATCCTGGCATTCAAGCTCCAACTACACCCTAAGTGCATAGCTACTGTAGTTTTGTGGCAGTGCAGTTTTATCACTTCACCATAAGCCCATAAATAGTCTCCTGGCAGTCAAGCTCCAACTTCACCTTAAGTCCATAACTAGTCTAATGGCAGTCCAGCTCCAACTTAACCCTAAGACCAAAGCTAGTCTCCTGGCAGTCCATCCCAACCAGGTTCTCTCTCTCAGCCTCACAGAACACAGGCCCACATGGTTTTGGTCAGGGATGTGCTGTTCCTATACCCAAACTGCCTAGGCCCCACCCACAGCTAAAAGGGCACAAACGTCACCCACTACATTACCAAAAGAGGGGTAACAAATAAAGGTGCCATACTAAGAATGCCTTGCATTTTTCTCAATAAATACAAGGTATTGATGTCACTCCACCTAATGCAATCAGAGAATGCTTTGCATTTATTGAGAAAAGATGCAAGGCAACCTGTGTGGATACTAGGTAGCAGGACAGCTACACGGTGCAGGACCCCGAAGACCACAAGGGTCACTGTAGCAGTGGCAGCTTTTATTGCAAACCAATCAATCAAGTGTGACTCTTCTATCATTTGGTCTGATGCTCCTTCTATTAGTACAGAAGTTGGAGAAGACCTCAAAGCAGTATGTAGGCAGGTTCAGTCTATTTTCTCCACTGTAGGTGGAGCTTGACTGCAGCACCATTACAGTTGAAGGGGAAGTCAAGAGGAACTTGGTTCATCTATGGCTTCCTGGGTCACCCTAGTGACTCTGGCAGCCATCTTGGATGGGGAAGAGCCAATTTATGGACCTGGCCCCCAGGCTTGGAATGCATTAGTGTGTGGATAGTGTAGGGAAAGGTCACTCGTCTGACAGTGACAGTGATTAGTGGCACAGAGAAGTTCCAAACAAGTAGGGAAAGGATAGCGATATGCCATTCCTTCTGGAAACCTCCCCTTTTGAGTACAGTCCTGCCCTGCCATATTGTGCCCCTCAAGACAGACACTATCGGAAAATCTGAAACACCGCTGATATATTCTGTGAGAGTTCCCGGTTGGGTGCCTTCAGGGGAGGGCTGGGCTGGGGGGCAGGGATGCAATTGCCCCCTGGGCTGCTCTGATATGCTGTGGCAAAGGCTGCTGTGCCATCAGCTCAAGAGCACACATGCGCAGATCTTGAGCTGGCCGAGTCCAGTACTGTGATCCAGCGATGTCTTCATTTCAGGGCTGACAGTCTGTGTTACACAGCACAGCCCCGCCCAGCCTCTCCCTCCTCCACACCATTGGCTGGCAGAGGCAGGACCTGCTTCTTTCCCCGCCCACACTCCGGGGCAGCCCGTGTGCTGTCTGTGAGGAGGATGTGTGGGCGGGAAAGTTCAATCTGAGCAGTCGGCTGGAATCCAGTGAGGCTCCTGGGAGGCTGAGACCATCCTAGTAAGTGAACTCCTCCTCCCTCCCCCACTCTGCAGCCAAAGAGTTTTTTTTTTTTCCTCGCAGCCTGAGCAGTACCTTCTAGGTGGTATGATGTGGGCTCACACTGGAATGCTGCGGTTTGGCTGCAGTGCTGGTGTCCTGGCAGTCTTCCTGCATGTTGTCCCTGGTCCCATAGATGATGCACATTTTTACTGCATGTTCTGAAAGTGCACAAAACGTCCCGCATGCTGCATCTTTGGTGCAATTCCAGAAAATGCAGCAAAAATGTGCAACCTAAAAGAAGTCTGGGGGACTGTGAAAGCCGCCAGTACACTCGCACTGCAGCACACTAAAGGCTTGTATTCACTTGCAGCAGCCACTCCTCTAAAAAGTGATCCATGCTCAGGTCACTTTTCAGAGGCATTTGACAGGCAGTGAGGAGTTGATATTACATTTCATCCCTACCTGTTTTAATCCTCTAAATGCCAATCCCTGCAGGTAATTATACGGTTCACTTTGAACTCCACCTCATTTCCATTACTCTCTGTAGGTATTAGATGTGCTCTCACCTTATTGTTTGCACATCTAATATCCAAGGGTACTTTCACACTGGGGCGGTGTGGGCAGTAGTGGTAAAGCATTGCTCGTTTTAGCAGCGCTAGCGGGGCACTTTTAAAACCCACTAGCAGCTCAAGAAAGAGTTAAAACCGCCTGTGTTGCTCATTTCAGTGGGCAGGGCACCTCTCCCAAACTGCCCCAATAATGCTGCTTGCAGGACTTTTCAGAATGTCCTACAAGCGCACCACCCCATTGTGAGGGCACTCGGGGCTTTCACACTGGGGTGGCATGAGAGGCAGTTTACAGGCGCTATTTTTAGCACTAAAACGCCTGTAAAGCGCCTTCAGTGTGAAAGGACCCTAAAAAGAGTTCTGGAAATAAGGTGGAGTTCAAAGTGAATTTCTACACCTAAGTGGAGCGCTCCTTTCAGAAGATTTGAGGATATTATTAAACAGAGACTGGTGGACTTAGGCCACCATAGACAGATTGAAATTCTGCCTGTTCAGCAGAAATTTCAATCAATCTATGTGCAGACTGGCTGCACAGAATTCAATCTATCAACTGACAATACAACCAGCTTGTCTTTATTTCTTTTTTTTTGTGATCACTGCTGGCTGCTAAGCTGCCAGCAGCGATCACTGTATTCTGATGGCTTGAAAACTTTCACCTCAGAGCACACACCCACACACGGCTCTTATGGATGCTTAGTAAATCAAGTGCCAGGCTTCCCTAGCATTACACCTGTGTGACTGCGACCAAGTCTGGGCACAAGCTAGCACAGGCTCCTGGAAACATGGGAAGGGTGGCCAGTAAGAGGAGAGCTGGGAAATGACATTACTTGCCTCATATTCCTGCCACTCCTAAACCTGCTCCACTGCAGCACCAGGCCCACAATGCCCTTAATCTGGCTGGTGCCCCAGGGTGTGCACCTGCATGTGCTTTTCTCACTACCCGCAATTGACACAGGAGGAGCCTGCACCCTGGTGAATATGGTGGTCATGCCATGGAGAAAGCAGGACTTGCATGTTTAGCCTGAACTCGCTGTGACTCTCGGCTACTCTGCTGGCTTGGCTTGCCCAGTGGTGTGGTGCTCACTCACCAGAGAAGCTCCAGACTCCACAGGTAGCACTTAGTGTGGCGGCAATGACACCTTCACCTTCCTGCAGTCTTATTGGTCTTTGTACTGGGTGTGGGGAAGGGGCAAGCTCTTTTTCTCAGTCACTCTGGGGCAATCATGCAGTCTCTCTCTGGGAGACTGCTCCAAAATGATTGCCCCCACAGGGAGTGACTGCTCCACACTGCCTGCACAGAGAGTGACCGCTTCACACTGCCTGCACAGAGAGTGACCGCTTCACACTGCCTGCACAGAGAGAGTGATCGCTTCACACTGCCTGCACAGAAAGTGACCGCTTCACACTGCCCGCACAGAGAGAGTGACCGCTTCACACTGCCTGCACAGAAAGTGACCGCTTCACACTGCCCGCACAGAGAGAGTGACCGCTTCACACTGCCTGCACAGAAAGTGACCGCTTCACACTGCCTGCACAGAGAGAGTGACCGCTTCACACTGCCTGCACAGAGAGTGACCGCTTCACACTGCCTGCACAGAAAGTGACCGCTTCACACTGCCCGCACAGAGAGAGTGACCGCTTCACACTGCCTGCACAGAAAGTGACCGCTTCACACTGCCCGCACAGAGAGAGTGACCGCTTCACACTGCCTGCACAGAAAGTGACCGCTTCACACTGCCCGCACAGAGAGAGTGACCGCTTCACACTGCCTGCACAGAAAGTGACCGCTTCACACTGCCTGCACAGAGAGAGTGACCGCTTCACACTGCCTGCACAGAGAGTGACCGCTTCACACTGCCTGCACAGAAAGTGACCGCTTCACACTGCCCGCACAGAGAGAGTGACCGCTTCACACTGCCTGCACAGAAAGTGACCGCTTCACACTGCCCGCACAGAGAGAGTGACCGCTTCACACTGCCTGCACAGAAAGTGACCGCTTCACACTGCCTGCACAGAGAGAGTGACCGCTTCACACTGCCTGCACAGAGAGTGACCGCTTCACACTGCCTGCACAGAAAGTGACCGCTTCACACTGCCCGCACAGAGAGTGACCGCGTCACACTGCCTGCACAGAGAGTGACCGATTCACATTGCCTGCACAGAGAGAGTAACTGCTTCACACTGCCCGCACAGAGAGTGACTGCTTCACACTGCCTACACAGAGAGTGACTGCTTCACACTGCCTACACAGAGAGTGACTGCTTCACACTGCCTGCACAGAGAGCGACTGCTTCACACTGCCTGCACAGAGAGAGTGACTGCTTCACACTGCCTGCACAGAGAGTGACTGCTTCACACTGCCTACACAGAGAGTGACTGCTTCACACTGCCTGCACAGAGAGCGACTGCTTCACACTGCCTGCACAGAGAGAGTAACTGCTTCACACTGCCCACACAGAGAGTGACCGCTTCACACTGCCCGCACAGAGAGTGACTGCTTCACACTGCCTACACAGAGAGTGACTGCTTCACACTGCCTGCACAGGGAGCGACTGCTTCACACTGCCTGCACAGAGAGAGTGACTGCTTCACACTGTCTGCACAGAGAGAGTGACTGCTTCACACTGCCTACACAGAGAGTGACCACTTTACACTGCCCGCATAGAGAGTGACTGCTTCACACTGCCTGCACACAGAAAGTGACTGCTTCATACTGCCTACACAGAGAGTGACCGCTTCACACTGCCCACACAGAGAGTGACCGCTTCACACTGCCCACACAGAGAGTGACCGCTTCACACTGCCCACACAGAATGAGACCGCTTCACACTGCCTGCACAGAGAGAGTGACCGCTTCACATTGCCTGCACAGAGAGAGTGACCGCTTTACACTGCCTGCACAGAGTGACCGCTTCACACTGCCTGCACAGAGAGAGTGACCGCTTCACATTGCCTGCACAGAGAGAGTGACCGCTTTACACTGCCTGCACAGAGTGACCGCTTCACACTGCCTGCACAGAGAGAGTGACCGCTTCACACTGCCTGCACAGAGAGAGTGACCGCTTCACACTGCCCACACAGAATGAGACCGCTTCACACTGCCTGCACAGAGAGAGTGACCGCTTCACACTGCCTGTACAGAGAGAGTGACCGCTTCACACTGCCTGTACAGAGAGAGTGACCGCTTCACACTCCCTGCACAGAGAGTGACCGACAGTGTCAAGCAGTCTCTCTCTCTCTGGGGCAATGTGGAGCAGTCTCCCTCCCTCTCTGTACGGGAAATGTCGTGTAGATGGATGGTCAGCTGATTCTGGAGTTCAATGGGCCACTTGACTGGACTTGCCCCCCAGGCCTAAGGCTGCCAGCCCTCCCCTGGGTGCCTTCCCGCCAGGTTTGTTGTGAACTATTGGATTCTACATTAATACAAGTTCTGTTCTCTGCAACTGAGTGTTTACTGCCTCTGCACCACGTTGCACCTCCTCCCAAGTAGAAGTACAGATGCAGATTCTGCAACTACTATATCATATCCATGTTCATGATCTGCTATCCATGACTGATTACATCCTAAACCTAACCAAACTAGTATGGGAAAAGTGACAATAAAAACAAAAGAATATACTTGGCTTGGACATTGGCAATGGCTTCGGCTTGACTTATGATGGATTAAATGTTTACCGTGAGGTTGTCAAGTGCTAAACTGTAATTAGTACGATTGAGCTGAGCTGCTGGAAGGAGAATAACAGCAAATTAGTTGAATCAGACAGTGTCATGTCCATGGAATGTGATCTTTAGTTTTGCCAAGAGCATGTGTGCAGTAATAATGACTAAAATCTTATGTAAAAGAGGTTTGTGAAAAGGCGATTTAGTACTGACACATATTAATGCAGCTCTGCATTCATAAATACTTCATTAGATGTATTTATTTTTAAATGCCAGCAGAGTACGTAGCCAAATTTTACCCGTGTGTAAGTCCATAGCTAGTCTCCTGGCAATCAAGCTCCAACTTCACCCTCAGTCCATAACTATTCTCCTGTCAGTCAAGCTCCAACTTCTCCCTAAGTCCTTAGTTAGTCTCCTGGCAATCAAGCTCCAACTTCACCCCAACTCCATAACTAGTCTCCTGGCAGTCCAGCTCCAACTTCACCCTAAGTCCATAACTAGTCTTCTGGCAGTCAAGCTCCAACTACAGCCTAAGTCTATAGCTAGTCTCCTGGCAGTCCAGCTCCAACTTCACCCTAAGTCCATAGCTAGTCTTCTGGCAGTCAAGCTCCAAATATACCCTAATGCCGTGTACACACGACCGTTTTTTCCATCAGAATAAACTCTGACGGTTTTTCCAATGGAGTTCCACTGAAACGGACTTGCCTACACACTATCACACCAAAGTCCTATAATTTAGAACGCAGTGACGTACAACACGTATGACAGGACTAGAAAAAGGAAGTTCAATAGCCAGTAGCCAATAGCTGCCCTTGTGTCATTTTTGGTCCGTCGAAACAGCATACAGACGAACGGTTTTCCTGATAGAAATTGATTCAGTAGGAAAGATTTAAAACATGTTCTATGTCTAGGTCCGTCAGAATTTTAGAAAAAAAAAGTCAGCTGAAGCCCACACACAATTGGAATATATGAAATGATTCCATCTGACTTTTCCTGACAGAAAGTCCGACTGTGTGTACACAGCATTAGCCTATAACTAGTCTCTTGGCAGTCCACTTTCAACTACACCCTAAATCCATAACTAGTCTCCTGGCAACCAAGCTCCAACTTCACCCTAAGTCCATAACTAGTTTCCTGGCAACCAAGCTCCAACTTCACCCTAAGTCCATAACTTGTCTTCTGGCAGTCAAGCTCCAACTTCACCTTAAGTCCATAACTAGTGATGATAGGAGGAGAGAGCAGAGTGGCAGAGAGATGAGCTCATGATTCTGCCGCTTCTCCTTTCACTGTCCAATCACAGGTTGGGGGAAGGCAGGAGACCTGATAAGTGAATGTGAAATTGCTGGAGAGAAAGATCGGTTCCCTCCACTGCCAGGAGACTGGAAAGTGTGGCAGAGCCATGTAAAACCCAGGATTGGATGTACTGAAATACCTTGCCAAGCAAAGAAGCCCCCATTATTTCATCTGTCTGTCTGGAGTTCAGCTTTTAAAAAAATTATTAATTTCTAAGAGACTGCTAGGAAATGAGAACTAAATGTTCCTACTCATACAGATGATGTACTAGTGCTCGATGGGATGGAAATGTCCTGCATAGTTTTCCAATAGCTCTGTATCATTAGGAAAGAGCACATGTTGACAAATTACACCCTATGAAGCCATGGATAGATGAGAAATATACCTCTGTAACATTCTATCACCTCTTTTCACCACGGTTCTCCTCTATTTTTAGTGTAGGTGGTCAGCTAATGTCTTGATAGTTTCACGTCTGTTACGATAAGTGCATTCGTCATCAGTGTATTAATAGAATTAGAGCAGATCCAAACCAACAGGAACAATCACAGAATTACAAACATTTCTGCTCTGGTCTTACATGATGAGGTTGTTCCTCGTCATACTCTTATTTTTTTGGCCTCCTTGTCAGTCTTGTGCACCCCTGGGCACTTTGCAAAAATTTCAATTCCCCCTCAGTTCACTCCACCCACTTGCAATAAAAAATACTCATACACCATTTTTTGATAATTTGAGTCCATTGCATGAGACCCTTCATGGTGACATTTCTATTGGCTATTGGTGGAGAACGGTGATCCATGCTGAATTCTAGGCACTCCTTTATCTGGTCCTATTACCACTCCTTGTCTTGAAATTATGGACTGGTGTCTTCAGGACTGCATGGAGAACCCACCAAAGAACTCTACTTTAAAGCCAATTGAAAGCACCCATGTCACTAGGAAGGGACCTGAACACTTGAGGGAGGACTACCCCCACCCTAGTCTGCAGTAAAAAAGAAAAAATACGGGGATCCCAGCATGTCACATGACCAAAGATTTGGGTGAGGAATTGAGGCAGTTTCTTTTTTCATATATAGTTGGGAGATCACACTTTCACATGCCTTGTTGAGGCCACAAGGGGCGGCACTAACACACAGTCCTGGTCCACTGCTGACATCAGGAAGCCGGCCCAGAGAAATGATGTGCAGAGAAATGATTTTGGAATGAATGCATTTAGACAGGAAGTAGTTAGAAGGCTAGAGCTTAGATCAGAAAAACTGAGAAGGAAAAAAGTGGGAATAGTAATGGAACATTCAAATGGTATTCAGTAAAGTTTAGATCAGGACTTTGGGTTCCTCCACACTAAGCTGATCAAACCATGTATTTATGGAGGTGGACATCTCATTCCAAAACCATGGGCAATTACATGGAGTATCCCCTCATTCCATGGCAATTAATATGAAGTTGGCTCTCCTTTAGGACTATAACATCTTCCACTCTACTGGGAAGGCTATACACAAGATTTTGGGGTGTCTGTGGGAATTTATGCCCATTATATTAGGTCAGGTACTGGTGTTGGAAGACCTGGTCACAACTGTTGTTTTCATTCATTCCAAAGGTGTTCAGTAGGGTTGAGGTCAGGGCCTTGAGCAGGTTGCTTGGGTTCCTCCACACTAAACTGGTCAAACCATGTCTTTATGCAGTTGTACATCTCATTCCAAATCTGTTGGTGAGGGACAATGTGACTATCATAGGGAGAGGTTCCCGGCGGAGAAGGGACAGAGTAGGGATTGCACGTCAGTGCCGCCAGCTAGTAACTCTTCCCGCCCTCAAGTGCCTTGTTGTCAGGCCGCCTTCCAACCACCTCCTTCATCATTTGTCAGGCATTTTAAGACATTTAGAGTATCTGCTATAATACTGACTTTGTTTTGCAAGACCTTCTGTAAAGTACAGCTGTGCCAGGTTCAGCCATGCAGTTCCGGGACAAGGTCATCCATCTCCCAGGGCAAAGATGCCAAACTGCGCCTGCCCTCCCTTAGGGTTAGGGTCAGGGAGCCCCCATCCCTGCAATAAGCCATTGTGCCCGGGGCAGCTACCCCTCCTGCCCACCCCTTGTCCCAGCCCTACGACCATGTTACACAGACCCTGTTGCCATCTTGTTGGAACCTTGTGTTAATACATTTTGCTGCATTCCTTGCCCTCCATGTGCATTCTCTCTGCACCAGGTACCAAACACTTGGCCCTGCCTACATGTTCATTGAGTTAAAGGGAAAGCACATTAAAGTGAATAACCCAACACCAAGTTCACCAAATGGACCCCTTATATATTTATAGATGCTTATTTTATCCCCTCTTATGTATTTATACATGCTGATCATATGCCCCTTGTGTATTTATACATGGAGATCATATCCCCCTTATGTAGTTATACATGAAGATCATATCCCCCTTATGTATTTATACATGAAGATCATATCCCCCTTATGTATTTATACAAAGGGGATCACATCCCCCCTTATGTATTTATACATGGAGATCATATCCCCCTTATGTATTTATACATGGAGATCATATCCCCCTTATGTATTTATACAAGGAGATCATATCCCCCTTATGTATTTATAAATGATGATCATACCCACCCTTATGTATTTATACATGGAGATCATATCCCCCCTTATGTATTTATACATGGAGGTCATATCCCCCCCCCCTTAATCGCCTATTCTCAAGAGAGAATAAATGCAGTTCCTCTAATCCTTCCTCATAGCTGAGCTCCTCCCATGCCTCAGTTTGGTTGCCCTTCTCTGCAGTTTCTCCAGTTCCCTGATATCCTTTTTGAGAACTGGTGCCAAAAACTGAACTGCATATTCCAGATGAGGTCTTACTAATGATTTGTACAGGAGCAAAATAATATCTTTCTTTCTGGAGTCCTTCAGGGGCAACCCGTGTATTAAGTGCACAGAGGCTCCGCCCCCCTATCCATGCATCCAGATCCCTAATCTACATTTGTGGTGCCGGATGCATGGCTTTCAATGGGGGGTGTTTTGCTTTTTTTAATACCGTGATTAGAGCCAGAGGCTCTAATAGGCTTCAAAATAGGTTGGGCTCGGGGAGCAGAGCACTGTGCTCTGAGACCACCCAATTGTGTGACAATAGCAAATGAATATTCGCTATTGTCACACTGAATCTCCTCCCCGCAAATCAGGAGGCGGGTCCCGAGATCTGTTTCCGATTGGCCAAAGCGACAAACGATCCTATTGGACCACGATGAGGAGAGAGGAGGAGGGAGGAGACGTGGAGGCCACTGGAGGAGATACTGCGGACAAAGCCAATGCCTGGAGGGAAGCACTGCCTGTGGATAAGTGCGGGACTCATTGACCAAATGATGGTTGTTGTGGTTGTGTGCAGACCCGACTAACTGGCCCATGGGGGTGGGGGGGGGTGCAGGTAACCCGACCGACCGGCGGGGCGGCTGTGTGTGCATTGTTTGCTGCCCCCCCGAATTATACCACCAGCCGCTACTGGAGTACATACCTCTCTTAATACAAGAAAGGACTTTGCTCCCTTTGGAAACCGCAGCTTGGCTTTGCATGCTATTATTGAACTTGTGATCTAGCAAAACCCTCAGATCCTTCACCACTATTGATTCCCCCAGTTGTACTCCCCCTAGTATGTATAATGCATGCATATTCTTAGCCCCCAAGTGCATACCTTTGCATTTATCAACATTAGACCTCAGTTTCCACACAGTTGCGTAACTAGACAGTACATTGAAGTCAGCTTGTAAGTTGGAGACATCCTGTAAGGGCGTTATTCCACTCTATAGCTTGGTGTCCTCTGCAAACGCTGAAATGGTACTTTTAATAGTAGTAGTCCAGCCTTGTACAGTGATCCAAGGTGATCCCCAAGCAAAACATGACTTAGTACTTGGTGGAGAAACCCTCGTTGGAAAGCACAGAGGTCAGACGTTTCTTGTTGTTGGTGACCAAGTTTTCACATATGCAGGAGGGATTCTTTACAGATCTTCTCTAAATCCTTAAGGTTTCTTGGCTTTCGCTTGACAACTCAAAGTTTCAGCTTCCTCCATACATTGTCTATAGCATTAAGGTCTGGAGACTGACTAGGCCACTCTATGACCTTAATGTGCATCTTCTTGAGCCACTCCTTTGTTGCCTTGGTGGTATATTTTGGGTCATTGTCATGCTGGAAAACATGATGCTTTGGGGCTGCTTCCCTTCTAAATCTTCTAAAGGTACAGATTGACTTTTCCGCATTGAGGGGCCAATGGATGGGACCATGTCTTGCAAAATCTTGGATGAGAACCTTCTTCCCTCAGCCATAACACTGAAAAGGGGTCATTGATGAGTCTTCCAGCATGACAATGACCCGAAACATACCGCCAAGGCAACAAGGAAGTGGTTCACGAAGAAGAACATTAAGGTCATGGAGTGGCCTAGCCAGTCTCCAGACCTTAATCCTATAGAAAATTTAGGAAGGGAGCTGAAACTTCTAGTTGTCAAGTGACAGCCAAGAAACCTTAAGGACTTAGAGAAGATCTGTAAAGAAGAGTGGACCGAAATGCCTCCTGAGATGTGTGCAAACCTGGTCACCAACTACAAGACTTCAGCATTTTTCTTCCTCCAAACACGGTGAGTTGAGTTAATGCCAAAGAGTTAAATTCTAGTCTCATCCGACAACAACACTTTCTCCTAATCCTCTGAATTATTTAGATGTTTATTGGCATGCCTGTACATGTGCCTTCTTGAGGAGGTGGACTCGCCGTGTTTGGAGGAAGAAAAATGCTGACTATGACCCCAAGAACACCATCCCTACAGTCAAGCACGGAGGTGGAAACATTATGCTTTGGGGCCGTTTCTCTGCTAAAAGGTACAGACTGACTTTGACACATTGAGAGCCAATGGATGGAGCCATGTATTGCAAAATCTTGGATGAGAAACTTTTTCCCTCAGCCAGAACAATGAGGATGGGTCATGGATGGGTCTTCCAGCATGACAATGACCCAAAACATACCACCAAGGCAACAAGGAAGTGTTTCAAGAAGAAGCACATTAAGGTCATGAAGTGGCCTAGCTAGTCTCCAGACCATAATCTTATAGAAAATTTATGGAGGGAGCTGAAATTTGGAGTTGTCAAGTGATAGCCAAGAAACGTTAAGATCTGTAAAGAAGAGTGGACCGAAAAACCTCCTGAGATGTGTGCAAACCTGGTCACCAACTACAAGAGTAGGTGGAAACATTATGCTTTGCAGCTGTTCTCTACTAAAGTTACAGACCAACTTTGACACATTGAGAGTCAATAAATGGGGCCATGTATTGCAAAATCTTGGATGAGAACCTTCTTCCCTCAGCCAGAACAATGAAAATGGGTCATGGATGGGTCTTTCAGCATGACAATGACCCAAAACATACTTCCAAGGCAACAAGGAAGACCTCCAGACCTTAAACCTATAAAAAATTTATGTAGGGAGCTGAAACTTGGAGTTGTCAAGTGACAGCCAAGAAACCTTAAGGATTTAGATAAGATCTGTAGAGAAGAGTGGACCGAAATCCCTCTTGAGATGTTTGCAAACCTGGTCACCAACTAAGAGAAACATCTTACCTCTGTGCTTGCTAACAAGGGTTTCTCCACCAACTACTAAGTCATGTTTTGCTTAGGTATCAAATGTTTATTTTACACATTGAACTTCATTTATAACATTTGTATCATGTAGGGATGAGCTGAACACCCCCCGGTTCGGTTCGCACCAGAACTTTCGAACGGACCCCAAATTCGAACGAACTTTAGAACCCCATTGAAGTCTATGGGACTCGAACGTTCGAAATTAAAAGTGCTAATTTTAACGGCTAATATGCAAGATACTGTCCTAAAAAGGGTTTGGGGACCTGGCTCCTGCCCCAGGGGACATGGGTCAATGCCTAAAATGTTTTTAAAAATGGCCGTTTTGGCGGGAGCACTGATTTTAATGACGATTAAAGTGAAAAAAAAAAAAGTGAAATATTGCTTTAAATATGGTGCCTGGGGGGTGTCTGTAGTATGCCTGTGAAGTGCCACGTGTTTACCGTGTTTAGAACAGTCCCTGCACAAAATGACATTAAACGGAAATAACACCATTTAAAACTGCTTGCGGTTTTAATGTTATATCTGGTTCCTGCAATATGGTTGAAAATCATTGAGAAAAATGGCATGGGTAGCTCTCCCTGCCCATTACCAGCCTATTTGGGTCTTGTACGCATATTAAGGGGAACCCTGTACCCATATTAAAAAAAGGAAATGCGTGTGGCCCCCAGGCCCTATATACTCAGAACAGCAGTATACAGGCGGTGCAAACAAGACAGGGACTGTGTAGGTTTGTTGTGTTAAGTTGAATCTGTTTGTAATTTTCAACTGGTACATTTTTAAAGTGTAGCTCCAGTCAAAAAAACTATTTTAAAGCTTTTTGGAAAACATAGGGAAGGGTTATCACCCCTGTATAATTTGTTTTGTCGTCCATCTTTTTTCATCTCACTTGCTGTTGTCTCCTTCCGTTTGCAAGTAGGAGATGTTTGTAAATTGGATGTTTGAAAGTAGGGGCCTGCCCTATATGCTCTGCAGAAATGGCGGAACAAGGTGTTGGTTTTGCCACAACATTGTAAGCCCTCAAAGTGACTCTTGGTGGGCGCTGGAGCGCCCTGCTGTGAACGATTATATCAAGAATTGTAATTACATGCCATTGTTGAACAGTGGTAGAAAAATTGACCTTTGGTGGTTGTGGTGCTGGTGCCACAACACTATAAGTCCTCACCGTTACTCTGGGTGGGCACAGGAAGGGGCCCTCCTGTGAAATATTATATCAAGAATTGTAATTACATGTCCCTGTTAAACAGGGGCAAAAAAATTTGGCCTTAGGCACTGCTGCTGGTGCCACCACACTGCAACCTCTCCCATATACTCTAGTTTTATTGCAGGAATTAGCCCTGCTGCAAAGCATTGCATCAAAAATTGTACTTAAACGCCCCTGTTAAACAGGGGCAGAAAAATTGGGCCTTAGGCACTGGTGCTGGTGCAGTCACTCAGCATCAGCATAGGCAGTCTTGAAGGGATGTGGTATTTCAAAAAAAATTATTCGGTTACATCAGCTTCAGGTGCTTGGTAGCTGTGGGTGATCCAAGACTGATTCATCTTGATGAAGGTCAGTCGATCAACTGATTCGGTGGACAGGCGCACCCTGTGATCGGTAACAAAGCCACCAGCAGCACTGAAGGTGCGTTCCGAAAGAACGCTGGATGCAGGACAGGCCAGTAGCTCAATTGCATACTGTGCAAGCTCTGGCCAGTGATCCATCCTCAAGACCCAGTAAGCCAGAGGATTTTCGGTGGGAAAGGTGTCCAAGTCTGACCTTGCCCCTAGGTATTCCTGCACCATGTAAATCAGACGCTGGCGATGGGTGCTGGAACCGATCATACCTTGGGGCTGCGGACTAAAAAATTGTCTGAAAGCATCAGTCAGACGGCCACCTTCTCCACCGCTCCTTCTGACCGATGCCTCAGCAACACGTTGTCCAGGACCAGGAGTTTGTAACCTCCCAGTCTCTGGGAACGCGTTGCACAGACCTTTCTGTAAGGCCTCCCGGAGATGTCTCATCCTCTGCTCCCTCTGCGATGGCAAGATAAGGTCGGCAACCTTACCCTTGTACCGTGGATCAAGGAGAGTGGCCAGCCAGTAATGGTCCCTCTCCTTGATCCGAAGAATACGAGGATCCTTCCGCAGGCTTTGCAGGATCAGGGAGGCCATGCAGCGTAGGTTAGCTGAGGCATTCGGTCCGGAGTCCTCTGGGTCACTAAGGACAACATGATCCGCAGCTACCTCCTCCCAGCCACGTACAAGTCCACGTGTTTCTTGGGACTGTAAATCATCCCTACAAGACTGCTGCTGCTGCTGCTGATGCTGATGCTGAGTGCCAGCCTCCACCTCCATGCTGACACAATCATCCTCATCCTCCTCTTCCTCCTCCTCATCCTCTTCCTGTGTGATGGGTGGCACAGCAGAAACACTGTCTGGATAAAGGGGGCCTTGAGAGGCAAGGAAGTCCTCCTCTTCCTGCCTCTGTTCTGCCTCAAGTGCCCTGTCCATTATTCCATGCAGCGTATGCTCCAAGAGGTGGACAAGAGGTACAGTGTCACTGATGCATGCACTGTCACTGCTCACCATCCTTGTGGCCTCCTCAAACGGTGACAGGACAGTGCATGCATCCCTGATCATGCCCCACTGGCGTGGTGAGAAAAAACCGAGCTCCCCTGACCCTGTCCTGGTGCCGTAGTCGCACAGGTACTCATTGATGGCCCTCTGCTGCTTGTGCAGCCGCTGCAGCATGGCCAACGTTGAGTTCCATCTGCTGGGCATGTCACATATAAGGCGGTTCTTGGGCAGGTTCAACTCCTTTTGGAGCTCAGCCAGCCGAGCACCGGCATTAAATGATCGGCGGAAATGCACACAGACTTTCCTGGCCTGCTTCAGGACATCCTGTAAGCCGGGGTACCTGCCCAAGAACCGCTGCACCACCAGGTTAAGGACGTGAGCTACACAGGGCACATGGGTCAGTTGTCCCTGTCGGAGGGCGGAGAGGAGGTTGGTGCCATTGTCACAAACCACCATTCCTGGCTTAAGTTGGCATGGCGTCAACCACCTCTCGGCCTGCCCCTGCAGAGCTGACAAAACATCCGCCCCAGTGTGGCTCCTGTCCCCCAAACAAACCAGCGCAAGCACGGCATGGCATCGTTTTGCCTGCGTACTTGCGTAGCCCCTGGAACGCCTACGGAGCACCGCTGGTTCTGAGGACAGAGCACTGGAAGAGGCCATGGAGGAAGAAGAAGAGGAGGGGGTGGAGGAGAGAGGTGTGTCACAACCAATAGTAGCATTTTGGAGGCGTGGGGGCGGAACAACCTCCAACACTACTGCACCTTGTCCTGCATCCTTCCCAGCTGCCAAAAGAGTGACCCAATGGGCCGTGAAAGACAGGTAACGTCCCTGTCCATGCCTGCTGGACCATGAGTCAGCGGTAATATGCACCTTACCACTGACCGCCCTGTCCAGCGAGGCAAGGACATTGCCTTCCACATGCCGGTAGAGAGCCGGAATCGCCTTCCGTGAGAAAAAGTGGCGTTTGGGGACCTGCCACTGAGGAACCGCACATTGTACAAACTCACGGAAGGGGGCCGAGTCTACCAACTGAAAAGGCAGCAGTTGAAGTGCTAGCAATTTAGCTAAGCTAGCATTCAACCGCTGGGCATGTGGATGGCTGGGAGTGAACTTCTTTCGCCGGTCCAGAAGCTGGGGCAGGGACATTTGCCTGCTATAATCGGACGTGGGTGTACCGCTAGCAGAGTTCCCGGAAGCACTTGGCTGTGACACACCTAATTCTACACCTTCATTCCTCTCAGAGCAGGTTTCAGAGAGGACTGAAGGTCTAGTGGGGTTGGAGATGCCAGCTGATGAGGAGCAAGTAGAGGTCCGCTTTGTTCTTTGGTGTGGGTCTTTGAGGTACGCTTGCCAACGAGCTGCATGGCAGGTCAACATATGTCTGGTCAAGCATGTGGTGCCCAAGCGGCTGATGTTTTGGCCACGCGAGATACGCTTGAGACATATGTTCCAAATAGCAGCGGTGCGATCTGATGCACTCGTCTCAAAAAAGGCCCACACCAAAGAACTTTTGGAATAACGCGCAGAGGCAGCGCCCTGCACAGGCGGAGCTCTGCGGTGTGATTCAGTCGGTGTGCTGCCCCTAAGCTGGCCCCCGGAGGGCATCCTGCCTCGTTGGACATGTGCCTCCTCCTGCTCCTCCTCCTCCTCTCTCCTTCCAGGCACCCACGTGGATTCAGTGCCCTCATCATCCCCTCCCTCTTCATCGCTGTAGCAAACCTGGCAGTATGCTGCAGCTTGTGGAACATGACTGCCAGATTGCTGTCCTTCTTGAGCATCCCCTCTCTCTGCGCTCACGCTACTGCCTTCCTCTAGCTGAGTGTCATCATCAGAGCCCACAAAACACTGGGCATCCTCCTGGAGCATGTACCCAACACTGTGCTCAAAGAGTTCAGGAGACTCCTCAGGAGGACGTGGTGGGTCTAGGGAAGGAGTCACTGATGATGACATTGAAAGGAGGGAAGACGATGCGTTGGCAGCTGCTTTGCTAGTACCCTGAGACTGGGTGAGAGAGGATGAGGAGGATGAAGAGGGCTTGGTCATCCACTCTACCAAGTCGTTGGCATGTTGCGGCTCAACATGTCCAGCTGCCGAAAAGAAGGACAAGTGTGTCCCATGGCCACGTGCTGATGACAATGCACCGTGTCCACGACCAGCACTGTTGTCTCTAGACACAGAGCCTGCTTGCCCTCTTTTATCGGCTCGCGCCTGTCTGCCTCTCCTTGCTGGCCTTCCAGACATGGTAATGGCCTGAAGGGAGTTGGGTAAAAAAGCAGTTGGGTAGTGTATATTGTGCTAGAGGCACACAACACCCACTAACTCCTGCAGATGCCTTTATTATAGAACACCAGAGATAAAGGGGTATATACAGATGTATACTGTGCTGTGCTGGAGGCACACACAACTTCCAATAACTCCTGCAGATGGCAAGTGGGCTCAAATAGAGAACAGCTATGTAGGTGGATATAGCGGTATGTACTGGGTACAGAGCACGCAGACAGCACGCACTATCTCCTAACACTACTGACTGCAAGCTCTATTATAAAAGATAGATCACTAGCTATATAGGTGAGGTGAATATAGCGGTGTATACTGCGGTCAGGGCACGCAGACAACAACTACTACACAACAGCAAGATCGAAAATCGTCTGAAAACGATCGGTGTGTACTGTGTTGAAGGTACACAGAACACCCACTGCTTCAGACACCAACACACTACACAAGGCCGCCGCGCTGGCGGCCTTATATAGTGTGGGGCGTGCACTACACAGCCTGAGCTATGATTGGCCACAGGCATCCTGCCTGTGGCCAATCATGGCTCTCCTCGCTGCTGGCGCTGTGATTGGCCAAGCATGCGGGGTCACAGTGCATGCTTGGCCAATCATGAGCCAGCAATGCACTGCGCCATCGCAGTGCATTGTGGGCCGTGAGCGCCACACGAATTTGGCGCGAACGGACCAAAATGTTCGGACTTCGCCGAACGGACGAACAGCCATGGGCGTCCGCAGCAGGGGGCCAGGGGGGTCAAGTGCCCCCCCCTGGAATGCCATGCTGCATCCTCCGCTCTCTCTTCTGGTTCACAGCGCTGGCTCTGTGTTCGGCGGCCGTCTGTAACACAGTCCTGCCCCCCCAGGCCAGCTCGTGTGATAGTAGAGAGAATCACTTTCCGCCTATCACATGAGCCGGTCTGGGGGGGGGGTGGGACTGTGTTACAGAGCGGCCGCCGAACACAGCCATCCAGCGCTGTGATCCAGAGGAGTAGATGCCCATCCGTGCCACAGTGCCTGGATAGGAGGATTGGGGGGGGGGGGGTCTGCAGTGCTCTCCTCCACCACCGCACTCTCCTGCCCCCCCCAGTGCTCTCCTCCACCACCGCACTCTCCGCCCCCCCTGTGCTCTCCTCCACCACCGCACTCTCCTGCCCCCCCCAGTGCTCTCCTCCACCACCACACTCTCCCGCCCCCCCCCAGTGCTCTCTTCTACCACCACACTCTCCTGCCACCCCCTCCAGTGCTCTCCTCCACCACCACACTCTCCTGCCCCTCCCCCACAGTCCTCTCCTCCACCACCACACTCTCCTGCCCCCCAATGCTCTCCTCCACCACTGCACTCTCCCCGCCCCCCCAGTGCTCTCCTCCACCACCACACTCTCCTGCCCCCCCAGTGGTCTCCTCCACCACCACACTCTCCTGCCACCCCCTCCAGTGCTCTCCTCCACCACCACACTCTCCTGACCCCTCCCTCACAGTACTCTCCTCCACCACCACACTCTCCTACCCTCCCAGTGCTCTCCTCCACCACCACACTCTTCTGCCCCCCCCCCAGTGCTCTCCTCCACCACCGCACTCTCCTGACCCCCCCAGTGCTCTCCCCCACCACCGCACTCTCCTGCCCCCCCCCAGTGCTCTCCTCCACCGCCACACTCTCCTGCCCCCCCCCCCCCCAGTGGTCTCCTCCACCTCCACACTCTCCTGCCACCTCCTCCAGTGCTCTCCTTCACCACCACACTCTCCTGCCCCCCCCCCCACAGTGCTCTCCACCACCGCACTCTCCTGCCCCCCCTGTGCTCTCCACCGCCACACTCTCCTGCCCCCCCCCCCGTGCTCTCCTCCACCACCACACTCTCCTGCCCCCCCCCACAGTGCTCTCCTCCACCATCACACTCTCCTGCCCCCCCCCCCAGTTTTCTCCTCCCCTGTTCTTGCTGCTCTCCAGCTCTCCCCATCCTTCTCTAGCCACCATCCCAGTGCTCTCCCCCCGTTCTACCCCCCTGTTCCCCCCAGTGCTCTCCACTCCGTCCAGTGCTCCCCCCCCTGTTCTCCCCCCCACAGTGCTCTCCACTCCCCCCAGTCCTCTCCCCTCTGTGCTCTCCCCCGTTCTCCTCCGGAGTGCTCTCCCCCCAGTGCTCTTCCCCCTTTTCTTTCCCCCCAGTGCTCTCCACTCCCTCCAGTGCTCTCCCCCCCTGTGCCCTCCACTCCCCCCAGTGCTCTCCCCCAGTGCTCTCCTCCCCCCCCCAGCACTCTCCTCTCTCCCCCTGTTCTTTCCCCCCCAGTGCTCTCCCCTCAGTGCTCTCCACTCCCCCCAGTGCTCTCCCCCAGTGCTCTCCTCCCCCCAGCGCTCTCCTCTCTCCCCCTGTTCTTTCCCCCCCAGTGCTCTCCCCTCAGTGCTCTCCACTCCCCCCCAGTGCTCTCTCCCCTGTTCCTTCTCCCCCCCCAGTGCTCTTCAGCTCTCCCCATCACTCTCCAGCCCCCACCCCAGTGCTCTCCAGCCCCCCATTCTCCCCACCCCTGTTCTTTCTGCCCCCTTGGTGCTCTCCAGCCCCCCCAGTGCTCTCTACCCTCCGTGCTTTCCCCCCTGTTCTTTTTGGCTCCCCCTCAGCACTCTCCACTCCCCATCCCTGTACTCTCCACTCCCCCTGCATTTTGCCCCCACCCATGTGCTCTCCACCCCCCATAGTGCTCTCCAGTCCCCCGTGCTTTCCATCACTGTTCTTTCTGGCTCCCACTGGTGCTCTCAAACTCCCCCCCATTGCTCTCCACTCCCCCCTGCTCTTTGTACCCCCCCAGTACTCTTCAGCCCCCGTGTTCTCTACCCCTGTTTTTCTGCCCCCCCAGTGCTCTTTAACACCCCACACTCTTAGCCCCCCCCCCCCAGTGCTCTCAGCCTACCATGCTCTCAGCCTACCGTGCTCTCTATCCCTGTTCTTGTTGGCCCCCCCAGTACTATCAAGTTCCCCCCCAGCGCTCTCCGCTCCCCACCCCTGTGATCTCCACTCCCCCTCGCTCTTTGCCCCCACCCATGTGTTCTCCAACCCCGCCAGTACTCTTTGCTCCCCCTTCTCTCCAACTCCCACTCAGTGCTCTCCACTTCCCCAGGACCAGAGGGCAGGCTGACTGGGGCCGGAAAATGAGGACAGCTGAAGGTGCAGGTGGCCAGGGACCACTTCCTCTCAAAGCAGACAGATCCTCTGGAAGGAGCACCGTCCCCATACAAAACGAGAACAGACCCTGCCTGCTGCTGGTCGTCATGGATATCCTGCTGGCATGCAAGGTACTGTACTGAGCATCAACAACACATCTTCCCACAGACAGGGACTGCAGACTGGGACATGGGGCACAGGAGGGGCTGCAATGATGGGCACAGTGAGACTGCATTCACGGCACAGTGAGGCTGCATTTGATGGGCACAGTGAGGCTGCATTTGGTGGGCACAGTGAGGCTGAATTTGATGGGCACTGGTGAGGCTGCATTGAGCTCTTGCATCAAGTCTTCAGTCTCTGTCCATCTCCTGTAGCATGTCTGCAGTCTCTGAGGGAGTCTGGGGAGGAGACAAGAGTGGGAGCACCGCCAGGATGGGGGTCATGGGAGAAGTCAGACTTGTGTGGACTGTGGACAGGAGACTATAGGATAAAACCTCCAAGCTGGAGCCGACTGACTGAGCCCTGCACAGTGCACCTGAGAGGAGGTCAGTGAAAGCACCGCCAGGCCAGTCGGGGGTCACTGATGTAAGGGGGGGGTGAATACGATAATGTAAGGGGCACTGATATAAAGGGTTTCCTCCTTATATTGGTAACCCACCCCCCTTACCTTAGAGTATTCTCTCTGCAGAAGGTGCCCCCCCCCCACGTTCTGAGTTTCTGGGGTCCCCCTTGATGATTGATCACTTACCACTATTAACTGGAATTTGAATATATATATATATATATATATATATATATATATATATATATATATATATAAAGCCCTATGTGATTTCATATCTATATCTAATACTCTCTTCATCAAATGTGCTTTAAAATGTATGGTTTTTCCCTTTCATGAACAAGAAAATAATGACGTTATGCTGTTGGGTTGGTATAATAATGCTGTGGGGCTGGTATGAAATTTTTTCCAGGGCTGGTTTTTGAAAGCATGGATGTCCGCAAGGTTACTCAGGTGGCTGCGTACCATGAAATACATCTGTTGTTGCCATATTTTTATCTTGATGAAAACAGCCAATACAGTGACAGTATGAGATCAAAATATGGCCACAACAGATGTATTGTAATGTAAAAAGATGTATATTTTCTAGGCTATATGGGCATGGAACACAATTGCCAGAGTAACTTCCAATACAAAGTGAAGATGAATTATCTGTTATATAACACATATGTATTACCAGTGGAAAGATTTTCATGAGATTGTCGAAAAGGGGCGGAGCATGAGTGGCCTTGAAATGATGCCCCCCCTTGGAAAAAGTTCTGCGGACGCCCATGCGAACAGCCGATGTTCGAGTCGAACGTATGTTCGACTCGAACACGAAGCTCATCCCTAGTATCATGTGTTTTTTCTGGATTGTTGGTTGATATTCTATCTCTATCATATAAAATACACCTACGATAAAAATTATAGACCCTTAATTTCTATGTAAATTGGCAAACTTTCACAATCTGCAAGGGAGCAAATCATTATTTTCCCCACTGTATGTCTATGGAATAATACGTTTACAACTAATCGGTGATGCCATGCAGGTGGGTGCTATGCAGTTGTCAGCAAATCACTCAAAAATAATATGTTAAATGCAGATAAAGAAGCAGAATCATTTACTATTTATTAATATATTACCTCTGCAGGGAAGGTAATATGCAGCACAATGGAAATCAGATGTAATAGATTTTAATCCTGCATACTAAAAAGGCATTGTTTGCCATGCAACAGTAGTAGGGATCCCGAAACCCATCTGTTATTTAATTACTTTGCAGATACAGGAGTTTCATTTGAAAACCAAAAACAACTAATTCGCTGTTTATAACAAACGTAAATGGTCAGTTCCATAGGAAGTTACAGTTTATCTAAGTCAAGTCCTAAAATCAATATATTCCTCCTCCGCACCTCTCCAGTATGTCAGCTGTCCATAAGAATATTATCATCATAATGGCGTGTTTGTCAGGCGCTGATTTAACGAGTGACATAGAAATCTGGCTCAGTGTCAGCAGCCGTCACATAGAAGCTAAAGAGAGCTTATTACATGCAGACAGTATCTGGAATCGTTTTGTCAGTCATAGACCGCGATTACTTTTTATTTAAATGAAGTTACAATTTTAGACATTTGGAGCATTTCAATATAAGTTGTTATAATAATATTTATTTTACTTATTTATTTTTTGTGCAAATTGCAACGTTGCATTATTATATAGCAAAAAAAATATACACATGATACAAATGTTATAAATGGAGTTCAGTGAGTAAAATAAACATTTGATACCCAAGCAAAACATGACTTAGTAGTTGGTGGAGAAACCCTTGTTAGCAAGCACAGAGGTAAGTTTTTTTGCTCTAATTCCTGCATTTCCCTATATAGCTGGACTTTCTTTTTCTCCCTTTCCTTATTTTTCCCTGCTCCAATCCCAATCAGGGTCCCTCTTATGATAGCTTTATGTGTTTCCCAGAGCATAGGGAAACACATACATTGGTCTGGGTTCTCCCGCCTCAACCCCTGATGAGACAAACTTCTCCAGGCTATGTTCATTCCATCATAGTAGCTGTAGATCTATACCCATGAGTTACGCCATAGCAGGGGCGTAACTAGAGATCACAGGGCCCCATAGCAAAATGTTGTATGGGCCCCCCCCCCCACCAAAAAAAATGAACTAATGCTATTAAACAACAGACTACCACACCCATGTGGCACAGTACCCAGGCAACAGCTTATATTAATTTTGAACAACAAAGTATGCAGTATACTGTATGCAGCCCCTGAAGGGAACACATTGCTGACCTCCAGGCCTTTTAACCAATTTCTGTTCTGTTATATAAAATGAAATAGTTCAACTCACCATAATGCAAAATCAGTGGGATCCCTGAGCGTGTCACTTGCCATCATCGCCTGCCACCAGATGCAGATTGTAACTTGTCAAACGTTGCGGAATGTCACCTACCACATGTTGCGGATTGTCCACTTGCCACATCCCAGATTGTCACTTGCCAAGTCACCTGCCACACATTATGGATTGTCACTTGCCACATCCTGGATTGTCACTTGCCACACATTATGGATTGTCACTTGCCACGTCCTGGATTGTCACTTGCCACGTCACTTGCCACACATTATGGATTGTCACTTGCCACGTCCTGGATTGTCACTTGCCACACATTAAGGATTGTCACTTGTCACATCACCTGCTACACATTGCGGATTGTCCACTTGCCACGTCGCCTGCCACCAGATGCAGATTGTCACTTGTCACACTTTGCAGAATGTCACCTGCCACATGTTGCGGATTGTCCACTTGCCACGTCCCGGATTGTCACTTGCCACGTTACCTGCCACACATTACGGATTGTCACTTGCCATGTCCTAGATTGTCACTTGCCACGTCTCGGGTTGTCACTTGCCACGTCACCTGCCACACATTACGGATTGTCACTTGCCATGTCACCTGCCACACATTACGGATTGTCACGTCACGGATTTTCACTTGCCACGTCACCTGCCACATGTTACGGATTGTCACTTGCCACATCCAGGTTGTCACTTGCCACGTCACCTGCCACACATTACGGATTGTCACTTGCCACGTCCTAGATTGCCACACATTACAGATTGTCACTTACCACATCCTAGATTGTCACTTGCCACACATTATGGATTGTCACTTGCACGTCCCGGGTTGTCACTTGCCACGCCACCTGCCACACATTACGGATTGTCACTTGTCATGTCACGGATTTTCACTTGCCACGTCACCTGCCACATGTTACGGATTGTCACTTGCCACATCCAGGTTGTCCCTTGCCATGTCACCTGCCACACGTTACGGATTGTCACTTGCCACGTCCCTGGTTGTCACTTGCCACGTTGCCTGCCACACATTATGGATTGTCATTTGCCATGTCATGGATTTTTACTTGCCACATCACCTGCCACATGTTACGGATTGTCACTTGCCACATCCAGGTTGTCACTTGCCATGTCACCTGCCACACGTTACGGATTGTCACTTGCCACGTCCCGGGTTGTCACTTGCCACGTTGCCTGCCACACATTATGGATTGTCATTTGCCATGTCATGGATTTTCACTTGCCACATCACCTGCCACATGTTACGGATTGTCACTTGCCACATCCAGGTTGTCACTTGCCATGTCACCTGCCACACGTTACGGATTGTCACTTGCCACGTCCCGGGTTGTCACTTGCCACGTCGCCTGCCACACATGGATTGTCACTTGCCATGTCACCTGCCACACGTTACGGATTGTCACTTGCCACGTCCCGGGTTGTCACTTGCCACGTCGCCTGCCACACATTATGGATTGTCACTTGCTCTGCCACTTTCCTGCTGTGTCACAGAGTTAGGCAGCAGATTATCAGTCAGGCAGCAGAGAGATAATGTCATCTCTCTGCTTCCTGGCTGCCTGCACAGTGAGGGGGAACTGCACTACAGGGATGAGAGGGCAGCGAGAGATGATGTCATCTCTATGCTCCCCCGCCCGTCAGCTCCCTGATTGGCCAGCCCACTCATGCCCACTCTCATCTGCCTCCCAGTCCCACTATCACCCGCGGAGCCGCTCGCGGACCACCCGCGGAGCCGCTGACTACCCGCGGGCCACCCGCAGACCACCCGCGGAGCCGCGGACTACCCGCGGCCGCCCGCGGACCACCCGCGGAGCCGCTGACTACCCGCGGGCCGCCCGCGGACCACCCGCGGAGCCGCGGACTACCCGCGGCCGCCCGCGGACCACCCGCGGACCACCCGCGGACTACCCGCGGAGCCGCGGGCCGCCCGCGGACCACCCGCGGACAGCCCGCTCTCACCCGCTATCTCCCGCGGAGCCACGGAGCCTATCCTCACCGGGCCCCACTTGACTGCGGGCCCCATAGCGCCCGCATGTGTTGCTATGGCGGTAGTTCCGCCACTGCGCCATAGGTAAAGTACCATCATTATACTATATCTTCTGTTTCTCAGCTGAAGAGCCCTATGTATCTAACATACTAACTGGTCCATCTACTTATCTATTTATTATATATTGATTTTATAGCATCTTACTCCTAACGATTGGCTTTAAACGCCATGAAACCTATTGAGTCCACACTCAAGGGTGCCAGGTTATAGCCCGTATCTTTATGAATTCATTCCATTATTTTCTTTTATGTTCTATAATTTTATACTATGTACTGTTCATTATGGCAATCATGTATAATATTCTTTCTATTATTGTTTTGTGTACCAATTATGTCCTTGTATGTATTAATATTAAATATGTGACTATTTTGCATTGAATATGGTTATATCTTGCATTACTTTGTACACAAGAAATATTTATTTATTTTCTTTGTTATAGGGACTACCCATTGGGGGTTGGTTACATTTAATAGTATTTACACAATAAACTCATAATATTCTTTACTAACAGAGACACGCCTCATCCAAAGTCCCGTACTTATTCCTTTGTTATCCCACTTATCCCTCTGTGGGAAACACATCAATCCAGTCCTGGGATCCATTACATTTCTGCTGGTGAGATCATATGAGGGTACTAACAAACCAGGATGCGGAGATGGTTCGTGGAATGCAGAGCTGACAGGAAATGGCACCATGCATATGGTGTGGCTACTCATTTCATATCCACCCAGCTTCTTTGTCAAGCCTGCCTCCTGCCAATACGCAGCTTTGATGATAAGCGCTGTGTTACTTGCTATTCTGTGAGTTGCCACTTGACCTTTGAACCATTAAAGATCACATATTTACTACACTTAGCCTGGGGCCCTCTGGTGTTCCTTTATATTTTATAGAGATTCCTTTAGTCTCTGAGGAGCCATGGTATTGTTTTAACTAAGCAATTGAAAAAGAAAGAACGCCCTCTTTGCACACACACGTCATGTGGGCGGGATCAGGTCAAGGTGAGCTACGGAATGGCTATGGCAGGTTTAGATTTTTACGGGATTTCAGCTTTAAACGTGCTCAGTGTCCCCCCTTTTCTTATATTTTATGGATGTGATTTTACTACAAAAACTTCTTGCGCCAATTTGAAGATTAAATTATTTATATTTGAAAATTTCCCTTGTGAGTCTCAGGCGCTTCTTTATTTAAATTTTTTTTCTCTCTTTTTATTTCTCCGAAACATCAGATGTCAGCAAGTTAAAAAAAAATCTTAGAAAAGACACCTTAAAATACGATATGTACATATTTAAAAGTGAATCTATAATTATTCTAAAGTGTATGTATAGAAGAGACTTCACATTTTAAAGTTTTGGATACAGCGGGAAAGTGATCTACTCCCGGTAGAGTTCTTTTTGATGTCTCCCCTCTCTATGACCCTTCCTACACTATCAAACAAAATCTATCTGCAGATTGAATGTTGTGAATGGGAAAACACTGCAAATCATAAAAATAGAATTGATTCCCCTCCAGGACAACCCCCCCCCCCAATAAAGATCCCCGCTCCCCACTATAGATCTCTCTTCCATTATAGATCTCCCTCCCAGTAAAAATTTCCCATCCAGTATAGGTCTCCCTTCCGGTACACATCTACTCTCAGTTCAGATCCCCCAGTACAAATGCCTCTATTCAGTACAGATACCCCCCCCCCCCCCCCCAAAAAAAAACTTGATAACCATTTCCTACTCCTGCATGGAAATCCGTTCTCTGCCAACAGAACAAAATCAAATGTTCTCGGGTTACACTCTCTGAAGCGCGAATGTTGTGAATAGGAAAACGTGAATGGGAAAAATAGGACAGACCTCTCTCAATATTGATCTCCATTCCAGTAATTCCAGTAAAGATAATCTGCCTTGTATAGATCTCCATCCCAGTACAGTTACCCCCCCCCCCCCCCCCCTAGTACAGCTCTCCTCTCCCCCCAGTACAAATTTCTCCCTCCAGTATAGTCCCCCCACTAAAAATTCTTCCCTCCAGTATAGCTCCCCCAGTACAAATTCCGGCCTCCAGTATAGCTGCCCCAGTACAAATTCCTCCCTCCAGTATAGCCCCCCAGTACAAATTCCTCCCTCCAGTATAGCTCCCCCAGTACAAATTCCTCCCTCCAGTATAGCTCCCCAAGTACAAATCAAATTCCTCCCTCCAGTATAGCTCCCCCCAGTACAAATTCCTCCCTAGCTCCCCTAGTACAAATTCCTGCCTCCAGTATAGCTCCCCCAGTACAAATTCCTGCCTCCAGTATAGTTCCCCCGAGTACAAATTCCTCCCTCCAGTACAGCTCTTCCAGTACAAATTCCTCCCTCCATTATAGCTCCCCCAGTACAATTTCTTCCCTCCAGTTTAGCTCCCCCAGTACATATTCCTCCCTCCAGTACAGCTGCCCCAGTACAACTTCCTACCTCCAGTATAGCCCCCTCAGTACAAATTCCTCTCTCCAGTACAGCTCCCCCAGTACAAATTCCTGCCTCCAGTATAGCTCCCCAGTACAAATTCCTCCCTCCAGTATAGCTCCCCCAGTACAAATTCCTGCCTCCAGTATAGCTCCCCCAGTACAAATTCCTTCCTCCAGTATAGCTCCCCCAGTACAAATTCCTCCCTCCAGTATAGCTCCCCCCCCAGTACAAATTCCTCCCTCCAGTGTAGCTCCCCAAGTACAAATTCCTCCCTCCAGTACAAATTCCTACATTCAGTATAGCGTCCCCCTAGTACAAATCCTTCCCTCCAGTACAGCGCCCCCAGTACAAATGTTTGTCTCCAGTATAGCTCCCCCAGTACAAATTCCTCCCTCCAGTATAGCTCCCCCTAGCACAAATTCCTCCCTCCAGTACAGCTCCCCAGTACAAATTCCTTCCTCCAGTATAGCTCCCCCAGTACAAATTCCTCCCTCCAGTACAGCTCCCCAAGTACAAATTCCTCCCTCCGGTATAGCTACCCCAGTACAAATTCCTTCCTCCAGTACAGCTCCCCCAGTACAGCTCCCCCAGTACAAATTCCTTCCCCCAGTACAGCTCCCCCAGTACAAATTCCTTCCCACCAGTACAGCTCCCCAAGTGCAAATCCCCTACACCCAATACCAGTACAGATCTCATCAGCAGGGCCAGGAAAGGGGGTGGGCAGGAGGGGCGACTGCCCCAGGCACTGTTAGGTGGGGTGTGCCATAAGGAAATTGGGGGGGAGGATTTGTGTTGGAAGAGGGAATTTCTGAGGTGTCAGGGGGTAAGTATTATTCTGCAAGGGCAAATGAGGGGGTTGCTTAGAGTGGTGATTTAGGGGCATTTGTGCTGGGAGGGGGGATTTGGAGGGAATTTGTGCTGGGGAGGGGGGGATTCGAAGTGGGGGATAAGATGTCTGTGTACTAGTAGGGGAAATTTTAGGGGTAGAAGATTTGTAATAGGAGGGGTTACATTTATTTTTGTGTGGTGTCCTGAGAGGGCGAATTTATGCTTAGGGGGGTATGCATGCAGATTAGTGATCAGTATTTTTTGTGGGGGGATTTTTGCTGACACATAATGCACATACATCTGGGGGGTGGGGGTGCAGTTTGGCATGTTTGCCCTGGGCTATAGATTACATTGTCTCAGCACCGATCACCAGTACAGATCTCCCCCCATCTGTACGATTTCCCCCAGTACAGACCCCCTCTACCACCAATAGAGCACCCCCTTCCCACACACTAGTATAGCTCTCCCAGTACAGCTCTCACCCTCCATTAAAATTCATTCCACAGACCAGGCAGAGAGTGAGAGTCCTCCCTTAGCTCTTCCATGCAATCAGAGCCATGGAGAAGTTAAAGGGAACCTCCCTGCCTCTGAGTTCTGAGAGGTGGCAGAATCAGCATTGCTTCTGGTGAGCAGTGACCATCAGCAGTAACTGCGGTATCATAGATGCTCAATGAAGGGGAGGCTGGGCACCCCCATATCCCCCCCTTATCTAAACCCCTGGTCACATGACACAGCTACAAATCTGAACTGTCTGCTTCCTGTCTCTGAGTTCTGACAGAATGGCAGAATCGGCGGTGCTTCTGGTGAGCATTGACTGTCAGAGGTAACTGTGGTACCATGGAAGCTCAGAAATGAAGAGGGGGGTTGGACCCCCCTATCCCTCCCCTTATCTACGCCCCTAGGTTGCTCACCACTGGGTCCCACTATCTTCTATATTGAATTTCATATCTGCATACCAGGCTTGACATATCTTAATTTTTTGGCTCCCATTGAACTATAACCTACTGGGATAGGTGACGCGGTGATGTAATTTATGAAACGTCAACTTTAAGCATGGGGGGGGGGGGGGGGGTGATTGTTATTGACCAGAACCAAGGAGTTAAAGAGAACCTACTTGAATTTGAACTTTCTGCTTCCTGTCTCTGAGTTCTGACAGGTGGCAGAATCGGCGGTTCTTCTGGTGAGCATTGACTGTCAGAGGTAACCGTGGTACCATGGAAGCTCAGGAATGAAGGGGGGCCTTGGACCCCCCTATCCCTCCCCTTATCTACGCCCCTAGGTTGCTCACTCGGTCCCACTATCTGGCATCTTGAATTTCATTTCTGCATAATAGGCTTGGCATATCTTAATTTTTGGTTTCCCATTGAACTTTAACCTCCAGGCGATGTAATTTATGAAACGTCAACTTTAAGCACCCGAGGAGGTGATTGTTCTGTGAGGCATTTTTATTGTTTTTCTTCCGGCTGCAAACCACAAGCAACGAGAAGCTTTATAAAAATGACATTTCTATTAAATTATGACTTGTTAGAAGAAAGCAATTTGAATTTCAGAAACAGTATAACATATTGAGGGACTATTAGTTAATACGGATAATGAAATTACAACGCGCTCAAGCAATAGCGGCAATTAAGAGTTCAAACTGTTTAGAATGATCTGCCTAGTGTTACTTAACACAATGTTCATTAACCGGCAGACGTTTTATTTTTATTTTTTTGAAGAGCTCCAGATCCCTGACAGAGCTGAAAATGACGACGCCATTAGCTCCCCTTGCATTTTTCTCAGAAATGGTTTACATTTCAGGCGCCACTGGAAATCTTCAGCATAAAGACCATTAGGGACAATGACTTAACGTTTGTTTCCTAAATACCTTTATATGAATTCATTTCGGTGGGAGCTGTTTTTTAATTCTTCCGCGGGTCTGCTTCTGTTCATTCCGTGTGACCGTTCTGGCGGAACAATTAAATCTAGTCAAATGAAGTTTAGGAACAGCTCTAATCTCCACTGCAAAATACGCGCTCAAAGGTCTTGCTGTATAGTCGCCTAAAAAAAAATATTAAAAAAATAAAAATAAAAAATTTTTTTTTTGGGCATATTATAATTAATACAGTATTTCTTGAAAAAAATGTTATGGCTTAAAGCCCAACTTCAGGCACCACAACATGTTTTTATCCACTTGGCCCTTGCATTTAAGTGTAAATATGAGATCTGAGGTCTTTTTGACCCCCCCAGATCTCACATTTAAATGGCCCTACCATGATTTTTTTTTCTATTACAAGTAATTTTCTAGCACAAAATACTGATTTAAACTTGTAAAAAATAAGTGCCAGAAAAGGCAGAAAAGTGGTTAAAACGTCAATGTCCAATCCTTTTTTTTTTTTAAGTTCATTTTGGAGATTCAGATTTTAAAAGCGTGACATGCTCGGTCTCTAATTACTCGGCGTAACAACATCTTTCATATTTAACCACTTGCTTACTGGGCACTTAAACCCCCCTCATGTCCAGCCCAATTTTCAGCTTTCAGCGCTGATGCACTTTGAATGACAATTGCGCGGGCATACAACACTGTACCCAAATGAAATTTTTATCATTTTTTTCCCACAAATAGAGCTTTCTTTTGGTGGTATTTAATTACAGCTGGGAGTTTTATTTTTTGCTAAACAAACAAAAAAAGATGCAAAAAAAAAAAATCATGTTTAATAGTTTGTTATAAAATTTTGCAAACAGGTCATTTTTTCTCCTTCATTGAAGTGCGCTGATGAGGCGGCACTGGTAGGCTGCACTGGTGGGCACTGATAGGCTGCATTGGTGGGCACTGATAGGCTGCATTGGTGGGCACTGATAGGCTGCACTGGTGGGCACTGATAGGCATAGTTAAGGCGGCACTAATAGGCACAGATAAGGCGGCACCGATGGGCACAGATAAGGCGGCACTGATGGGCAAAGATGGGCACAGATAAGATGGCACAGATGGGTGGCACAGATGGGTGGCACGGATGGGTGGCACTAAGGGGCACTGATAGGTACCACTGATAGATGGGACTGATGGGCACTGATAGGTGGCACTGATAGGTGGCTCTGATAGGTGGCACTGCTGGGCACTGATGGGCGGCACTGCTGGGCACTGATGGGCACTGGTAGATGACACTGATGGGCACAGATATGTGGCACTGGGGTGCACCACCTTTGTTGAGGCAGATTGTGGGCACTGCTGGGTGGCACTGTGGGCACTGCTGGGTGGCACTATGGGCACTGCTGGGTGGCACTGACAGGGGGGGGACACATTTTTTATTGATGTGGCACTGGCAGGGGGCAGGTGGGCACTGGCAGGGCTGGCCGTGATCGGGACTGATGTCCCGACCACGGCCGCCGGTGATCGGCTCTTTTTTTTTCTCCTCGCGCTGTCAGCGCGAGGAGGAATAATAGCCGATTACCGGCTCTGTTGTATCACATGATCAGCTGTCATTGGCTGACAGCTGATCACGTGATAAGGGGTCGGGATCGACCCCTTGCTCGGATCGGTGATCAGGTGAGTCTCATAGACTCGCCGATCACAGGGCGCGCAGGCCGCTCGTGCAAGGGACGACGTCAATAGACGTAGTCCCGGCAAAGGAGATCCGCGCTGTAGCCGTCATTCGGCTATAGCGTGGGTCTCAAGTGGTTAAGAAAAAGAATTGGTGTGTATATTGTGTGTTGTGTTTTTTTTTTTTTAATTTTTTAATTAAAAGTGGTTAACACTTCAATGTCCAATTCACCTCTGAGTTAATAGTGACATTGGTGCCACAAAACTAAATATTCTCTTGTACAGCTGACATTTCTATATAACCAAATACAAAAAAAATAAAAAAAAAATAAAAGAAATCAGTTAAACTGAATATTATATAATTATCTTTTTTACAGATAAATCATTTCAGTTTTGCTCTTGAGAGATGATAAAGTGAAATGATTTCCTCTACAAGTCATTAACACACACTGTGTATCTGTGACCTCCACTGACATCAGCAATGAGTTCATCTATGCAGGAAATGTAATCGTCTGACCAGGATAACATAAAAGCCTAACTACAGACAGATATAAAAGACACAAATTAATGAGCTCTGCAATCATTTAATACACCAATAAATGTAATCCTGAAATGCAATCAGTGCAAGTACTGGAGCTTGACTTGGTACAAGCAATAGGCATGAGCACGGGGTGTGCCAGATGTGCCTGGGTACACCCAGGGGCAGACTGACAACTCATGGGGCCCCCGGGCAACAGGAGATTATGGGGCCCCTGGGCAATAGGAGCAGGTTATGGGGCCCCCGGGCAATAGGAGATTATGGGGCCCCCAGGTATTAGATTATGGGGCCACACAGTATACACACACACTCATACAGAATACTCACACAGACACACAATATACACACACAGTATGCACACACAGAATACACATACACACACTGAAAGGGTACTGGAGCGGCGGGGCAGCTATAATCTTGGGATTTTTTTTTAAAAACACAGATTTTAACATACTGTCCCTAGTTTTATTGAGGCTGGAAACCCTGATAGAGCCCCTTAGTGGCATGGGGCCCTCGGGCAGTGTTCGAGTGCCCTAATGGTCAGTCTGCCCCTGGGCACACCCTAATGACCCCATGTGACACATATTCTCCCTGTTTAGACCCCTGATATTTCATCAAAGCCCCCTAATGGGTTCCTAAAAAAAAAAAAAAAATCGTAAAAAATAAATAAAAATTCAATAAAAAAAAATTGTAAAAAATATAAATAATAAAAATAAAAAAATACTGGCAACATCCACTGCCCTACTGACACCAATCACCCTAATGACCCTACATGGTACATATTTCCCCTGTTTAGACCCCTGATATTTCATCAAAGCCCCCTAATGGGTTCCTAAAATTTTTTTAAAAAATAAAAATAAAAAACTGTGAAAAAAAAATTGTAAAACATTTTTTTTTTTTAATAATAAAAAAATAAAAATGAAAAAATACTGGCACGCCCACTGCCCTACTCACACCGTAGACTGCCCTACTGACACCAATCACACTATTGACCCCATGTGGTGCATATTCCCCCTGTTTAGACCCCTGATATTTCATCAAAGCCCCCTAATGGGTTCCTAAAAAAAATTGTTAAATAAATTTTTTTTATAAAAAAAAATAATAAAAAAATTAAATAATAAAAAAGAAAAAATACTGGCACTCTCCACTGCCCTACTGACACCATAGACCCCTGATATTTAATCAAAGCCCCCTAATAGGTTCCTAAAAAATAAAAAATAAAAAAATAAAATAAATAAAAAAAGAATAAAAAAATAAAATAATAAAAATGAAACAAAACTGGCACTGTCCACTGCCCTAATGACACTGTAGACTGCCCTACTGACACCAATCACCCTAATGACCCCATGTGGTGCATATTCCCCCCTGATATTTCATCAAAGCCCCCCTAATGGGGTTCCTAAAATAAAATTGTAAAAAAAAAAATTGTAAAAAGTAAAAAAAATTAAAAAAAATTAAAAAAAAAATTGTAAAAAAAAAACATTGGAAAAAAAATATAAAATAATAAAAATGAAAAAATACTGGCACCGCCCACTGTCCTACTGACACCAATCTCTGCCCCACTGACACCATCAATATATATACACACGCAGGTGCACACCTGTGAGTATCAGCCTTTTGCAGTCTACTGTACTGTCTCTACAGCAGAGTTCAGGGAGGGGAAGGTAAAAAACAGTGCAAGGATCTTGCTTTGGGGGATTGGATTCGGGAAATAGATAAGCGTGCAATGTTTGCAAAACATACACTATATTGTCAAAAGTATTGGGACACCTGCCTTCACACACATGAACTTTAATGGCATCCCAGTCTTAGTCCGTAAGGTTTAATATTGTGTTAGCCCACCCTTTGCAGCTATAACAGCTTCCACTCTTCTGGGAAGGCCGTCCACAAGGTTTAGGAGTGTGTCTATGGGGATGTTTGACCATTCTTCCAGAAGACCCGCATTTGTGAGGTCAAGCACTGATGTTGGACGAGAAGACCTAGTTTGCAGTTTCCACTCTTAATTAATCCTAAAGGTGGTCTATCAAGTTGAGGTCAGGTCTGTGCAGGCCAGTCAAGTTCCTCCACCCCAAACTTGCTCATCCAAGTCTTTATGGACCTTATACTCATAAAGGGATGGACATGGTCAACAAAAATACTCAGGTAGGCCTTGGCGTTTAAACCATGCTCAATTGGTACTAACGGGCCCAAAGTCTCCCCAAAAAAATCTCCCCTACACGATTACACCACCACCACCAGTCTGAACCGGTGATAACCCATCCCCCACACCATTACACCACCACCACCAGTCTGAACCGGTGATAACCCATCCCCCACACCATTACACCACCACCAGTCTGAACCGGTGATAACTCATCCCCCACACCATTACATCCCCACCACCAGCCTGAACCGGTGATAACCCATCCCCCATATCATTACACAACCATCACTAGCCTAAACCGGTGATAACTCATCCCCCACACCATTACACCACCAGCCTGAACCGGTGACACTAGGCAGGATGGATCCATGCGCCAAATTCTGACCTCACCATCTGAATGTTGCAGCTGAAATCCAGACTCATCAGACTAGGCAACGTTTTTTCAATCTTCTATTGTCCATATTTGGTGATCCTGTGCCAATTGTAGCCTCAGTTTCCTGTTCTTAGCTGACAGGAGTGGCCGCCGGTGTGGGCTTCTTGCTGCTGTAGCCCATCTGCTCCAAGGTCGGATGTGCTGCACGTTCAGAGATGGTATTCTGCATAGCTTGGGTGTAACGAGAGGTTATTTGAGTTACTGTTGTCTTTCTATCATCTGGAAATTCTCCTCTGACCTCAACAAGACTTTTTCCTCCACACAACTGAACTGCCACTCACTGGATATGTTCTCTTTTTCCCACTATTCTCTGTAAACCCGAGAGATGGTTGTGCGTGAAAATCCCAGAAATACTCAGACCGGCCCGTCTGTCACCAACATAAACTTCAGCAAGTCGTCTTCACCACGTCTAGATGTCTAAATACATTCAATATATTAGCAATGTCTGTTACCAAGCAATTGATGAATACAGTGGCCGGTGAGTGTATATACTGTATATATGGCATTGGGTGTTTCTATTATACAGTATATCTTCGCTTTAAGTTATATTAAGATCCATAACTGATATTCCTGATTTGGAAGGTTACAACAGACATTTCATTTTATGATAACGCCCAATTTTTTAATTTTTTTTTTAAAGAAATTTAAAGAAATTTTAAAGAATTGTGTTAAATTGAAATGCGAAATGCCAGTGTGTTATGTTCACCACTAAATTGTTCATAAACCACCAAAGAATGCAAAACTTCCGCATCGTAGATTGGATCATCCCGAAAATACTTTATTATAACAGAAGCCATCTATTTAGGGAAATATGAGATTGGTGAAGTCCTGGATTGTGGCCTTCAGAGTTCTCCGAGACTCCCTACCAAATGAAGAATATGGAAAATGAGTTTGAAAGGAACGAAAAGCAAGAACAATCCAGCTTTGTAGGATAAACAGGTTGGCTTGGTCATTGTTTAGTTTTTTTGAAGTATTGGATGAGTGGCAGAACTACCGTCATAGAAATCTAGACTTCCTTATCTAAGGCCTCTTTCACACTGACGTCCCGTTCAGGCCCGCCTGTCAGTTTTTCAGGCGGACCTGAACGGGTGCTCCATAGAGCTCTATGGAGCGTCGGATGTCAGCGGTGACATGTCTGCTGACATCCGACCCGCTCCGATCCGAAAAAGTGTAACGGAGGAAAAAGCTATTTTTCCATCCGTCTGCGGATCGGATCGGGTGACGACGGGCACTGCGGTCCGTCGTCATCCGATCTCCCATAGGGGAGAGCGGCGCTGTGACAGGTCGGTCCCTGCGCAGTGTGCAGAGACGGAGCTGTCATCTCCCTGCTCAGCGGGGATCGGCGGAGTGATCCCCGCTGAGCAAACGGACATCCACGGGGCGGATCAGAACTGATCCGCCCCGTGTGAAAGGACCCTTAGTATTTTTCCGATGGATTGATCTCTTACCCAGTGGTGGCCTCTTAATTTGTTGGCAGATGTCATTCAGCAGAACCACCATTGACCCCAATGCTTTTTTTTTTAAACTATTCATCCTACTGGCATCTATTGTAAGAGGAGACCAAATGACCACCTTCTTCCCACTGAACAGCAATATAATAAGGGGTATTAATTCTCCCACTGACCACCATTGTAATGGGACATTATTCTTTTCACTGACCACCATTGTAATGGGACCTTCTTCCTCCCATTGACCACTATTGTAATGGGGCCTTCTTCCCACTAACCACTATTTTAATGGGGCATGCTTCCTCCTACTGACCACTATTGTAATGGGGCCGCCTTCTTCCCACTGGTCACCATTATAATGAGGCATTCTTCCATCCCACTGACCACCATTGTAATAGGACATTCTTCCTCCCACTGACCATCATTGTAATTGGACATTCTTCTTTCATGCTGACCACCATTGTAATGGGGCATTCTTCTTCTCACTGACCACCAATGTAATGGGACGTTCTTCCTCCCACTGACCACTATTGTAATGAGGCATTCGTCTTCTCACTGACCACCAATGTAATGGGGTCTTCTTCTCACTGACCACCATTGTAATGGTACCTTCTTCCCTCTGTCCACCATTGCAATAGGGCATTCTCTTCCCACTTGCCACCATAGTAGTCTGACATTCTTCCTCCCACTGACCACCATTGTAATGGGGCCTTCTTCTTTCCACTAACCACCTTTGCAATGGGGTCTTCTTCTTCCCACCATTGTAATAGGGCATGCTTCCTCCCACTGACCACTATTGTAATGGGGCCGCCTTCTTCCCACTGGCCACCATTATAATGAGGCATTCTTCCATCCCACTGACCACCATTGTAATGGGACATTCTTCTTCCCACTGGCCATCATTGTAATGCGACATTCTTCTTCCCACTGACCACCATTGTAATGGGGCATTCTTCTTCTCACTGACCACCAATGTAATGGGACATTCTTCTTCTCACTGACCACCAATGTAATTGGACATTCTTCCTCCCACTGACGACTATTGTATTGGGGCATTCTTCTTCTCACTGACCACCATTGTAATGGGACATTCTTCTTCCCGCTGACCAACATTGTAATGGGGCATTCTTCTTCTCACTGACCACCAATGGAATGGGACATTCTTCCTCCCACTGACCACTATTCTAATGGGGCCTTCTTCTTCTCACTGACCACGATTGTAATGGTACCTTATACCCTCTGTCCACCATTGCAATGGGATATTCCTCCTCCCACTGGCCACTATTGTAATTGGGCCTTCTTCTCACTGATCACCATTGTAATGGTACCTTCTTCCCTCTGTCCACCATTGCAATAGGGCATTCTTCTTCCCACTATTGTAATGGGGCAGTCTTTCTCACCCTGACCACTATTGTAATGGGGCCTTCTTCTTCCCACTGGCCACCATTATAATGAGGCATTCTTCCATCCCACCAACCGCTTTTGTAATGGGGCATCCTTCCTCCCACTGACCACCATTATAATGGGGCCTTCCTCTTCCCACTGGCTGCCATTGTAATAAGGCATTCTTCTGAGGCACTGGTCAAAATCATTTGCTGGAGGAGGGAATTATGGTGGGGGGTGTTCTTCTTCAGGGGTTGGACTTGGCCTCTTAGTTTCAGCGAAGGGAACTCTTAAGGTGTCAGCATACCAAGACATTTTGGACAATTTCAAGCTCCCAACTTTGTGGGAACAGTTTGGGGACGGCCCCTTTCTGTTCCAATATGACTGCGCACCAGTGCACAAAGCAAGGTCCATAAAGACATGGATGAGCAAGTTTGCGGTGGAGGAACTTGACTGGCTTGCACAGAGTCCTGACCTCAACCCGATAGAACATCTTTGGGATGAATTAGAGCAGAGACTGCAAGCCAGTAGAACACCACCATTGTGCCATGGCCACCATTGTTTACACACACAAACCTCTCTGATCATGCCACTCTTACCCTGGCCATGTCTACCCAGTAGAAACCACCATTGTCCAATGGCCATCATGGACACACACCTCTCTGATCATGTCACCCGTACCCTGGTCAAGTCTACCCAGTAGAACACCGCCATTGTCCCATGACCACCATGAATGAGTGAGTTTGGGGGTGGAGGAACTTGACTGGCCGGCTCAGTCCTGCTCTCAACCCGACAGAACACCTTTGGGATGAATTAGAGCGGAGACTGCAAGCCAGATCTTTTCATTCAACGTCAGGGCCTGACACACTCCTAAACCTTGCGGACAGCCTTCCCAGAAGAGCTGAAGCTGTTATAGCTGCAAAGGGTGGGCCAACTCCATATTGAACCCTACGGACTAAGACTGGGATGCCGATATGTGTGTGTAAAGGCAGGCGTCCCAATACTATTGGTAATATAGTGTATATGCAGCGGCTGGCCATTTAAGAGGCACTACCTCCTTTTTTTTTGTTTTGTTTTTATCGGGTGTACAACCTCTTTAAGGCCCATTCTGGTTTCGGGCCATATGAACATTATGTCACCTTGTAAAAAAAAAGTGATCACATGCTGGCTGAAGGCTTCATTAATAAAAAGAAAAGCCTTCAGTCTGCAGATAAACACCGCCACCTTCTGGCTGCAGTGCTGATCTGCAGTGCTATTTGTTTAGTAGTGCAACTGTGAGATACAATTGTGCTATTAAAAAAAAAAAAATTATTAAAAAATTAAAAAAAAAATGTATTTGCCTTTTAATTAAAACGGAGCATTTTAAAAAAAATTGTTTACCAAATAAAAACTCTAGATATCCTTAAAAATAGGTATAACAATTATTTAATTTTGCAAAGTAATCATGGGGTTATGGCCACAGTAAACAACACAGGCTGTCACTGCTAAATTTGACCGGTGAATTTGTACATCACTGACCTCTGGCCATGAAAGGGTTAAACAGTGGTTGCCTTGATAGAATGTGTTATTATTTCCAGTACCCTACATATAAAATATACAAGTGATCCCAGTAAATGCCCAAAAAAATGTGTCAAGAATCTGAAATATGGTTTTAAAAAAATCAGTTTAAAATCTTTAAGAAAAGAGAATATATACAGCTCTAATTATTTCTTGCTTTTTGCTATGAGTCTCGTTTTATTCATTAAAAAAAAAAATATATATATATATATATCTATTTTAATAGGTTTCTATGTTCTCTGGTATGACATGGGTTCTATATTTAAGCCCTAATGCATTTTACCTTGAAACCACAAAAGTACAGTCTGTCCCAGAGTGAAATTTTTGTAATAGTTGGGCAGCTATTGCCTTCCTGCGTTGCTGGCCACAAGTCTGGCATCTACTAAACAAGCTTATTTTTTTATTTTTATTTTTTGCTCAACTCTTAAAAACAAGCATTTTTTTTCCAGCAAAAAAAAATTGATAAATAATAAAAATAAAGTTGTATTGCTTTTCAAAGAACAGGAAATCATGTATTACCTTTTAAACCTTTTAAATATTATAATATGATATTTATTATTATTATTATTATTATTATTATTATCAACAATAATAAGACACTTTTAAGGCTTCAGGAAAAAAATAAAAATAAAAATAAAATTGATAAATAAAGTTTATTGCTTTTCAAAGAACAGGAAATCATGTATTACCTTTTTAAATATTATAATATCATGATTATATTATCATTATCAACAATAATAAGACACTTAAGGCTTCAGCAAAAAAAAATTAAAAAATAAAAAGAAATTGATAAATAAAGAAAGTTGTATTGCTTTTCAAAGAACAGGAAATCATGTATTGCCTTTTAAATATTATAATATTATGATTATATTATTATTATTATCAACAATAATAAGACACTTAAGGCTTCAGCAAAAATAAAAATAATTAAAAATAAATTGATAAATAAATAAAGTTGTATTGCTTTTCAAAGAACAGGAAATCACGTATTACCTTTTAAATATTATAATATTATGATTATATTATTATTATCAACAATAATAAGATACATTTAAGGCTTCAGCAAAAAAAAAAAATATATATAAATAATTCAAGTTGTATTGCTTTTCATAGAACAGGAAATCGTGTATTACCTTTTAAATATTATAATATTATGATTATATTATTATTATTATTATCAAGATTATTATCTTAAGGCTTCAGCAAAAATAAAAATAAATTGATAAATAAATAAAGTTGTATTGCTTTTCAAAGAACAGGAAATCACATATTACCTTTTAAATATTATATTATGATTATATTATTATTGTTATTGTTATTATTATCAACAATAATAAGACACTCTAAATAATATAATAACAATTATCATTCAGTATTTCTATTTTTTTTATAATTCTTAGCCCTTGTACACACGGTCGGAGATTCCGACGGAATGTGTCCTATCGGACCGTTTTGTCGGATAATCCGACTGTGTGTGGTCTCCATCGGACTGTTTCCATCGGAGTATCCGACGGACCAAGTTTTCCAACTTGTCCGTAAAATTTTCCAACACAATGCTCCGATCGGACATACTCCGATCATGTGTAGCCTACTCCGACGGACAAAGTGCCACGCATGCTCAGATCAAATTCCTAGACTAAACAATTGGCTACTAGCCTGAACGTAGTCCCGTCGTAATGAAATAACGTCATCACGTTATGTACAATCGGATTTTCCGACAACTTTGAGGGTTGGGGGGGGAAATAGACCTGGCGCTATACCATATAACACTACAAATCTGTGCGTGAGAACTCTATTATGTATAATTTTCAGCGTGCTGGCAATTATATAAAAACCATAGACTAAAAGTCATAAAATAGGAAATGCTCAACCAAATATTACTATCAATGTTACTAAAGTGCAAGTGATAACCCTGTGCATGAACACTTTATAATTTTCAGTGTGCTGGCAATTAGATAAAATTCATAGAGAAAACATTAAAGTGAAAAATTATTCATCCAAAAGTGTCTCAGACAATATGCTACTAAAGTGCTAGTGCCAGTGAGTATACATGTGCCAATACCTGTTTATATCATACGTGAAAAAAATAATAAAATATGTTGTCTTTAAACCACTAAAAGGTGTCTGGTGACTATATTTTGCTTATAAGGTGTTTTACACAAACTGTCATGCAAAATATGGTTAGAAATGATTTTGTGATAACTGACACACTGCTATAAATAAAAATAAAAGTGGAAACATGTGCAGTGCAAGTAAAACCGACCATAAAAAAATAAAAGATAAAAATAAAAATGTAAAAAATGCAAAAATATAACAATAAGAATAAAAAATAAAATAAAAAATAAAGGTAAAAAAGTCTCTGGTGAGTGACAGAATCTTCCGTGCGTGAAGGAGGGGGAAGTGATAATTTCCGAAATTTCCAAAATTATTTCCCGTGTTCAGTGGTCACTTCTATATTATGCTCTCACCGGAAAAAGGACCCCATCCCATCCACCCGGATTCCGTCACTCACCAGAGACTTTTTTACCTTTATTTTTTATTTTATTTTTTATATAATTGCCAGCACGCTGAAAATTATACATAATAGAGTTCTCACGCACAGATTTGTAGTGTTATATGGTATAGCGCCAGGTCTATTTCCCCCCCAACCCTCTCAGTATCTTTCCACCCGTTTGGGTGGAAATAAATAGAGGCTGCTCTTACCCAATTTTTTACATTTACACTTTTATATTCATATTTTTATCTTTTATATTGATTGGTCCATAGCGCAATCTAACCCCCTCCTTAATCTTTCCGACAACTTTGTCCGACCGTGTGTATGCAACAGTTTCGGACAAAATCCGTCGGACAAAACCCAACGGATTTGGTTGTCAGAATGTCCGACCGTGTGTACAAGGGCTTAATGTCAGACAAGCATGCCTAGGCATTAAAAAAAAAAGCAAAAAAAAAGTAATTGGAATACAATCAATAAATTACCATTTCGCTTAGCCTGCATATTCACAATATACACAACATTGTCAAAAGTATTGGGACATCTGCCTTTATATGAACTTTAACCACCTTCAGACCGGAGCATTTTGCTGGTAAATGACCAGAGGTCTTTTTACAATTTGGCACTGCGCTGCTTTAACTGGTAATTGCGCGGTCATGCAATGTTGTACCCAAACAAAATTTGCGTCCTTTTCTTCCCACAAATAGAGCTTTCTTTTGATGGTATTTGATTGCCTCTGCGATTTTTATTTTTTGCGATATAAACGTAAAAAGACCGCAAATTTTGAAAAAAAATGATATTTTCTACTTTTTGTTATTAGAAAAATCCAATAAACTAAATTTTAGTCATACATTTAGGCCAAAATGTATTCAGCCACATGTCTTTGGTAAAAAAAAAGTCAATAATTGTATATTTATTGGTTTGCGCAAAAGTTGTCACATCTACAAACTAAGGTACGTTTTCTGGAATTTACGCAGCTTTTAGTTTACGACTGCCTATCTCATTTCTTGAGGTGCTAAAATGGCAGGGCAGTACAAAACCCCCCCAAATGACCCCATTTTGGAAAGTAGACACCCTGAGGAAATTGATAAGTGGCATGTTGAGCCCATTGAATATTTTATTTTTTTGCCTCAAGCGATTGAATAATGACAAAAAAAAATTTTTTTTTTTTTTTTTACACAAAGTTGTCACTAAATGATATATTGCTCACACATGCTATGGGCATATGTGAAATGACACCCCAAAATAAATTCTGCTGCTTCTCCTGAGTATGGGGATACCACATATGTGGGACTTTTTGGGAGCCTAGCCGTGTACGGGGCCCCGAAAACCAAGCACCGCCTTCAGGCTTTCTAAGGGCGTAAATTTTTGATTTCACGCCTCACTACCTATTACAGTTTTGAAGGCCATAAAATGCCAAGATGGCACAAAACCCCCACAAATGACCCCATTTTAGAAAGTAGACACCCCAAGCTATTTGCTGAGAGGCATGTTGAGTCCATGGAATATTTTATATTTTGCCACAAGTTGCGGGAAAATTACAAACTTTTTTTTTTTTTTTTTTTTTTCACAAAGTTGTCACTAAATGATATATTGCTCACGCATGCCATGGGCATATGTGAAATGACACCCCAAAATAAATTCTGCTGCTTCTCCTGAGTACGGGGATTCCCCATATGTGAGACTTTTTGGGAGCCTAGCCGCGTACGGGGCCCCGAAAACCAAGCACCGCCTTCAGGCTTTCTAAGGGCGTTACAGTTTTGAAGGCCATAAAATGCCAAGATGGCACAAACCCCCCCCAAATGACCCCATTTTGGAAAGTAGACACCCCTAAATTTAGGGGTACACTAGTGAGACTAGGTAATAAATGGCGGGTGCCCTGAAACTATAAAAAAAATAACTAACCAATCAGCGTCACCTGTAACAGTTATATGGTGATCACTGGTGAAAGGGTTAACTAGGGGGCAATCAGGGGGCTTTATGCGGTAGTATATGGGGGTCCCTGGCGCTATAAAAAGCTGCGGCGAACCTAAATACCTACCTGCCTAACTAGCGTCACCTGTGACACTAATACAGCGATCAGAAAAACGATCGCTTATTAGGCTGGGTTCACACTGGAGCGATGCGGGAACGCCACGAATCCGCGGCGGGTTCCCGCATCGCATGCCTCCCGGCGGCAGTTCACACTGCCCTATGCGAACTGCTGGGAGTGTCAGTGAAATGTTAATGACACCCCCAGATCAGTTCGCATATCGCAGTGCGATCTGCAAACTCGGATCGCATGGTGTGAACACCCATGCGATCCGATTCTGCTGCGGACCAAAAAAAGGGTCCCGTGCGAGTTTGCGGCGGGTGCGGCGGGTGCGACACGAATTCAGCCATACTATCTGTATGGCTGAACTCGAATCGCACAGAGATCGGATGTGATTTGCACTGCAGTGCGGTGCGAATCACATCCGTTCTCATAAACCGCTGCAATGTGAACCCAGCCTTAGTGACACTGGCGACGGGGGGTGATCACGGGGTTAAACCTTTATTGGGGGAGTTAGGGGGGTACCTTAGAACTAAAGGGGGCTAACCCTAACTGCCCTAACAGTTATTACAGTCACAAATGACACCCGCCGGGTGATCAGGGGGTTAAACCTTTATTAGGTAATAAATGGCGGGTGCCCTGAAACTATAAAAAAATAACTAACCAACCAGCGTCACCTGTAACAGTTATATGGTGATCACTGGTGAAAGGGTTAACTAGGGGGCAATCAGGGGGCTTTATGCGGTAGTATATGGGGGTCCCTGGCGCTATAAAAAGCTGCGGCGAACCTAAATACCTACCTGCCTAACTAGCGTCACCTGTGACACTAATACGGCGATCAGAAAAATGATCGCTTATTAGGCTGGGTTCACACTGGAGCGATGCGGAAACGCCACGAATCCGCGGCGGGTTCCCGCATCGCATGCCTCCCGGCGGCAGTTCACACTGCCCTATGCGAACTGCTGGGAGTGTCAGTGAAATGTTACTGACACCCCCAGATCAGTTCGCATATCGCAGTGAGATCTGCAAACTCGGATCGCATGGTGTGAACACCCATGCGATCCGATTCTGCTGCGGGCCAAAAAAAGGGTCCCGTGCGAATTTGCGGCGGGTGCGGCGGGTGCGGCGGGTGCGGCGGGTGCGGCGAATGGCTGAACTCGAATTGCACAGAGATCGGATGTGATTTGCACTGCAGTGCGGTGCGAATCACATTCGTTCTCATAAACCGCTGCAATGTGAACCCTGCCTTAGTGACACTGGCGACGGGGGGTGATCACGGGGTTAAACCTTTATTGGGGGGGTTAGGGGGGCACATTAGAACTAAAGGGGGCTAACCCTAACTGCCCTAACAGTTATTACAGTCACAAATGACACCAATGCAAAAAAAAAAAAAAAAAAAGCAATTGGTGTCACTGTGACTGGGGGGGCAGGGGTAATTGGGGGGTGATCGGGGGGTAAAGGGGGGGTGTGAGTGTGCCTGGCATGTTCTACTGTGTAGTGTAGTGCTTGTGCAACTCACCGATGCTCTCTCCTCGGTGCCGGAACGAAAACTACCGACACGGAGGAGAGAATACATCACTTCCTCTCCTGTGTTTACATTACAGGAGAGGAAGTGATGTCACCGGACAATTTCATTCGCCGGGAGCGATCGCGAGAGGGTTGCCATGAATGAATGGCCGTCCCCTCGTCCGGGATCGCTCCCGAACGAATACCGACCGCCGCAGGCACCGGGCGGGGGCCCGATCGGGCCCCCGACCCGCGGGAGGCAAGGGACGTACATGTAAGCCCTTATGCCTGCCCGTGCCATTCTGCCGACGTACATCGGCGTGCGGCGGTCGGCAAGTGGTTAATAGCATCCCAGTCTTAAGCTGGCCATACATTATACAATTTTCCTTTAATTATGTAGTACATGGGCCTGCCTCATTGCATACAAATTGAAAGTGTTTAGGTATGACCTTTATAGTATATGGTTTTGGTAAATCTAAAGGAAAGTTGTAGAATAAAATTGTATAATGTATGGCCAGCCTTAGTCCGTAGGGTTCAATATTGAGTTGGCCCACCCTTTGCAGCTATTACAGCTTCAACTCTTCTGGGAAGGCGGTCCACAAGGTTTAGGAGCGTGTCTATGGGAATGTTTGACCATTCTTCCAGAAGCGCATTTGTGAGGTCAGGCACTGGTGTTGGACGAGAAAACCTGGCTCGCAGTCTCCGCTCTCTAATACCGCCTAAAGATGTTCTATTGGGTTGAGGTCAGGACTCTGCAGGCCAGTGAAGTTCCTCCACCCCAAACTCACTCATCCATGGTGGTCATGGGACAATGGTGGTGTTCTAATGGGTAGACTTGGGCAGGGTAAGAGTGACATGATCAGAGATGTGTGTGTGTGTGTGTGTGCATGATGGCCATGGCACAATGGTGGTGTTCTACTGGGTAGACTTGACCAGGGTAAGAGTGGCATGATCAGAGAGGTGTGTGTGAACAATGGTGGCCATGGGACAATGGTGGTGTTTTACTGGGTAGACCTGGCCCGGGTAAGAGTGACATGATCAGAGAGGTGTGTGTACAATGGTGGCCATGGCACAATGGTGGTGTTCTACTGGGTAGACTTGACCAGGGTAAAAGTGGCATGATGGGAAAGGTGTGAGTACATGTGGACAGAGATGGTGGTGGGCAAAGGGGGCAATACATTTTGAAAGGTGAGGATTTTGAGAGCCATGCCAGGTGAGGGTAAGGCTATCACAGAGGCTTGCCTGATCCAGGTGATAAGTTGTTGGTAAGGATGACCATAGCTTTGGTGGATGAGGTGTTCACCAAAGGTTCATAAAATCTTACTTCACTCCACTACAATTTGTCATCTTTCTCTGTGATTTCCATACAGTCACTTCACTACACTGCCATTATGGCTGCTCTGTGCTCTTTATTTTATTGTGAGGGGTTTGGCTTATGCAAAATCCCCTTATTGGCCCTTTTAAACCTTATGACAATGGTTCAAAAGCCATGTAGTACATCATTCTGTAAACAAATAAATAATTTGTGAATAAGTACATAAGTTGTCCAGGACTGTGAATTAGAGATGGCCTTACGGTTCGCCCGGCGGTCGGTTCGCAGCGAATTTTGCTCATTTGCGATTCGCCAAACCGGACTTCTGGCGCTGTTTGCGGCGGACATATGCGTTTACATTGTGAAGAACTTTGACCCATGACACATCCATCATGGGGTACAGGACAGCCAATTGAGACATTTCAGCACATGGACAATTGGACATACCCCCTACCTTATAAATAGACCTGATCTGGCGGCCATTTTACATTCTGTCTTTTGTCAGTGTAGGGAAAGGACGCTGTGTGGAGCAGGGACAGTCAGTCTAATAACTAGCTATTACTATTAGGTCCACAAAAGTCCTTTTAAGGACTGGTATAGGTGTATAGTATATAGGGTTGTAATACACTTATAATATACTTTCCTTCAAATATAGAATGTATATTATGGTGCACTGCTGTGCTGCTGAGTGTTGACCGATTCTGCAGATGTCTTTTATCAGTGTAGGGAGGGACAGTTTGGTGTTTGGAGCAGGGACAGTCTGCAATTCACTAGCTACTAGGTCCACAAAGGTCCTTTTAAGGACTGGTATAGGTGTACAGTATATAGGGTTGGAATACACGTATAATATACTTTCTTTCAAATATAGAAAGCATATTATACTGCACTGCTGTGCTGCTGAGCTGAGTGCTGACCGATTCTGCAGCTGTCTTTTCTCAGTGTAGGGAGAGACAGTTTGGTGTTTGGAGCAGGGACAGTCTGCAATTCACTAGCTACTAGCTAGCTACTATTAGGTCCACAAAGGTCCTTTTAAGGACTGGTATAGTTGTACTATTTGGTGTTCAATATATAGGGGTGTAATACACGTATAAAATACTTTCAAATATAGAAAGCATAGTATAGTGCATTTCCCCTGTGCAGCATTGTGACTGCTATATGGTTATGCAGCGATACTACAAAGAGTGACAAACGCAATTAGAAAAAAGTATTATAACTGGTGTGATAGACCAGTGGCCCCCCAAAACAACAGATTGAAGCGGGGTGTTATATACCTTCCTCCACATATACTGTACTTCTCTAGAGACTTTTGTCACAGGATCATTTAAAAAATGACAGGCTGAGGAAGAGGCAGGCCCTTCCGCAGGGGTGGTAGGGGTAGGGCAGGAGCAACAGGCTTGAGCCAAATTGGCAAATTGCAGAAAGTGCGTTCGATTACATCAAAGGACGCACCAGACTTGGTTGAGTGGCTCACTCAGCCTTACTCTTCTGCACCCTCCTCATCCTCTCGATCTGCACCCTCTTCTTCACTCACTGCTGTGTGCACCCCCAAAGACACTACCACCAACACCACCACCACCATATACCCTCCGCTTGAGTCACAGGAATTATTTACCGATCCATCACAAGACATTGCCAATGCGCAACCATTATTGGCATTGGATCAGGAAGAGGAGGTAGCAACAACCGCCACTCAGCAGTCTGACGACAGTACCCAGATCAGCCCAAGGAGGTTGGTCCCCAGTGTTGCTGCCTACTCCGAGATCTGTAATTATAGCGGTGGGGAAGGTGACGTCGATGATGATGTGTCTAGTGATGTCACGTGGGTGCCCACAAGAGAGGAAGAGGAGGGGAGTTCAGAGGGAGATATGGACCAGAAGATAGGGAGGAGAAGCAGGCGGAAACTTACATTGCACAGGAGGGACAAACCAGACTGCTAATGTATCAGGAGCGAGGCATCAACCATGTACAGTCACATCTGGTGCTCCCAGGAAGCTGGCACATGGCTCCGCAGTGTGGGCTTTTTTTAACATGTCCGCTGCTGACAATAGTGTTGCCATCTGCAGCTTTTGCAGTCAACGCATAAGTAGCGGTAAGCCCAACACTCACCTAGGGATGACCGCCTTAAGAAGGCACATGAGCTGCCATCACCGAGCCCAGTGGGAGCAACGGAACCCACAAAGCCACACTCCAGGCTCTCACTTCCCAGCCTCATCTTCTACTTCTCCTTCTCCTCTCTCCTCAGAACTCCACCTTCTATCATGCCGTCCTCACGTATTTCTGGAAAAAGGCAGGCTTCCGTGGGCCAAATGTTTGAGCGTAAAAAAATGATGACCCCAGATAACCCTCTTGCCCAACGGTTGACCGCTGGCTTGTTAGAACTGTTAGCCCGCCAACTACTGCCATATGAACTGGTGGACTCGGAGGCCTTTTGAAAATTTGTGGCCATTGGAACACCACAATGGAAAGTCCCAGGGAGGAAGTATTTCTCACAGAAGGGCATCCCAGAGCTATATGGCCATGTTCAGCGGCAAGTGAATGTATCTCTGGCACACAGTGTCGGTGCCAAGATACATCTGACTACAGACACGTGGTCTAGCAAATATGGGCAGGGAAGGTATATAAATTTTACTGTCCGCTGGTTGAAACTTCTGACGGCCGTCAAGCATGTAACCCGTGGCACCCGTGTAGATTTGGTTTTACCGCCACGGATTGCATGCAGGCCTGGCTCTTCTTCTCCTCCTCCTACTCCATCCTCCCTCTCCTTCTCGGCTGACTCCTCCTTTTCCGCTGCTAGCGTCTCTTCCGCTGCGCCGCCCAAGATCCCCAGAACCTATTCAACATGCCAGGTGAGGCGTTGCCCTGCTGTGCTGTGTCTGTTGTGCCTGGAAGCCAAGAGCCACACTGGCCCTGCACTTCATTCAGCTTTCCGTTCACAGGCAGATCAGTGGCTAACACCGCTCAATTTGACAGTTGGTAAAGTGGTGTGTGACAACAGTGCCAATCTGCTTAGCCCATTGAAACAGGGCAAAATTACACGTGCCATGCATGGCCCACGTCTTAAACTTGGTTGTGCAGCGATTCATTGTCAAATACCCTGGGGTCCAGGACAACTTGCGGCAGGCAAGGAAAATCTCGGCCCATTTCAGAAGATCTTACACGCCCATGGCTCGCCTTGCTGACCTTCAGCGGCGACACAATCTGCCAGTCAGACGTCTTATTAGCGATTACCCGACGCAATGGAACTCAACCTTCTATATGCTTGATAGGCTGCTCCAGCAGAAACGTGCAGTTAACGACTACCTGTAGGAACTCTGCGGCAGAACAGGTTCTGGGGAGCTTGTTTTTTTTTCACTGCGCCAGTGGCTGCTCATGCACGACGCATGCAGACTTATGCGGCCATTTGATGAGATCACCAAACTGGTCAGTCGCAGCCATGGCGCCATCAGTGACATGGTACCTTATGCCTTCTTTATGGAGCGAGCACTTACAGGCCTTGCTTAGAGAAATGCTGCATTCTGCTTTTACGTGCGCTGGCAGAGGAATTCCCACTCCCGGAGAAAGAGTTGCGGGTACCAATCCAACAGCGCCTGCAAGAAAAGGGCGGTTTGAAGATGTGTTGGTCACTTCTGATATAAGATCATTCTTTCAGCCGACCCATCGACAGAGCTCATCCGGATCCAGCATCAGGGAATGCCTAGACCGACAGGTGTCCGACTACATCGTGTTAACGGCCGATGTGGACACTCTGAGAAGTGATGAACCCCTGGACTACAGTGTCCTGTCCGAAAGGACGTTCAGTGCAGCAGGGGGGATCGTGACCGATAAGCGCACTAGCCTAGCTCACGACATTTATAAAAATGAATGAGGCATGGATCTCGGAGGAATTCAACACATGTGACCAGTAGACCATGTATATGCATAACTCTATAAACGATTTATATAATCTAGCACACGGACCTTTTTTCTACCTTTGGATTACTTCCTTGTACAAAAAAAGCACACCGTACTATATGCCCGTACCCTCCTGTTTGAACAGGTTGAGCGGTGTCATATTTTTGGGTCCCGCAGCGAGTTGCTGGTATCAGTGCTGGTGTCAGTGCTCTCTATCTCGGTGCTGGTGTGGTGTCAGTGCTCTCTATCACGGTGCTGGTGTGGTGTCAGTGCTCTCTATCACAGTGCTGGTGTCAGTGCTCTCTCTCTATCTCGGTGCTGGTGTCAGTGCTCTCTATCACGGTGCTGGTGTGGTGTCAGTGCTCTCTATCTCGGTGCTGGTGTCAGTGCTCTCTATCTCGGTGCTGGAGTGAGTGCTCTCTATCTCGGTGCTGGTGTCAGTGCTCTCTATCTCAGTGCTGGTGTCAGTGCTCTCTATCACGGTGCTGGTGTCAGTGCTCTCTCTCTATCTTGGTGCTGGTGTCAGTGCTCTCTCTCCATCTCGGTGCTGGTGTGGTGTCAGTGCTCTCTATCTCGGTGTTGGTGTGATCTCAGTGCTCTCTATCACGGTGCTGGTGTCAGTGCTCTCTATCACAGTGCTGGTGTCAGTGCTCTCTATCTCGGTGCAGGTGTCAGTGCTCAGTCTCTATCGCGGTGCTGGTGTCAGTGCTCAGTCTCTATCGCGGTGCTGGTTTCAGACAGTGAGGGAGATAGCAGCGGAGAAGCCAATCAGCAGGCAGTGCGAGCACCATGGCTAAGGATCAGCACTGGATTGGTACCTCCGGACCACCGCAGTGGAGCCCTGCATAGGTGGGGGTAAGGGCCGGGCAGAGGGAGGGGCTCAAGCACAGTTTGGCACACTGGGACACTGGCACAGGACTGTGCTGCCCTGACTGTGGCACTGATCATCTCCTGCACCCTCTTCATAGCCTGCCCTGACCTTGCCTCTACTCCATGGCCTTCATGCACTCCTGAATTGTCAAAATTTCACAGATAAAAAAAGAATGCTTGTCGTTGTCGATGCCAGATTCACTAATACTTTTGTTATGTCAGTGTCCATGTTGTGGGACTATGTGTGCACAGCTAGTAAGTATTTTGTGGCTGAAAATATGACCTGGAGGTTTTTAAGGTTCGCCTGCCATTAAAGTCAATGGGTTTGCCACGAACCTTGGGGTTCGCAAACTTTTGGCCACGTTTGTGGTTCGCGCTCGTGAAACGTCCCGTCGGATGTTCGTCCATCACTACTATGAATTTCAAATCCTGTAGGATTGACCTCAAACCCATGGTAGTGGTGAACCCCCAACCTTATCCCTAGTCACTTGTAGGCAGGGGCAATTTACTTTCTTTACTGTAGGTGGCGCTCTTCCGAAGTGGCATCGAAGTTGTAGAGGAAGTCAAGGGGAATAGGGTTCCTCTATATCTTCGTGTCTCATTGGGCAAACTATACAATTGGATGCTGTCACCCCCTATGTGACTCTAGCAGACATCTATTTGGAGAGGAAGTCAAGGGGAATAGGGTTCCCTATATTTTTCCTGGGTCACTGGGGAAGCTATCCAACTGGGTGCTGCCACCCCATGTGACTCTAGCAGAGATCTAGGGTCAGGCAGAGCCTATTGAAGGCCCTGGTGGCCAGGCTTGGCTCACATTTTGCGAGTGGGTAGAGTGGTGACACAGGTACCCCGTCTAGTCGGGACAGAACTAGCTGCAGGGAAAGGTTCCTGAAGAGTAGGGAAATCGTAGGGCTCGCGACTTCTCTGGACATCTTCCCGCTTGGGCACAAGGTGGCCAGGCCACATTCTGCCCCTCCTAACAGGCGCTGTCAGTTTGGGCCAACCTGCTCTCTACAGGCTGTTGGACCTGGTTGGGTCATCTTCCCACCAGGTTCATCGTGAACTGTCTTGCGTTATTTCAATACGATTTCTTCCACAGCACTTGGACTGTGCGTGTTATTTCCGCCACACCGTGCTGTACCCCACCTACACACTACCTAAACAATAAAATATAATATTTGCACTTATTCTGTTTGGATCATTGCCTACTACTTATATCCTCACAAGAAAAAGGAAAAATATCATGCGTCTTCTAAATTTAAACACCGTCAACAGATTTCCACCAAAATACACCGCTTTTCAATATGAATTATTTTGCTGTTTTTCCATCTGTTAACTTCTTTCTTTTGGCATCTTATGGTAATTAGGTTCTCAAAGAAAAATAAATTAGCACTTTAACCTTGCAATTTATGATCTGCTAAAATCAAACAACACATACAGAAACATGTTGTGTTGTAAAGGGAAGTTAAATGGATTATCATTCTAACTAAAAGCAGAGACTCGGGACTAAGAAGTTCATAAACTGGAGGTGTCCAAAATAACGTAAAGTTAATCTGGACCACAAAGACCAGGGGTAGGCAATCTTTCAGAGGCTGAGATCTACCTGGACAACATGGAGGAAAGCAAAGATCCGGGGGGGGGGGGGGGGGGGTTACTAGGTGGCGCTCTAGTGCACAGTAGTGTCACATCACCCACACTGTAGTGGCCCCTGCCCCTTCCCCCTCCAGTAGTGTCCTTTACCCCCCAAAACAGTGTCTTCTGCCCCCTTCACATCACCCCTTCTCCCTCACTATATTGTCTCCTACCCCCTTCCCACCAGTAGTGCTTTGTACCCCCCAAAACAGTGTCTTCTGCAACCCTTCCCATTACCCCCCCTCTCCCCCACTGTAGTGTTCCCCCCCAGTGGTTTCCTGTACCCCCAAAACAGTGTCTTCTGCCCCCCTTCACATCACCCCCTCTCCCTCACTGTAGTGTCCCCTGCCCCTCCCCCCCTTAGTGTCCTGTATCGACAAAACAGTGTTTTATGCCCCCCTTCTCATCACCCTTTCTCTCCCACTGTAGTGTTCCCTGCCCCCTTCCCCCTCCAGTAGTGTACTGTACCTCCAAAACAGTGTCTCCTGCCCCCCTTCACATTACCCCCCCTCCCCCCCACTGTAGTGTCCCCTGCCCCTCCCCCAGTAGTGTCCTGTACCCCCAAAACAGTGTCTTATGCCCCCCTTCACATTACCCCCTCTCCCCCACTGTAGTGTCCCCTGCCCCTCCCCCCAGTAGTCTCCTGTACCCCCAAAACAGTGTCTTCTACCCCCTTCACATCATACCTATCCCCCAAAACAATGTCTTCTGCCCCCCTTCACATCACCTCCTTTACCCCACTGTAGTATCCCCTGCCCCTCCCCTCCACCCGTAGTGTCCTGTACCCCCCAAAACAGTGTCTTCGGCCCCCCTTCACAACCCCCGACTTAGACCTTCATTATAGTAAAGATCCTTTTCACACTGAAGACCACCCCGCTCATTTTACCGGCACTGTGAAGGCAGGAGGGAGCCCTATTAACCCCAAAGAAGGCATTAGCAAGGGGTTAAAAGGGTTATTGATTGGTTTGCGCAAAAGTTATAGCATCTATAAAATATGGCAATTTTTTTGGCATTTTTATTATTATTTTTTAACTAGTAATGGCGATCTGCGATTTAAAAAAAATAAAAATTATTGGGACTGCGACATTATGGCGAATACGTTGGATAATTTTGACATGTTTTTCTGACCATTGGCATTTTTACAGCGATCAGTGCTATGAAAATACATTGATTACTGTAAAAATGTCACCGGCAGTGATGGGGTTAACCACTAGGGGGTGATCTAGGGGTTAATGTGTTCCCTAGTGTGTGTTCTAACTGAAGGGGGGGGCTGTGTAGGGGAAGAGACAGATCACCTATCATCTGTCTCTTCTCCCCTCAGACAAGCGGAAACTGTCTGTTTATACCCACACAGATCCCGGTTCTCCGTGTGACCCACGCGATTGCGGGAGCCCGGCGGTATTGTTTATTCCCACTGATGTTGGGATCTTTACTGCTCCCAATGCCCATAGTCTGGCCCTTCTTAAGTCTGAAGGACAGTAAACTGGCCCTTTGTTTAGGAAGTTTGGAGACCCCTGCTGTAGATGAACAAGTTAGGCAATTAGGGATGGTGTTAATGGCCAGATGAAGGTGGTGTTGCAAGCAAAGGTAGATCGTTGTTGTGGGTAGGGGTGGTCAAATGGGGTGGGGGGGTTGGGTTGTTGATGTGATGTTGTGGTTAAGGGTATCCACAAAGCTTAGGCTGTTGAAGGTGGTGTTGCGGGTAAAGGTGACCAGTTAGGTGTTGTTGTCGGTAGGGGTGGCCAGATGGAGGTGGTGTTGTGAGTAAGGGAGGCTACAGAGCCGTCACAATCAAGGTTGGTGTTCTCGTGGGAGGTCAGATACAGGAGGTATTGTGGATAAGGTTAGTGAGATGGGGATAATAGGTGATCAGATACATGTGCTTAGGCTGCTGAAGGTAGAGTTGGGGGTAAAGGTGGCCAGTTGGGTTTTGTTGTGGGTAAGGGGGGCCAGATGGAGGTGGTGTTGTGGGTAAGGGAGGCTACAGAGCTGTAGCAAACAAGATTGGTTTTCTCATGGGGGGTCAGATACAGGAGGTATTGTGGATAAGGTTAGTGAGATGGGAATAATAGGTGATCAGATACATGTGCTTAGGCTGTTGAAGGTGGAGTTGTCGGTAAAGGTGGTCAGTTGGGTGTTGTTGTGGGTAGGGGTGGCCAGGTGGAGGTGGTGTTGTGGGTAAGGGAGGCTACAGAGCTGTCACAAACAAGGTTGGTGTTCTCATGGGAGGTCAGATACAGGGGGTATTGTGGATAAGGTTAGTGAGATGGGGATAATAGGTGATCAGATACATGGGCTCAGGCTGTTGAAGGTGGAGTTGTAGGTAAATGTGGCCAGTTGGGTGTTGTTGTGGTAGGGGTGGCCAGATGGAGGTGGTGTTGTGGGTAAGGGAGGCTACAGAGCCGTGGCAAACACGGTTGGTGTATGGTGTTCTCATGGGAGGCCAGATACAGTTGGTATTGTGGATAAGTTTGATAAGATATGGATAAAGGGTGATCAGATACATGTGATGTTGTGGTTAAGGGTATCCACAAAGCTTAGGCTGTTGAAGGTGTTTTTGTGGGTAAAGGTGGACAGTTGGGTGTTGTTGTGGGCAGGCGTGGCCGGGTGTGGGTGGTGTTGTGGGTAAGGGAGGCTACAGAGCCATGGCAAACAAGGTTGGTGTTCTCATGGGGGGGGGGGGGGCTCAGATACAGGGGGTATGGTTGATAAGGTTAGTGAGATGGGGATAATAGGTGATCAGATACATGTGCTCAGGCTGTTGAAGGTGGAGTTGTAGGTAAATGTGGCCAGTTGGGTGTTGTTGTGGTAGGGGTGGCCAGATGGAGGTGGTGTTGTGGGTAAGGGAGGCTACAGAGCCGTGGCAAACAAGGTTGGTGTTCTCTTGGGAGGCCAGATACAGTTGGTATTATGGATAAGTTTGATAAGATAGGGATAATGGGTGATCAGATACATGTGATTTTGTGGTTAAGGGTATCCACAAAGCTTATGCTGTTGAAGGTGTTTTTGTGGGTAAAGGTGGCCAGTTGGGTGTTGTTGTGGGTAGGGGTGGCCAGATGGAGGTGGTGTTGTGGGTAAGGGAGGCTACCGAGCCGACACACTCAAGGTTGGTGTTCTCATGGGAGGCCAGATACAGGTAGTATTGTGGATAAGCTTGTTAAGATGGGGATAATGGGTGATCAGATGTTGGTGTTGTGGTTAGGCCGAACCCCTTTTATGTCATCCCTACGTCAAGGCTTCCTATTCCTGGCTCTAGACCCATCTTGAAAGATTTATGTTATGGAGACACAACGTGCAGCAAAATAACTGACCCTTGACACATACATTGAGTTTGTTTTCTGCTTTAAAAGTGTTTTATAAACCATGTTAATCATGTAATTCCCCTATAAAGTGGGAAACATTAACCGGAGTACGGTGTCATAAAACGCTTTTTATGGAAAGGCGGCTGACATTGCTTACAGTTGTAAAACTGATTTACAATACAGTGTCTCCAAGAATACGTTGCCTGTTGTCATGCATTTTACTGAAGTGTCCTGCAGGCCTTTCAGAAAGAAAGGCAACACCAAACACGGTTCAAAGTGTGTTCCTTCCATCCTTAAAGTGGAGTTCCAAACTTTTTTTTTTGTTTTTTTATTTAAAAAAAAAACTCTGTAAAGGTCTCATCTTATCTAATACATTACAGTATTTGTTCTAAATCTTTTTCTTACTATCCAAAAAGAGAGCAGCACTCACGGGTCTTGAAAGGTGAACGCACAGTGAAGGTTTTATTTCAAAGTTTTTTTATGATGCACAAGCTTGTGCCTTGTCTTGAGGAAGATGAGATTGTGCCTTGTCCTGAGGAAGACGAACTTGTGCCCTGTCCTGAGGAAGACGAGCTTGCGCCCTGTCCTGAGGAAGACAAGCTATTGCCTTGTCCTGAGGAAGACGAGCTTGTGCCATGTCCTGAGGAAGATGAGCTTGTGCCCTGTCCTGAGTAAGACGAGCTTGTGCCCTGTCCTGAGGAAGATGAGTTTGTGCCCTGTCCTGAGGAAGACAAGCTTTTGACTTATCCTGAGGAAGACGAGCTTTGCCTTGTCCTGAGGAAGACGAGCTTGTGCCTTGCCCTGAGGAACACACACCTGGCACACCCCCTGTGCACACCTATAGACAGGCTGGATCTAAGGAAGTACTGTATGTCAATGCATAAAGCAGAATTTGAAACAGAACAATCAAAATCGATAAGAGTACCAACCCATAAGGTATCAGAACTACAAACGGTCATTCTTTCTTTTTATTGGGGTATTTTAACCACTTCCCCTGGGTGGACGTCATATGACGTCCTGGACTTTGAGTGGAGATATCGGAGTGATGGGTGCAACTGCAGGCATCATCCACATATCTTTTTTTTATCTCCTGGTGATTCCCTACAGTGTAAAAGCTATCATAGCATCTGCTTAGCTGCTTGATTTCATTTACAAGCGATGGGAGGGGATGTTCCCCCCCCCCACCCCCACCCAGCCGCTGTCTGGTGCTTCTCCGGCCTCTCCCAATGCGATCATGGAGCCAGAAAACGAATCTGCTGCCAGCAGCCATTTAGAATGGAGCAGATGGTCCCCGGCCAGCTCTATGACCCTCAGAGGCCGAAAGCGACGTTCTGGCACTGGCAGATGTAAACCTTGCCATTTTTTTTCCCCTGGAAAGCCTAATGCCCCGTACACACGAGCGGACTTAAGTCCGACAGACTTCCAAAGGAGTTCCGTCGGAGTTCTGCTGGAATTCCGACGGAGTTCTGACAGACTTTTCGGCCGAACGGACTTGGCCACACACAATCACACTAAACTCCGACGGATTCGAACGTGATGACGTACGACTGGACTCGAATAAGGAAGTTCATAGCCAGTAGCCAATAGCTGCCCTAGCGTCGGTTTTAGTCCGTCGGAGTAGCATACACACGAGCGGAGTTTTCGAAGGGGACCGGGTCCGGCAGAGTTCCGTCGGGAAAATTTGAAGCATGCTTCATTTCTAAAGTCCGTCAGACTTTGGCGAATCAAAAGTCCGTTGCAGCCCACACACGATCGGATAGTCTGACGGACTCGGTCCTTCGGACTTTGGATGTTGAAAAGTCCGCTCGTGTGTACGGGGCATAAGATTGTGTTTTTTTTGTTTTGTTTTTTATATCTCAGGCTTTCCAGCATAGAGCAGAGATGTGGGGACTTATAGATCTCTCTATAAAGAGGACCTGTCATGTTTACATTCTTTGTAATAGAAAAAAAGTGATCAAAAATAAAAAAACATGAAAGGGAAAGTGTAAAAGAATAAATAAAATAAAAATAAACAATAAAAACTTTTTTTTTTCAAAGCATCCCCTCTGTGCTCACGCGCAGAAGCGAACGCGTACGTAGGTTGCTCTCGCATTTGTAAACCGCGTTCAAACCAGACGTGAGGTATTGCTGCGAACATTGGAGTGAGAGCAATAATTCTAGTATTAAACTTCCTCTGTAATTCTAAACTGGTAACCCATAAAAAATGTTTAAAGCGTCGCTTATGGAGATTTTTAAGTACTGTATTTTGGCGCCATTTCACCAGCGTGCGCAATTTTAAAGCATGACATGTTAAGTATCTACTTACTCGGAATCTTTCACATTATACAAAATAAATTGGGATACATATTTTTTTTTTTTTAATTCATGAAAGTAATTTTTTTTTCATATAAATGTATTTTTTGGGGATTTTATGCAATAGATAGGCCAACACAAAGTGGCACATAATTGTGAAGTAGAAGGAAAATGATAAATGATACAAATAAATATGTGAAAAGTGTGGGGGGTATGCTCTACCAGCTTTGCACATATAGAGGGTGACATTTCTGCCCATTCTTCTTTGCAAAATATCTCAAGCTCTGTCAGATTGGATGGAGAGCGTCTGTGAACAGCAATTTTCAAGTCTTGCCACAGATTCTCAATGGGCTTTAGGTCTGGACTGTGACTGGGCCATTCTAACACATGAATATGCTTTGATCTAAACCATTCCATTGTAGCTCTGGCTGTATGTATCGAGTCGTTGTCCTGCTGGAAGGTGAACCTCCGCCCCAGTCTCAAGTCTTTTGTAGACAGGTTTTCTTCTAAGATTGTCCTGTATTTGGCTCCACCCATCTTCCCATCAACTGTGACCAGCTTCCCTGTCCCTGCTGAAGAAAACCATCCCCACCACATGATGCTGCCACCACCATGTTTCATGGTGGGGATGGTGTGTTCAGGGTGATGTGCAGTGTGAGTTTCCCCCACACACATAGCGTTTTGCTTTTAGGTTTAATAGTTCAGTTTTGGTCTCCTCTGACCAGAGCACTTTCTTCCACATGGTTGCTGTGTCCCCCACATGGCTTCTCACAAACTACAAACAGGACTTCTTATGACTTTCTTTCACCAATGTCTTTCTTCTTGCCACTCTTCTATAAAGGACAGATTTGTGGAGAGCACGACTAATAGTTGTCCTGTGGACAGATTCTCCCACCTGAGTTGTGGATCTCTGCAGCTCCTCCAGAGTTACCATGGACCTCTTGGCTTTTTTCTGATGAATGCTCTCCTTGCCCAGCCAATCAGTTTAGGGGGATGGCCATGTCTTGGTAGGTTTGCAGTTGTGCCATACTTTCCATTTTCCGATGATGGATTGAACAGACCTCCGTAATATGTTCAGAGCTTGGGAGATTTTTTTTTTATAACCTAACCCTGCTTTATACTGCTTCCCAACTTTATCCCTGACCTGTCTGGTGTGTTCCTTGACCTTCGTGGTTCTGTTTGTTCACTAAGGTTCTCTAACAAATCTCTGAGAGCTTCACAGAACAGCTGTATTTATACTGAGATTTATGAAGGCAATTGGTTCCACTAGATTTTAGTTAGGGGTATCAGAGTAAAGGGGGCTGAATACAAATACCCCCACACTTTTTTACATATTTATTTGTAAAAAAAAAAATTGCAAACCATTTATCATTTTCCTTCCACTTCACAATTATGTGCCACTTTGTGTTGGTCTATCATATAAAATCCCAATAAAATACATTTACGTTTTTGGTTGTAACATGACAGAATGTGGAAAATTTAAAGGGGTGTGAATACTTTTTCAAGTCACTGTGTGTGTGTGTGTGTGTAGGAGAGAAATACCAGAATTGAATTGGGTGGCAAGTGGTTAAGGCAAATGAAAGTATCTTGCATATCAGAAACCAAAATGGTTTGTTGGAAGGTTGGTAGTTTAGTGCAAATCATTTCAAGTGATGTTTAAATTATGCTTTTAAAGTAGAGCTGCGAAAGAAATGTTCTTCTTCTTCTTCAATGGTTGTTTGGTTGCAACTCACTTGATGAAGCCTCACCCCATCCTACCCTCAAATGATGGAAAACAAGTTGAGATGATTCAGACATCCTTCGTGGTAAATCAACACTAATTGTTTTTCTGCCTCGAACAACACTCGGCTCCGTTCCGTTCACTCTGAACTCAAGGCCAAAATGATTATGTGGAATTGTTTAGGAGAGCCTACATTCATCGGATACAGATGTTGTCCCACAATGGAGCATTACACGGCCTTGGGTAAATTGTATCTACTTTGTATTCTGTTTTACAGAGATCCTTGCAAGATGTGTTCCAACAGAACAGCACAGCATTACAGGTATTGATCATATGGACTCTCTAAAGTAGGAGGCTGGGGAGAGGTCCCTGGGTTTGGAGGGGGCTGCTGGGCTCCGTGTCAAGCTGACTGGGGAGAGGAAAAGGCTTCTTATTTCCAAAATCTAGTGAGACGAACCTGTATCTGAGCACCACAAACCAAAAACTTTAAGTCATTTTAAATATTCACAGAAAACGCCACCATCCATCCACGTCTCCATCCATCCTTCCACTCCCCCATTCATCCATGTCTCCATCCATCCTTCCACTTCCCTATCCATCCATGTCTTCATCCATCCTTCCACTCCCCCATCCATCCTTCCACTGCTCCTCCATCCATCCATGTCTCCATCCATCCTTCCACTCCTCAATCCATCCATGTCTCCACCCATCCTTCCACTCCTCAACCCATCCATGTCTCCACCCATCATTCCACTCCTCGATCCATCCATTTCTCCATCCATCCTTCCACTCCTCCATCCATCCATGCCTCCATCCATCCTACTACTCCCCCATCCATCCATATCTCCATCCATTCTTCCATTCCCTCATCCATGGTGGGCAGTTCTTTTTTTAGGGGTTGGGCTTGGCCCCTTAGTGGTAGGGTGAGATCAGAACTCTGTGAAGGCCAGTCAAGCTCCTCCACCCCAAAGTCACTCATCCATGTCTTTATGGACCTTGCTTTGTGCAGCGGTCCAAATCATTTGGTGGAGGGGGGATAATGGTGGGCAGTTGTTTTTCAGGGGTTGGGCTTGGCCCCTTAGTGGTAGGGTGAGATCAGAACTCTGTGAAGGCCAGTCAAGCTCCTCCACCCCAAAGTCACTCATCCATGTCTTTATGGACCTTGCTTTGTGCAGCGGTCCAAATCATTTGGTGGAGGGGGGATAATGGTGGGCAGTTGTTTTTCAGGGGTTGGGCTTGGCCCCTTAGGTGAGATCGGGACTCTGCGAAGGCCAGTCAAGTTCCTCCACCCCGAACTCGCTCATCCATATCTTTATGGACCTTGCTTTGTGCACCGGTCCAAATCATTTGGTGGAGGGGGGATTATGATAGGCAGTTGTTTTTGTTGGGCTTGGCCCCTTAGGTTTAGATTGAGATCAGGACTCAGCCAGTCAAGCTCCTCCACCCCAAACTCACACATCCATGGTGGTCATGGGACAATGGTGGTGTTCTACTGGCTAGACTTGACCAGTGTAAGAGTGGCATGATCAGAAAGGTTGGTGTTGGACGAGAAGGCCCACCTCACAGCTTTGTACATTTTTATTAAAGGTTGTTATATATAAGAAAGTTAGGAGGAGATAGGCCATTTCTAAGTTAGAGGTTAGCACTTCACATGGATGAATGAACTGGAACTCTTGATTTCAATAGCTCTGTTTCCTTCACAGTTGACTTTACAATGATATCTGACATTACATTAGGGCACAGAAGGAGTAGGGGATTGTCAAAAATATTCTTAAACATGTAAGATCAGCAGAGAAGGAAACACCTCCATTGCTGTATGGTATTGCAAGCAGGACCCTTATTCTCCTCTACCCTCTTGCCATCATTTTGGATATCAGAAGCCATTGCTTTGCTGTGAGATGAGCAGGTATAGAAAATCCTCATTTCACTCATCAACCTGCAAATAATTTATCCTAGCAGCTGCAAGATGTTCTCTGTTCCTCCCTTGCTTCTGATTGATTGATGATTAATGAAGGTCAGGTGATGGTGCTAATCAAAGGCTGAGCAGCCACCTATTACGCCTCCTTGCTTCCAATAGGAATTCATTGCAGGGTACTGAGAGAGAAATTAATATATATATATATATATATATATATACAGTAAAAGTAAGCACTTATCCCAAAAGGAGCTTCTGATCAGTTATGACGTGGCATGAGTGACCATACCTGGTTTTTGGTCATGGTGCGCGTTGTCTAGGGTTAAGGACGGACACCCAGTTCAGCAGGTTTTGTGGTATGGCCTTCCATGAGGTGGGTGAGCAGGCTTGGGACCGATTTCCTGGCCATGGTGATCCGTGTTCCAGGTCTAGGACAGACATCTAGTCAGCAAATTTTGAGGAATGGTTTGGCATAAGTTAGATGACCAATCCTGGGACAAATTCTTGGCCATGGTACATATTGTTCCAAGTCTAGGACAGACACCTAGTCAGCAAGTTAAAAAAAATGGCTTGGCATGAGGTAGGTGACCAATCCTGGGACCATTTCTTGCTCATGGTGTGCCTTGCCCCAGGTCTAGGACAGAAACGTAGTCGGCAAGTTTAAGGAAATGACTGTGCAAGAGGTAGGGGACCAAACCTGGCACTGATTCCTGGTCATGGTGCGCCTTGCTCTATTTCTACGACAGACCCTCAGTCAGCAAGTTTTGAAGAACCCCTGTGCATAAGGGTGGGCAACCAAACCTGGGACTGATTCCTGGTCATGGTGCATCTTGTTCCAGGTCTACGACAAACCAGTGGCGTCTGGTGCTCAAAATTTTTAGGGGGGGCGCAAACAAACTGAAAACTTTTGAAAAAAAACCCCATAAATTGCAGCCTCACTGTGCCCATCAAACGCAGCCACTGTGCCCATCAAATGCTGCCCCTGTGCCCATCAAACGCAGCCACTGTTCCCATCAAACGCTGCCACTGTGCCCATCAAACGCAGCCACTGTAGCCCATCAAACCAAGCCACTGTGCCCATCGAACGCAGCCACTGCCCATCAAACGCAGCCACTGTGCCCATCAAACGCAGCCACTGTGCCCATTAAATGCTGCCATTGTGCCCATCAAATGCTGCACCAGTGCCCATCAAATGCTGCACCAGTGCCCATCAAACGCTGATACTGTGCCCATCAAATGCTGCCACTGTGCCCATCAAACGCAGCCACTGTGCCCATCAAATACAGCCACTGTGCCCATCAAATACAGCCACTGTGCCCATCAAATGCTGCCACTGTGCCCATCAAATGGTACACCTCCCTACATAAAAAAAATGATGTTTCCTGGTCATGGTGCATCTTGTTCCAGATCTACGACAAACCAGTGGCGGCTGGTGCTAAAATTTTTTAGGGGGGGGGGGGGCACAAACAAACTAAAAAATTCTGAAAAAAAAAATAAAAAAACATCAATTGCAGCCTCACTGTGCCCATTAAACGCAGATACTGTGCCCATCAAATGCCGCCAATGTGCCATCAAATGCAGCCAGTGTACCATCAAACGCAGCCAGTGTGCCATCAAATGCTGCCATTGGGACAATCAAACACTGTAACTGTGTCCATCAAATACTGCAACTGTGCCCATCAAATGCTGCAACTGTGCCCATCAAATGCAGCCATTGTGCCATCAAACGCTGCCACTGTGCCATCAAAAGCTGCAACTGTGCCCATAAAGCGCTGCAACCATGCCAATCAAACGCTGCCACTGTGCCCATCAAACGCAGCCACTGTAATCAAACGCAGCCACTGTAGCCCATCAAACGCAGCCACTGTGCCCATCAAACGCAACCACTGCGCCCATCAAATGCTACACCTCCCTACATAAAAAATGATGTAGGGAGGTGAGAGGGGCGGGGCAGAGGAGCTTGCCCAGCACTAACAGTAATTTGACACTCCCAGAAGAAGAGAGGGCTATGATATGCAAAGGAGGGAGGGAGCCATGCTAGGGAATTGAGTCAAATTTTTTTTCAGTAAGATCAAACACACGCTGCAAGTGAATTAGGAAAAAAAATGATGGAAAGGAAAATTGTTGCAAGCGAGAATTTTTAAAAATCTTCGATTTTTCTGTGCGTTTTACTGCAGTTCTTTACGCCGGCATACACAATGTAACAAATCAGTTATTTAACATCTATTACTTATTTATATTTATTGGTATAAATGATAACGCTTTTCTTTACGCTACATTAATTTTCCCGTTAAACAAGCTGAACCCTTCTTCTTTAAAGAAGTCTTAGTTACAATGACAAGGTGTTTTTTTTTGTACCGTTCCGCGCGTGTCCCAGTATATAAATAAATAAAGCTGCCCCACAGAGCTGTTCCAATGCTTCGTATTAAATCGCAGGAGCCGATGCACAACGCAGACCGCGAGCAGCCGAGTTTTGGGAATAAAGTACCTATTTACTGAAAACGCAATCAATAGCCATTGATTTCTGAAATACAAAAATAAAAAAAGCTTGGCAGGACGGAAAGTGTAACAGCTAGAGATAAAAAAAAACAAAAACTCAGCAATGGCCTTGGAAAAAAAAAACATTTAGTAGCTCCTATGTTAATGATGACTTGTTATTTCACTACACAGAAAAGCTACAGAAAAGCTATAAAATGTATCAAGAATGTTACACAAAAAAACAAAACAAAACACGCACACAAGGAATATACCGTATAAAAAGCAACAGTATTAATATTAAAAAATATATATATATTTTTTAAGTGTGCATAAAATCAATGAATAAAATCTGAACTTTAATATGATGATACCATTTCAGAGGTTACTTCCAATATTTCTACATCTTTCGGCTTTCATTAAAAAATAATATAAATTAATTAATAAAAAAAGAAAAAAAAGTATTAATAAATTATTATCACACAACACCCCCACCTACCACAAAAATAAATAAATAAATAAATAAAATAAAAATAAATAAAATAAAATAATGCTGTCATAGTTAACCAGTTATGTACTGGAATTCTATGTGGGAGACTTCATCTACATACACTATATTACCAGAAGTATTGGGACGCCTGCCTTTACACCCACATTTACTTTAATGGCATCCCAGTTTTATTCTGTAGGGTTCAATATTGAGTTGGCCCACCCTTTACAGCTATAACAGCTTCAAATCTTCTGGGAAGGCTGTCCACAAGGCATCCCAGTCTTAGTCGGTAGGGTGTAATATTGGGCTGGCCCACCCTTTGCATCTATAACAGCTTCTCTTCTGGGAAGGCTGTCCACAAGGTTTAGGGGGGTGTCTATGGGAATGTTTGACCATTCTTCCAGAAATGTATCTGTGAGGTCAGGCACTGATGTTGGACAAATAGGCCTGGCTCGCAGTCTCCACTCTAATTTATTCCATAGCTGTTCTATCGGGTTGAGGTCAGGACTCTGTGCAGGCCAGTCAAGTTCTTCCACCCCAAACTCACTCATCCATGTCTTTATGGACCTTGCTTTGTGCACTGGTGCGCAATCATGTTGGAACAGGAAGGGGCTGTCCCCAAACTGTTCCCACAAAGTCGGGAGCATGAAATTGTCCAAAATGTCTTGGTATGCTGATGCCTTAAGATTTCCCTTCACTGGAACTAAGGGGCCAGGTCCAACCCCTGAAAAACAACCCCCCACCGTAATCCCCCCCTACCCCCATACCCTAATCCCCCTCCACCAAATGGTTTGGACCAGTGCACAAAGCAAGACCCTCCTGGAAGAATAGTGTCAGAAGCCATGAAATCAGACCAAGACAGAAGTATAGTTAAATCACACTTGTTTAATAATAAAAGTAAATAGAACTAACATAGTGAAAACATAGCCAAAGTTCAGTAACCAGAACAGATAGTCAGCCAAGCCAGAAGGTCAGGGATCAATGTAGTGAAACAGCAAGCAGGATCTGGAGCGAGAAGGGTTGTCAGCCAAGCAAGTCTTTAAACAGGAACGCAGGAGATATTCTTTGTGATGTTGACCAAGGCGAAGGCAGAGATCATCTGGGCTGGAAGGCTTAAGTAGGCAGGACTGACAAGCAGGATATCATCAACAGGTAAGTAACTGTGGAGAGATAGGAGCTGGCAATGAGCCGACAGTTGAGCAGCCAGCTCAGAGAATGAAGGGCTGAGGCCAGCCCTGACAAATAGTCAAACATTCCCATAGACACACTGCTAAACCTTGTGGACAGCCTTCACAGAAGAGTTGAAGCTGTTATAGCTGCAAAGGGTGGGCCAACCCAATATTGAACCCTACGGACTAAGACTGGGATGCCAATAAAGTTCATGTGTGTATAAAGGCAGGCGTCCCAATATTTATGGTAATATAGTGTATATCAGACTATATCCCCACGAATGTGTAAATGGAGAGATTTCCTTTTGTACTCCAAGATAGTGACGTTCACGAGAAAATGGGAATATTTAATGTGCCCAAAATACAATAACAAAAAATATATAACATGTGTTAAAAACATACATTTATTATATCAAATTGTTAAAATTTTCATGAAAACATATTGTTAAACTGCACATCCCACTAATTGAATATCCATCCAAAGATGGTTGTAAAAATGCATCTAGAAAGTCAGGGTCGACGCGTTTTATCTATCTTGGGGCTTCTTCAGTAGTGATGGACGAACTTCCGACGGGACGTTTCGCGAAAGCGAAATGCGAACGGACTCAAACGTTCGCGAAACCGAACGTTCGCCGCGGGCCCCATTGACTTCAATGGGAGGCGAACTTTGCAAACCTTCATGTCGAATTTGCGGCCACGTGGTAATTATTAGGGGGTAAAACGTAGTCCCACCATCTGGACAATGACATAATACATGTATGAGGTGAATTTGGGATCGATAACTACAAGCATTTTTATTTTATTTGGGAAATTGTTCTAACAATTCAGGACTATGGAGCTAATGAAGGCAATGGAGGAGAGGGAAGGTCAGGGACCAGGGTAGGCAAAGAAGAGGGTGCAGGAGATGATCACCAGCAGCGTGACATACCGGAATGACACATGCACCGTGATAGAGGCATCTGACAGCAGCACCGTAATACAGAGCACTGACAGCAGCACCGTGACATACAGCGCTGACAGCAGCACCGTGACATACAGCGCTGACAGCAGCACCGTGACATACAGCGCTGACAGCAGCACCGTGACATACAGCGCTGACAGCAGCACCGTGACATACAGCGCTGACAGCAGCACCGTGACATACAGCGCTGACAGCAGCACCGTGACATACAGCGCTGACAGCAGCACCGTGACATACAGCGCTGACAGCAGCACCGTGACATACAGCGCTGACAGCAGCACCGTGACATACAGCACTGACAGCAGCACCGTAAGCAGCCCCAGGAGGAAGTCAGCACAGCACAGGGATGGTGTGATCCCCTCATAATAAGAACCCCCAGGAGGAAGTCAGCACAGCACAGGGATAGTGTGATCCCTTCATAATAAGAACCCCCAGGAGGAAGTCAGCACAGCACAGGGATATCATAAGCAGCCCCAGTAGAAATATGACACCGCTCAACCTCTTCAAAGAGGAGGGTAGGGGCATATAGTACGGTGTGCTTTTTTGGGTCAAGGAAGTGAGCCAAATGAATTAAGAAGGTCTGTGTGCTTGATTAAAAAAATAGTTTATAGACATATACATGGTCTACTGGTCACATGTGTTGAATTCCTCCGAGATCCATGCCTCATTCATTTTTAGAAATGTGAGGTAGTTAACACTGTCGTGAGCTAGGCGAGTACGCTTATCGGTCACAATCCCCCCTGCTGCGCTGAACGTCCTTTCGGACAGGACACTGGATGAGGGGCAAGCCAACAGTTCGATTGCAAATTGGGCAAGCTCTGGCCAGAGGTCAAGCCTGCCCACCCAGTAGTCTAGGGGTTCATCACTCCTCAGAGCGTCCACATCGGCCGTTAACCCAATGTAGTCGGACACCTGACGGTCTAGGCGTTCCCTGATGCTGGATCCGGATGACACCTGTCGATGGGTCGGCTGAAAGAATGACCTCATATCCGAAGTCACCAACACATCTTCAAACCGGCCTCTTCTTGCAGGCGCTGTTGGATTGGTACCCGCAAATCCTTCTCTGGGAGTGGGAATTGCTCCTCTGCCAGCGCACGCAAAAGCAGAATGCAGCATTTCTCGAAGCAAGGCCTGGAAGTGCTGCATTCTGACAGCCCTCTGCGACGGCGGTAACATTTCCGCCATTTTGTGTTTGTACCGGGGGTCTAAGTACGTTGCCACCCAGTACTGGTCCTTGACCCTCATGCTTTTTATACGGGGGTCCCTATTAAAACACTGGAGCATGAAGGCCCCCATTTGCACTAAAGTGGAAGCGGTGTGGTGGCCTGGCTCCTGCTCATCATCCAGGATAATGTCGTCCTCTTCATTCTCCTCTCCCCATCCTCGCACAACAGGGATCCCAGAAAGGTTTAAAGCATGCTCTTCTTGCTCCTGCTCATCCGCCCCGGCACCATCCTCCTCTGACTCCTCATCAGACTCCTGTTGTTGACTTGTCTCAGATAGAGTAGCCCCCCCTGGGAATTCATCCAGCATTGCGACTTCCTCATCTTCCCGCTCCTGCTCCTCCACAGCCTGATCAATGACACGACGCAATGCACGCTCCAGAAAGAAGGCATAAGGTACCATGTCACTGATGGCGCCATGGCTGCGACTGACCAGTTTGGTGATCTCCTCAAATGGCCGCAGAAGTCTGCATGTGTCGCGCATGAGCAGCCACTGGCGCGGTGAAAAAAAACCCAGCTCCCCAGAACCGTTTCTTTCGCAGAGTTCATACAGGTAGACGTTAACTGCACGTTTCTGCTGGAGCAGCCTATCAAGCATATAGAAGGTTGAGTTCCATCGCGTCGGGCAATCGCAAATAAGACGTCTGACCGGCAGATGGTGTCGCCGCTGAATGTCAGCAAGGCGAGCCATGGCCGTGTAAGATCTTCTGAAATGGGCCGAGATTTTCCTTGCCTGCCGCAAGATGTCCTGGACCCCAGGGTATTTGACAAGGAATCGCTGCACGACCAAGTTTAAGACGTGTGCCATGCACGGCACGTGCGTGATTTTGCCCTGTTTCAATGCGCTAAGCAGATTGGCACCGTTGTCACACACCACTTTACCAACTGTCAAATTGAGCGGTGTTAGCCACTCATCTGCCTGTGAACGCAAAGCTGAAAGGAGTGCCGGGCCAGTGTGGCTCTTTGCTTCCAGGCACAACAGACGCAGCACGGCATGGCAACGTCTCACCTGGCATGTGGAATAGGTTCTGGGGAGCTTGGGCGGTGCAGCGGAAGAGACGCTAGCAGCGGAAAAGGAGGAGGCAGCTGAGGAGGAGAGGGAGGAGGATGGAGTAGGAGGAGGAGAAGAAGAGTCAGGCCTGCATGCAATCCGTGGCGGTAAAACCAAATCTACACGGGTGCCACGGGTTACATGCTTGACGGCCGTCAGAAGGTTCACCCAGTGGGCAGTAAAACTGATATACCTTCCCTGCCCGTGTTTGCTAGACCACGTGTCTGTGGTCAGATGTATCTTGGCACCGACACTGTGTGCCAGAGATACATTCACTTGCCGCTGAACATGGCCATATAGCTCTGGGATGCCCTTCTCTGAGAAATACTTCCTTCCTGGGACCTTCCATTGTGGTGTTCCAATGGCCACAAATTTGCGAAAGGCCTCCGAGTCCACCAGTTTATATGGCAGTAGTTGGCGGGCTATGAGTTCTGACAAGCCAGCCGCCAACCGTTGGGCAAGAGGGTTATCCGGCGTCATCATTTTTTTACGCTCAAACATTAGGCCCACGGAAGCCTGCCTTTTTGCAGAAAAATGTGAGCTTGGCGTGATGGAAGGTGGAGTGGAGGACAATTGTGAGGAGAGAGGAGAAGGAGAAGTAGAAGACGAGGCTGGACGGTGAGAGCCTGCAGTGTGGCTTTGTGTGTTCCGTTGCTCCCACTGGGCTCGGTGATGGCTGCTCATGTGCCTTCTTAAGGCGGTCGTCCCTAGGTGAGTATTGGGCTTACCGCGACTAACGCGTTGACTGCAAAGATTGCAGATGGCAACGCTATTGTCAGCAGCGGACACGTTAAAAAAAGCCCACACTGCGGAGCCATGTGCCGGTGTCCTGGGAGCGCCAGATGTGACCGTACATGGTCGATGACTCGCTCCTGATACATTTGCAGTCTGCTTTGTCCCTCCTGTGCAATGTAAGTTATTCCTGCTTCTCCTCCCTATCTGCTGGTCCATATCTCCCTCTGAACTCCCCTCCTCTTCCTCTCTTGTGGGCACCCACGTGACATCACTAGACACGTCATCATCAACGTCACCTTCCCCACCGCTATAAGTAGAGATCTCGGAGTAGGCAGCAACACCGGGGACCAACCTCCTCCTTGGGCTGATCTGGGTACTGTCGTCAGACTGCTGAGTAGCGCTTGTTGCTACCTCCTCTTCCTGATCCAATACCAAGAGTGGCTGCGCATCAGAAATGTCCTCTTGATATGGATCGGAAAATAATTCCAGTGACTCAAGCGGAAGGTATGTGGTGGTGGTGGTGGTGGTCGTGTTGTTGGTGGTAGTGTCTTTGGGGGTGCACATAGCAGAGAGTGAAGAAGAGGGTGCAGATCGAGAGGATGAGGAGGGTGCAGAAGAGTAAGGCTGAGCGAGCCACTCAACCAAGTCTGGTGCATCCTTTAAAGTAATTGAACGCACCTTCTGCAACTTCCCACTTTGGCTCAAGCCTGTTGCTCCTGCCCTACCCCTACCACCCCTGCGGAAGGGCCTGCCTCTTCCTCTGCCTGTCATTTTTTAAATGACCCTGTGACAAAACTCTTAGTCCCTATACCGATGAAGGACTGCTGCAGTATAGGGCAGCAGTCAGCAGTGGTGCACGTCAACCCTATCTATTGTGGACCGATAGCGGTCCTTACAGAACAGCAGACTGTACCGCACTCAAGCCTATGTACCGTAGCACCCTATACCAAGTTACCAGTCCTTATAAGAACTTTTGTGGACCAAGCAGGTTGTGTATTAGTGTTTAGCAGACTGTACGTCAGTCCCTATACCGCTGAAGGACTGCTGCAGTATAGGGCAGCAGTCAGCAGTGGTGCACGTCAACCCTATCTATTGTGGACCGATAGCGGTCCTTACAGAACAGCAGACTGTACCGCACTCAAGCCTATGTACCGTAGCACCCTATACCAAGTTACCAGTCCTTATAAGAACTTTTGTGGACCAAGCAGGTTGTGTATTAGTGTTTAGCAGACTGTACGTCAGTCCCTATACCGCTGAAGGACTGCTGCAGTATAGGGCAGCGGTCAGCAGTGGTGCACGTCAACCCTATCTATTGTGGACCGATAGCGGTCCTTACAGAACAGCAGACTGTACCGCACTCAAGCCTATGTACCGTAGCACCCTATACCAAGTTACCAGTCCTTATAAGAACTTTTGTGGAACAAGCAGGTTGTGTGTTAGTGATTAGCAGACTGTACGTCAGTCCCTATACCGCTGAAGGACTGCTGCAGTATAGGTGAGCGGTCAGCAGTGGTGCACGTCAACCCTATCTATTGTGGACCTATAGCGGTCCTTACAGAACAGCAGACTGTACCGCACTCAAGCCTATGTACCGTAGCACCCTATACCAAGTTACCAGTCCTTATAAGAACTTTTGTGGACCAAGCAGGTTGTGTATTAGTGTTTAGCAGACTGTACGTCAGTCCCTATACCGCTGAAGGACTGCTGCAGTATAGGGCAGCGGTCAGCAGTGGTGCACGTCAACCCTATCTATTGTGGACCGATAGCGGTCCTTACAGAACAGCAGACTGTACCGCACTCAAGCCTATGTACCGTAGCACCCTATACCAAGTTACCAGTCCTTATAAGAACTTTTGTGGAACAAGTGAGTTGTGAATGTTTAGCAGACTGCAGCAGAAGGGCAGCAGTCAAGTATAATATCCTTTCTATATTTGGAAGAAAGAATATTATACATGTACAAGCCTATTACTGTACCACTGATACCAGTCCTGAAAAGAACCTTTGTGGAACTAATAATAACAGCAAGTCTTTAAAATTACCCTCACTGCCTGACAACACTGCTTCCTTCCTGTCCCTATACAAATTGGCAAAAAAAGAGAACGATTAGTGGTTACTGGAACAGCTCTTTTGTGGACCTTGATAGTAACAGCTAATGATGATGATGATGATGATGATGATGAAAGACTAATCTGGCTGTCCCTGTAGCATACACCGTCCTTTCCCTTTCTCTAAACTAACAAAAGACACTCAGGCTGCTGCAAGAATCAGCAGCACAGCAAACCTATCAACACCTAACACCTATACCAGTCCTGAAAAGAACTTTTGTGTACCAAATAGCTAGTGGTTTATCTCTCCCTACTCCACACAGGAACCTGTCCCTATCGTAACAGAAGAAAGAATGTAAAATGGCCACCGGATCGGGTGTATTTATAGGTTAGGGGGAATGTCCAAGTGTCCATGTGCTGTCATGTCTCAATTGGCTGTCCTGTATCACATGATAAACGTGTCACCAAAGGTTAAAGTTCTTGTATACATTAAACACGTAAGTCCGCCGCGGCGAACGACGGAAAAAGGCGTTCGAACGTGCGGACCGCGAATGTCGGAAATTCGCCGCGAAACGACCGCCGGGCGAAACGTTCGTCCATCACTATTCTTCAGGATACCTTTAATAGTCGATAATAGATCAAGGGTGTAGCTAATAAAAAACAAAATATATATTATATACAAATACACAAAATAACCAAAATGACATAATATATCACAATACAGGGAAAACTGAGTATGTCCAATTCCAAATGACTTTATATTATTATGAACAAAACATTTTGTGTATGATTTCGATGAACAAAAAAAAAAAAAAGACAGCAGAAAATAGCAACCACCGCTCATTATTTTAATAAAAAATAAATAAAATACATAGCTTACCTAAACACAAATTCAACCGGTAAAGTAAAGATCAGTCTGTCTGGTTGAATTTGTTACATACAGGTGTGCTCATAAGTTTACATACCCTGACAGAATTTGATTTCTTTGGCCATTTTTCAGAGAATATGAATGATAACACAAAGACTTTTCTTTCACTCATGGTTAGTGTTTGGCTGAAGCCGTTTATCATCAATCAACTGTGTTTACTCTTTTTAAATCATAATGGCAACGTAAATGACCCTGATCAAAAGTTTACATACCCCTGGTGATTTTCGCCTGATAACATGCACACAGGTTGACACAAAGGGGTTTGAATGGCTAGTAAAGGTAACCATCCTCACCTGTGATCTGTTTGCTTGTAATCAGTGTGTGTATAAAAGGACAATGAGTTTCTGGACTCCTGACAGACCCTTGCATCTTTCATCCAGTGCTGCACTGACGTTTCTGGATTCTGAGTCATGGGGAAAGCAAAAGAATTGTCAAAGGATCTTGCGGGAAAAGGTAGTTGAACTGTATAAAACAGGAAAGGGATATAAAAAGATATCCAAGGAATTGAGAATGCCAATCAGCAATGGAAAATGAGAGGTTCTGTTGAAACCAAACCACAGTCAGGTAGACCAACTAAAATTTCAGCCACAACTGCCAGGAAACTTGTTTGGGATGCAAAGAAAAACCGCACAAATAACTTCAGGTGAAATACAGGACTCCCTGAAAACATGTGGTGTGGCTGTTTCAAGATGCACAATAAGGAGGCACTTGAAGAAAGATGGGCTGCATAGTCGAGTCGCCAGAAGAAAGCCATTACTACGCAAATGCCACAAAGTATCCCGTTTACAATACGCCAAACAGCACAGAGACAAGCCACAAACCTTCTGGCACAAAGTCATTTGGAGCGATGAGATCAAAATTTAGCTTTTTGGCCACAACCATAAACACTACATTTGGAGAGGAGTCAACAAGGCCTATGATGAAAGGTCCACCACTCCTACTGTGAAACACGGAGGTGGATTGCTGATGTTTTGGGGATGTGTGAGCCACAAAAGGCACAGGATATTTGGTCAAAATTGGAGAAAAGATGAATGCAGTATGTTATCAAAAAATATTGGAGGAACATTTGCATTCATCAGCCAGGAAGCTGCGCATGGGACGTACTTTGACATTCCAACATGACAATGATCCAAAACACAAGGCCAAGTTAACTTGTCATTGGCTACAGCAGAATTAGGTGAAGGTTCTGGAGAGGCCATCTCAGTCTCCTGACCTCAATATCATAGAGCCCCTCTGGGGAGATATCAAACATGCAGTTCACGCAAGACAGCTGAAGAATTTACAGGAATTGGAGGACTTTTTGCCAAGAGGAATGGGCAGCTTTACCATCTGAGAAGATAAAGAGCCTCATCCACAAATACCACAAAAGACTTAAAGGGGGCAAAACACGGTATTAAGAACTGAGGTATGTAAACTTTTGATCAGGATCATTTGGGTAGTTTCTGTTGCCATTATGATTTAAAAAGAATAAACAAAGAAGGTGGAGGAGCGCAAGGTCTCTAACGTCCACCAGCTCCGCGATGTCGTCATGGAGGAGGGGAAGAGGACTCCAGTGGCAACCTGTGAAGCTCTGGTGACCTCCATGCCCAAGAGGGTTAAGGCAGTGCTGGAAAATAATGGTAGCCACACAAAATATTGACACTTTGGGGCCCAGTTTGGACATTTTCACTTAGGGGTGTACTCACTTTTGTTGCCAGCGGTTTAGAAATTAATAGCTGTGTGCAGGGCCGTCTTTAAGACAGGGCAAAAGGGGCAGCTGCCATGGGCCCTGTCATTGTTGTGGGGCCCAACGCAGCTGCCTCATATTTGCCAACTATCCCAGTTAAAATTCCCCCACCCCCTGACATTTTAGTCCCATACTGTGTCTTGATATCTCTGTGTGAAGTGCTACTACTAATGCTGCCCAACTCTGCCCTATTGTTGTGTACAGATGACTCAGCTGCAGACCTGTGTTTACATGTAAATAACCGGCATTCATATATAAATAGAAAACAAAAGAGAGGGTATGACAGAACCACGTGAATTTGTTGTGCCACATCCTAAAACATAGCAAAAAAGGAGAAAGAGTCCCCTGGGTGTGGATTTTTAAGGCACGTACAAACTGAAATAATATACAAGTTATTTTATTACATAAAACAAACAAAAAGCAAATTAGTATACTGTATACATCTAAAAAGTACACCAACGGGTATATATATAGCCAGTATTAATGCTATATTCGGTTACGTCGTATCATTCATTTGAAAAGAATTACCCTACGTGTTTCGGAGCTTGACAAAGCATGTCCTTCTTCAGGGGTGTAAATACAAAGTTTTTGTAGAATCTGATAAATAGCGGGGAACAAGGTTTCACAATTAGATAATATCTAGGCAGGGAATGGCACAAGAATGCAACAAATAATTGTCAGGCATGGTTCAGAAATACTTACAATATTGCTAACAGATATGGTAGTAGCCCACAGGTACCATTTGATAAAAACAAGTAGTTATACAGGACCGTGTAGATATGTATGACTGCGCCAGTGTTCGGGGCACATCCCACAGTTTGTCTATACTCCAGCAAGTGTTATAGATATCATGCAGAAATGATATGGAGAAAATTCTGCAGTCCCAAAACAGGGGAGAAGTTCATGTGGACTGAAGCTTTAATAGTCCTTTACCCAGAACTACTCCTGAATGAAAAAAGAAGAGCAGAAAGAAAAAAGAAAAACCAAATAGTAAATACAAAAAAAAATTTTTATAAAAAAAATATAAATGAGAATAAATAAAAATAAAAACTAAAATAATAAAAAATAAAAATTGAAAATTGGAAAATAGTAGAAACGAATAAAAAATAAATAAAATGAAATAAAATAAAATAATATAAAATAAAATAAAAAATAATAAAGAATAAAGTATTGTACTCCAGAAGGTGAGCGGTGCCAGTGAGGAAACACTGGGGCTGACAATTAAAGTGCCGGGTAGAAAACGGTGCAGCAGTTGAGAAGTGTAGATCAAGTGATAAAAAGTATGAAATATAGCTGGATAGTTCATAAAAGAAGGTAACAGCCCGCAATGCAGTAACCAAAAGTCCGGCACTGGAAGTGCATCAAAAGGACACAACTATGTAGTATATATATTAAAGTAACCTGCTTACTATGCAGTGGAATAGGGAGAATTCAAGTATCAAGTCGCATTATTACAGGTAAAAAAGTATTCACTAATTAGTAATACAGGTATCACATTAGTAGTGTAGATGGAAAAGAGGAAACTTAGACTGCCATAATAAAAGTACAGAAGAGTTAAACAAGGATCAAGCAGCACTTTGATAACTTACTTGGAGGTATGGGGTTGTTGGAAAGGATAAACAGCCCGTTAAGCTGGCGTCCTGCAAATGAAGTCTGCAGACACCAGTCAAGACGGTGCTGATAATAAAGGCACCCCGAACCTCAAACAGCTGGTGCTGATTAAGATGCACCAGCTGTTAGAGAGCTCGTAACTCCCTGCACACGTCAGCCCCCTGGGCGGTGTGCGCGGGGCCACGCCCCGACGCCACCCAAGCCAATGAGCAAGCGGCGTCGGGCCGAGGATACGCCCACCGCACCCGACGCCATCAGGAAGCCCATCCCGAGGACAGAGCATGTGCCTCGGGAGTAGCAAGATGGCGCCGGCGTGCAGCATGCCAGGCCACGCCCACGACGTCCACAACAGAGGCCTGACAGCGCCAGAACGAGGCCCCGCCCACTCCTCCCACCGGCACAGAAACTCTAGCAGGCAAACGATGTCCACCGGAGAAACAGGACAGGTGACAGGCAGCCAAATAACATTGCCCGCCATGTCACCATCTTTACGGCCGCCTGCGAGGAAAATCCCGGGCGGCCAGATGTGCCAGCGAACCCCGCTCACAACCACAGACCACCTGCAGAACAAAAAAATATATATATAATGTGGAGAAAGATAAAGAGTAGTACATTTTAATAATAAATGGTATTTGTATAAAAGTAAATTTAGGGACAAAGACAAAAGGTGGTGACCAGGAGCACAGGCGGGGTCAAATACAGTAAGAAAATTACATAATAAACAATATAGTTGTAACATTACATATACGTAAACCACAACTCCAAATTGAGTAGAACGAAATAGCAAAACATAAGATTTTAAAGATAAATACACTGTAAATACAAAGGTATTCCGAGAGGTATTTGGAGGCCCATACACTACTGTTCTCTCCCCCCTGAAACAAAGCCTTCCAAAAATGGTTTGAACCAGATGGCGTCATTTAGACCCGGGGCCTGAGTAGCTTTTAAATAATGAATCCATCGAGATTCAGTCTGCAGGAGATTTTTATTCCAGTCACCTCCTCTGGGGTTGGGATGAACCCTATCTAAAATAAGAAATTAGATTTTTGGAAATTTGCCCCCATGAACTAAACTAGTGTGGCGGCCCAGGGGGAGATCTGGGTCGCAAGTACGAATGCTATTAATGTGCCTATATGCACGTTTCCAAAACTCTTGTTTTGTTTTGCCGACATAAAAACAGCCGCACTCACACAGGAGCAGGTAGATTATCCTGTAGGTGCGGCAATTAGCAAAATGTTTAGGATAGAAAATTTTGCCATTAGGTAAAAGTGGATTCTTTTGTATCATCATGTATCTACAGTAGTGGCATTTGCCACACATGTAGGTACCCTTGTATTTACAGTGTACAGGAAGAGTAGCATCACGGAATTCACTTTGCATAAGAGTATCCCCAAGGGAGGTAGGACGTTTAAAGGTGTATGAAGGTTGGGGTGTCACGAATTTTCCTAAAATAGGGTCGCACGTAAGTAGGTGCCAATATTTGGCAATTATTTTCTTAACCTGCTCATGTTGAGTACTGTATTTGGTGATAATTCTGACCTGGTCAGTTTCCTTTTTTTGTTTTTTTACAATAAATAAGGTCAGCTCGCGTATACGAGTTAGCTCGTTTGAAGGCTCGCTTCAGGGAGGCGTGAGAATAGCCACGCTGGAGTAATCTCTCGCGGAGCTGATTGGCTCCCTCCCGGAACACGGCCTCATCAGAGCAGTTGCGCCTCACCCGGAGGTATTGACTATATGGAATAGAGTTAAGTAGCGGCTTTGGGTGGAAGCTTGATGCAAACAAAATAGAATTGCCTGCAGTTGGCTTCCTAAAAAGTTTGCTTAGCACAGTGCCTGACTCTCACCTATAGATCTCCACATCAAGGAAAGTGATCTGATTCAGATCAAAATTCATGGTAAACTGTAGATTAAAGTTATTCTTGTTGATTCTCAGAAGCCACTGTTCCAGTAGCTCTTGGGGACGTCCCAGATGATGAAGATGTCGTCGATGTACTGGTACCAACATGTGATGTGGTCCGAGTACATCGACAAGTCCTCATCATCCAGGACCATTGCCTCCCATTCCCCCAGATACAGGTTGGCATAGGATGGGGCACAACATGTCCCCATTGCCACCCCCTGTATCTGGAGAAAGTGGGAGCCATTAAAAGTAAATACGTTATGCTGCAAAATAAAATCCAAAATCGAAACAATAAATTCTCCATATCTGGGGTCGACTCCAGAGTTCTTAAATAGAAAATGTTGAATAACAGATATCCCTTTATCATGGGGGATAGTGTTATAGAGGGATTCTGCATCTACCGTAACGAAGATAGCATGATCCGAGATGGTTAAAGTGTCAATAATTTGCAGGAAATGCAGGGTATCTTTAACAAAAGAGGGGAGGGAAAAAACAAATGGTTTTAAGAATTTGTCCACCAATTTACTAGCGTTATCACTAAGTGAGCCAACCCCTGATATGATAGGCCTGCCGGGGGATTAATTGCATTCTTGTGGATTTTGGGTAGAGCGTAGAAAACAGGGACACGTGGAAATGTATTTTTAATGAAATCCCGAGTTTGTTGAGTAATAATTTGATTTGAAAAAGCTGAATTGATAATGGCATAGAAGTTATGAGTGTACTTTTTTATAATGTCGGTTGGGACCTGACGGTACCATTCAACATTATTAAGTACCTTATTGCACATATCTACATATGTTGTATTGTCCAAAAGGACAATGTTGCCCCCCTTGTCAGATGTTTTAATTGTGATGCTTTTATTACGACGAAGCTGCTGAAGGGCTCTATGTTCCTGTTTGCTCAAATTAGATGGAGTAGATGTCCTAATTTTGAGTGCTTCTAAATCATTATGAATCAATTAAAAAAATGCAGCAGCGTTAGGGCAAGTACTTGGGGAGGGGGGGGGCAGAAGTCAGATTTTTTCCTCAGGGAAGACTTACTTAACTGGTTGGACATTGGTATCTTAGGAGTTACCAGGATCTGTTAACAACAAGGACAAATCCAATTGGTCGATAAGGTCAACGGGGTGGTTTTCTTCTAAAATGGTTACTAGTTGGTCAAGAGCTTGTGTTTCCTGTAAAGTAAATGTCGATCAAATTGCCTTCGTGGAAAAAAGTTATTTGAGTAATAGTTTACGAACAAATAGCTGGAGGTCTTTATATACCTCAAAAACATCCATATCTTGATTGGGGCAAAAATTGAGGCCTTTTCTAAGGACATTCATTTCATCACTAGAAAGTTCATAGGAAGATAAATTGACTATAGTTAAATCAGGTACTGCCTCCTGAGGGGGTACTAAAGGGCTAGGTGGGTGTATGTGTTGAGACTGTCCAGTACTGAAGGAGTGCCTGCTAGGATTCGTTCTAAAAAAGAGGGGTCGTTGGAGATAGTATCAGTAGAAGTTTTAATAGTAGGATTGTGAGATATAGTGTTAGTGTGAGTGTGAGAGAGATCCCCTGTGACTGCTGGGGGCACCGGCTGCTCAGGAGGTACTACAGGTGGGGATGTGGATTGGGAAGAAGTGGTCATATCAAATGTGAGTTTCTTAGCCTGTTGAATTTCAGTGGGGTCGCCTGGATGTAGGCGCTTGGAGCTCACTGTGGATTTAGACGTATTATTTATGTCGGCAAAACAAAACAAGAGTTTTGGAAAAGTGCATATAGGCACATTAATAGCATGCGTACTTGCGACCCAGATCTCCCCCTGGGCCGCCACACTAGTTTAGTTCATGGGGGCAAATTTCCAAAAATCTAATTTCTTATTTTAGATAGGGTTCATCCCAACCCCAGAGGAGGTGACTGGAATAAAAATCTCCTGCAGACTGAATCTCGATGGATTCATTATTTAAAAGCTACTCAGGCCCCGGGTCTAAATGACGCCATCTGGTTCAAACCATTTTTGGAAGGCTTTGTTTCAGGGGGGAGAGAACAGTAGTGTATGGGCCACCAAATACCTCTCGGAATACCTTTGTATTTACAGTGTATTTATCTTTAAAATCTTATGTTTTGCTATTTCGTTCTACTCAATTTGGAGTTGTGGTTTACGTATATGTAATGTTACAACTATATTGTTTATTATGTAATTTTCTTACTGTATTTGACCCCGCCTGTGCTCCTGGTCACCACCTTTTGTCTTTGTCCCTATATTTACTTTTATACAAATACCATTTATTATTAAAATTTACTACTCTTTATTTTTCTCCACATTATATATATATATTTTTTTGCTCTGCAGGTGGTCTGTGGTTGTAAGCGGGGTTCGCCCGGCACATCCGGCCTCCCGGGATTTTCCCCGTGGGCGGCCGTAAAGATGGTGACATGGCGGGCAATGTTATTTGGCTGCCTGTCACCTGTCTTGTTTCTCCGGCGGACATCCTTTGCCCGCTAGAGTTTCTGTGCCGGTGGGAGGAGTGGGCGGGGCCTCTTTCCGGCGCTGTCAGGTCTCTGTTGCGGACGTCGTGGGAGTGGCCTGGCATGCTGCATGCCGGCGCCATCTTGCTACTCCCGAGGCACATGCTCTGTCCTCGGGATGGGCTTCCTGATGGCGCCGGGTGCGGTGGGCGTGTCCTCGGCCCGACACCGCTTGCTCATTGGCTTGGGCGCCCAGGGGGCTGACGTGTGCAGGGAGTTACGAGCTCTCTAACAGCTGGTGCATCTTAATCAGCACCAGCTGTTTGAGGTTCTGGGTGCCTTTATTATCAGCACCTTCTTGACTGGCGTCTGCAGACTTCATTTGCAGGACGCCAGCTTGACGGGCTGTTTATCCTTTCCAACAACCCTATACATCCAAGTAAGTTATCAAAGTGCTGCTTGATCCTTGTTTAACTCTTCTGTACTTTTATTATGGCAGTCTAAGTTTCCTCTTTTCCATCTACACTACTAAAGTGATACCTGTATTACTAATTAGTGAATACTTTTTTACCTGTAATAATGAGACTCGATACTTGAATTCTCCCTATTCCACTGCATAGTAAGCAAGTTACTTTAATATATATACTACATAGTTGTGTCCTTTTGATGCACTTCCAGTGCCGGACTTTTGGTTACTGCATTGCGGGCTGTTACCTTCTTTTATGAACTATCCAGCTATATTTCATACTTTTTATCACTTCATCTACACTTCTCAACTGCTGCACCGTTTTCTACCCGACACTTTAATTGTCAGCCCCAGTGTTTCCTCACTGGCACCGCTCACCTTCTGGAGTACAATACTTTATTCTTTATTATTTTTTATTTTATTTTATATTATTTTATTTTATTTCATTTTATTTATTTTTTATTAGTTTCTACTATTTTCCAATTTTCAATTTTTATTTTTTATTATTTTATTTTTTATTTTTATTTATTCTCATTTATATTTTTTTTTATAAAAAAAATTTTTGTATTTATATTTCATACTTTTTATCACTTCTCAACTGCTGCACCGTTTTCTACCCGGCACTTTAATTGTCAGCCCCAGTGTTTCCCCACTGGCACCGCTCACCTTCTGGAGTACAATACTTTATTCTTTATTATTTTTTATTTTATTTTATTTTATTTCATTTTATTTATTTTTTATTAGTTTCTACTATTTTCCAATTTTCAATTTTTATTTTTTATTATTTTATTTTTTAATTTTATTTATTCTCATTTATATTTTTTTATAAAAAAAAATTTGTATTTACTATTTGGTTTTTCTTTTTTCTTTCTGCTCTTCTTTTTTCATTCAGGAGTAGTTCTGGGTAAAGGACTATTAAAGCTTCAGTCCACATGAACTTCTCCCCTGTTTTGGGACTGCAGAATTTTCTCCATATCATTTCTGCATGACATCTATAACACTTGCTGGAGTATAGACAAACTGTGGGATGTGCCCCGAACACTGGTGGAGTCATACATATCTACACGGTCCTCTATAACTACTTGTTTTTATCAAATGGTACCTGTGGGCTACTACCATATCTGTTAGCAATATTGTAAGTATTTCTGAACCATGCCTGACAATTATTTGTTGCATTCTTGTGCAATTCCCTGCCTAGATATTATCTAATTGTGACACCTTGTTCCCCGCTATTTATCAGATTCTACAAAAACGTTGTATTTACACCCCTGAAGGACATGCTTTGTCAAGCTCCGAAACGCGTAGGGTGATTCTTTTCAAATGAATGATACGACGTAACCGAATATAGCATTAATACTGGCTATATATATACCCATTGGTGTACTTTTTAGATGTATACTGTATACTAATTTGCTTTTTGTTTGTTTTATGTAATAAAATAACTTGTATATTATTTCAGTTTGTACGTGCCTTAAAAATCAACACCCAGGGGACTCTTTCTCCTTTTTTTCATATATAAATAGCTGCATCTGGTGGCATAGATATGTAAATAAAGGCAGCATTCATATGTATATCATGCCCCCTACAGTGAGGAGATGATGTGCTGTAACCTCTAGTAACCAATCAGTGAGCAGTATTACTGAACAGTAATCTCTAGCAACCAATCAACAAGCAGTAATAATGTGCTTTAACCTCTAGCAACCAGTCAGTAAGCGGTAATAATACACTGTAACCTTTGGCAACCAATCGCAACCGCTGCCTGATCTGATACAGTAAACTGATTTTGAGTCTAGCTGCTATTTATTGTATGTCTCAGAGCAGGTGGAGAGCGAAATTGTATTTTGGGGGGGCCCAAGAAAACCTTTGCCCAGGGTCCAATCAATATTAAAGACGGCCCTGGCTGTGTGTTGAGTTATTTTGAGGGGACAGCAAATTTACACTGTTATACAAGCTGTACACTCACTACTTTACATTGTAGACAAGTGTCATTTCTTCAGTGTTGTCACATGAAAAGAGAGAAGGAAAGATTTACAGAAATGTGAGGGGTGTACTTACTTTCTTACTTTTGTGAGATACGGTATCTCTGTATCTCTCTCTCTCATATATATATATATATATATATATAGAGAGAGAGAGAGAGAGAGAGAGAGAGAGAGAGAGAGAGAGAGAGAGAGAGAGAGAGAGAGAGAGAGAGAGAGAGAGAGAGAGATACCGTAAAAAAAGTAAGTACATCCCTCACACACACACACACACACACATAGATAGATAGATAGATAGATAGAAGAATAGATAGATAGATAGATAGATAGATAGATAGATAGATAGATAGATAGATAGATAGATAGATAGATAGATTCTCACTAATTTGTACACAAGACTGCTTCTGGGCAGAAAGAAATTGGCACCAATCCATATATTAATTGCAAGTAAAGCAGAACTTCAGAGACCCACCGACAGATTGAGCCGCCCCTGCCCCGGGACACTGTAATTAATTTGGAGGTTTGTTAGTCCTGAATATGTAAATGGAGTCATATTTAAAATATTATTTATTTAATTATATGTCTCATCATAGTACTTGTAATACCTGGAAGTATCGGTTGTTTCCTTCAGAAACCAGCATTGACCTGGGTGGCAGGGAAGCAAAGCAACGGAAGGTATAATTCTACCAGGGGTGGGAATATCAAAGCAAATCAGTTTCTTTGGCCTGAAGATACAAAGCTCAGGTGTGCTCAGGTGCAACCTTCAGTTAAATGCATTCCAGATGCATCAAAACAAAAGGTTCTTAATATACTGCAGCTTTATTTCTAAGGCCAGATTTGCACTGGTGCGGCAAATGCTCCGACATTGGGAGCTCGTGCTGCATGATGTGTGATAATCAATGTTTCCCTATGGGAGCCATCTTAACTGGCCCGACACAAGTCGGTCTGACTTTGGAAATGCTTCCTGCCCTACTTTGGTCCGACTTTGATCCTACTTCAGCCCATTGAATATCGTTGAAGTCAGATCAAAGTATCCGCCATCTTGCCTGATCTGACTTTGGCATGCGACTTGTGCTCTGATGATCTTGAGCGGGAATGCCTCACCAAATTTTAAATAAAAAACCGGAATGGGTTCCCCCTTCAAGATCATACCAGGCCCTTTAGTCTGACATGTATTTTAAGGGGAACTCCCTACGCCGAAAAAACGGCGTGGGGGTCCTCTCAAAATCCATACCAGACCCTTATCCAGCCCAGCCGGTCAGCAAAGGAGATGGGGACGAGTGAGCGCCCCCCTGAACCGTACCAGCATGGGGGGGTGGATGCTTTGGGGCAGGGGGGCGTGCAAAGCACCTTGACCCCATGTTGATGAGGACAAGGGCCTCTTCCCGACAACCCTGGCCATTGGTTGTCGGGGTCTGCGGGTGGGGGGGCTTATCGGAATCTGGGAGCCCCCTTTAATAAGGGGGCCCCCGATCCCGGCCCCCCATGTGAATGAGTATGGGGTACATTGTACCCCTACCCATTCACCTGGGGAAGAAAGTGTCTATAAAAAAAACACACTAGATCGTTTTTTAAAGTAATTTATTAGGCAGCTCAGGGGGTCTCTTCCGACTTGGGGGAACTGGTATGAATTTTGGGGGGCCTCCCACGTGTGTTTGTTCACAGCATCACATCACAGTTTTGTTGTGTATGGAGCAGTGCAGCCCCAGACTGGTCAGGGTGCCCATGGTGACCCATGTTCACAGCCAAAAGTGCCTACAATAGGAATGCGAGCAACAGTACTGGACCACAGAGCACTGGAAGTTGTGTAAAATGGCCTCCAAATTCTCTAGATCTCAACTCAATTGAGCATATGTGGGGTGTGCTGGAAAAAGAAGTCTGATCCATGGAGGACCCGCCTTGCAACTTAAAGGACTTAAAGGATCTGCTACTGATGGCTTGGTGCCAGATACCACAGCGTACCTTTAGAGGTCTAGTGGAGTCCATGCCTCTACAAGTCAGGGTTGTTTTTGGTTGCAAAAGGGGGACCTACTCAATATTAGATGGGTGGCCATGATGGTATATGTATGTTTGGGTACAATCCCCTCTGAAATAGATAAAATGAGCATTGGATGATGGTTCAGCACACAAGACCGGCCTCATTATCCATATTGTACTTCTTATATTCGGGAACATTGAGAGAGAATAAAACTTTCCACTGTGTATCTGTGCTGTAGCTGGGAGCAAGTCCCAGAGGCTCCTGGTGTTCACTTACATGCAACACATCCTCCTGGGAACCCCATGCCTTGGGGTTTCTAGCATAATGATCAACTGACTGTAGGATTTGCAGTAATGAGCCTTCATTCAGTTGGCATCAACATTTTGAAAAAGAAAAACATGATTCTTATGTAACCCTCTGTGCCATTTAAAAAAAAAATGCTTTAAGGAAGTAAATAGTTAACTTATAGATCATTTTGATTGATTGCCCAGCAGACTAAAAACACAAATGTTATTTCAGATCAGGTTATAAAGATTTCCTATGGCCTACAAGTTAAATCTGCCACTTTCATACCAGAATCGTAACGTCTCTCTACTTTTTTTGCATTTTAAAAGGTCGCCTACAGATTAGCGGCTGGTGAGACTCGGATCTATAATACCACTTTACAAAGACATTATTTGGCACTACAAGGAGACGGGGAGCTCGACTTCTGACATATCACAGCTGCTGTATTGAGTGGAACGTTGCAATTTTCTCTAAAGTGCACATCAAACATTTGTACACGAGCGAAGACCATGTGCATTTCCCCCAGAGAGCCTAAAAGTATATATAAAAAAAAGCACAGTCAATTGACGCTCTTTCTGCAACTGTATCCTTTTGCCCTCATTTCCCCTTAGTTGTCCCTTTCTTTAGTTTGACATATAGACATCTAGAAAAATGTACTTTTTCTAGTGGACCTTCACCACTTCCCAGATGCTTAATAGCTCCTTGAACTCCCCTCCTTCTACAATATAAATTGCTACTTTATAAAATGTTTACTTAAATTGTTCTTTTACTATTTTTGGCCAATGATGGCCCCCCTCCTTTCCCCGCACATCATTATTCTTGCCTAAGTGAGAATGTCACGTTCCTGCTCCCTCAGCCTCCTAGGTACTTAGCAGCCTTCCAGCTTCTCCTGTCAGCTACGGGTTAACAAGCCTATTTAGACTCCTAGTAGAATCATGCCAGCCATGTCATCCATAAAATGCAATTCTTTTTTTGACATACACCTGACCATCAACACCTATAGGAGCTTGTTGGAGATCTGGCCACTACAACTACAATGGCCTGTACACACGATCAGAAATTCCACCAGCAAAAGTCAGATGAGAGCTTTTGGTCGGAAAATGCAATCGTGTGTATGCTCCATTGGAATTTTCCTGGCGGAATTTCGGCCAGCAAAAGATTGAGAGCAGGTTCTCAATTTTTCGGTCAGAAAAAGTTCGGAAAATAATTCGATGCATGCTCGGAAGCATTGAACTTCATTTTCTCGGCTCGTCCTAGTGTTGTACATCACTGTGGTCTTGATGGTCGAAAGTTCAGAGAACTTTTGTGTGACCGTGTGTATGCAAGACAGCTTGAGCTGAATCCCATTGGAAAAACCATCAGAGCTTTTTCCGACCAAAATTCCGATCGTGTGTACGCGGCATTAGAACTTGTTGGACACTTGACCATCACACCTTTAGCAGCTTGTTGGACACCTAATCATCACACCTATAGGAGCTTGTCGGACACTTGGTCATCGCGTCTATACAGTCTTGTTGGACATCCCATTCAAAATCTGTGGACATTAATTTGTAGTCAGGGGAGGGCTGGGGGGCAGGGATGCAATTGCCCCCTGGGCTGCTCTGATATGCTGTGGCAAAGGCTGCTGTGCCATCAGCTCAAGAACACACATGCGCAGTTCTTGAGCTGGCCGAGTCCAGTACTGTGATCCAGCGATGTCTTCATTTCAGGGCTGACAGTCTGTGTTACACAGCACAGCCCCGCCCAGCCCCCCCCCCTCCTCCACACCATTGGCTGGCAGAGGCAGGACCTGCTTCTTTCCCCGCCCACACTCCGGGGGAGCCCGTGTGCTGTCTGTGAGGAGGATGTGTGGGCGGGAAAGTTCAATCTGAGCAGTCGGCTGGAATCCAGTGGGGCTCCTGGGAGGCTGAGACCATCCTAGTAAGTGAACTCCTCCTCCCTTCCCCACTCTGCAGCCAAAGAGTTTTTTTTTTTTTTTTTCTAGCAGCCTGAGCAGTACCTTCTAGGTGGTATGATGTGGGCTCACACTGGAATGCTGCGGTTTGGCTGCAGTGCTGGTGTCCTGGCAGTCTTCCTGCATGTTGTCCCTGGTCCCATAGATGATGCACATTTTTACTGCATGTTCTGAAAGTGCACAAAACATCCTGCATGCTGCATCTTTGGTGCAATTCCAGAAAATGCAGCAAAAATGTGCAACCTAAAAGAAGTCTGGGGGACTGTGAAAGCCGCCAGTACACTCGCACTGCAGCACACTAAAGGCTTGTATTCACTTGCAGCAGCCACTCCTCTAAAAAGTGATCCATGCTCAGGTCACTTTTCAGAGGCATTTGACAGGCAGTGAGGAGTTGATATTACATTTCATCCCTGTCTGTTTTAACCCTCTAAATGCCAATCCCTTGGTAATTATACGGTTCACTTTGAACTCCACCTCATTTCTATTACTCTCTGTAGGTATTAGATGTGCTCTCACCTTATTGTTTGCACATCTAATATCCAAGGGTACTTTCACACTGGGGCGGTGTGGGCAGTAGTGGTAAAGCATTGCTCGTTTTAGCAGCGCTAGCGGGGCACTTTTAAAACCCACTAGCAGCTCAAGAAAGAGTTAAAACCACCTGTGTTGCTCATTTCAGTGGGCAGGGCACCTCTCCCAAACTGCCCCAATAATGCTACTTGCAGGACTTTTCAGAATGTCCTACAAGCGCACCGCCCCATTGTGAGGGCACTCGGGGCTTTCACACTGGGGTGGCATGAGAGGCAGTTTACAGGCGCTATTTTTAGCACTAAAATGCCTGTAAAGCGCCTTCAGTGTGAAAGGACCCTAAAAAGAGTTCTGGAAATAAGGTGGAGTTCAAAGTGAATTTCTACACCTAAGTGGAGCGCTCCTTTCAGAAGATTTGAGGATATTATTAAACAGAGACTGGTGGACTTAGGCCACCATAGACAGATTGAAATTCTGCCTGTTCAGCAGAAATTTCAATCAATCTATGTGCAGACTGGCTGCCCAGAATTCGATCTATCAACTGACAATACAACCAGCTTGTCTTTATTTCTTTTTTTTTGTGATCACTGCTGGCTGCTAAGCTGCCAGCAGCGATCACTGTATTCTGATGGCTTGAAAACTTTCACCTCAGAGCACACACCCACACACGGCTCTTATGGATGCTTAGTAAATCAAGTGCCAGGCTTCACTAGCATTACACCTGTGGGACTGCGACCAAGTCTGGGCACAAGCTAGCCCAGGCTCCTGGAAACATGGGAAGGGTGGCCAGTAAGAGGAGAGCTGGGAAATGACATTACTTGCCTCATATTCCTGCCACTCCTAAACCTGCTCCACTGCAGCACCAGGCCCACAATGCCCTTAATCTGGCTGGTGCCCCAGGGTGTGCACCTGCATGTGCTTTTCTCACTACCCGCAATTGACACAGGAGGAGCCTGCACCCTGGTGAATATGGTGGTCATGCCATGGAGAAAGCAGGACTTGCATGTTTAGCCTGCTGAACTCGCTGTGACTCTCAGCTACTCTGCTGGCTTGGCTTGCCCAGTGGTGTGGTGCTCACTCACCAGAGAAGCTCCAGACTCCACAGGTAGCACTTAGTATGGCGGCAGTGACAGAACAGTCTTTAGTCTTCACATTCCTGCAGTCTTATTGGTCTTTGTACTGGGTGTGGGGAAGGGGCAAGCTTTTTTTCTCAGTCTCTCTCTGGGAGACTGCTCCAAAATGATTGCCCCCACAGGGAGTGACTGCTCCACACTGCCTGCACAGAGAGTGACCGATTCACACTGCCTGTACAGAGAGGGACCGCTTCACACTGCCTGCACAGAGAGTGACCGCTTCACACTGCCTGCACAGAGAGAGTGACCGCTTCACACTGCCTGCACAGAAAGTGACCGCTTCACACTGCCCGCACAGAGAGTGACTGCTTCACACTGCCTGCACAGAGAGTGACCGCTTCACACTGCCTGCACAGAGAGAGTAACTGCTTCACACTGCCCACACAGAGAGTGACCGCTTCACACTGCCCACACAGAGAGTGACCGCTTCACACTGCGTGCACAGAGAGAGTGACTGCTTCACACTGCGTGCACAGAGAGTGACCGCTTCCCACTGCCTGCACAGAGAGAGTAACTGCTTCACACTGCCCACATGGAGAGTGACCGCTTCACACTGCTCACACAGAGAGTGACCACTTCACACTGCCTGCACAGAGAGTGACCGCTTCACACTGCCTGCACAGAGAGTGACTGCTTCACACTGCCTGCACAGAGAGTGACCGCTTCACACTGCCTGCACAGAGAGTGACTGCTTCACACTGCCTGCACAGAGAGTGACCGCTTCACACTGCCTGCACAGAGTGACTGCTTCACACTGCCTGTACAGAGAGCGACTGCTTCACACTGCCTGCACAGAGAGAGTGACTGCTTCACACTGCCTGCACAGAGAGAGTGACTGCTTCACACTGCCTGCACAGAGAGAGTGACTGCTTTACACTGCCTACACAGAGAGTGACCGCTTTACACTGCCCGCATAGAGAGTGACTGCTTCACACTGCCTGCACACAGAAAGTGACTGCTTCATACTGCCTACACAGAGAGTGACCGCTTCACACTGCCCACACAGAGAGTGACCGCTTCACACTGCCCACACAGAATGAGACCGCTTCACACTGCCTGCACAGAGAGTGACCGCTTCACACTGCCTGCACAGAGAGAGTGACCGCTTCACACTGCCTGCACAGAGAGAGTGACCGCTTCACACTGCCTGCACAGAGAGTGACCGGCAGTGTCAAGCAGTCTCTCTCTCTCTGGGGCAATGTGGAGCAGTCTCCCTCCCTCTCTGTACGGGAAATGTGGTGTAGATGGATGGTCAGCTGATTCTGGGGTTCAATGGGCCACTTGACTGGACTTGCCCCCCAGGCCTAAGGCTGCCAGCCCTCCCCTCGTAGTCAGTCCTCCTTTCCACAAGAATATGGATTGTGTCTGTGGATATTTGTGCCCAGTCAGCCTAAGTAAAACCTGTGAGGTCAGTTACTGTTGTTGGATGAGAAGACCTCACTATCCCCATTCCAATAGATATTCAGTAGGGTTGAGGGTAAGGCTCTGTGTAGGCCATTCTGAGTTTCTCCACACCAAGCCATGAAACCAAGTCTTTATGAAGCTGCTTTTGTGCACATGGACACAATCATGCTGGAGTAGAAAAAGGCCTTCCCAAAATTGTCACCAAAAGGTTGGAGGAGAACAATTGTCTAAAATGTCTATGTATGCTGTAGCTTAAGCAGTGTCTTTCAATTAAAAAGAATTAAACACAAGAATTTGGGGGCCTGTCCACCTACATTTGGCTATATAGATAGGTGTGATGGCCGGGTCTCTACCCTTAGGCCATATAGGTAGGAGTGATGGTCAGGTCTCCACCTACTGCAGGCCATATAGGTACGTGTCAAGGTCATGTCCCCACTTAACTTCGGCAATATGAGTAGGTGTGATGGTCAGGTCTCCATCTACTTTTGGCCATATAGGCAGGTGTGATTGTCAGATCTCCACCTACTTTTGGCCACATAGATGGATCTGATGGTTTGGTGTGCACAAACTTTCCAGAAGGTTTGATCGTCAGGCGCCCATATACTTTTGGTAATATATGTAGGTGTGATGGTCAGGTCTCTCTCTACTATTGGCCATATAGGTAGGTATAAGGGTCAGGTATCTACCCACTTTTGGCCATATAGGTAGGTATAATGGTGAGGTCTCCACCTACTTTTGGCCATATAGGTAGGTTTGATGGTCGGATCCCCACCTACTGTTGGCCATATAGGTAGGTGTGATGGTCAGGACTCTACTTTATTTTTGGCCATATAATGTAGGTGGGTTTGATAGTTAGGTGTGCACAAACGTTTGTTAGGTTTGATGGTCAGGTGCCCATATACTTCTGGTCATATACAGGTAGGTGTGATGGTCATGTCTCCATCTACTATTGGTCTTATAGGTAGGTGTGATAGTGAGGTATCCACCTACTATTGGCCATATAAGTAGGTGTAATAGGTCTCCATCTACTTTTGGCCATATAGGTAGGTACTACAGTCAGGTCTTCAACTACTATTGACCATATAGGTAGGTGTAATAGTCAGTTCTCCACCTACTATTGGCCACATATATAAATCTGATGGTGTGGTCTCCACCTACTTTTGGCTAGTTACAGTATGTAGGTGTAATGGTCAGGTATCTACTTTTGGCTATATAGGTAGGTTTCGTAGTCAGGCGTGCACAAATTTTTGGTAGGATTGATGGTCAGGTGCCAATATACTTTTAGTCATATAGGTAGGTGTGATGTTCAGGTCTCCATCAATTATTGGCTATATTCTGTAGGTAGGTGTGATAGTCAGGTACCTACTACTATTTGTGTAGTGTCCACCTACTATTTGCCATAGGTAGGTATAATGATCAAGTCTACACCAACTATTGGCCACATAGATAGATCATAGATAGATGTATCGTAGATAGATGTATCTATCATAGATAGATGTAGCCACCTACTTTTGGCTACATATGTAGGTGTGAGGGTCAGGTCTCCAACTACTTTTGGCTGTATAGGTAGGTTTGATAGTCAGGTGTGAACAAACTTTTGGTAGGGCTGATGGTCAGGTGCCCATATAAAGTAAAGCACACCCCTCACATTTTTGTAAATATTTTATTATATCTTATTCTTTTCATGTAACAACACTGAAGAAATTACACTTTGCTGAAATGTAAAGTAGTGAGTGTATAGCTTGTATAACAGTGTAAATTTGTTGTCCCCTCAAAAGAACTCAATACACAGCCATTAATGTCTAAACCGCTGGCAACAAAAGTGAATACACCCATAAGTGAAAATGTCCCAGTTGGGCCTAAAGTGTCAATATTTTGTGTGGCCACTGTTATTTTCCAGCACTGCCTTAACCCTCTTGGGCATGGAGTTCACCAGAGCTTCACAGGTTGCCACTGGAGTCCTCTTCCACTCCTCCATGATGACATCACAGAGCTGGTGGATCTTAGAGACATTGCGTTCCTCCGCCTTCTGTTTGAGGATGCCCCACAGATGCTCAATAGGGTTTAGGTCTGGAGACATGCTTGGCCAGTCCATCACCTTTACCCTTAGTTTCTTTAGCAAGGCAGTGGTCATCTTGGGGGTGTGTTTTGGGTCATTATCATGTTGGAATACTGCACTGCAGCCCAGTCTCCGAAAGGAGGGGATCATGCTCTGTTTTAATATGTCACAGTACATGTTGGCATTCATGGTTCCCTCAATGAACTGTAGCTCCTGAGTGTCAGCAGCACTTATGCAGCCACAGACCATGACACTCCCACCACCATGTTTGACTGTAGGCAAGACACACTTGTCTTTGTACTCCTCACCTGGTTGCCACCACACACACTTGACACCATCTGAACCAAATAAGTTTATCTTTCTTGGTCTAATCAGACCACAGAACATAGTTCCAGTAATCCATGACCTTAGTCTGCTTGTCTTCAGAAAACTGTTTGCGGGCTTTCTTGTGCATCATCTTCAGAAGAGACTTCCTTCTGGGACGACAGCCATGCAAACCAATTTGATACACTGTGTGGCATATGGTCTGAGCACTGACAGGCTGACCCCCCACACCTTCAACCTCTGCAGCAATGCTGGCAGAACTCATACGTCTATTTCCCAAAGACAACCTCTGGATATGACGCTGAGCACGTGCACTCAACTTCTTTGGTGGACCATGGCGAGGCCTGTTCTGAGTGGAAACCTGTCCTGTTAAACCGTTGTATGGTCTTGGCCACCGTGCTGCAGCTCAGTTTCAGGGTCTTGACAATCTTATTATAGCCTAGGCCAACTTTATGTAGAACAACATTTCTTTTTTTCAGATCTTCAGAGAGTTCTTTGCCATAAGGTGCCATGTTGAACTTTCAGTGACCAGTATGAGGGACTGAGAGCGATAACACCAAATTTAACACACCTGCTCCCCATTCACACCTGAGACCTCGTAACACTAATGAGTCACATGACACCTGGGAGGGAAAATGGCTAATTGGGCCCAAATTGGACATTTCCCCTCCCTTTGGAGACTGGGCCTCAGGTCATTATTCCAACTTGATAACGATCCAAACACACCTCCAAGAAAACCACTGCCTTGCTAAAGAAGCTGAGGGTAAATGTGATGGACTGGCCGAGCATGTCTCCAGACCTAAAGCCTATTAAGCATCTGTGAGGCATCCTCAAATGGAAGGTGGAGGAACACAAGGTCTCTAACATCCACCAGCTCCGTGATGTCGTCATGGAGGAGTGGAAGAGGACTCCAGTAGCAACCTGCAAAGCTGTGGTGAACTCCATGCCCAAGAAGGTTAAGGCAGTGCTGGAAAATAATGGTGGCCACACAAAATATTAACACTTTTGGGCCTAATTTGGACATTTTCACTTAGGGGTGTACTGACTTTTGTTGCCAGCGGTTTAAACATTAATGGCTGTGTGTTGAGTTATTTTGAGGGGACAGCAAATTTACACTGTTATACAAGTTGTACACTCACTACTTTACATTGTAGACAAGTGTCATTTCTTCAGTGTTGTCACATGAAAAGAAGAAGAAAATATTTACAAAAAAACGCGAGGGGTGTACTCACTTTTGTGAGATAATGTATATTTTGGTCTTATAGGTCCATGTAACAGGCGTTCACATACTTTTGGCTATATATATATATATATATATATATCTTATAACCGTGATGGTTAGGATGGTAGAAAACATGAATAATGTGGTGCATACAAAAGCTGATAGGATCCATAAAAGCATTTAGAGAGAATCAAAGTAACAGTGAAAGAATTTTACCGGGAGACAAAAGATGAGGATGTTCCCGTTATGTGGCCTGCACACTGTGCCGTATATAAGAGACCTTAGAAAGCAGAATGAAAGAACAGAATGTTCTGTGAAAAGAAAGGATAAAAAAATAGCTTTCCATCCATTATTTCAGTCATTAAAGCTACAAACATAGCTTCATAGATCTTCGTTTTTTTATTTTTTGTCCTTTTGGAAAAGTCCTATACACAGTCCTATATAATGTAAATACATGAAGCAAAAATGAAAAAGCTCCGGTAACAAAATCCTTCAAGTCTCGACTTGCGTAAAGGTGAAAAAGTTGGAAGACGCCTGCTTCCGTCTGTCAATCCTTATATCTGGTACTGCTTAGATCAGGGTAACTCGACACAGTGGTGGGGATGCCATCTACTACTGAAATGACTTTGACCACCCCAGCGATCACATATGGGAACTGTTGGAATTTAGTGGACCCAAGTTCAACCGCCAAAATATTCCTCTGGCTGAGGCCAAAAGGTTAAAGATTTCCACGAAGTTATATCATGTTCTTCATCAACTGCAAGCTGCTAGTGTGTGGGCAGAGTGATGCTGGCACAGAGACAAGGAATTCATATGTCACAGCGAAAGATCTCACCTAGGGCCGCACATGATGCACTTCTCTGTGCCTCGTACCTTTCCATTTATCACCTCCTACTCCGTTCCTTCTCAGCTTCACTCCTTTTCAACTATTTTGCATCTGTTTGTCTAGTTGCCCCATTTTTTTCTTTCTCTTCATCACTTAAAGAACATAGGACAAACACAAAACCTCAATAAAGCTTCTAGGACAGCCTTTCTGTGTTTTTTTTTTTCCAGAAGAACCCTTAAAATAATTTTCAAATCCCAAGGAACCCCTACAAAAACTAATGAATTAATGGTCAGTGGGGAGATTGCCCTTTACAATAATGATCAATGGGAAGAATGTTCCTTACATTGGTGAACAGTGGGAAGAATGTTCCTTGCATTGGTGATCAGTGGGAAGAATGTTCCTTACATTGGTGATCAGTGAGAAGAATGTTCCTTACATTGGTGATCAGTGGGAAGAATGTGCCTTACATTGGTGGTCAGTGAGAAGAATGTTCCTTACATTGGTGATCAGTGGGAAGAATGTTCCTTACATTGGTGATCAGTGGGAAGAATGTTCCTTGCATTGGTGATCAGTGGGAAGAATGTTCCTTACACTGGTGATCAGTGGGAAGAATGTTCCGTACATTGGTGATCAGTGGGAAGAATGTTCCTTACATTGGTGATCAGTGAGAATAATGTTCCTTACATTGGTGATCAGTGGGAAGGAGGAGGAGGACACACCCAAAGAGCTCTCTGAGAACCACCCTTTTTTCAAGCCTGGGCCTTGCCTGCTAGCTCGGCCCAGGAATAATGCCTGATCCTGGGGGAGGCCCTGGGAGAGATTCCCCTAATGATATGGGGCCTAGTGAGGAGGAGGCGGTGGAGGATCTGACTGTGGGTCCAGGCCCCGCTGAGAACGTGGATGTCTACAGACAGAAGATTGTTGACCGTTTTCGGGCAATCGGAAGGGCTGAGGAGAAGCTTAAATGTTTAAAATCTGAACATAAAAAATTCAAGACCAAGTATTTCCAGGCCTGGAGTAAGAACCGTTTGGCCATGAAGCCAGAGTTACAGCAGCTGGAGGAGAAGGTAAAGAAACAATCTTTATTTTTGGATAAATTGAAGGACAGAAGTGGGGCTTTTGCAGAAAAGTTTAAAAACGAGAGGAGATTTTCCAGCCAGACATTGCTGAGTTCTGTGGATCAGCAGCTGCAGGTAACAGACAACCCGGCTTCATCTGTCTCTGCACCTGTCCCCCCATGTCAGGCTGGGGAATCGCCAGCGGCAACCAGCCAGGGGGTTGAGAGTCAACATGGCACCCTGCAGTTCATCCAACAGATGGAGTCACCCCTGAGGGCAGACAGGTCTGTTGGTGAACCATCAGAGGTCCCTGAGGATGAGCAGAGGGATTACAGACCGGCAGAGCCGGCACTGGTGGAGGGATCCCAGTGCGCTGTACTGCCTCCATCCAACATGTCTGCCCCACCTGCTGTAGTGGATGGTGTCCCGGCTGAGAAACAGAGAGGGAAGGAGCTCTGCAAACAGCTGCCTATTGGAGTTTCTGCTGTGGAGAAACCTTCTGCAGACATGGAGGGAGAACCCCTGGCAGAGGTGTCATCAGCCCACCAGAGCAATGTGGATGGATCCCCATCATGCACCCCACGCCTGGATTTTGCTGATACTGCTGAGACCTGTAGTTCCAAAAGCAAGATGGCTGCCAGCTCCAGAGAGCCTGTTTCTCCTTCTCCTTCACCTGGGCTGATTGATGCAGGTGGGGGAGGGGTTCAGCACAGTGCAGCATGTGAAGTGGAGACTGCCATGGAAGTCTCCTGCAGTGATTCACCTGTTGCTGTATTAGAACAACATTCACTTTGCTCAGCTGATAGTCCTGTCCTGATGGAGGAGAAGAATCTGCCGGGAGGTGACGTGTGTATGGGGACAGCAGTGACTGAGGACACGGCAGGAACTATGAATGTGCCAGGAAATAATGACAGCAATAATATTGATAAGGCAGTGAATGTGGTGGGTGGTGGTGAAGTAGTTAATATTGCTGACCAAGATAAAAATGACATTTCTCTCTCTGCTCAGCAGAGGAAAGACTCATCAATTGTGCAGACCAAATCTGTACAATCGATATCTGCTAGAAATGTGTCAGATGCCTCAAAACACACAAATGTTTTTTCTACTGGGAGGAATATGGGGAGTTATGCATCGGTTTTGGGGAGTCGCACCAAGGAGGGTGGGAGGAATGTTGTAAATATTGGTGGTCACAATTTGGGGAGCTTTGGTGGTGGGATGGTTGGTGGGTACAGGAGGAGAAATATGGTTCGGTTGAAGTGGGAGGGGGAGGGGACCCCACCAGTGAGGGGGAGGGTGGCTGAGCTGGTTTTGGAAATGGGGTTTAAAGCCTTGGATATTTTTGCTTTGATTTGCCCAGTGGGGAGTTATGAATTTTATTTGTCCTTTGTAAAACCTGAAGGTCTGGATTTATTCTGGGAGCGACATAGGAGGTGCCAGGGCCTTCCGCAGTGGAGTGGTTTGGTGCCAAAGGTGATTTCCAGGAAGCCTCTGATAAAATCGGTGACGATCCTGGTGCGCAACGAATCCATACCAGAGGCTGATTTGATAGTATGGTTACGCCAATATGGTGAGGTCCTCACTCCACTGCGGAAGGTCCTGGATGAGCATGGCATATGGACAGGGGCCTGGACAGTTTCACTAAAATTGGGGATGCTGGGAAATGTAGTCCAACATCATCCCTGCTCAGCTTTTCTGGGGAGAGATCGGCTGACTATATTCTACCAGGGACAGCCCAAAGTTTGTAATAAATGTGGTGAAAAAGGCCATTTTGCCTCTACCTGCACCCGTAAAAAGTGTTTGCTATGTCAGGATTTGGACCATTTGGCAAAGGATTGTACCCAAATTCGGTGCAATTTGTGCCAAAAACTTGGTCATCCTTACAGTAAGTGCCCGGAAGCATTACATAACTTGCCAGGATTGGAGGCTGAGCTGCAGAGGCTGGATAAGGAGGATGAGGCCGCTGTAACTGTTGTTGTCCCTCCTGTGTCTGCTACATCTGTTGTTTTGGATTCTGTTTCCCCTGGTAATGTGGTCCCTGAGTCTGTCCCTCCTGTGTCTGTTCCATCTGTTTCAGATTCTGTTCCCTCTAGTGATGTGGTCCCTGAGTCTGTCCCCCATGTGGTGGTCCCTGGTCCTGCTGTGCGTAGATCCTCCAGACTAGCGGAAGCTGCTGGGGGGGCAGGTTTAGCGGATCTTCACACTCAGCCTCCAGTCCCTGTCCCTCGGCAGCGCAAACGTGGTCAGGGGAGTGTGGGGGTACTGGATGGGGGTGGGGCTGATGGAAGGGTGTCCATATCCCATGTCTCACCCTCTGTTGAGGGGGATTCGGATGATGAGGGGTGGGAGAAGTTTAGGAGGAAGAAAAAGAAGAAGAGGAAGACAAATAAGGTGGTTATTTCTTCCTCAGAGTCGGACCCAGGAGGGGTTCCTCTTGGCAACACCTCAGTTTTGTCAGGTGATGGGATGTCTGATTTATCTTTTTCTTTATCATCCATGGATGAGGGGGAGTCACATAGTTTGAAGAGAGCTGTTTCTGGTGATGAGAGTGTGGCAGAGGTTAAGAAACGACTACCCCAATCATCCTGATGGCCTTTCCCACTCCGATGAAGGTGGCGACTAGGGATGAGCTTCATGTTCGACTCGAACATTGGCTATTCGCCCGTTCGGCGAATTCCGAACGTTATGGGCCGTTCGTGCCAAATTCGTGTGGCGCTCACAGCCCACAATGCACTGCGATGGCGCAGTGCATTGCTGGCTCATGATTGGCCAAGCATGCACTGTGACCCCGCATGCTTGGCCAATCACAGCGCCGGCAGCGAGGAGAGCCATGATTGGCCACAGGCAGGATGCCTGTGGCCAATCATAGCTCAGGCTGTGTAGTACACGCCCCACACTATATAAGGCCGCCAGCGCAGCGGCCTTGTGTAGTGTGTTGGTGTCTGAAGCAGTTAGTGGGTGTTCTGTGTACCTTCAACACAGTATACACCGATCGTTATCGGCCGATTTTCATTCTTGCTCTTCTGTAGTGGTTGTCGTCTGCGTGCCCTGACCGCAGTATACACCGCCTGACCGCAGTATACACCGCTATATTCACCTATATAGCTAGCGATATATCTATCTTTTATAATAGAGCTTGCAGTCAGTGTTAGGAGCTTATGCGTGCTGTCTGCGTGCTCTGAACCCAGTACACACCGCTATATCCACCTATATAGCAAACTATCTTGCTCGTTTTAAATAGAGCTTGCAGTCAGCGGTAGGAGCTTGTGCGTGCTGTCTGCATGCTCTGAACCCAGTACACACCGCTATAACCACCTATATAGCAAACTATCTTGCTCGTTTTAAATAGAGCTTGCAGTCAGCGGTAGGAGCTTGTGCGTGCTGTCTGCGTGCTCTGAACCCAGTATACACCGCTATATCCACCTATATAGCAAACTATCTTGCTCGTTTTAAATAGAGCTTGCAGTCAGCGGTAGGAGCTTGTGCGTGCTGTCTGCGTTCTCTGAACCCAGTATACACCGCTATATCCACCTATATAGCAAACTATCTTGCTCGTTTTAAATAGAGCTTGCAGTCAGCGGTAGGAGCTTGTGCGTGCTGTCTGCGTGCTCTGAACCCAGTATACACCGCTATATCCACCTATATAGCAAACTATCTTGCTCGTTTTAAATAGAGCTTGCAGTCAGCGGTAGGAGCTTGTGTGTGCTGGCTGCGTGCTCTGATCTCTGAGGACTTCCAGAGTGGTGGAGAAAGAGAGGGAGCTGATGACTTCAGTCAGCCCAGGCCAGGTGCCTGTTTCTCAGCCTAATGAAGGACGTGGAGCCCCTAAGCTCCTGGAGCTCGTCAAGGAGGAGAGGTTGTTTTTGGAGAACCAGCTGGATCTTGCAGATTGGTCTCTGAGACAGCCAGGAGAGGATGTGGAGAAATCTGCAGACAGAAGAAAGAAAGCTAAAAGCTTAATTGTAAAGGCTTCCCGCAGCTACTGCGAGAAAATGAAGGTCCTGGCGGAGCTAAGGAACCGGAGAGACAGATCAGGCGTTGTAAAGAGACAGGAGTATAAGACGGTGATAGACGGATTGAAGAAGCAGTGCAACATATTGGGTGAGCTGTTATCCAACCTGATTGACAGTGCTTCTGGGGAGAAAGACTTTCTATCTAACGTGGACAAAGCGATGAGAATTGCGTGTGACGAGGGGACCCAGGCAGGGAGACGCCGTAGACTGTATCCAGCCCCGAACACAACGCAGGAGGAGGAAATGGCGGGTCCCTCTGTGGAAGCCAGCCATGAAGAAAAGGAAAGTGTGGTGGAAAGAAAGGTGGCCAGTGACAAACCAGAGGGAAAGACTGTGGTGGAAAGAAAGCCAGCGGTGTGTAAAGAAACAGTTTTGGAGAGAGAGAGTGCTGTGAAGGCTGAAAATGTGAAGAGCATTCCTGGTGAAAAGACTGCTAGCCCTGCTAACTCCACTAATCCTGCAGAGGGGTCAGGTAAGCCTAAGGGTTGCCAGCCTATGAATGAGGCTGTGTCCCCAGAGGGCAGGTTAGACCCCGGTGAAGTGGGAAGGAGGCAGCAAAAGGACATTAAAGACAGGAGTGTTGTTAAGAAGATACCAGTGGTGCAGCTTGCTAGGATAGTAAGCAAAGGAAAAATGGACTTACCTGTACAGTCCCCAGTGATCCCAGCCGGTGGTTGCAAGCAGGGCACGCCGTCAGTTGCGTTGTCGGCTGCCACTGCTGCAAGCCGGTCTCAGGGTAAGGGGACTAGGGTATATGAGAGTCAAGCCAGCTTGGCTGCCGCTGTGGGCAGCGGTGCAGTGTCGGCCGGCGGCATGGCATCTGACAGTTCGGGAATGGTGGCCGTGAATAAGAGAACGCCGTCTTCCCGCGGGAGGAGGGGTGGTGCTACTGACCGCGAGGCCAATAGTAGCGCGGGAAGGGGTGATGACGCACTTCCGGTGCGCGAGCTGGTTCATGGCGAGAATAGCCCGCGGCCTGAAGTGACGGTGGCGGGTCCGGAAGTTGACCCCGAGGGTCGTTTTCAAAGGACTTCCGGTCTGCTTTCTGGTCAAGAGAGTGTAAACAGTAACAGTAACAGTAATGTTGAAATGTCTAATTGTATAGTGCCAGAACAAGCTACGGCCTGGGGTGACTGCCCAATGGGCGAGCTTGATGGTGAGAACCCTGCAATGACGTTCATTCGCGGCTTGGAGGGTTCTCAATCAGGGCCGAGCCAAGTGTCAGTGGATTCCTGCGGGGCCCATATGGAGGTGGAGTGGCAGGAAGCCTGGGAGGCTTTGCTTTATAGCTCTGAGGATGAGACCTATCCTAAAGTTCAGGCTGGGGTAAACGATGTGGGGAGTGTGACTTCCCATGCCGTGAGTGGGGGGGCTGCTTCTCATGTTGTACCCCCAGTGTCTGTGGCAGAGGCTCCTCCTCCGGGACCCGTACTAAGGGGGACACCGGAGGTAAAGTTGCTGACGGCACTTGGTGAAAGGCGTTCCTACGCCAATGTGGCTGGGTCCAGTGTGCCTCTGGACCACCTGTACCACCAGTTTGGGGCCAGTAACTTTCGGGTACCCCCGGCTGGTCAGACCCCTGGGGCCAGTACTTGGTCTAGGGGGACAGGTGGTCCGGAGCGCAAGCGTAGGAATGTGGTCCAGCTGAGATGGGAGGGTGAAGGTCAGTGCCCCACGAGGGGCCAAGTGGTTGACATGGTCCTGGCGTTGGGGTTCAGGGTGGCTGAGCTATTTGCTGTGATCCACCCAGCTGGCACCCCTGACTTTGATGTCAGTTTCACCAACGCTGTGACTATGGAGCGTTTTATAACCGCTTTTGGGTTGGTTAAAGGGGCTGATCCCTGGAAAGGGTTCCGCCTGATTCCTTTGAGTAGGCAGGAGGAGATTAAAAACCTGACGGTGTTAGTAAGGAACGAGAGCCTGCCCCCGGAGGACATAGCAACTTGGCTGGGGAGACACGGCCAGTTGCAGTGTCCTCTAAATAAATGCTTAGACGAGCGTGGGGTATGGACTGGAGCATGGAACACCAGGATTCGTTTGAGAAGATCTGGCAACACGGTTGCACATGTCCCAGGAAGTGCTTTCCTGGGACGAGATAGAATCCTGGTGTTCTACCCAGGCCAGCCCCGTAGGTGTTTCAGGTGTGGGTGTCCAACCCACATGAGTGCAGATTGCACAGTTGTGCGCTGCACTAAGTGCAATAAGTTTGGACACTCAGGTGACACGTGTGGGTTGATCTGCTGCAACCTTTGCGGTCAAATGGGGCATCCCTTTAGCAGATGCCCCAGAGCCTACAGGGGTGAAGCTGCAGCAGGTGGTGGGCCAGGAGGGGATAGTGCACCTCCCCCTGCTGGGCAGAGTTCTGGAGGGGAAAGGCAGGGAAGCGCTCCTACGGCGGAGCCACAGGGTGCACCCCGAGCCCAGAAGGCAAGTAGGGTCCCTCAAAGAGGAAAGGGGGTACGGCCTGCAGATGTTGCCCAGGCCCCTGTCACTGAAGTTCAGGTGCCCGGTCCAGATATTGGTCAGGTGGAGGTAGTTGGGCCTCCCCTTTTGGATAAGGGGGGGGCACAGGGTTCTGTTTCCCAGGTTACTGCTCCCACTCCCCTTCCTCGGAGATGTAGGCCGGGCAGACGTCTGGTCACTGTCTCCTCATCCGATTCTTCGGCTGGGGATGACAGGTCTGGGGAGGAGGAGATGGAAGTCTCGGTTAAGGGGGCTCAGAAACGCCCAAAAGAAGTATCGGATGAGGAGGGTGAAGTGGCTTGGGTCACGATTAGGAAAAAGCAGGGGAAGAAGAAGAAAAAAAGGGCCCCGTTACCTGAGGTGGATCCTGGGCCACCGGAAGGGCCTAGCAGTAGGGGTGATGCTCTACTTATAAATTTTTCTTCTGGGGAGGAGGAGGGGGAAGATGATATGTAAAAATTGTTTTTTCCCTTTTTGACTGTATAGTTTATCATTGTTAGTTTTTGTAAAGTGAATGTAAACTGATGTTTGTTTTGTTATGTTAAGCTTGTAATTTGGTAGCAGTATACTGGAATAAAAAATATCCACCTATATAGCAAACTATCTTGCTCGTTTTAAATAGAGCTTGCAGTCAGTGGTAGGAGCTTGTGCGTGCTGTCTGTGTGCTCTGAACCCAGTACACACCGCTATATCCACCTATATAGCAAACTATCTTGCTCGTTTTAAATAGAACTTGCAGTCAGCGGTAGGAGCTTGTGTGTGCTGTCTACGTGCTCTGAACCCAGTACACACCGCTATATCCATCTATATAGCAAACTATCTTGCTCGTTTTAAATAGAGCTTGCAGTCAGCGGTAGGAGCTTGTGCGTGCTGTCTGCGTGCTCTGAACCCAGTATACACCGCTATATCCACCTACATAGCTCTTCTCTATTTGAGCCATCTGCAGGAGTTATTGGAAGTTTTGTGTGCCTCCAGCACAATATACACTACCCAATTGCTGTTTTTCCCAACTCCTTTCAGGCCATTACCATGTCTGGAAGGCCAGCAAGGAGAGGCAGACAGGTGCGAGCCGATAAAAGAGGGCAAGCAGGCTCTGTGTCTAGAGAAAACAGTGCTGGTCGTGGACGCGGTGCATCGTCATCATCAGCACGTGGCCATGGGACACGCTTGTCCTTCTTTTTAGCAGCTGGACATGTTGAGCCGCAACATGCCAACGACTTGGTAGAGTTGATGACCAAGCCCTCTTCATCCTCCTCATCCTCTCTCACCCAGTCTCAGGGTACTAGCAAAGCAGCTGCCAACGCATCGTCTTCCCTCCTCTCAATGTCATCATCAGTGACTCCTTCCCTAGACCCACCACATCCTCCTGAGGAGTCTCCTGAACTCTTTGAGCACAGTGTTGGGTACATGCTCCAGGAGGATGCCCAGTGCTTTTGTAGGCTCTGATGATGATACTCAGCTAGAGGAAGGCAGTAGCGTGAATGCAGAGAGAGGGGATGCTCAAGAAGGACAGCAATTTGGCAGTCATGTTCCACAAGCTGCAGCATACTGCCAGGTTTGCTCCAGCAATGAAGAGGGAGGGGATGATGAGGGCACTGACTCCACGTGGGTGCCTGGTAGGAGAGAGGAGGAGGAGGCACATGTCCAACGAGGCAGGATGCCCTCCGGGGGCCAGCTTAGGGGCAGCACACCGACTGAATCACACCGCAGAGCTCCGCCTGTGCAGGGCGCTGCCTCTGCGCGTTATTCTAAATGTTCTTTGGTGTGGGCCTTTTTTGACACAAGTGCATCAGATTGCACCGCTGCTATTTGCAACATATGTCTCAAGCGTATCTCGCGTGGCCAAAACATCAGCCGCTTGGGCACCACATGCTTGACCAGACATATGTTGACCTGCCATGCAGCTCGTTGGCAAGCGTACTTCAAAGACCCACACCAAAGAACAAAGCGGACCTCTCCTTGCTCCTCATCAGCTGGCATCTCCAACCCCACTAGACCTTCAGTCCTCTCTGTAACCTGCTCTGAGAGGAATGAAGGTGTAGAATTAGGTGTGTCACAGTCAAGTGCTTCCGGGCACTCTGCTAGCAGTACACCCACGTCCGATTATAGCAGGCAAATGTCCCTGCCCCAGCTGCTGGACCGGCGAAAGAAGTTCACTCCCAGCCATCCACATGCCCAGCGGTTGAATGCTAGCTTGGCTAAATTGCTAGCACTTCAACTGCTGCCTTTTCAGTTGGTGGACTCGGCCCCCTTCCGTGAGTTTGTACAATGTGCGGTTCCTCAGTGGCAGGTCCCCAACGCCACTTTTTCTCACGGAAGGCGATTCCGGCTCTCTACTGGCATGTGGAAGGCAATGTCCTTGCCTCGCTGGACAGGGCGGTCAGTGGTATGGTGCATATTACCGCTGACTCATGGTCCAGCAGGCATGGACAGGGACGTTACCTGTCTTTCATGGCCCATTGGGTCACTCTTTTGGCAGCTGGGAAGGATGCAGGACAAGGTGCAGTAGTGTTGGAGGTTGTTCCGCCACCACGCCTCCAAAATGCTACTATTGGTTGTGACACACCTCTCTCCTCCACCCCCTCCTCTTCTTCTTCCTCCATGGCCTGTTCCAGTGCTCTGTCCTTAGAACCAGCGGTGCTCCGTAGGCGTTCCAGGGGCTACGCAAGTACGCAGGCAAAACGATGCCATGCCGTGCTTGCGCTGGTTTGTTTGGGGGACAGGAGCCACACTGGGGCGGATGTTTTGTCAGCTCTGCAGGGGCAGGCCGAGAGGTGGTTGACGCCACGCCAGCTTAAGCCAGGAATGGTGGTTTGCCACAATGGCACCAACCTCCTCTCCGCCCTCCGACAGGGACAACTGACCCATGTGCCCTGTGTAGCTCACGTCCTTAACCTGGTGGTGCAGCGGTTCTTGGGCAGGTACCCGGGCTTACAGGATGTCCTGAAGCAGGCCAGGAAAGTCTGTGTGCATTTCCGCCGATCATTTAATGCCTGTGCTCGGCTGGCTGAGCTCCAAAAGGAGTTGTACCTGCCCAAGAACCGCCTTATATATGACATGCCCACCAGGTGGAACTCAACGTTGGCCATGCTGCAGCGGCTGCACACGCAGCAGAGGGCCATCAATGAGTACCTGTGCGACTACGGCACCAGGACAGGGTCAGGGGAGCTCGGTTTTTTCTCACCACGCCAGTGGGGCATGATCAGGGATTCATGCACTGTCCTGTCACCGTTTGAGGAGGCCACAAGGATGGTTAGCAGTGACAGTGCATGCATCAGTGACACTGTACCTCTTGTCCACCTCTTGGAGCATACGCTGCATGGAATAATGGACAGGGCACTTGAGGCAGAACAGAGGCAGGAAGATGAGGACTTCCTTGCCTCTCAAGGCCCCCTTTATCCAGACAGTGTTCCTGCTGTGCCACCCATCACACAAGAAGAGGATGAGGAGGAGGAAGAGAAGGAGGAGGATAATTGTGTCAGCATGGAGGTGGAGGCTGGCACTCAGCATCAGCTGCAGCAGCAGTCTTGTAGGGATGATTTACAGTCCCAAGAAACCCATGGACTTGTACGTGGCTGGGAGGAGGTAGCTGCGGATCATGTTGTCCTTAGTAACCCAGAGGACTCCGGACCGAATGCCTCAGCTAACCTACGCTGCATGGCCTCCCTGATCCTGCAAAGCCTGCGGAAGGATCCTCGTATTCTTCGGATCAAGGAGAGGGACCATTACTGGCTGGCCACTCTCCTTGATCCACGGTACAAGGGTAAGGTTGCCGACCTTATCTTGCCATCGCAGAGGGAGCAGAGGATGAGACATCTCTGGGAGGCCTTGCAGAAAGGTCTGTGCAACACGTTCCCAGAGACTGAGAGGTTACAAACTCTCTGGCCCTGGACAACGTGTTGCTGAGGCATCGGTCAGAAGGAGCGGTGGAGAAGGTGGCCGTCTGACTGATGCTTTCAGACAATTTTTTAGTTCGCAGCCCCAAGGTATGATCGGTTCCAGCAACCATCGCCAGCGTCTGATTTACATGGTGCAGGAATACCTAGGGGCAAGGTAGGACTTGCCTTTCCCACCGAAAATCCTCTGGCTTACTGGGTCTTGAGGATGGATCACTGGCCAGAGCTTGCACAGTATGCAATTGAGCTACTGGCCTGTCCTGCATCCAGCGTTCTTTCGGAACGCACCTTCAGTGCTGCTGGTGGCTTTGTTACCGATCACAGGGTGCGCCTGTCCACCGAATCAGTTGATCGACTGACCTTCATCAAGATGAATCAGTCTTGGATCACCCACAGCTACCAAGCACCTGAAGCTGATGTAACCGAATAATTTTTTTTGAAATATCACATCCCTTCAAGACTGCCTATGCTGATGCTGAGTGACTGTCCTGTTATGTTGATTGTCTATCCTCTTCCTCCTCCGCCCAATTTTTCTGCCCCTGTTTAACAGGGGCATTTAAGTACAATTTTTGATGCAATGCTTTGCAGCAGGGCTAATTCCTGCAATAAAACTACAGTATATGGGAGAGGTTGCAGTGTCGTGGCACCAGCACCAGTGCCTAAAGCCCAATTTTTCTGCCCCTGTTTAACAGGGGCGTTTAATTACAATTTTTGATGCAATGCTTTGCAGCAGGGCTAATTCCTGCAATAAAACTAGAGTATATGGGAGAGGTTGCAGTGTCGTGGCACCAGCACCAGTGCCTAAGGCCCAATTTTTCTGCCCCTGTTTAACAGGGGCGTTTAATTACAGTTTTTGATGCAATGCTTTGCAGCAGGGCTAATTCCTGCACTAAAACTAGAGTATATGGGAGAGGTTGCAGTGTCGTGGCACCAGCACCAGTGCCTAAGGCCCAATTTTTCTGCCCCTGTTTAACAGGGACGTTTAATTACAATTTTTGATGCAATGCTTTGTAGCAGGGCTAATTCCTGCAATAAAACTAGAGTATATGGGAGAGGTTGCAGTGTCGTGGCAACAGCACCAGTGCCTAAGGCCCAATTTTTCTGCCCCTGTTTAACAGGGAGATGTAATTGCAATTCTTGATATAATATTTCACAGGAGGGCCCGTTCCTGTGCCCACCCAGAGTAACTGTGAGGACTTATAGTGTTGTGGCACCAGCACCACAACCACCAAAGGTCAATTTTTCTACCACTGTTCAACAATGGCATGTAATTACAATTCTTGATATAATCGTTCACAGCAGGGCGTTCCAGCGCCCACCAAGAGTCACTTTGAGGGCTTACAATGTTGTGGCAAAACCAACACCTTGTTCCGCCATTTCTGTAGAGCATATAACGCAGGCCCCTACTTTCAAACATTCAACTTACAAACATCTCCTACTTGCAAACGGAAGGAGACAACAGCAAGTGAGATGAAAAAAGATGGACGACAAAACAAATTATACAGGGGTGATAACCCTTCCCTATGTTTTCCAAAAAGCTTTAAAATAGTTTTTTTGACTGGAGCTACATTTTAAAAATGTACCAGTTGAAAATTACAAACAGATTCTACTTAACACAACAAACCTACACAGTCCCTGTCTTGTTTGCACCACCTGTATACTGCTGTTCTGAGTATATAGGGCCTGGGGGCCACACGTATTTCCTTTTTTTAATATGGGTACGGGGTACCCCTTAATATGCGTACAAGACCCAAAGGGGCTGGTAATGGGCAGGGAGGGCTACCCATGCCATTTTTCTCAATGATTTTCAACCATATTGCAGGAACCAGATATAACATTAAAACCGCAAGCAGTTTTAAATGATGTTATTTCCGTTTAATGTCATTTTGTGCAGGGACTGTTCTAAACACGGGAAACACGTGGCACTTCACAGGTATACTACAGACACCCTCCAGGCACCATATTTAAAGGAATATTTCACTTTTTTTTTTCACTTTAATCGTCATTAAAATCAGTGCTCCCGCCAAAAAAACAGCCATTTTTAAAAACATTTTAGGCATTGACCCATGTCCCCTGGGGCAGGAGCCAGGTCCCCAAACCCTTTTTAGGACAGCATCTTGCATATTAGCCGTTAAAATTAGCACTTTTAATTTCGAACGTTTGAGTCCTATAGACTTCAATGGGGTTCTAAAGTTCGTACGAATTTGGGGTCCGTTCGAAAGTTCTGGTGCGAACCGAACCAGAGGGTGTTCGGCTCATCCGTAGTGGCGACCATTAATGTCGCCAGCATTAAATCTGCAAGAGCTCGTGATATTGCCTTATTTTTGCTCAGCGAGTTTGATGCCGAGATTTTATTTTTGCAAGAGACCTGGCTCAATACTTTGGCTGATGTCCATCTAGCAAAAAGGGAGTGGAGATGCGGTCCCTCCTTTTGGTCTCTTGCGGCTGAGCCCTGCAGCAGAGTTGCGGTCCTTTTTAAAACCGATATGGTAACGTGCCGGCGAGTAATTGAGGTAGAGATTGGGAGATGCATGGTCTTGGACGTCTCTGTTAGGGGGCAGGACCTGCATCTGATCAATATCTATGGACCGCAGTCAAGATGGGGCAGGAAATGCCTCCTCACAGAGATCAAGCCCTTCCTTTTTACGTCCCAGCAGTTTGTCTTTGGAGGTGATAATTAGGCCTGAAGACAGGAGAGGCTCCATAAACAGGCTGGCGTACGATAGCGTTTTTCTTAGAGATATGGTGAGACAAGCAGGCCTGGTAGATGTGCATATTAAGCACTGCCCTGGCAGCACGGGATTCACATTTCAGAGAGGGAATAGCCAGAGTAGGATAGATAGGTTTTTTTTAAAGGAGAACTCTGCTTTCTCGGCTCCTGAGTTGAGGGCGGTGGAGTTCTCTGACCACTGTATGCTGTCTGTGACTCTGAATGCCTCGGACACTCCACCCAGGGGAAGGGGTACCTGGAAACTGAATTCGGCTCTCCTGGAAGATGTAGAAGTAAGACAATCCTTTGAGGATTTTTTTCAGGCACAGGTTTCTATTCTGGACTTTTGCAGCAGTAAGTCAGAGTGGTGGGAGCTTGTGAAACAAAGGGCGATTGGAATTTTTTAAGGCCATAAGTAAGAAGAAGCAGCTTGGTATGTACATTGCCTACCAGCATTTGCGGAGGAAGCTTGATCGTCTTGTTTCGTATAGAGGAGATCCAGGGGAGATCTCTGAGGTGAAGTTTCTTCTTAGAAAGTGTCAATACGACCGGCATGCCTCCTTGGTTCTGGAGAGGGATTATGGAAAATATCACTCACCTGATCCTTACCAGAACTGTAAGCAAGGCATAGCAGTTAAGACGGTCATAGGCCTGAGGGATAGTACGGGTTCCCTGGTGAAGTCCAGATCAGGGATCCTGGAAATCTTCAGATCATATTATGCAGATCTTCTAGGAAGAAAGGACCTTTGTCGGGACAAGATGGAAAGCTTTCTGGATTCTACTCCAGGATTGGGAAATGGTACATTGCCTTTGAGGGATTTGACAGAACCAATTTCCGTGGATGAGGTAGTTCATGCTATAGAGAAGCTGGCTACCAAAAAATCGCCTGGGCCAGATGGGTTGACAGCTGAATTTTACAAGTGTTTTAAGTCAATTCTGGCTCCCTTTTTAGCAGAGGTTTATAACAGCTGTCTAGAAGAGGGTTCGCTCCCTCCCTCCATGAGGCAGTCCGCTGTGATTCTTCTGTCAAAAGGTAAAGATCCCCTCAATGATTGAGAACTGGCGCCCCATCAGTCTTCTCAATGTTGATAGAAAGATCTTGGCGAAGATTCTTTTTTTGCGCTTGTCGTCAGTGGCAGGCGATTTGTTGTCCAGTCATCAGCACTGCTCAGTCCAAAGTAGAAGTACCTTTTCAGCGGTTTTAGCTGTCCGGGAGGCTTTGGAACGATGCAGGGCTGCTGGATGGAGAAAGTACTTGCTGGCATTGGATCAGGCGAAGGCTTTTGATAGAGTCAATCACGAGTACCTGTATTTGCTACTTGGTAGATACGGCCTGCAGGGGAGGTTTATAGATTGGCTGAAGACATTATATAAAGGGGCTGAGAGCTTCCCACTGGTTAATGGTTGGGTTGGACAGCCTTTTGAGGTTGGCTCTGGTGTGCGCCAGGGATGTCCTCTGAGCCCCCTGTTATATGTATTTGCAATCGACCCCTTCAAAAGAAGTAGTGTGGATCTTTGTGCGGGGTGCCTTTGGGCATTGCTGGTGTGCCGCCTTTGAAGGTCGTGGCCTATGCCGATGATGTGTCTGTTATTGTCTCTGGAACGGAGGAGGTGCAGGAGGTGGTCTCTATGATAGAGCAGTACACGGAGGCTTCTGGTTCTAAAGTCAACCATGAAAAGAGTGAAGTTTTCTGGATGGGTGAGGAAGGTGAAAGCTTCGAACTTCCGGATGCCTTCCCAGAGCCCCAGCAGGAAATTAAAGTGTTGGGCATCAAATTTGGTCCTGATGAATATGGTCATCGAAATTGGGAAAGCAGGTTGGTGTGTCCCAATGCCAAGGTAGCAAGCTGGAAGAAATGGAAGCTTTCATTGAGGGAGAGGGTTGACTTGATCAAAACATACCTGGTCCCAATTTCTTTATATGTCAGCTTCGTCTGTATCTTGCCAGTATCTCTCTATGCAAGGGTGTACAGCTGTTTTTTCCAACTGTTATGGGGAAGTAGGCTGAACCTGATCAAGCGCAATGTAACTTACCTGTCTAGGCGGGAGGGTGGCCTAGGAATGGTCAACCCAATAGTTTTCTTTTCTCTGCTGTTTTTAAAGTACAATCTTGGTAACATGCTAGCAGAGAACCCGCCGGGATGGGTGGGTATTTTTCAATCTTGTTTTAGGCCTTTTCTGCGATGCTGGGAAGATGGCGGGCCAGTGAAAAGTCTGAGAGTCCGACATGGCAAGCTCCCGGCTTATGTTGCCCCGTGTCTGAAAATACTTCGGCAGTGGCAGGTGACAGTGGAGGATATCAAGTCCCTCCCCAGGAAGCTTCTGGAGAAGAGGATTTTGGGCTCTGCTTTCAGTGTGTCACTTGCCTTAAGAGATTGCCCAGGCTCTGTAATGAGGGAAGGGTTGCGTTTAATCAATTTAGAAAGAATCCCCTTGAAGTTTAGGGATCAAGCCTGGCTCGCTTTCCATGGAAGGCTCTATGTGAGAGGGAACTTGAGCATCGCCCTGTGGATGATCGGGATTGTCCTAGAGCGGAGTGTGTTGGTAAAGTGGAGTCTATGGACCACTTTTTGCTCCAGTGTCCCTTTAACATAGAGGTGTATAAAAGGGTGGGGAGGGCTCTAGGCATCCCCTTTTTCTATCGCATGAGTTATGCGGAGTGGGTGTATGGGGCATTCCCGACTCACTGGGATTTTGATTTCGATACACTGTTTTTAGTTAGTATAGTTGTCCGTTACTTCACATGGAATGCACGGTGCCAGATTACCCTGCGGAAGAAAGTCCTCTGTTGAGGTGGTGGTGCACGATATTCTTGGTGAGGTTGGGAAAATTTTGGGTCTTGAGAAGGGCAGGGAGCCTCGGGCAGTCTGGATAAGGGCGTGGAGGAATATCAGACCTGCCTTTGGTGAACTGCCCATCTCTGGGTGAGGAGCTCTTTTCTTTTTCTGTTTCTTTCACTCCCATAGCTTTTGTTGGTTAGTATCTTCTTTTTGAAGAAGGGCTGCATGCATAATGGGTACAGGTTTGTTTCTTAACCTCACAAGTTTGATGTCTGGTGTAATGGTGTGAGTCGTAATAGGATTTATGTTTTTGCTGTAAAGTATTTTTTTGTTTTGAGAGCAGATTTGCTATATTTATTTTCATTTATGTAAATATGTAGATATTTATGTATATTTTATATAGTGTTTTTATGCTTATTGATTGTAAGACTTTTAATAAAGAAAAATTGGGAAGAATGTTCCTTACATTGGTGATCAGTGAGAAGAATGTTCCTTACATTGGTGATTAGTGAGAAGAATGTTCCTTACACTGGTGCTCAGTGGGAAGAATGTTCCTTACACTGGTGATCAGTGGGAAGAATGTTCCTTACATTGGTGATCAGTGGGAAGAATGTTCCTTACATTGGTGATCAGTGAGAAGAATGTTCCTTGCATTGGTGATCAGTGAGAAGAATGTTCCTTGCATTGGTGATCAGTGAGAAGAATGTTCCTTGCATTGGTGATCAGTGAGAAGAATGTTCCTTACATTGGTGATAAGTGAGAAGAATGTTCCTTACATTGGTGATCAGTGAGAATAATGTTCCTTACATTGGTGATCAGTGGGAAGAATGTTCCTTACATTGGTGATCAGTGGGAAGAATGTTCCTTACATTGGTGATCAGTGAGAAGAATGTCCCTTACATTGGTGATCAGTGGGAAGAATGTTCCTTACATTGGTGATCAGTGGGAAGAATGTTCCTTACATTGGTGGTCAGTGGGAAGAATGTTCCTTACTAGTGATGGACGAACTTCCGACGGGACGTTTCGCGAACGCGGACCGCGAACGCGGCCGATAGTTCGCGAACCGCAACGTTCATGGCAGGCCCCATTGACTTCAATGGGAGGCGAACTTTGCAAACCTACAGGTCAAATTTGCAGCCACAAAATAATTACTAGCTGTGCAAACATAGTCCCACCACATGGCCAAAGACATAACACATGTATGAGGTGAATCTGGGATCGACAACTACAAGCATTCTTTTTTTATATGTGAAATTGTGACAATTCAGGACTGTGGAGCTCATGAAGGCAATGGAGGAGAGGGAAGGTCAGGGTAGGCAAAGAAGAGGGTGCAGGAGATGATCACCAGCAGCGTGACATACAGCAATGACACCTGCACCGTGATAGAGTGATCTGACACCAGCACCGTGATAGAGTGATCTGACACCAGTACCGTGATAGAGAGCACTGACATCAGCAGCGTGACATACAGCAATGACACCTGCACCGTGATAGAGTGATCTGACACCAGCACCGTGATAGAGAGAACTGACATCAGCAGCGTGACATACAGCAATGACACCTGCACCGTGATAGAGTGATCTGACACCAGCACCGTGATAGAAAGCACTGACATCAGCAGCGTGACATACAGCAATGACACCTGCATTGTGATAGAGTGATCTGACACCAGCACCGTGATAGAGTGATCTGACACCAGCACCGAGATAGTTACATAGTTACATAGTTAGTCAGGTTGAAAAAAGACACAAGTCCATCCAGTTCAACCTTAAAAATAAATAAATAAAATAAAAAATAATCGTACAATCCAAATACCCAATTTTATGCCCACAATTGATCCAGAGGAAGGCGAAAAAAAAACCCCAGCAGAGCATGCTCCAATTTGCTACAGCAGGGGGAAAAAATTCCTTCCTGATCCCCCAAGAGGCGATCGGATTTTCCCTGGATCAACTTTACCTATGTTAGTACCCAGATATATTATGTACATTCAGGAAAGTATCCAGGCCTTTCTTAAAGCAATCTACTGAGCTGGCCAGAACCACCTCTGGCGGGAGTCTATTCCACATTTTCACAGCTCTAACTGTGAAGAAACCTTTCCGTACTTGAAGATGAAATCTCTTTTCCTCTAGACGTAAAGAGTGCCCCCTTGTCCTCTGGGTTGACCGAACAGAGAACAACTCAACACCAAGTTCACTATATGGACCCCTAATATATTTGAACATGTTGATCATATCCCCCCTTATTCTCCTCTTCTCAAGAGTGAATAAATTCAGTTCCTCTAATCTTTCCTCATAGCTGAGTTCCTTCATGCCTCTTATCAGTTTGGTTGCCCTTCTCTGCACTTTCTCCAGTTCCCCGATATCCTTTTTGAGAACTGGTGCCCAAAACTGAACTGCATATTCTAGATGAGGTCTTACTAATGATTTGAACAGGGGCAAAATGATATCTCTCTCTCTGGAGTCTTAATACAAGAAAGGACTTTGCTTGCTTTGGAAACAGCAGCTTGGCATTGCATGCTATTATTGAGCTTATGATCTACCAAAACCCCCAGATCCTTCTCCACTATGGATCCCCCCAGTTGTACTCCCCCTAGCATGTATGATGCATGCATATTCTTAGCCCCCAAGTGCATAACTTTACATTTATCAACATTAAACCTCATCTGATACATAGTCGCCCAATTAGAGTGTATTGAGGTCGGCTTGTAAATTGGAGACATCCTGTAAGGACATTATTCCACTGCATATCTTGGTGTCATCTACAAAGACAGAAATGTTACTTTTGATCCCAGACCCAATATCATTTATAAAGATATTAAAAAGTAAGGGTCCCAGCACTGAACCTTGGGGTACACCACTGATAACCTTAGACCATTCAGAGTAAGAATCATTAATCACTACTCTCTGAATTCTGTCTTTTAGCCAGTTTTCTATCCATTTACAAACTGATATTTCCAAACCTGTAGACTTTACCTTACACATGAGCCGTGTGTGGGGAACTGTATCAAACGCTTTTGCAAAATCCAAGTATACCACGTCCACCGCCACCCCTCTGTCCAAGGTTGTACTTACCTCCTCATAAAAAGAAATCAGATTTGTCTGACAACTTCTGTCTTTCATGAATCCATGTTGTCTGTTGCTTAAAGTGTTTTTGTTCAGCAAGAACTCGTCAATGTGGTCTTTTATTAAACGCTCCAGTATCTTCCCAGGTATAGAAGTTAAGCTAACAGGTCTATAATTACTTGGTAAAGACTTTGATCCCTTTTTAAATCTAGGCACCACGTTCACCCTACACCAATCCAGTGGGACTATTCCCATCATTAATGAGTCCCTAAAAATTAGATACAATGGCTCTGAAATTACAGAGCTCAATTCTTTTAGGATCCGTGGGTGGATGCCATCAGGGCCAGGTGCTTTATCCACCTTTATTCTGTCCAAATATTTCTGGACCATATCACTTTTGAGCCATTGTGGATCATTTGGGGCTGTGTCACTATCACCCCCATTATGGACATGCGCTCCCCCATGCTCTTTTGTGTACACAGAGCTGAAGAAAGTATTTAATAAATTAGCCTTCTCTTTGTCCCCAGTCACCCACTCTAGATTATTTTGTAAAGGGCCTACATGCTCAGAATTGACCTTTTTACTATTAATATATTTGAAGAATTTTTTGGGGTTTGTCCTACTATCTTTTGCAATCTGTCGTTCGTTTTGAATTTTTGCATCCTTGATTTCCTTTTTACATATACTGTTAAATTCTTTGTAACATTTAAATGTCACTAGTGATCCTTCATTTTTATATTTTTTAAAAGCTCTTCTCTTATAGTTTATAGCTTTTTTAACTTTGGCTGTGAGCCACATAGGTTTTGTTTTTAGCCTTTTAAACTTATTGCCCATGGGAATATACTTTGCAGTGAGGTCCCAAACAGTCTTTTTGAAGAATTCCCATTTCTGTTCTGTGCCCATTGAAGCAAATATTCTCTCCCAGTCTAAGTCCTGGAGAGCAGCCCTCATCCTTGGAAAATTTGCTCTCTTGAAGTTAAGTGTTTTTATCTTACCCGTATGTATTTCTTGTTTAGCGCTAACATCAAAGGAAATCATGTTATGATCACTGCTACCCAGGTGTTCCTTTATCTGGACATTAGTAATAAGCTCTGCATGGTTTGAGATTACCAGGTCCAACAGAGCTTCATTCCTAGTTGGGGCCTCAATAAACTGGACCATAAAATTGTCATGTAATAGTTTTATCATTTTTTGCCCTTTAACTGTCCCAGCAGTGCCATTACTCCAGTCAATTTCTGGTAGTTAAAATCCCCCATTATTATCACTGTCCCAGCCCTTGCAGCCCTTTCCATCTGTGCAAAGAGCTGAGTCTCCACCTCCTCATTAACATTGGGTGGTCTATAACAAACTCCAACGATTAACTTTGAACTACACCCATCTAAATGCAGTTCCACCCATAATGCTTCAGACTCATCACACTCTCCATCCACCAGGTCCTTTTTCACACTTGCTTTGAGATCACTTCTCACATAGAGACACAATCCCCACCACCTTTCCCTTTTACCCTGTCTCTCCGAAAGAGTGCAAAGCCAGGAATATTAATAGCCCAGTCATGTGAGGATTGAAGCCAAGTTTCAGCAATACCGATTACATCATAGCTCTCCTCATGCACCACAGCTTCCAACTCACCTCTTTTGCTTGGCAAACTTCTGGCATTGGTGTAAAAACACTTTAATGCATTATTACATTTTGCTCTGGTGTTTTTCATATTTTAGTAGTACAAATTGCCCTATAGTTTTCAATGGCTGTTTGCAACATGGGAAATTTCTTGTCACCTGCCATATCCCACCCCCCATCTATCCCCATTTCACCCTCCATTAATGTCTGACCCCTAACTGACCTGTCTGCCCAATGTAATTCTGGTTCACCCTCCCCCCTCAAACCCAGTTTAAATACTCCTCCAGCCTTCCCATAAACCTCTCCCCCAGCACAGCAGACCCCCTTCCATTCAAGTGCAAACCTTCGTTAGCATATAGGTTGCACCCGAATGAAAAGTCAGCCCAGTGCTCTAGAAACCCAAATCCCTCCTCCCTACACCAGGTCTTTAGCCATGCATTCAGCTCTCTAATCACCCCCTGCCTTTCCTGTGTTGCGCATGGCACAGGCAATATTTCAGAGAATATCACCTTGGAGGTCCTTCCCTTCAACTTGCAGCCTAGTTCTCTAAATTGATTCTTAAGGAGCCTCCACCTTCCATGTATACAGTCATTGGTTCCAACGTGGACCAAGACTGCTGGGTCATACCCAGCCCCTCCTAGTAATTTATCCACCCGGTCCACCACATGCCGAACCCTAGCACCAGGGAGACAGCAAACTATTCGGTTGAGGCGATCCTGGCGACAAATTATTCTATCAGTCCTTCTGATTATAGAATCCCCTATAACCACCAACTGTCTAGGCCTATCTGCACTCCCCTCACCTCCTCTACTAGATGGGCTGCTCTCCCGGCTGTTAGGGGGAGCAGTGACATCTAGGGCTGCCACCTCTGTGTTTGCCACCTCCACATCTTCACCCAACTCTGCAAATTTGTTTTGATGCACAAACACAGGACTGGCCTTCCTTTTCTGCAAGTCCCTTCCACTCCCTCTAACTACATTAACCCATCTTCCTATGTGATAATCCTGACTTGCCCCTCCACCCTCCACATCAACCCTACTGACCACCTGCTCAGCGAGCAGAGGACCCCTTTCAAGGTTGTCCTTTCTGCCCAGTATTGCAACTTGCTCCTCCAGATCTCTAATGTGAGCTTCCAGAAGGGCAACCTGCTCACATCTGTCACAGCGGTATGCATCCTGGAGCTCTTGCACCAGTTTTGCATACATGTGGCACACTGTGCACTGAGCAAAGCCTTCAACCCTGCTAGCACTCATTTCCCAGTTACAATACAATTACTTTAAGGAAGTTTAAGATGTTACTTACAGGTTAGAGACTCCTGTCTTAACTCCTGTTTTCAACTCCTGGTTATTAACTCTCCACTTTAGTTCGAAATGTCACTTGTGTTCACTAAATCCACATGCAAACCACCAACAGGGAGCAAGCTCCTTGAGGAGTTTGTATAACTACCTTTTATACACCTGTGAACAATTAACCCCTCCCCTAAATTAGCAGGAAGAAAGAGAGAAGAAAAAAAAAATGCTTTTTAAAAAGTGTTAGAAAAAGGACTTTTAAAAACTGCTAGCAAATGTATCAAATGAAGGAGAGGAAGAAAAAACACCCCCAAAAACAACACTTGCAAGCAGGAGCAGTCAAAAGCACAACTCCTGGTTATTAACTCTCCACTTTAGTTCAAAATTCCACTTGTGTTCACAAAATCCACATGCAAACCACCAACAGGGAGCAAGCACCAACAGGGAGAGAGCACTGACATCAGCAGCGTGACATACAGCAATGACACCTGCACCGTGATAGAGTGATCTGACACCAGCACCGTGTGTAGTACACTATACCTTACCAGTCCTTATAAGGACCTTTGTGGAACTAGTAGGTTGTGATTAGCAGACTGTACCTCAGTCCCTATACTGATAAAGGACTGCTGCAGAATAGGGCAGCAGTCAGCAGTAGTGCACCTCAAACCTATATATTGTGGACCTATACCAGTCCTTAAGGAATAGCAGACTGTACCTCACTCAACCCTATGTACTGTAGTACACTATACCTTACCAGTCCTTATAAGGACCTTTGTGGAACTAGTAGGTTGTGATTAGCAGACTGTACCTCAGTCCCTATACTGATAAAGGACTGCTGCAGAATAGGGCAGCAGTCAGCAGTAGTGCACCTCGACCTTATATATTGTGGACCTATACCAGTCCTTAAGGAATAGCAGACTGTACCTCACTCAGCCCTATGTACTGTAGTACACTATACCTTACCAGTCCTTATAAGGACCTTTGTGGAACTAGTAGGTTGTGATTAGCAGACTGTACCTCAGTCCCTATACTGATAAAGGACTGCTGCAGTATAGGGCAGCAGTCAGCAGTAGTGCACCTCAACCCTATATATTGTGGACCTATACCAGTCCTTAAGAAATAGCAGACTGTACCTCACTCAACCCTATGTACTGTAGTACACTATACCTTACCAGTCCTTATAAGGACCTTTGTGGAACTAGTAGGTTGTGATTAGCAGACTGAACCTCAGTCCCTATACTCATAAAGGACTACTGCAGCAGAAGGGCAGCAGTCAAGTATAATATTCTTTCTATATTTGGAAGAAATAATATTATACTTGTACAAGCCTATTACCGTACCAGTCCTGAAAAGAACCTTTGTGGACCTAATAGTAACAGCTACTGATTAAACTGACTGTCCCTCACTGCCACACACAGCTTCCTGCCTGTCCCTATTTAAACTGACAAAACACAGGCTGCTGCAACAATAACTTGAATAGCACTCAAAACTATATCCTGTACTTCTTTACCATACCAGTCCTGAAAAGGACTTTTGTGGACCTAATAGTAACAGCTAATGATTAAACTGACTGTCCCTGCTGCACACAGCGTCCTGTCCCTCTCTCTACACTGACAAAAGACAGGCTTCTGCAACAATGACTTGAATAGCAGTGCCTCAAACCTATATCCTGAACTACACCTAACACCTATACCATACCAGTCCTTAAAAGAACTTTTGTGGACCTAATAGCTAGCGATTTGGGTCACTGCAGTCTCTCCCTGCTCCACACAGCAACCTCTCCCTATAGTGACATACGAAAGAATGTAAAATGGCCGCCGGATCGGGTCTATTTATATGTTAGGGGGAATGTCCAAGTGTCCATGTGCTGTAATGTCTCAATTGGCTGTCCTGTACCACATGATTGATGTGTCATCATAGGTCAAAGTTCTTTTACACAGTAAACACGGAAGTCCGCCGGGCGAACAGTGGCAATAGTCCGCCGGGCAAACCATTCGGCCATCCCTATTCCTTACATTGGTGATTAGTGGGAAGAATGTTCCTTACATTGGTGGTCAGTGGGAAGAATGTTCCTTACATTGGTGATCAGTGAGAAGAATGTCCCTTACATTGGTGATCAGTGGGAAGAATGTTCCTTACATTGGTGATCAGTGGGAAGAATGTTCCTTACATTGGTGATCAGTGGGAAGAATGCTCCTTACATTTTGTTTGTTTTTTCAGTGTCACATAAAACAATATGCAAAATGAAAAAAAAAATGTCAAACAGCTTTTCCATGCTTTGTACCGGACACATTTTGCCGTGATTTTTTTAATCAGACAAATTTGAGCAAATTATAGTATAAAAGGTTTATTTGTTTATTTATTATACCTTTTAGGCTTGTTACGTATACCATTGAAAGCCTTCTGATATATCTGTACATTAAGTGCAGCAAAAAAAAATACTTGTGGCAAATGTATCAAATGAAGGAGAGGAAGAAAAAACACCCCCAAAAACAACACTTGCAAGCAGAAGCAGTCAAAAGCACAACTCCTGGTTATTAACTCTCCACTTTAGTTCAAAATTCCACTTGTGTTCACAAAATCCACATGCAAACCACCAACAGGGAGCAAGCACCAACAGGGAGAGAGCACTGACATCAGCAGCGTGACATACAGCAATGACACCTGCACCGTGATAGAGTGATCTGACACCAGCACCGTGTGTAGTACACTATACCTTACCAGTCCTTATAAGGACCTTTGTGGAACTAGTAGGTTGTGATTAGCAGACTGTACCTCAGTCCCTATACTGATAAAGGACTGCTGCAGAATAGGGCAGCAGTCAGCAGTAGTGCACCTCAAACCTATATATTGTGGACCTATACCAGTCCTTAAGGAATAGCAGACTGTACCTCACTCAACCCTATGTACTGTAGTACACTATACCTTACCAGTCCTTATAAAGACCTTTGTGGAACTAGTAGGTTGTGATTAGCAGACTGTACCTCTGTCCCTATACTGATAAAGGACTGCTCAAAGTTCTTTTACACAGTAAACACGGAAGTCCGCCGGGCGAACAGCGGCAATAGTCCGCCGGGCGAACCATTCGGCCATCCCTATTCCTTACATTGGGGATTAGTGGGAAGAATGTTCCTTACATTGGTGGTCAGTGGGAAGAATGTTCCTTACATTGGTGATCAGTGAGAAGAATGTCCCTTACATTGGTGATCAGTGGGAAGAATGTTCCTTACATTGGTGATCAGTGGGAAGAATGTTCCTTACATTGGTGATCAGTGGGAAGAATGCTCCTTACATTGGTGATCAGTGGGAAGAATGTTCCTTACATTGGTGATCAGTGGGAAGAATGTTCCTTACATTGGTGATCAGTGGGAAGAATGCTCCTTACATTGGTGATCAGTGAGAAGAATGTTCCTTACATTAGTGATCAGTGGGAAGAATGTTCCTTACACTGGTGATCAGTGGGAAGAATGTTCCTTACATTGCTGATCAGTGGGAAGAATGTTCCTTACATTGGTGATCAGTGGTAAGAATGTTCCTTACATTGGTGATCAGTGGGAAGGAGGAGGAGGACACACCCAAGGAGCTCTCTGAGAACCACACCTTTTTTCAAGCCTGGGCCTTGCCTGCTAGCTCGGCCCAGGAATAATGCCTGATCCTGGGGGAGGCCCTGGGATGGATTCCCCTGATGATACAGGGCCTAGTGAGGAGGAGGAGGTGGAGGATCTGTCTGTGGGTCCAGGCCCTGCTGAGAACGTGGATGCCTACAGACAGAAGATTGTTGACCGTTTTCGGGCAATCGGAAGGGCTGAGGAGAAACTTAAATATTTAAAATTTGAACATAAAAATTTCAAGACTAAGTATTTCCAGGCCTGGAGTAAAAACCGTTTGGCCATGAAGCCAGAGTTGCAGCAGATGGAGGAGAAGGTGAAGAAACAATCTTTATTTTTGAATAAACTGAAGGACAGAAGCGGAGCTTTTGCAGAAAAGTTTAAAAATGAGAGGAGATTTTCCAGCCAGGCATCGGTGAGTTCTGCGGATCAGCAGGTAACAGACAACCCGGCCTCATCTGTCTCTGCACCTCTCCCCCCATGTCAGGCTGGGGAATCGCCAGCGGCAACCAGCCAGGGGGTTGAGAGTCAACATGGCACCCTGCAGTTCATCCAGCAGATGGAGTCACCCCTGAGGGCAGACAGGTCTGTTGGTGAGCCAACGGAGGTCCCTGAGGATGAGCGGAGGGATTACAGACCGGCAGAGCCAGCACTGGTGGAGGGATCCCAGTGCGCTGTACAGCCTCCATCCAACATGTCTGCCCCACCTGCTGTAGTGGATGGTGTCCCGGCTGAGGAACAGAGAGGGAAGGGGATCTGCATACAGCTGCCTGCTACAGGGAAACCCTCTACAGACATGGAGGGAGAGCCCCTGGCAGAGGTGTCATCAGCTCACCAGAGCAATGTGGATGGATCTCCACCATGCACCCCACGCCTGGATTTTGCTGATACTGCTGGGACCTGTAGTTCCACAAGCAAGATGGCTGCCAGCTCCAGAGAGCCTGTTTCTCCTTCACCTGGGTTGATTGATGCAGGTGGGGGAGGGGTTCAGCACAGTGCAGCATGTGAAGTGGAGACAGCCATGGAAGTCTCCTGCAGTGATTCACCTGTTGCTGTATTAGGACAACATTCACCCGGCTCAGCTGATAGTCCTGTCCTGATGGAGGAGAAGAGTCGGCCTGGAGGTGAAGTGTGTATGGGGACAGCAGTGACTGAGGACACGGCAGGAACTATGAATGTGCCAGGAAATAATGACAGTAATAATATTGATAAGGCAGTGAATGTGGTGGGTGGTGGTGAAGGGGTTAATATTGCTGACCAAGATAAAAATGACATTTCTCTTTCTGCTCAGCAGAAGAAAGACTCATCGATTGTGCAGACCAAATCTGTACAATCGATATCTGCTAGAGGTGTGCCAGAAGGCTCAAAACAAACAAATGTCTCTTCTATTGGGAGGAATATGGGGAGTTATGCGTCTGTTGTGGGGAGTCGCACCAAGGAGGGTGGGGGGAATGTTGTAAATATTGGTGGTCACAATATAGGGGGGTTTGGTGGTGGGATTGGTGGTGGGTATAGGAGGAGGAATGTGGTTCAGTTCAAGTGGGAGGGGGAGGGGACCCCACCAGTGAGGGGGAGGGTGGCTGAGTTGATTTTGGAAATGGGGTTTAAAGCTGTGGATATTTTTGCTTTGATTTGCCCAGTGGGAAGTTATGAATTTGATTTATCTTTTGTAAAACCTGAGGGGTTGGATTTATTTTGGGAGCGACATAGGAGGTGCCAGGGCCTTCCGCAGTGGAGTGGTTTGGTGCCAAAGGTGATTTCCAGGCAGCCTCTGATAAAATCGGTGACCATCCTGGTGCGTAACGAATCCATACCAGAGGCTGATTTGATAGTATGGCTACGCCGATATGGTGAGGTCCTCACTCCACTGCGGAAGGTCCTGGATGAACATGGGATATGGACAGGGGCCTGGACAGTGTCGCTAAAATTGGGGGTGCTGGGCAATGTAGTCCAACATCTGCCCTGCTCAGCTTTCCTGGGAAGAGATCGGCTGACTATATTCTACCAGGGACAGCCCAAAGTCTGCAATAAATGTGGTGAAAAGGGCCATTTTGCCTCTACCTGCACCCGTAAAAAGTGTTCGCTATGCCAGGGTCTGGACCATTTGGCAAAAGATTGTACCCAAATTCGGTGCAATCTGTGCCAAAAGCTTGGCCATCCTTACAGTAAGTGTCCAGAGGCTTTACATAACTTGCCAGGATTGGAGGCTGAGCTGCAGAGGCTGGATAAGGAGGATGAGGCCGCTGTAACTGTTGTTGTCCCTCCTGTGTCTGTTCCATCTGTTGTTTTGGATTCTGTTTCCCCTGGTAATGTTGTCCCTGAGTCTGTCCCTCCTGTGTCTGTTCCATCTGTTTCAGGTTCTGTTTCCCCTGGTAATGTGGTCCCTGAGTCTGTCCCTCCTGTGTCAGTTCCATCTGTTGTTTCAGATTCTGTTCCCTCTAGTGATGTGATCCCTAAGTCTGTCCCCCATGTGGTGGTCCCTATTCCTGCGGTACATAGGTCCTCCAGACTAGCGGAGGCTGCTGGGGGGGCAGGTTTAGCGGATCTTCACACTCAGCCTCCAGTCCCTGTCCCTCGGCAGCGCAAATGTGGTCAGGGGAGTGTGGGGGTGCTGGATGGGGGTGGGGCTGATGGAAGGGTGTCCATATCCCATGTCTCACCCTCTGTTGGGGGGGATTCGGATGATGAGGGGTGGGAGACGTTTAGGAGGAAGAAAAGAAGAAGAGGAAGACAAATAAGGTGTTAATTTCTTCCTCAGAGTCGGACCCAGGAGGGGTTCCTCTTGGCAACACCTTTTCAGTTTTGTCAGGTGATGGAATGTCTGATATATCTTTTTCTTTATCATCCATGGATGAGGGGGAGTCACGTAGTTTGAAGAGAGCTGTTTCTGGTGATGAGAGTGTGGCAAAGGTTAAGAAACGACTACCCCAATCATCCTGATGGCAGTTCCCACTCCGATAAAGGTGGCGACCATTAATGTCGCCAGCATGAAATCTGCAAGAGCTCGTGATATTGCCTTATTTTTGCTCAGCGAGTTTGATGCCGAGATTTTATTTTTGCAAGAGACCTGGCTCAATACTTTGGCCGATGTCGATCTAGCAAAAAGGGAGTGGAGATGCGGTCCCTCCTTTTGGTCTCTTGCGGCAGAGCCCTGCAGCGGAGTTGCGGTCCTTTTTAAAACCGATATGGTAACGTGCCGGCGGGTAATTGAGGTAGAGATTGGGAGATGCATGGTCTTGGACGTCTCTGTTAGGGGGCAGGACCTGCGCCTGATTAATATCTATGGACCGCAGTCAAGATGGGGCAGGAAATGCCTCCTCACAGAGATCAAGCCCTTCCTTTTTACGTCCCAGCAGGTTGTCTTTGGAGGTGATTTTAACACCATAATTAGGCCTGAAGACAGGAGAGGCTCCATAGACAGGCTGGCGTACGATAGCGTTTTTCTTAGAGATATGGTGAGACAAGCAGGCCTGGTAGATGTGCATAAGCACTGCCCTGGCAGCACGGGATTCACATTTCAGAGAGGGAATAGTCAGAGTAGGATAGATAGTTTTTTTTTAAAGGAGAACTCTGCTTTCTCGGCTCCTGAGTTGAGGGCGGTGGAGTTCTCTGACCACTGTATGCTGTCTGTGACTCTGAATGCCTCGGACACTCCACCCAGGGGAAGGGGTACCTGGAAACTGAATTCGGCTCTCCTGGAAGACGTAGAGGTAAGACAATCCTTTGAGGATTTTTTCCAGGCACAGGTTTCTATTCTGGACTTTTGCAGCACTAAGTCAGAGTGGTGGGAGCTTGTGAAACAAAGGGTGATTGGACTTTTCAAGGCCATAAGTAAGAAGAAGCAGCTTGGTATGTACATTGCCTACCAGCATTTGCGGAGGAAGCTTGATCGTCTTGTCTCGTATAGAGGAGATCCAGGGGAGATCTCTGAGGTGAAGTTTCTTCTTAGAAAGTGTCAATACGACCGGCATGCCTCCAGAACTGTAAGCAAGGCATAGCAGTTAAGACGGTCATAGGCCTGAGGGATAGTACGGGTTCCCTGGTGAAGTCCAGATCAGGGATCCTGGAGATCTTCAGATCATATTATGCAGATCTTCTAGGAAGAAAGGACCTTTGTCGGGACAAGATGGAAAGCTTTCTGGATTCTACTCCAGGATTGGAAAATGGTACATTGCCTTTGATGGATTTGACAGAACCAATTTCAGTGGATGAGGTAGTTCATGCTATAGAGAAGCTGGCTACCAAAAAATCGCCTGGGCCAGATGGGTTGACAGCTGAATTCTACAAGTGTTTTAAGTCCATTCTGGCTCCCTTTTTAGCGGAGGTTTATAACAGCTGTCTAGAAGAGGGTTCGCTCCCTCCCTCCATGAGGCAATCCGCTGTGATTCTTTTGTCAAAAGGTAAAGACCCCTCAATGATTGAGAACTGGCGCCCCATCAGTCTTCTCAATGTTGATAGAAAGATCTTGGCGAAGATTCTTTTTTGGCGCTTGTCGTCAGTGGCAGGCGATTTGTTGTCCAGTCATCAGCACTGCTCGGTCCAAGGTAGAAGTACCTTTTCAGCGGTTTTAGCTGTCCGGGAGGCTTTGGAACGATGCAGGGCTGCTGGATGGAGAAAGTACTTGCTGGCATTGGATCAGGCGAAGGCTTTTGATAGAGTCAATCACGAGTACCTGTATTTGCTACTTGGTAGATACGGCCTGCAGGGGAGGTTTATAGATTGGCTGAAGACATTATATAAAGGGGCTGAGAGCTTCCCACTGGTTAATGGTTGGGTTGGACAGCCTTTTGAGGTTGGCTCTGGTGTGTGCCAGGGATGTCCTCTGAGCCCCCTGTTATATGTATTCGCAATCGACCCCTTCATAAGAAGGCTAGAGAGTGGATCTTTGTGCGGGGTGCCTTTGGGCATTGCTGGTGTGCCACCTTTGAAGGTCGTGGCCTATGCCGATGATGTGTCTGTTATTGTCTCTGGAACGGAGGAGGCGCAGGAGGTGGTCTCTATGATAGAGCAGTACACGGAGGCTTCTGGTTCTAAAGTCAACCATGAAAAGAGTGAAGTTTTCTGGATGGGTGAGGAAGGTGAAAGCTTCGAACTTCCGGATGCCTTCCCAGAGCCCCAGCAGGAAATTAAAGTGTTGGGCATCAAATTTGGTCCTGGTGACTATGGTCATCGAAATTGGGAAAGCAGGTTGGTGTGTGCCAATGCCAAAGTAGCAAGCTGGAAGAAATGGAAGCTTTCATTGAGGGAGAGGGTTGACTTGATCAAAACGTACCTGGTCCCAATTTTTTTGTATGTCAGCTTCGTCTGTATCTTGCCAGTATCTCTCTATGCAAGGGTGTACAGCTGTTTTTTCCAACTGTTATGGGGAAGTAGGCTGAACCTGATCAAACGCAATGTAACTTGCCTGTCTAGGCGGGAGGGTGGCCTAGGAATGGTCAACCCAATCGTTTTCTTTTCTTTGCTGTTTTTAAAGTACAATCTTGGTAACATGCTAGCAGAGAACCCGCCGGGATGGGTGGGTATTTTTCAATCTTGTTTTAGGCCTTTTCTGCGATGCTGGGAAGATGGCGGGCCAGTGAAAAGTCTGAGAGTCCGACATGGCAAGCTCCCGGCTTATGTTGCCCCGTGTCTGAAAATACTTCGGCAGTGGCAGGTGACAGTGGAGGATATCAAGTCCCTCCCCAGGAAGCTTCTGGAGAAGAGGATTTTGGGCTCTGCTTTCAGTGTGTCACTTGCCTTAAGGAATTGCCCAGGCTCTGTAATGAGGGAAGGGTTGTGTTTAATCAATTTAGAAAGAATCCCCTTGAAGTTTAGGGATCAAGCCTGGCTCGCCTTCCATGGAAGGCTCTATGTGAGAGGGAACTTGAAGCATCGCCCTGTGGATGATCGGGATTGTCCTAGAGCGGAGTGTGTTGGTAAAGTGGAGTCTATGGACCACTTTTTGCTCCAGTGTCCCTTTAACATAGAGGTGTATAAAAGGGTGGGGAGGGCTCTAGGCATCCCCTTTTTCTATCGCATGAGTTATGCGGAGTGGGTGTATGGGGCATTCCCGACTCACTGGGATTTTGATTTGGATACACTGTTTTTAGTTAGTATAGTTGTCCGTTACTTCACATGGAATGCACGGTGCCAGATTACCCTGCGGAAGAAAGTCCTCTCTGTTGAGGTGGTGGTGCACGATATTCTGGGTGAATTTGGGAAAATTCGGGGTCTTGAGAAGGGCAGGGAGCCTCGGGCAGTCTGGATAAGGGCGTGGAGGAATATCAGACTTGCCTTTGGTGAACTGCCCATCTCTGGGTGAGGAGCTCTTTTCTTTTTCTGTTTCTTTCACTCCCTTAGCTTTTGTTGGTTAGTATCTTCTTTTTGAAGAAGGGCTGCATGCATAATAGGTGCGGGTTTGTTTCTTAACCTCACAAGTTTGATGTCTGGTGTAATGGTGTGAGTCGTAATAGGATTTATGTTATTGCTGTAAAGTATTTATTTTAATTTTTTTTGGTTTGAGAGCAGTTTTGCTATATTTATTTTAATTTATGTAAATATGTATATATTTATGTATATTTATATATTGTGATTTTATGCTTAATGATTGCAAGACTTTTAATAAAGAAAAATTGGGAAGAATGTTTGTTACATTGGTGGTCAGTAGGAAGAATATATTTTTTACAGTGGTGGTCATAATGGCTCCCTTACAGACCTGTAAAAAGATCATTAGGTTAATGTAGCTGGCTTGGCCAAGTGGCATTGATCCCAGAACTATGCCGGCACCATCAAATGGGAGGTCAATCAGCCATAGCTCAAGGAACCCCTAACGGCCTCTTGGAACCTTAGGGTTCCAGAGAACCCTGGTTGAGTTGGGCTGTTCTAGGATGTATTTTCTACATTCAGCTCTTCTCCCTTGTCACCACTCCATACATGACTATTACTGGCAATTTTCAACTGTCAAAATGACAGGAAGGAATTGCTGCAGTATGTATTATATAGCAGATGCGGTTGTCAAAATGCAGCCATTCCCTTCCCATATAAAATGATACTCGCAGATAGTCGGAAAGTGTCAATGAACAATATAGTGTAATAATATAGTTACCGTATATACTCGAGTATAGGCCGACCCGAATATAAGCCGAGGCCCCCAATTTACCCCCAAAAAAACTGGCAAACTTATTGACTCGTGTATAAGCCGAGGGTGAGACATGCCTGTCCATCCCTGTGTGTGTGTCCGTCCATCCCTGTGTGTCCGTCCATCCCTGTGTGTCCGTCCATCCCTGTGTGTCCGTCCATCCATCCCTGTGTGTGTGTGTGTCCATCCATCCATCCATCCCTGTGTGTGTGTGTCTCCATCCATCCATCCATCCATCCCTGTGTGTGTGTGTCTCCATCCATCCATCCATCCATCCCTGTGTGTGTGTGTCTCCATCCATCCATCCATCCATCCCTGTGTGTGTCTCCATCCATCCGTGTGTGTGTGTGTGTGTGTGTGTGTGTGTGTGTGTGTGTGTGTGTGTGTGTGTGTGTGTCCAGCCTACCTTTGTCCCGAGCCTCCGTCCCGTGCCTTGCCTCCTTGCCTCCGTCCCGTGCCGTGCCTTGCCTTGCATCCGTCCCGTGTCGTGCCTTGCCTTGCCCCCGTCCCGTCCCGTCCCGTGCCGTGCCGTGCCTTGCCTTGCCTCCGTCCCGTGCCCTCTTCGTCGGCGGCCATTGTAAAATTCAAAAGCTGCGCCGCCGCCTTCGCCTGTGATAGGCGGAACACTGAATTTCCCAGCAGCCTGTGTTCCGCCTATCACAGACGTCGTATCATCCTCGTCCGTAGTACGAGGATGATACGATGTCCGTGATAGGCGGAACACAGGCTGCTGGGAAATTCAGTGTTCCGCCTATCACAGGCGAAGGCGGAGCCGGAGGCGCGGCTTTTGAATAGAATGGCCGCTGTCTGTCTGCTCGACACGCTGATCGAGCGGGCAGACAGCGATGACTCGAGTATAAGCCGAGGGGGGCACTTTCAGCCTCAAAAAAGAGGCTGAAAATCTCGGCTTATACTCGAGTATATACGGTACGCTGTATTTATTATTTCAAACATATAGAGATCATAGGTGTGACCTTTGATCTGCATTTGACATCAGTTAGGCTGCTTTCACACTGGGGCGGTATTCAGGCGTTACAGCGCTAAAAATAGCGCCTGTGTAACGCCTGAAAAAAACCGGCCCCTTTAACTCCAGTGTGAAAGCCGGAGGGCTTTCACACTGGAGCGATGCGCTGGCAGGACGGTGAAAAAAGTCCTGCTAGCCGCATCTTTGCAGCGGTGAAAGAGCGGTGTATTCACCGCTCCTAAACCGCTCCTACCCATTGAAATCAATGGGACACCGCGGCAATACCGCCGGCAAAGCGCCGCTGCAGCGGCGCTTTGCGGGCGGGTTTAACCCCTTTTCGGCCGCTAGTGGGGGTTAAAACCACCCCGCTAGCGCCCGCACACCGCCGCTAAAACGACGGTAAAGCGCCGCTAAAAATAGCGGCACTTTACCACCGACGCCGCTCCTGCTGCTGTGTGAAAGCAGCCTTAAAGATACCCTACTAGCAAAAAAAAATGTTTTAAATCTTATTCAAAATTCCTTTTAGTTTCTTGTTTAAAAAAAAAAAAAAACTTGTTAAATATACCATTGAAATGTTGTTTTCTTTATTCCTTTACTTTTTTTTTTTCCAGTGCCGCATAAAAAATATGCAAAATGAAAAAAAAAAAAAAAATAAGTCAAACAGCTTTTCCTTGCTTTGTCATTTTTTTAATGGGACAAATTTGGACAAATTATAGTTTAAAGGGTTTATTTTACTTTTTTTTATTTAAAATACCTTTAGGCAGTGCGCATGCGCGGGATCTCGGACGCAGACGTGCTCTGAGAGAGCTCCGCACGATCCGGCCCAAATACAGCGATATTGAGCGCAGCCAGCGGGACAGCGGCGACGAAAACGGCAGAGGGAAGCTCCGGAGAGGGTGACGAACCAGCCGAAAAGAGGTCAGCGTAAAGCCCTGCAATTCACCGGGGGGTCCGGGTCCTCTCCTGAGCGCAGGCCGCAATCCAAGATGGCGCCGGGACGCCGAGACACACGAGGCCCAGCCGGAGCTGCAGCCTTCCTGAGGGATGGAGCCAGCAGAACTCCCCTGAAACTCCCCAGAGATCCGTTCTCATCACAATCTTCCGGGGACATGGAGGAAGATCAGCAGGGTGAGTCCCGTTCGCATCCCCCTTCCCCGGCCATAGATGAAGATGCACAGGAACTGGTGGGCTCCCCTGGATCCTCTATGGATAAAAATATGGCCGACCTGGCAGAGGCCATGTCCAGTCAGCTTAGCTCTGCTTCCATAGCACCCCAGCCAGCATATTACTCCGGGGACACAGTGTTACTAGCCCGGTTCTCCACGATGCTACAACAGGAGCTTTCTAAGGCCTGCACTTTGATTACCACTGATCTTAAGAGGGACATTCACAGTATTGGTGAGAGATTTGACATAGTTGAAGCTAAAGTTGAAGGCACTGTCAAAAGGGTTAACCAGAATACCCATATGCTCACAGACCTCCAGGACAGGCTGGAGGATGCCCTCACAAAAATCGAGGACTTGGAAAATCGCTCTCGTAGATACAATGTGCGTATTCGCGGCCTGCCCGAAACACATACCGATCTGAAAGGGGCAATGCAGGAGTTAATGAAGGACTTGATCCCAGACATAGCACCGCATCACATGGAAATTGACCGCATCCATAGGGCCCTTACTGCCCCTAGATCTGATGGCCTGCCTCGTGATGTTATTGTTAAACCGCATTACTACCAGACCAAGGAGAAGTTGATGCTTGCTGCCCGCAGTCGGCAGGACTTGACTCTCTGTGGGTCATCTATTCAGTTATTTACTGACCTTGCTCCTTCTACGGTGCAAAAGCGTAGAAATTTGAAACCCCTGTTACAACATCTCATCAACCAGCAGATCAGATATCGGTGGGCCTTCCCCTTCAGACTATCTTTCACCTATAATGGCAAATCCTACTCATTTTACACGTTGCCGGAGGGCGAAGAATTACTACTTAGCTTTTGCATTATCTCGAGAGACTCATCAGCCTCCTCTCCTCCGATTCCAGCACACCGCTCTCTCTCCCCACTTTGGACGGAGCGTAAGCAGAACCCACCTAGAGGAACCCCCCGGAAGACCTGAGAATGCACTTTTATGCCCTCCTTGAAATCCTGGACTTACCACTTGCAGCAGAAGGGATACTACTATTTTTTGACCTGAGGGACACACCTGAGTCCGCCTGTGCCTGCGCAACTGCGTAGTCACCCTGTTAGCACAACCATAGTGCAGTTTCCTATTTTTTGGGATCATTTTACCCGAAACGGTTCTTCCATGACTGACTTGAAGTTATTGTGTTTTTTTCCTTTTTTACTTTTCTATTATTTTTATTATTGCTCTCTCTTTTTGGACATGTTTTACAGCGTCCTCACGGTTTGATGTTTGAACCCTGTTTCTGAATATCATGGGGGTGCGGGGTCTGTCCTATGGTGGGGCCCGTAGGGCCTCCCTCGGGGGGGAGGGTGCTGGGGCGGGAGGGGCCATTGGGTGCCTGCTTGCCCTGGGGCCGTTACTCTCGGGGTAGGACGACTCGCGAAGCTAGTGTAACTTTCTGTCCGACAGTATGCGAGACCTGAATCCGCCCTGCTGGCATGCTTTGGAGCAAGGGCCATTTGGGCTGGATCGGAAATCCATGCTGCTCCTTTGCAAGACTACCTTCTCTCTCTGGAGAGGGGTACCCTTGCCACTTCCGGAAAGGACATTCTATCCGGCAGGGATTATTTCCCACATTGTTATACGGTTTACACAAGTTAATTGGTATAAGTTTGCGGGCCTACGGCCCTTGTCTTTTATGTTAACTAATTCTCTGTTTCTTCTCTTTTTCCTCTCTCTTTCTACCCCCTATCTTCCCCGAGCTGTGGTCCTGACCCTCACTTACACACGCTGGTACTGGAAGCCTGTGGACTGGGAGTCCCATATATTGGAGGCTATGCCCGCCCTCATGATGCTACAAGGTAAGAGTGCTCTGCCCTACCACGATGGCTAAGTCGTATTCGTCCGACTTTTCGGTGATCACCCATAATGTCCATGGCTTTAATTCCCCAATTAAAAGGACTAAAGCCTTTCAATTTTATCACAAACAGAAAGTGGATATATTGCTACTACAAGAAACACATTTCTCTAAGACGTCACCCGATAAAAAGGAGGGGGTGGCTATAGCTTTTTCTAGACGTACCCCTTTTACGCCCATCACCATAATTAAGGATAAGGGTGGCAGATATATCATGGCCGTGGGACGTATCCATGACCAACTTGTATCCTTTGTATCCTATTATGCTCCAAATTCAGGACAGGTGGACTTTTTTAGCAAGATGTTGCGGACATTGATGCCTAAGGTCCAGGGACAGGTGATTTTGGGGGGGGACAGCAATATCCCGCTGGACAGAATTATGGATAAATCCAACCCTGACAGACCCGCTTTCAAGAGACCGCCGACTGGGAGTAATAGGGTGGCTAGACTGTTGCATCTCTATGATTTAATTGACGCATGGAGAGAGTCCAATCCCACGACTAGAGATTATACCCATTTTTCGCAGGTGCACCACACATATTCCAGGATAGACCATATTCTGGTCCGCACACCTCTGCTCCCGTATCTAACGTCGGTATCAATACTTTCCACCCCCTGGTCGGACCATTCTCCGATCAAGATGTCTTTGACTGGGTTGTGGTCCAAAGCTTCCCCAGCCCCATGGCGTTTGAATTCTAGTCTGTTAAAAGACCCCGTTTTGTACGCTGAAATAGAAAAAGCATTACAACAGTTTTTTGCGGGTAATAAATCCTCGGACACGTCACCCGCGATTAATTGGGCGGCTCACAAAGCCACGATTAGGGGCATTATGATACAAATAGGCTCTAGGCAAAAGCGGGCTCGTGACCATGCGATTCGACAACTGGAAACCAAATTGGACCGGCTGATGCGGGAACAACATGCTCACCCGCTCTGCGACATTAGACATACGATTGATGACATTAGACTGGAATTGAACTTGGCTCTGACGACTCAGGCGGAAAAACATATTGGCTGGACTAAACATAGGTACTATACAATGGGTGACAAACCGAATACCATGTTAGCCAGGAAACTGGTTCCCCGACCTCATACGCCTACATTACCTAAACTGAGGCTGTCCATGGGTCGCTCCACTCAAAACCCTGAACTTATTCTGAAGGAATTTTACAAATTCTACTCCAAACTTTATGGTTCACAGACTACATACGATTCTCGTAGAGCTGATCTCTTCTTCCGTGATGTTCCGCTGCCTCAGCTGACACGAGCTCACGCGGATCTGATGGAGGCTGAATTCACGGAATTGGAGATTAAAATGGCGATTAAGTCGCTACACCCCTCAAAGGCCCCTGGACCAGACGGCTTTCCAGGCCAATATTATAGGAAAATCCAGGATGTCTTGATTCCTCACCTGTGCTCTTATTTTAATGAGCTTCGGAGGGGAAGCAAAATACCCCTACATGAAAATGTAGCATATCTTAGTGTCATTCCTAAGCCAGGCAAGGATCACGGAGACTGTGCGAACTATCGACCGATCTCCCTGATCAATACAGACCTAAAGATTTTAACGAAAGTCTTAGCATTTAGACTTAACACTTTTCTGCCAAACTATATCCACCCTGACCAGGCCGGCTTTGTCCCACTTAGACAGGCATCGGATCAGACCCGCAGGCTAATTAATCTTATATCAGCAGTGCAGTCGGACTGGGATGGTGGGGGCTCTAGACGGGGAATGCTGCTATCGTTGGATATTCAGAAAGCGTTCGACTCCCTTTCTTGGGAATATTTATTTGCTGTCCTACGTAGGTATGGTTTTGGTGAGCGCTTTTTGACTCTCCTCGGAACGCTTTATGACACACCGTCGGCATCGTTGATGCTGCGGGGATATTCCTCTGAGCCTCTACCGATTAGAAGGGGTACGAGGCAGGGCTGCCCACTGTCCCCGCTCCTGTTTGTTCTTGCGATAGAGCCACTGGCCATTAGGATCAGGGAATGTCAGGATGTTCAGGGGATTAGGTGTGGAAATAGGGATCATAAATGCCTACTGTTCGCTGACGATCTCTTGCTAACGCTGACGTCACCAATTACTTCCCTCCCCAACCTATATGCGATTCTTCAACCCTTCTCTGAAATCTCGGGGTTGAGAGTTAATCAGTCTAAATCTAAAGCGCTCGATCTCTCCCTGTCGGAGGCCACACAGAAGGCTCTAGAGAGCACATATCAATTTAAGTGGGAGCCGGAGGCACTGCCATATCTTGGTATTAATCTGACCCCGACTATCCAGTTGTTATACAGGAAGAATTACCCCCCACTCTACAAGATACTGACAGAGGACCTAGCGAAATGGCAGGTACACCCTCCATCGTGGTTCGGCAGACTACACTCTATTAAAATGAACGTGTTGCCTAGAATACTGTATCTGTTCCGCACCCTGCCGGTGGCTCTACTGCGTAGGGATCTGCAAATGTTGCAAAATGAAATCCTTAGGTTTATTTGGGGACATAAGAGGCCCAGGGTGAACAGGAGCACAATGTACACCCTAAGGAAACATGGGGGACTGGGCCTGCCGGATCTGCAGAAATATTATCATGCGGCTCAGGTGGCCCACCTCACCAGATATCATTCACGCCACACACATGCTATTTGGATGGATATGGAATCTTATTCCTGTCGCCCCTCACAGGTTTCACAGCTATTATGGCTTCCAATGAAAGATAGACCGCTGATATTGCGTCCTACCCTGTCACTGGCTTTGGCTATATGGGACAGGCTGTCAAAAATATACAAATTCAGATCACCCCACAATCCGCTGGCGCCATTACTTAACAACAAAGAGTTCACCCCGGGCCTCTCTCCTCAACTGTTCAGCTGGTGGACAAATAAAGGGCTATTGCGCATTGCTGACCTATGTGACCATAGGGGTATACTTTCTGAACAAGCTCTTACAGAAAAATTTGATATGCCGTCTTCGGAGAAGTTTTGATGTGCCAAATTAAGACATTTCGTACAGAGTATGACCCGTAGGGGAGACCTGGGGTCCCTGACTCCCATGGAGCAGTTGAGTATGCAATATGACAAAATTAGAGGCCATTTATCAGCCATCTACACAATACTTAGAGGTCCAGGGAAGAAGTTGAGTTATATGATCCAGTGGGAGCGGGACCTTCAGGAATCCTTTGAATTAGATGACTGGTGCACGCTCTCTGAGACGGCATATCGCTCTCTCACCAACACATCGGTGATAGAGGCTAATTACATGGTATTGTTGAGGTGGTACATGGTCCCAGCCAGATTGGCCGCTTTTGTTCCGGGAGCTACGTCCCATTGTTTTAGGGGATGCGGCCAGGTGGGGACCACCTACCATATTTGGTGGTCATGCCCGAAGGTCAGAAGGTTTTGGATTAGAGTGTTTAATTTTGTCTACACAATCACAGGACTGAACCTGAGAAAATCACCTAAGCTGGCCCTCTTGGGGGGCACAGCGGCAGGGGCTTCCAGGCCTCAGCAGAGGCGCCTTACCTTTCTATTTATTTCAGCTAAGATCACCATAGCTCGTAACTGGAGATCAGCCGCACTACCGATAGCCCAGCTTAAACATAAAATGTCATGGTTAATGCTAAACGAACGGTTATCTGCACTGTCTCAAGACAGGATGAAAATGTTCTATAGAATATGGGATCCATGGATTGTCTATCTAACTAATGATCCCGGGGCGCATGCTGTTTAACGCTACCATGGTAGCAAGAATTTGAGGATCCAGGACTACGGCTCCCTCCCCCCCCCTCCCTCCCAGGTCTCTCCCCCATTCCCCCTTTTTCTCCACTTTTTTCTATTCTCTATTCTTTTCTCTTCCCCTGCTATTGGGTCTTTCCTCTCTTCCTTACTGTTCTTTATTTTCTTTAAATCTCTCATTTAGCGGTGCTAGCTGCACGATTGGATATTTATAACACTCAAGAGGTAACAGCTTCGGCAGATGGGATCCTGTGTGATCCGGGGTTTTTAGATAAGGAACCTATTTCGCCGCCGCCAGCATGTCTGAGGAACTGACCGGTGCATTACCCCATTGTGCATTGTGCTAGATGTAATACTTTACCGCATTAATGAGACTTTTGTTTGTATTGTACTGAAAACCTTTAATAAAAATATTGAAACATAAAATACCTTTAGGCTGGTTAAACATACCATTGAATGAATGTTTTCTTTATTCCTTTATTATTATTATTTTTTTCAGTGTCGCATAAAAAATATGCAAAATTAAAAAAAAATGTCAATCAGCTTTTCCATGTGTTTTATAAGACACATTTTGCTGTCATTTTTTTAATGGAACAAATTTGAACAAATTATAGAATAAAAGGTTTATTTATTTATTTTTATTTAAAATACCTTTAGGCTTGTTAAATATTCCATTGAATTGATGTTTTCTTTATTCCTTTATTTAGTTTTTTCAGTGTTGCATAAAAAAAATATGCAAAATGAAAAAAAAAAAATGTCAAACAGCTTTTCCTTGCTTTGTACCAGACACATTTTACTGTCATTTTTTAATGGGACAAATTTGAGCAAATTATAGTATAAAGGGTTTATTTTTATTTTGTATTTAAAATACCTTTAGGCTGGTTAAACATATCTTTGAATTGTTGTTTTCTCTATTCCTTTATTTGTTTTTTTTTTGTTTTTGTTTTTTCAGTGTCGCATAAGAAATATGTAAAATAAAAAAAAAAAATGTCAAACATCTTTTCTACGTTTTTTTTTATCGGGCACATTTTGTTGTAATTTTTTTAAAATGGGACAAATTCTAGCAAATTATAGTATAAAAGGTTTATTTTTAATTTATTTTTCATTTAAAATACCTTTAGGCTTGTTAAATATACCATTGAATTAATGTTTTCTTTATTCCTTTATTTAGTTTTTGTTTGTTTTTTCAGTGTCACATAAAACAATATGCAAAATGAAAAAAAAAATGTCAAACAGCTTTTCCATGCTTTGTACCGGACACATTTTGCCGTGATTTTTTTAATCAGACAAATTTGAGCAAATTATAGTATAAAAGGTTTATTTGTTTATTTATTATACCTTTTAGGCTTGTTACGTATACCATTGAAAGCCTTCTGATATATCTGTACATTAAGTGCAGCAAAAAAAAAATACTTGTGGCTCTTGCCATCTTGCTCTTGAAATCATGGTAATCTTATCACTTCCCGTGCCCTTTGCTGCATTCATATCGGTTACATTGTTCTCGGCTATCTATGTGAACTATAGATCTCCACTTTTGTTATGAAGATGAGAATAATAGGATTTTTATAACAGCTTATCTGTAAAATCCTTTTCTTGGAGTACATCACGGGACACAGAGCACCATAGTAATCACTATGTGGGTATATAGGCACCTTCAGGTGATGGAAACTAGTATACCCAATACAGGAAGTTCACTCCCTATATAACCCCTCCTTCTACCAAGAGTAACTCAGTTTTTGTAGCAAAGCAATATACCTAAACCCCAAAAAGAGGGGCGGGACCTCTGTGTCCCATGATGTACTCCTAGAAAAGGATTTTACAGGTAAGCTGTTATAAAAATCCTATTTTCTTGATCATACATCACGGGACACAGGAGCTTCATTACATAGTGGGTTATATAGGCACCTTCGGTGATTGGACACTGGCTAACCCCAATTAAGGAGAATTCCTCCCCTATATAACTCCTCCCATATGGGAGGCACCTCAGTTTTTTCGCCAGTGTCTAAGGTGGTTGGTCATGTAAAAGCTATGGAGAAAGCTCTATACAGGGCCCTGCAAGGGGTCTAAGGGCTATGATAACCGGATCCATATCTCAGGCCGATATTTTGACTCCCAAGATGATATGGTACCCGGGCCTCGTCATCCGAAGAAACAGGGTTTTGCCTGTAAGTCTTCTCCTTTGGAAGACTGGGCTCTGGGAAAAAACATACTTGGTGTACTATTTAAATAGTGGCACGAAAGTTTCTGGCAGAGTCTTTTACAAGGTCCAGGTAAGAGGTTCCTCTGAGAAGGAACCCAAAAAATTGTGAAGGTTGGCACAACTCTGCCCGCCATGATGGGTGAAGGTTGGAATCTGTCTCTTTCAGCAGTTCCTGCAGCGGGGACAGGTAAGAGAAGTTAATCCTATATAAAACATATATTATGGATTTCTTCATGTGAGTAGTTGTATGTCTTACCTGGTTTCTGCCACTAGAGGGAGTAAAGAGCAGCCTGGTGTATACTTACATGCCTTTCCAGGATACACGCTCAGTGAAGCCAGTCTCCGGATGGCTCACATCCTCCGCTGCAGGCTCTGCCACAAAAAAAAGGTAAAAGAGAGGTCCCACGTAGTCTGGGGGTCCCGCGCAGCTCAGCAGGTGGTCCTCTTCCTCCTCTTCAGATGCCGGCAGCCCAGAATGCCAGGGATCTGTAAGCAGATGACACAGAGCTGTGGGCAGTAAGCATCCTAAGGGGACGGATCCAGGCAATCCTAAGGCACCTTCTCAGCATCAGGTTGTGCAGTTTAAGCATATATGTTTATTGTGAAACTTGTAGCACAACAGTGATTGCACTTTTGTACTAGTACCTCTGCTTTGTAGTTTAGGACTATTTCTCCCTATAAGAGGGTCTCAGGGGTAGTTAACAAGGGCACTGGAAAATCACCGCCTTGGTCTAGGGGTCCTAAAGATGCCTGTAGGTTACCACCCCCCCCCCCCCCTGCAAGACTGGAGCCAGCCTCACAGGATGAGTCAGTGCCCCTGTCAGGTTTTGCAGCCTCTCCTAATGTTTCAGCCCCAGCGTATGTCACTGAAGACTCCCTTAAGGCTACATTGGAGGGTTTTGAAGGGAGAATTATGAATTTTATTTCAGCTTCCCTGAAAGATAGCAAATAAAGGGGTAGATCCCCTCTCTCTGCTGAAATTCCTCTTTCAGATGACACCTCTGACAATGAGGAGAGATCCCTATCATGGGATAGGGATCAAGAGCAGTCAGATGAATCAGAGGAAGAGTAAAGAGTCTCCTCCTCCCTGGCACTTAGAAAGCAGGTTCAATATTACACTGAATTGGTGCGTACTACTTTCAGAATGCCTGCTGCTGAGGCCACTACATCCTCTGTTTCTTCCCTGGGGGTCAAGAGAATCCCACAGACTGCCTTTTCCTTTCCAATTCATCCCTTAATGGATAAATTGTTGTATGAGGATTGGGGACATCCCGATAAACTGTTTTCTCCTCCTAAAAGGTTTTCTTTTTTTGAACTGCCGTAATTTTATGCATCCAGCTTTTCAGAGATGGAATCTTGGATTGGCCCCAAAGGGCAGGTATTAGTGCCTTGGCTGTGTTCAGCATGTGGGGGGTGATAGAGCGCTTGTACCGGTCAACAGGATCTGTAGTAGCATGGAAGAGAATGGTCCAGGGATCATTGGGGAGGAGGATTGCAGAAATACGTTCTATGATTTGGATGACGCTAGACCAAAACGGCCTGATGAGTGGGCATGACCACCAGATGTGTGCATGAGTGGCACATCGACACAGGCGCATGATCAGATATAGTGGCTGTACCTATATGAGCGGACTGCAGAAACTGGAGATGGTGGTGATCTAAAAAGATATTATCAATGCGCGAGTATGATTGATGTGTTTTAGAAAAGTGAGAGTAATCCCTTTCTTTGGGGTGGAGCTTCCGCCAGACATCGATCAATTGTAGCTCGATGAGTCTGCGTTTGAGTGCGGACAGGCTTTTAAATGGAATGTGAGATCGGCCCTGAGAGGTGTCCATGATGGGGTCAAGAGGCATATTGATGTCACCCGCTAGGATAGTTAAACCATCGGCAAAATGGGCTAATTTAGAGAGAATCTGGGAAAGGAAGGCAGGTTGTTGCTGGTTGGGGCAATACACGTTAGCCAAGGTGCAGCGTGTATTACCCAGAAATCCCTTTAAAAAAAGATACCGACCATGATCATCCGCTAGCATTTCAACAAGACGGATGGGAACACTGCTGCTGAAGCCTATGGCCACTCCCTTCGCTTTATTAGTATCAGACAGGCTGTAGTACCATTGCGGAAATTGGGGGGAGGTCAACTTGACCGGTGTCGTATGCGTCAAGTGCGTCTCTTGAAGAAAGGCAATTGAGCATGCATTTTTTTTCAATTTACTGGTAATCTGGTGTCTTTTTGTGGCAATATGTAGGCCCCTCACATTATATGAGGAGATTTTAAGTGAAGCCATACCATCAGCAGAGTGTTACCTTTAGGCTTAAATTTCCATGTAAAGCCACCTAGGGGGGAGGGAGAGGGGAGAGGGGAGAGAAAGAGACAGAGGGAAGAGAGAGAAATTGAAGTGGAAGAGACAATTTGAAGTATCTAAAAATCATTTCTGAAATTAAAATATTGGGAACAGTTAGTAAGTCACGCAGAGGTCTGCCGTGATCCCTGAGGGGAAGGGGAGAGCAGGCGGCAATCCCGTCCTCAAACCAGGTGTCGGGATTCGTAAAGTGAATGCCATCCGCTCCCCCCAACCACAAAAGGGGGGGGGGGGTAGGGGGTTTACTGAGCTAGAGGCACATGGGATCAATGTGCCCCGCCAGCGTTCAGCAAAGCGTTCATGTAGAAGAAAACACAAAAATACCAATATGAAATGTATTAAATAGCAGCAACTGAAACCCTTAGACTGCACTTAAGAACCAGTGAGCCTATTAAACAGTGTCCTGGCAGACAGGTATACACACTTGCAGGGTACTCCCTTCGGTCCAGGACAGGAGAAAAAAAAAGGGGGGGGGACAGACCCATGTTAGGTGGAGTACTCGAAGTCCACTAATGTAGTGCAAGGCAGACAAACTGTAAGGAGTTGTGAACCCGCTCATAATAGGTAAGCACGTTCCCTCCAAGCATGGGCCATTAACATCCAGTAGTGTTGAACAAGTGATCTGGAGTGCGGGATGCAAGAGGCAAAACAGGAGTAGAAAAAGCAAGTAAAAAAAAAAAAAGAGGAACAAAACGATCACCAGGTAGCTTCAATCAGCCGTTCTTTTGTGTAGATCCTGAAAGGGATGTGCGTCTTTTTTTTGACGGGGTTCTCCGCCATTGAGGAGTAGAGGAGAACTGGGGGATGTGGGCCTGCCATCCTGGGAGATCAACTTGTGGAAAATTGAGGTCCTTCAGGAACGTGGGTAGATCTTCTGGAAACCGTAAGGTGTGGGAACGGCCGTTTTTGGTGGCAATTAGGCAGGCCGGGAACCCCCATCTGTAGGTGATCCCATCAGCGCGAAGGAGATCCAGAAGGGGTTTGAGCATTACAGCATTTTTGTCTGAGTAGTAATGCAGGCGGCATATGACGTCCCTCGGTTGATCCGAGGAAAAATTGCGGGGGCGAAGGGCTCAGTGAACACGGTCGAACCGCAGCGGCTCGATGACCGGTTTTCCTAGGATCGTGTTAAGGATGCCCCGGATCGACGGTTCAAGATCATTGTCACCAGTGGCTTCCGGGAGACTCCACACTCGTAGATTATTCCTGCGATTTCTGTTCTCGAGGTCTTCAAGCTTATAAGATGAGGCCCACTGGGCAAACACCAGTTGTGTGACCGTCTCTTGCAACTCTTTAATAGCGGAGGCCTGCGAGTCCTGTCTGAGCTCCGTCTCCTCCACCCTATCCAGAATGTGCGCCATATCCGCTATGACTCCGGTAATCTCCTTCTTTATGGATTTTTCCAGTCCATGGAACATCCCCGCCAACTCCTTCTTAAGACCGCTGACTAAGGTTGACATGTCAGAGCCCCCTGGGGACCCAGGGTCTTCCATGAGCTCAGAGCAGTAGGAGGAAGCTGGTGAGCTTTCCCGAATAGAGGTGGCAAGAGAGGAGGGGGAGAAGTTGCATTTAGGGGTTCTGGCGTGGCTACCCCATTCGCCCGACACTGATTTCCCTGTGGCAAGGAAGTGCTGTATTGATCCGGAGCCTGATTGGGTTAATACAGGCCCCTTTCCAGATCCCTTGTTAGTTAGAACGAGATCTAGGTTTCCTTCTTGGCATAATTGTGGCGATGAGACTGAACGCTGGACCGGGCTCAGGGTCACTCACATTTAATTAAGCATAACATGTGAGGTTTGTAGGAGTCATTAGCAGCTGATGTGGGGGACACTGAGAGAACAATATACTTGGCAGTTCAAAAGGGGGACACCCCCAGGCTATATTCGTCTCCCAAGACAGAGGGAGCCCTGGTAGTCTCTAAGGGTAGCTTTTTGCAAAGCCAGCAGGTATTCAGGGGGACCCGGGCTCCCTAGCAAGGGGGGAAGATCCCTATGTGCCAACAGTGGGGAGCCGGGGGTGTTCCAAGGGACCCAGGATCCTTGCTGCACTGCCACTAGGCTTCGGCCAATTACCCAGACCTCAGATGGAGGGCGATGGCTCCGGCAGGATTAATGGGGCAGTAGCCATAAGGTGTTGGCAGTCCCTTTAACATCAGACCCCCAGGGAGCTTGTAAGGTTTCTCAGCAGACATAAGCAGCACTCACCCGGATGTTGGGCTCTCAGGCCTACTCAAGATGGTGGCCGTTCATCCGCCTCCACGGCTCGTGCGGTGGGATTCCGGTAAGGCCCAGGGCACAGGGAGGCTCCTGATGCTGTCCAGAGTCCCGCGGGGGTCCCCGGGTTAGCTGCGGCTCCTGATCAGCTCCCGGAGGTCCGCCGCGGCCTCCGAAAAGGCGCCCGCGGCGAGTAGGCCGCAAGATGGCGGCGGCAGGCAGCGTTGCAGGCCCGGGCCGCACGATCGTGGCACTAAACTGAAAAATATTGCCACGGTCACCTCCCGTGGCGGCTCTGCTACCCCCAGGTGCTTGTGATGGGCAAATACTGCTGCCTAGGTCGGTGGATGGCTCGGTATCCCTAAAAGGTTTTCAATGCTTTATCCTCTGGAGGAAAGTTTCACCAAGAAATGGGGGGTCCCATCTGTCGATGCGGCTGTTTCTTGTGTGAATAAAAACCTGACCTGTCCGTTGGATAATGCTCAGGTATTTAAAGATCCAACTGATAAGAAGCTGGAAACGTTATTGAAAGCCTCCTTTTCCATGGCTGGCGCTGTAGTGCAACCTACAGTCGCAACTGTGGGGTTGTATCAGTTCCTCAAGGAACAGGTTAAGCAGATGCTTGGCCTCCTTCCCAGTGAGGAAGTGGAGAATTATGCAGAACTTCCTCAAATTCTGTGTTTCATGATTTATGCGTCTCGTTTGTCTCTCCTATTGGTACACATGCGAAGGGCTCTGTGGCTCAAAAATTGGGCAGCTGAGCTGTCGTGTAAAAAATATTTGACTGGGTTCCCGTTTAAAGGGGAACGCTTATTTGGGGAGGACTTGGATAAATTCGTCCAAAAGATTACAGGAGGTAAATTTACTCTCCTACCAATCAAAAAGAACAAACGTCCATCGTTTAAGCGTTCTCTTTCTCCCGGAGAATCAAGCTCTAAGCAGTGGTGACGGCCTTCCCAACCTCCCTCTAGAGGAAAGGCCCAAGGTCACGCCCAGGGGCAGAAAAAGACTTGGGGGCGAAAGCCTGCCAAGTAGAGCCCAAAAGCTTCCTTGTGAAGGGGCGCCGAGTGGGGGGAAAGCTCCTGCAGTTTGCAGAAGCCTGGCGGGAAGAGATTCAGGACAAATGGGTAACCTTTTCAATATCTCTGGGCTACAAACTAGAGTTCCAGGAGATTCCACCATCTCGCTTCCTAAGGTCAGGAAGTGGACCCAAAAGAACAGGGTTCAGGGTTTTACTGAAATCTCTTCACCGTTCCAAAGCCAAATGGAGATGTCAGACCTATCCTGGATCTAAAGGATTTGAACCAGTTTTTGCACATTCGGTCTTTCCGAATGCAGTCAATATGCTCTGTGGTCTCTTCCCTGCAAGGGGGAGAGTTTATGGCATCAATAGGTATCAAGGATGCATATCTTCATGTGCCAATATTTCCCGCACACCAAAGATATCTAAGGTTTGCGGTAGATCAGCGCCATTTTCAATTTGTGGCCCTATCTTTTGGTCTCGCTACAGCTCCTCGAGTCTTCACAAAGATTCTAGACCCTCTCTTGGCAAACCTAAGAGCTCAGGTCATAACCGTGATAGCTTATCTAGATGATTTGCTACTCATAGAGCAGACAGTAGCGCTCTTGAACCACAGTGTTATCAAAACATTAGAACACCTGAAAAACCTGGGTTGGATTATAAACCTAGAAAAATCGTGGTACTCCAACCTGCTGCCTGCTACCAGGTTGGTGTATCTGGGCATGATCATAGACACCGCTCAGGGCAGGGTGTTTCTACCAAGGCCAAAGGCCATGGCTATAGGGATTCTGGTTCACCTAATACTGAGCAAAAGGACTTCCCCCATTCGGCTGTGTATGAGACTGTTAGGGAAAATGGTCGCCTCCCTCGTGGCCGTTCCATTTGCCCAGTTTCACTCAAGGCCTTTGCAGAGATGCATCCTTGCGGCTTGGAACAGGAAGCCCCAGGCCTTGGATCTTCCTATGTGTTTATCCCCAGGGATACGCAGGAGTCTCATTTGGTGGTTACAGACCAAGAATCTGCTGAAAGGCAAAACTTTTCTTCCCCTTCCATGGAAGATTGTAACTACAGATGCCAGCCTGATAGGCTGGGGAGCAGTGTTGGAAGAGGTATGCACGCAGGGGGAATAGTCTGCGACCGAAAAACTCCTGCCCATAAATATCCTGGAAATTCGGGCAGTTTATATGGCCCTCATGGACTGGTCCTACAGACTACAGGGTCACTCTGTTCGAATACAGTCCGACAATGCCACAGCCGTGGCTTACATCAATCACCAGGGTGGCACCAAAAGTCTGGATGCACAAAGAGAGGTGAATCGCATACTTGCTTGGGCGGAGAGGCATGTTCCGTCCCTTTCTGCAGTCTTCATTCCAGGAGTAGAAAATTGGCAAGCAGACTTTCTAAGCCACCAACAGTTATGCCCAGGAGAATGGGCTCTACACCCCGACATATTTCAAATCATATGTCACAAATGGGGCATTCCAGATGTAGATCTTTTTGCGTCCAGATTTAACAGGAAGCTGGACAAGTTTGTGTCAAGGACAAGGGACGTACTTGCTCAGGGGTCAGATGCTCTGACAATTCCCTGGGATCGGTACAATCTAATCTATGCCTTCCCGCCATACCCGCTTCTGTCGCGGTTCCTGTGAAGAGTCAAGAGGGAAACAAAGTCAGTTCTATTGGTAGCCCTGGCTTGGCCCAGGCGACCTTGGTACGCAGAGATCATGAAAATGGCAGTAGGCAGGCCTTGGATCCTTCCTCTCCGGACAGATCTGCTCTCGCAGGGTCCAATCTACCATCCTGCTTTACACAGTCTAAATTTAACGGTTTGGCTGCTGAGACCCACATTCTGAAAGACCGTGGACTCTCGGGGTCAGTCCTTTCTACTCTGGTCAATGTCAGAAAGCCAGCCTCCAGGCTTATTTACTACAAAATCTAGAAGGCAATAGGCATATGTTTCCCTTGTGTGAACCCAGGGGATGGCATCCTAGAAAGTATGTCGTTAGCAGGATCCTGGCCTTCCTCCAGTCAGGCCTAGAAATGAATTTGGCAGTAAGCACTATCAAGGTTCAGATTTCGGCCTTGTCACTGTTTTTCCAGAAGACACTTGCATCACATTCTCTTGTCCGGGCTTTCATCCAGGGGGCCATGCGGTTAACGCCGCCAGTCAAACCTCCGGTATGCCCATGGGATCTGAATTTGGTTCTGTCGGCATTGCAGGGACAACCATTTGAACCATTGCATCAGGCTTCATTCGTTTTTTTGACTAAAAAATTTGTCTTCTTGATAGCCATATACTCGGCTAGAAGAGTGTCAGAGCTGGCAGCTCTTTCAAGCAAGGAACCTTATCTAATCATTCATAAGGACCGAGTAGTGATGCGTCCTAATAGGTCCTTTCTATCTAAGGTGGTTTCGGGATTCCATTTGAATTAAGATGTAATCCTACCATCCTTTTTTCCAGATCCACAGTCCGCAGAAGAAGAGTCTTTGCACACTCTAGATGTGGTTAGGGCAATCAATATCTATCTCCAGGCAACTGCTCAGATAAGAAAGACTGATTGTTTATTTATTTTGCCAGAAGGCCCTAAAAGGGGCCAAGCGGCATCGAAATCCACTCTCGCAAGATGGGTTAGATAAGTTATTCTTCAGGCCTATAGTGTAAAGGGGAAGATTCCTCCTTTTCAAGTGAAAGAGCACTCAACTAGGGCTGTAAGTGCTTCTTGGGCAGTGCATCACCAGGCCTCCCTGGCTCAGATCTGTAAGGCTGCGACTTGGTCATCAGTCCATACACTCAGCAGATTTTATCAGGTGGATGTCAGAGAGCAAGAGGATACCGCCTTTGGGCGCAGTGTACTGCAGGCTGCAGTTTAGTTCCTCCGGTCCATGGCGGTCTATAATTCTGCTCTGTATCTCCCTCCCCTCAAACTGAGCATTGCTTTGGCACATCCCACTATGTAATGAAGCTCCTGTGTCCCGTGATGTATGATCAAGAATATAGGATTTTTATATACAGCTTACCTGTAAAATCCTTTTCTTGAGAGTACATTATGGGACACAGAGCTCCCACCCTTCTTGGGTTTTACGTGGTTTCTTATTGCTTTGCTACAAAACTGAGGTGCCTCCCATATGGGAGGGGTTATATAGGGGAGGAATTCTCCTTAATTGGGGTTAGCCAGTGTCCAATTACCGAAGGTGCCTATATAACCCACTATGTAATGAAGCTCCTGTGTCCCGTGATGTACTCTCAAGAAAAGGATTTTACAGGTAAGCTGTATATAAAAATCCTATTTTCTTTATCGTACATTACAGGACACAGAGCACCATAGTAATTACTATGTAGCATGTCCCATAGAAATGCTGTTTGAGGGGAGGAAGACACAACCCGTAGGGAACCCCCAGACTTGAGGACTTATACTGCGCACAAAGGCGATATCCTCATACCTCTTTACAGCCACCTGATAAAACTTGGTGCTATATGGTGGATGTGTCCAACCTATCCGGTAAGAGTACCCACCTTCAATAACTATCTTACAATCTGTTCCAAGAGTTTCTGAGGCCTGAGATGTTTGGAAGTTTCAACTTCGGGAATGTTATCTGAAAATTTCAGGAGTTCCACGACAGGGAATATCCCTTTTTGAGATTTTGGTGGACTGGTCTCACGACTGGGAACATTTTTCTGGGACTCTGGTGGATTGTTCCTGTTTACATTTTGTATATACACACTTATATTCCACATATAGGTGCTTTTTAGCGCTGCACTTTTTACATTTATTTTGCTTTAAACTTGGTTTGTTTGTGTGCTAGCAGCTTGGCTGTGTTTATTCACAGGTGTTTTTTCGTTTGTTTTTCTTTTTTTATGTAATTCATTGTATACTATTTTTGTTAATTAGCGCGGTGTCTTTCTCTTTATGTAAGTTTTATCTCTGAGGGTGCCAACCCTTGGATTCACACCAGGAAATATAAGCCCTTCAGACTCTATAATATATAGTCGTGGAAGCTGTTTCCTTGCATTAATCAAGGTAGAGATAAGTGACCCGAAAAGCCCAAGTTTCTTCAGAATGTGGATTTCAATAGCCAAGCCGTTAAATTTAGCATTCGTAAGGTAGGATGGAACATCGGCCTCTGTGATAGTAGGTCTGGCCGTAGTGAAAGGGGCCATGGATCCTCCACCGCCATCTTTATGCTTTATGCATACCAGGACCTTCTGGGCCACACTGGGGCTACCAGAATTACCGGCTTTCTTTCCAGCTTGATCCTGCAAAGAAGTCATGGCAGCAACTGAATAGGGAGGAATGCATAAATCAGTGAGAACTGATCCCACGGGGTCACCAACGCATCTGTTCTGCATGCGAGTGGATCCCTTGTTCTGGACACAAAGTTGACTAACTTCATGTTGAACCTGGACACCAGAAGATCTACTTCCGGAGACCCCCATCTTTGGCAAACTTCGGCAATAACTGCTGGTGACTCAGGTAGTCCACCTGCCAATTCTCTACTCCCAGAATGGAGACTGCCGATAGGCAAGGAACATTCCTTTCTGCCCAAGTTAGAATATGGCTCACCTCTACAAAACTCTTGGTGCCCCCTTGGTGATTGATAGAGGCCACAGCTGGGGCATTGTAGGGTTGGATCCTGACAGGACAATCCCGTAACCTGAAAGTCCAGGCCTTCAGAGCCAGACGCACTGCTCGAACCTCTAGAATTTTGATGGGCAAGGCTTTCTCGGTTCTTGACCACTGTCCTTGGACAGTTGTCTTCTCTAGTACGGCTACCCATCTGTCGTTACCACATTCCGGATAACTGGTCTGAAGGATTTTCCTGTCAGCAGATTCTGGGTTAGTAACCACCAACTGAGGCTTTGGGACACCCTTGGGGACAACCACATTGGCAAGTCTAAAGCTTGAACCATTTTGTTCCAAGCAGACAGGATACTGTTTTGCAACAATCTCAAATGGAACTAGGCATAGGGAACTGCTACGAATGAAGCCATCGTCTTTCCTAACAGCCTCATGCAAAGACGAATGGAGGGATCTCCTTTTGACCTGACCATCCGCACTAGCTCTCTTATAGAGTTGATCTTCGCCTGAGGCAAGAACGCCCTTTTCTGGGCAGTATCTACGATCAGACCCAAGTACTCCAGTCTTTTTAGCGATTTTAAGGAAGAATTCTCTAGGTTGAGAATCCAGCCTAGACTTTCCAGGTAACTGGTTGTAATACTTACACTTTGCTCCAAACGAGCCACCGACTGGTCGATTAACAATAGGTCATCTAGGTACGCCAAGACTTCTATTCCCTGTGCCCTTAACCTGGTTAGATTGGGGGCCAGCACTTTTGTGAACACCCGGGGTACTGTAGCTAGCTAGCTGGTTCTACCTCGAACCGCAGAAACCTTTGGTGAGTGGGAAATATAAGGACATGCATGTATGCATCTCTGATGTCGATAGATGCCAGAAGTTCTCCTCCTTGTAGGATACAAACCGCTGACCTGATCGACTCCATGCGAACGGAGCAGATCTTCAGGAACTGATTTAGATTTTTTAGATCTAGAATGGGTCTGACATCTCCATTCAGTTTTGGTACCATAAAAAGGTTTGAATAAAACCCCAAACCTTGCTCTTCTGTGGGGATTTGTATGATCACCCCTGAGCCATTAATCGGTCTAGTGCCCGAAACAGAGATTGCCTTTTTCCTGGTTCTTTGGGAACGTTTGACCTAAGGAAGTGAGAGTGGAAAGTCCCGAAAATTCCAGTTTGTACCCCAGAGTTACCGCGACGATGACCCATCTGTCCTGAATTTCTTCTAGCCAGACTTCTGAAAACTGCATAAGTCTTCCCCCCCCCCCCCCACCGTGGCGAGGGGGGCACCTCTTAATAATGAGGCTTTAGAATTCTGTCTTGCAGGTTTCCGGCCCCAGGACTTCTTTTGAGCCTGGGCCTGACACTGAGGTTTTCCTCTAGAGTCTGACTGCGGAGGCCATCGACATTCCCTAGGGGCGGAAGCCCCTGGCGCAGGAGAAAGAGCCTGTTTAAATGAAGGGCATTTATACTTTCATTTGACTGGCAAAAGAGTACTTTTTTCACTGGAAATCATTTGGATGTATTTGTCCAAATCATCCCCAAATAGCCAAATCCCCATGAAAAAGAAAACCAATCAGGAGCTTTTTGCATGGTGCTTTGGCTGACCAATTTTTTAACTACAGGATCCTACGCATGTGTACTAGCACAAGTGCAAGGCGGTGCGCCTGGTGAATAGAAGCTTTAATAGCGTCTATGGCAAAACATAATGCTTTTGGTAGTTCGGTCGAATCCTGGGCTTGTTGTGCAGGAACCTCTTTAAGGGCCTGTCTAAACTGGTCCTTTAGGGATTGACAGATGCCTATTGTACTGACTGCAGGCTGAGTAAGGGTCCCGGCCAAGGAAAAAGAGGACTTTAACAGGAATTCCAACCTTTTATCAGTTGGATCCTTAAGCATTTGTGCATCGTCTACTGGACAAGTTAGACTTTTATTCACACTGTAAATCTGTCAGAAACCATGAATCAGACTGAGACAGAAGTGCAATAAAATCACACTTGTTTATTAATAAAAATAAAAAGGTAAATAGAAAAAGAATAGTCAAGCATAGCCAGAGTCCAGTAACCAGATCGGGTAGTCAGCCAGGCCAGAAGTCAGGGATCCAAGTAGAGCAGCAGCAAGCAGGATAAGGAGCCAGAAGGGATGTCAGCAAGCCAGTCTTTAAACAAACAGCAAGGCAGAGGTGAAGTGAGATGGAAGGCTTTAAGTAGGCAGGTCAGACGAGCATCATCAGGAACAGCTGGTAACTGTGGAGAGAGAAGAGAGCTGGCAATTAGCCGACAGCTGAGTGGCCAGCCCAGAGAAGGAAGAGCTAAGCCAGCCCTGACAAAATCGCAGCATCAACTGCTGGTACATTCAATTTTTTGGAGAATTTCTCCCCCATGGGATAGAAAAATTAGAATTTCTTTGGAGGGAGAAAATGCTTATCCGGGTGATCCCACTCAGCATAAATAAGCTGTTCTAGTAATGCATGGACAGGAAACGCATGCAAGGGCTGTGAAGGTTTTAAGGAACCCACAGAAGAAACTGAACTTTCAGCTGTTAGGGGTAACTTGAAAGTGGAATGAACTATCTCCATAAGTGATTTACCAGCAATTTCTCAGATTGTGAGGCTGAAAAGGGTTCAACTACCGTTGTTTCCTCTGCAGAGGAGTCATCAGTTTGTCTTTCCCCCTGATCGCCTGAGGATAACACCTCATCCTGTACCCACTGATCCCTTGGTAAAGGGTCTAAGGTGGGGAGGCAAATCTAACACACTTCCTATCATTTGAATGGAGGATGCAATGAAAGCCGATAATCTTCCTTCTAGGCCCTGCCGGGTGGAGGAAAGAGCATCTTCAGTCACGTATACAGGGGCTGAGATGTGAGAAGCAGCTGCACCATCAATTTGTTCCAATGACTCACCCTGGCTTGCCATAATTGTTATTTCAGGCAAGGATGACAGTGTGGAGACACAACTGGAGTTCCTAATTCCTGGGGGTGAAACCTTTGGTACCTTTTTGGTTTTTGTGGTGTCTTTTTTGGTACACATAGTCCTAAGCACAAAAGCAGAGGCACTATTTAATTGCACTAATTGCTGAACATAGTCCCACAGTATAATGCCACTATAGAAGTTCAGCCTAGCGCTGAGAAAATGTCCTTCCCGTATTAGGAATGCCACATGCAGCCCTTACGCACCCCACCACTCCTATGTCCCGAGTGTAGGCTGCTTGCTCCTCCTCACTATCAGCCGAGGAGAGGCTGCTCTAGCTTATCCTTAAGCCCATGCTTGTGCCATGCATCCTCGTGGACACACACGGCACCATGCCTAGGCCCTGCCCCCTTCTTTAACCCCCCTCTTTTTAGTTTGAAAATGTTCCTGCACTCGCGCGCAGGGGTGTCCGCAGACCCAACACGAGGGGGAGAGGGGCAGAGCCCAAGGACCCAAGCAGGCAGAGGAAAAAACAAACGGAGCAAAACTCTGGACCTTCGCACCCCCCCACAGAGGGGAGGGTATTGCAAGGGGGGCACAACAACCGCTGGTTCCCTAACCCTTCTGTTCCCTTCAGGAGGGAGAAAAGCATGCCAGATCTCGTACCTTAAGAGGAATCTTCCTATGCAAGCTGCTGCGGCCACACACAGACTGACACTGAGCTGAAGTGAAGACACCGATTAAGGTATGTGCACATACTCCCTCTATTGGAGATTTAAGGCATGACAACATTTTTCCCTAAAGAAGAAAACCTTAGGTGGACTTTCTAGTTCCTAGGTTTCTTTCCTTACCTTATCCCCGCCACAGGATTTGCTGATTTAAAAGACAGATCCAAACTTTGCCCATCACGGCGGCCTGCATTTAGCAAACCTTCAAGGACCGGGTCCATTTTTATCCGGGTTCCACTCCCTTGGACTTGTAAAAGCACCCCACCAGGAAAAACTTTAGGTAATGTATCGTAACCAAAGCTCTGAGTCCCGGGGGTTCAGCCCTGCAAAGAGAGGCGTTACAGGCAAAGCCTAGTGCTTCGCATACAGGGCCCGGGTACCATCCACTTTGGCATCAGTGGCACTTTGGATGGGTCCGGTGTCATGGTTATGCAGGAATCTTCCTGTGTTTGCTTACCTCCCCTCATGTGTTCAGACTAAGAGGCCAGCCACTTCCACCTGGTGGTTTTTATAACCTCTCTTCTAAGCATGGCTCCACCCCAGGCCCTATCAGGGAGCCCTATATTAACCTGTGCACTGCAGGCCATCGGGGCTGATCAACCATTGTGTATTCCTTTGTGTGTTAACTTCCTGTTACCTGCCGTGTGCTCTTTTACTGTTTCCGTTACCGACTTTGGCGTGTCTTTGACTATCCCTGTTTGCCTGTGATCCTGACCTTTTGGCATGTCTCCGACTATTCTTGTCTGCTTGTGGCCCCGACCTTGGCTTTGTCCCTCACCATCCCTATTCTCCTGTTGCCTACTGTGGGTGTGAGCTGGGGGACCCTGGGGGTCGCGACCTGGAGCCAGTTGCAGCCAAGTCCATCCTCACCACTTGAGGCTCTGGTGAACACCTGCTGGCTCTTAGACTCCGCGCCCCAGGGAATCTTACGCTCTAACCCCGGTGGGACCCATCCGCAGCAGTCAGCCGTAGGGTCCACAACCTTGCGGTGCACTCCTGATCCCTACGGTGTGCATCTGTCACCTCGCCTCAAGGTGACCTGACATCCGGTTTATGGAGGCTGTTTGAATGCAGCAAAGATCCCTCCTGGAGCTCCTCAGAGCACATCTTCACTCGTGACCAATACCTTAGACACTGGCGAATAAACTGAGGTACTCCTGGTAGGAGGAGAGGTTATATAAGGAGTGAACTTCCTGTATTGGGTATACCAGTTTCCATCACCTGAAGGTGCCTATATACCCACATAGTGATTACTATGGTGCTCTGTGTCCCATGATGTACCATAAAGAAAGTGAAGTAGTCTTGCCGTAGAGAGACAACACTGTTCCTCCGGATATACAGTACACTGAGTGAGCGTTGGCCACAAAAAAAAAGCTTACATTGTGCTTTTTTGGTTGTTCCATCTAACTTGATTTGTGTCAAGAAAATGGCAGTGGCAGATTTGTAGCAATTTGTAGAGCAATTAGTTTGTCACTACAGACTCTGGAAGCAACCGGCACACCACTTACAAATGCATTACCCCGTATTAGATGAGTTTGGTTTTGCAGACCCCAGATTTTAGTATTTTAAAGGGTATTTGATTTACTATACACTCACCGGCCACTTTATTAGTTACACCCGTTCAATGGCTTGGTGGTAACACAAATTTCTAATCAGCCAATCATATAGCAGCAACTCAATGCGTTTAGGCATCTAGACATGGTGAAGACTAGTTGCTGAAGTTCAAACTGAGCATCAGAATGGGGAAGAAAGGGGACTGAAGTGATTTTGAACATGGCATGGTTGTTTTGCGCCAGATGGGCTGGTCTGAGTATTTCTGGGATTTTCACACACAACCATCTCTCGGGTTTACAGAGAATGATGGGAAAAAGAGAAAATATCCAGTGAGCGGCAGTTGTGTGGAGGAAAATGCCTTGTTGATTTCGGAGGAGAATGGGCAGACTGGTTCCAGATGATAGAAAGGCAACAGTAACTCAAATAACCACTCGTTACAACCAAGGTATGCAGAATACCTTCTCTGAATGTACAACACCTCCAACCTTGAAGCAGATGGGCTACAGCAGCAAGAAGACCACACCGGGTGCCACTCCTGTCAGCTAAGAACAGGAAACTGAGGCTACAATTGGCACAGGCTCACCAAAATTGGACAATAGAGGATTGGAAAAATGTTGCCTGGTCTGATGAGTCTGGATTTCAACTGCGACATTCAGATGGTAGGGTCAGAATTTGGCGCATGGATCCATCCTGCCTTGTATCACCGGTTAAGGCTGGTGATGGGGGTGTAATGGTGTCGGGGATATTTCCTTAGCACACTTTGGGCCCCTTAGAACCAATTGAGCATTGTTTAAACAACACAAACTACCTGAGTATTGTTGCTGACCATGTCCATCCCTTTATGACTACAGTGTCCCCATCTTCTGATGGGTCCTTCCAGCAGGATAATGCACCATGTCACAAAGCTTCAATCATCTCACCTTTGGACAATGAGGTCACTGTACGCCAATGGCCTCCACACTCACCACCAGATCTCAATGGCCCCCACAGTCACCACCAGATCTCAATGGCCTCCACAGTCACCACCAGATCTCAATGGCCTCCACAGTCACCACCAGATCTCAATGGGTTCCACAGTAACCACCAGATCTCAATGGACTCCACAGTCACCACCAGGTCTCAATGGCCTCCACAGTCACCACCAGATCTCAATGGCCTCCACAGTCACCAACAGATCTCCATGGGCTCCACAGTCACCACCAGATCTCAATGGCCTCCACAGTCACCACCAGATCTCAATGCCCCCCCACAGTCACCACCAGGTCCCAATGGCCTCCACAATCACCCCTAGATCTCAAATTCCTCCACAGTCACCACCAGATCTCAAATGCCTCCACAGTCACCACCAGATCTCAATGGCCTCCACAGTCACCACCAGATCTCAATGGCCTCCACAGTCACCACCCGATCTCAATGGCCTCCACAGTCACCACCCAATCTCAATGGGCTCCACCGTCATCATCAGATCACAATGGGCTCCACAGTCACCACCAGATCTCAATGGCCTTCACAGTCACCACCAGAACTCAATGGCCTCCACAGTCACCACCAGATCTCAATGGCCTCCACAGTCACCAACAGATCTCCATGGGCTCCACAGTCACCACCAGATCTTAATGGCCTCCACAGTCACCACCAGATCTCAATGGCCCCCCACAGTCACCACCAGGTCCCAATGGCCTCCACAATCACCCCTAGATCTCAAATTCCTCCACAGTCACCACCAGATCTCAAATGCCTCCACAGTCACCACCAGATCTCAATGGCCTCCACAGTAACCACCAGATCTCAATGGCCTCCACAGTCACCACCCGATCTCAATGGCCTCCACAGTCACCACCCAATCTCAATGGGCTCCACAGTCATCATCAGATCTCAATGGGCTCCACAGTCACCACCAGATCTCAATGGCCTTCACAGTCACCACCAGAACTCAATGGCCTCCACAGTCACCACCAGATCTCAATGGCCTCCACAGTCACCACCAGATTTCAATGACCTCCACAGTCACCACCAGATCTCAGTGGCCTCCACAGTCACCACCAGATCTCAATGGCCTCCACAGTCACTAGATCTCAATCCAATAGAGCACCTTTGGGATGTGGTGGAAGGGAAGATTGGCATCATGGATGTGCAGCCAACAAATCTGGAGCAAATAAGTAATGCTATCATGTCACTATGGAGCAAAATGTCTGAGGAACATTTCCAACACCTTGTATCTATGCCAACGAAGAATGAAGGCAAAACGGGGCCCAACTCGGTATTAGCAAGGTGGACCCAATAAAGTGGCTGGTGAGTGTGTGTGTATTTTATCTGCGTATTTAGCTGTTTGTCTAGAGTTCAGCTTTAATGAGTCCAACCTATCTTTACTAGAGCTGGTTGACTGTACAATGGAAGCCATAAAACAAATATTTCAATGTGACGTATGAGGTTTTTGAAACAAAATATTCCGTGAGATAATGTTTTCTGCAGCAAGAAGCCAAACTAAGAGAGTACAATCAGTCACCATGAGCAGATGTTTGCCATTGTTGGAAAAGCTGACGAGAAGCCAGGAATAAAAGAAACATTCTCTCAGCTTCTGACAGCTAATGAGATGACTAATCTCCGTATATCTAAAATCCAACTAAACATGTCTGAATAGCTCCATCCTCATACGAGAGCTCAGAGGAAAAATAACACAATAGGATAATGCGCTTGCCAATATTTCAGTTTGTTTTCTAAAGACGCGTTGCTCTATCGGAGAGGCATTTAGCTCTGGATTTGGACCTTGACTGCTTGAATTATGCAGGTGAAGCATCTGCAGCCCCAGATCCTGTCTGACAAGGTCAAATAGTTCCTGAATCTCAGTATGAAGGAGCCAACAATGCAGAACTACCTTGTGTTTAGACAACTTGTGTGGACGGTTATTATGGGTTCTATCTAAAGTCCATTTCAGGCAGATTTTGTCCCCCTCTTTGTTAATCCCATCTTTTTTTATGTTTTTTTTTTTTATAATTGCCTCTAAAGCATTTTGAAACCTGAGTTTGCTGCCATGTATCTCTCACTGGTGGTCCTTCAGCTAGGAGAGTTTCTATGGAACAGCTCCGGATTGAAGCAGGAAGACGTTGTCCTCCACTTGTAGTCAGGTGCGGTCTAGTTTTCACTGCAGGTGGTGCTCAACCACACGTCAAGAGGAACATGGCTCCTCTATGGTTTACTGGATCACTGGGGCAGCGATATGGTTGTATGTTGACAGTCCAGGTGACTCTTGGATCAGGTAGAGTTTATTTAAATGAAAAGTACAGCCAAAGCTAGTTTGGTTGTATTTCTCCTGTGGATCACGTGAGTGCAGGTCGATTTTGTCTCCTTTGACTAGGGGCGGCCCATCCATTAAGGGGTGCATGGGCGCTGCCCCCCATCCATTACTGCCCCCCCATTCATGTGCCCGGCCCCTTTCAGGACTCCAATGGGGGGGCTGTTTTTTTTTAAGCACCAATTAGAGCCAAAGGCTCTAATAGGCTTCAAAATAGGGTGGGCTCGGGTCGCAAAGAGTTCATTCCGATCTCACCCAGGTGTGTTACAACAGCGAATGAACATTCGCTGTTGTAACACTGATTCTCCTCCCGGCCAATGAGGAAGCGGGTTTTGACACCAGTCACCCAACTGGCTGAAAGAACAGGTGATCCTATTGGATGCCTAGGAGTAGAAGGGGAGGAGCTGGAAGCCGCCATGGAGGAGAGGACACAGAGCTGCTACACCACGCTGACTGCTGCCCTGCCACGATGGGGTAAGTGCAAACAGCAGGGGGGGTGCTCCTGTTTTTCGCCCCCTTCCAAAAAAAAAAAACCAGCTGCAGCTGTCTGTGACCCGTTATTAGCTGACAGCGGGCTGAAGCCTGCTGTCGGCAGAGATCACATAGCTGGACCAGGCTCAGGCAAGATTGCATCAACTAAGTCAGGATCCACACACATTCCTGGACTGGCACACGGCTCAGCCTCTCAGCAAACATTGGCTCCTGCTGCTGTCAATCAAATCCAATGACAGGACGGGGCCGAGTCCGGCATTCTGTGGCTATGGATGCAAATGCTGGACTCGGGAGTGTGCCTGCATGGTAAGCCCCAGGGAGAGCACTTCTCCTAGGGGGTTTATCGATGCGTGGAGGAGCTGCGAGCGCCATTGGGGGACCCCAGGAGAGGATGTTCTGGGGCCACACTGCGCCTGTAAAATGTCTCCCCTGCAGCCCCAGTGTGAGAGCCTGAGTGCTTTTACACTGGGGGCGGTGCGCTTGCAGGACATTAGGAAAAGTCCTGCAAGCAGCATCTTTCAGGCAGTGCGGGACCCGTTTACGCATCGTTCCTCCACCGCCCTTGCCATTGGAATCAATGGGCACAGCTGCCGAAGCGCCTGCAAAGCACTTCGGCAGTGACGCTTTGTGGGTGCTTTTGACTCCCTTCATTCGGCCGCTAATGGGGGTTAAAAGTGCCCCACTAGCCACCGAAAAGCGCCTCTATTACATTGGTAAAGCGCTGCAAACATTAGTGGCTCTTTACTGCTAATGCCCCCCCACCCCAGTCTGAAAGTAGCCTAAGGCCGCGTACACACGAGAGGATTGTCCGTCCAACTTAGTCCGCTGAAACACGTGTTTCAGCGGACAGTCCGCTCGTGTGTGGGCTTCAGCGGACTTTTTCAGCAGACAGTCTGGCGGACTAAGTCTTTCGGAATTTCCATAATACAGTCCGTCCAACTTTGGTTTCAGCGGACAGTCCGCTCGTGAGTAGGCTAGTTGGACGGACTAAGTATGGCGCATGCTCAGAAAGGATTTACACGGCCGAAGGTTGCATTGCAGTGTATTGGACGTCGTATTTCTAGTCCCGTCGTACGTGCTGTACACGTCATCACGCACGCTTTCAACAGACTGTCTGTTCATCGTGTGTGGTCAAGTCCGTTCATTCAAAAGTAGGACGGACTGTCTGTCGGATTGTCTGACGGACTTAGTTGGACGGACAATCCTCTCGTGTGTACGCGGCCTAAGAGTTCCCCTCACTGGAACCAACCCCTGAAAAACAACCCCCACCACAATCTCCCCCCGTCCCCCCGTCCCCACCAAATAATTTGGACCAGTGCAAAAAGAAAGGTCCATAAAAACATGTGGATGAGCGAGTTTGAGGTGGAGGAATTTGACTGGCCTGCACAGAGTCCTGATCTCAACCCGATAGAACACCTTTGGGATGAATTTGAGCGGAGACTACGAGCCAGGCCTTCTCATTCAACATCAGTGCCTGGGCCCCTTAGCACCAATTGAGCATCCTTTAAACCTGAGTATTTTTGCTGGCCACGTCCATCTTTTTATGACTACAAGGTCCATAGAAACATGGATGAGCAAGTTTGGTGGTGGAGGAACTTGACTGGCCTGCACAGAGTCCTGACCTCAACCTGATTAGAACACCTTTGGTGATGAATTAGAGCGAAGACTGCGAGCCAGGCCTTCTCATCCAAAACCAACCTCTCTGATCATGTCACTATTACCCTGGTCAAGTCTACCCAGTAGAACACCACCGTTGTCCCATGACCACCATGGATAAGTGTGTTTGGGGTGTGGTAACTTGACTGGCCTGCACAGAGTTCTGACCTCAACCAGATAGAACACCTTTGTTGATGAATTTGAGCGGAGACTATGAGCCAGGCCTTCTCGTCCAACACCAACCTCTCTGATCCTGCCACTCTTACCCTGGTCAAGTCTACCCATTAGAACACCACCATTATCTAATGACCACCATAGATGAGCAAGTCTGGGGGTGGAGGAACTTGACTGGCCTGCACAAAGTCCTGACCTCAACCCAATTAGAACACCTTTGGTGATGAATTAGAGCAGAGACTGCGAGCCAGACCTTCTTGTCCAACACAGTACCTGACCTTACAAACGCGCTTCTGGAAGAATGGTCAAACATTGCCATAGACACACTCCTAAACCTTGTGGACGGCCTTCCCAGAAGAGTTGAAGCTGTTATAGCTGCAAAGGGCGGGCAACCTCAGTATTGAACCCTAAGCCCTTGTACACACGGTCGGAGATTCCGACAACCAAATCCGTCGGATTCCTACATCAAAGCTATTGGCTACTAGCCTGAACGTAGTCCCGTCGTAACGAAATAACATCATCACGTCCTGAATGATCGGATTTTCCGACAACTTCGTCCGACCATGTGTATACAACAGTTTCGGACAAAATCCGACGAAACTGTTGTATACACATGGTCGGACGAAGTTGTCGGAAAATCCGATCATTCAGGACGTGATGACGTTATTTCGTTACGACGAGACTACGTTCAGGCTAGTAGCCAATAGCTTTGATATAGGAATTTGATCTGAGCATGCGTGGCACTTTGTCCGATCGGAATTCTCTACACATGATCGGAGTATGTCCGATCTGAGCATTTTGTGGGAAAATATTTCCGGCAAGTTGGAAAATTTGGTCCGACGGATATTCCGACAGTCCGATGCATACCACACACAGTCGGAATATCCTACAAAACGCTCTGATCGGACACATTCCCTCGGAATCTCCGATCGTGTGTACAAGGGCTAAGACTGGGATGCCGTTAAAGTCCATGTGTGTGTGAAGGCAATTCTTTTGGTAATATAGTGTATGTCTTCTCTCCCAAAATCTGCCATGAGAGGAGTGACACCACTTTTAATATCTTTTGAGATAATAAGCATGACTGTCATTTAAGGCTTAAAAAAAAAAGAAAAATGTCAGAGGATTAACTAAAGCATATTTTTATCTATTTATGTCTATGATCCTGGGAATTAATGAACCTATTGCTGGAAGGTAATGGTGAATGTATACATTAGAAGTCACTTTGACGTTCCTTCTCTTTTCTTCCTCCATGGATACCAGGTCTCACATCTCATGCTGTTCCTATTCTCCGATACTCCCTACCGTATGCCATTAGTCATTATTCACCAATCCTCAAGGTCTTTCAATGTACCCTCAGAACCTTTCTTTTTCAGAAGCACACATGACCTTGAGCATTGCAGCATCTGATTTATCACATTCAGCAAACTATCACCTGCAATACGGCTACCGCAGCCAATTCTCTCTTACCTGCTGTGTCTCTTCTCATACAGTAAGGTGAAAAAGACATCGGGCCAACACGTGAAGCAAAAAAAAAGGAAAATTTGTCCCTTCGTCTAAAATCCAAGCCAACCCAGAGGAAGGCAAAAAAAAATAAAAATGAAAGGACCCCTATGCTGGGAGCTCTGTCAGCGGGGATGTGCCTGCATTTTGTTTTTCATGCAAAGTACATGCCTTAGTGAAAGGACCACATAGTAAACACATAAACACTGGCTAGGCACACGTTTAACCCTTTGATTGCCCTAGGCCAGTGATGGTGAACCCTGGCACCCCAGATTTTTTTAAACTACATTTCACATGATGCTTAACGACACTGCAGAGAGCATGAGCATCATGGGGAATGTAGTTACAAAACATCCGGGGAGCCGAGGTTCACCATCACTGCCCTAGATGTTTAACCCCCTTCCCGGCCACTGTCATTAGTACAGTGACTCTCGAGTGAGGGGAGGACACATGCAAATCCAATGGTGTCATTGGAGCTGGAAGGGCGGGTCGGCAGTGCCGGTGTCTGGACATTTCATGCTGGCGTCAGCGGGGCAGAGTCCGTGCTGTCTTGAAGGGTGCTTCTGATGGGTATGGGTGCTGCATGCGGTCTGACCCAGAGGGTCGGGTCCCTGGCCTTCTGGCCTAGATTGGGGTAGCTCTAGCTCCGGTCAGTTTTTCAGGAGAGAACACCGGCTCCACTCTTGCTGTGGGGGTGGAGTGCTTAGTATCTCCGAATGTAATTAGGAAGGAGTGATGGGAGCAACGGTGGGGCCTGGTGGCAAAGGGCCGATCAACCAACCAAAACCTCCTCCTCATCCCCAAGTCCCGGTACAAATCAAGGGGAGAACGAAGATTCGCAGTCCAAGGACCACGGCTATGGAACGCTCTACTCACGAACATCCGCTTGGAAGGAAACCATCGGGCCTTCAGGAAAAAACTCAAGACCCACCTCTTATAAGAAGGAATCCATGCAGGTCGCCTCAAGTACCTTGAGGCGATTCAGTTCGCATTTGCATCACTATACAAGTCATTCATTCATTCATTCATTCACCAAGCTTCCAGAACTTCAGGCCTTCCTGGCTAGAGTAGAGGCTGCTGTGGTCTGGGTTGTTGATCAGGGTTGGTCCTGAAGGCTTATGGTGTATGTGCCCCTGGAGTGGCAGTCTAGGGGTGCCGAAAAATCACTGTGATGGAGGGTCACTTTGATTTGAGGCACCACGGTCACTGCACCATATACACGCTTTTTGTTAGCACCTGCATCCTGGGCCAGGACTTTTGGCTGGGACTGGAGGAATTTTTTATTCCTGGCCATTGTATTGCACAATGGCCACCTTTTCACTCTCCTCTTCACTTATTCCTTCCTCACTTTATTCTATGTATTCTTCTGTTCATCACGTTTTAGAATTGTTATGTTTTGTACACTGTGTGCACATGTGATGAGTAGGGTTGCAGGTCCTCAGGCCTGCCCTGAAAGTCTTGGGAGGGGGTGGACATGGCCTTTTGGCTTAGCTCTCTCTCATGTGGTCTCCCTTCAGGGGGGAACCCCACCTAGTACTTGGGTGTGTCTGTTTTGGCAGACCCTCCAGAGAAAGGGGTCTGTCTGGTTTTGGCCAGATGGCCCAAGTTTCATAGTTTCATAGTTAGTAAGGTTGAATAAAGACACCAGTCCATCTGGTTCAACCTGAGTGAGTGTCTACAATTGTCCCTATTCCTGTACGTTGCACACTCACATCAGTCCCTACTCTCAGGGAGCCCACAATCCAAGGTCCCCATTCATACACTAGGGCTAATTTTGGACAGAAGCCAATTAACCTACCTGCATGTCTATGGAGTGTGGGAGGAAGCTGGAGTGCCCGGAGGAAACCCACGCAGGCACAGGGAGAACATGCAAACTCCAGGCAGGTAGTGTCATGGTTGGGATTTGAACCAGCGACCCTTATTACTGCTAGGTGAGAGTGCTAACCACTACACCGCTGTGCCACTCAAGTGTATGTACTATTGTCCCCGTCAGGAGCCTAACGCCCCAGGGGATTCAAGGCAAGGCCCTCTGATTTCAGAGGGCTTGTGTACCCGTTGCACTTTTTTGTGTTTCACTTTTTATGTATGTGCGTTTTTATGGCCCCTGGTGAAGTTTTTGAGTGTGTTTCACAAGCCATGGGCTTTCAAAAAAAGATATATATACACAGTGGGGGCAATAATGATTTGCTCCCCTGCAGATTGTGTAAGTTTGCCCACTTACAAGGAAATGAAGGGTTTATCATTGTTATCATAGGCGTATTTTCTATGATAGAGACAGAATATCAACCAAAAATCCAGAAAAAAAACATGATACAAATGTTATAAATGGAGTTCAGTGAGTAAAATAAGTATTTGATCCCCAAGCAAAACATGACTTAGTAGTTGGTGGAGAAACCCTTGTTGGCAAGCACAGAGGTCAGACGTTTCTTGTAGTTGGTGTCAGGTGTCAGGGCTGGGCTCGGCCCTTCCTTCTCTGAGCTGGCCGCTCAGCTGTCGGCTAATTGCCAGCTCCTATCTCTCCACAGTGACTCACCTGCTGATGATATCCTGCTGGTCAGTCCTGCCTACTTAAGCCGTCCAGCCCAGATGATCTCTGCCTTCGCCATGGTCACATCTCTAGAGACGCGCTCCTGTGTTCCTTTTAAAGACTTGCTTGGCTGACATTCTTACTGGCTCCAGATCCTGCTTGCTGTTCTGCTACGCTCATCTCTGGCTCCCTGGTGTTTGGGCTTGTCTGACTATCCATTCTGGTTCCTGAACTCTGGCTATATTTTGACTATGTTTACTCCGTTTACCTTTTTTTATTATTGTTAAACAAGTATGATTTAACTGTACTTCTGTCTCAGTCTGATTTATGGTTTCTGATACCAGGTTTGCACACATCTCAGGAGGGATTTTGGTCCACTCTTCTTTACAGATCTTCTCTAAATCTAATACCAAAGAGCTTAATTTTGGTCTCATCTGACCACAACACTTTCTCCCAATCCTTCACTGAATCATTTAGATGTCCATTGGCATGACTGTAACATGTGCCTTCTTGAGGAGGGGGACCTTGCGGGAGCTACAGGATTTCAATCCATGGCGGGGTATTGTGTCACCAATGGTGTGTTTGGTGACTGTGGTCCCAACTGCCTTGAGATCATTCACAAGCTCCTCCCATGTAGTTCTGGGCTGATCCCTCACATTTCTCATGATCATATTCACCCCATGAGGAGAAATCTTGCATGGAGCTCCAGACTGAGGACAATTGATGGTTATTTAGTATTTCCACAATTTGCGAATGGTAGAAGTTGTCTCCTTCTCACTAAGCTTCTTGCCGATGGTCTTGTAGCCCATTCCAGGCCTGTGAAGGTCTACAATCTTGTCCCTGACGTCCTCTGACAGCTCTTTGGTCTTGCCCATGATGGTGAGGTTTGAATGGAAGAAAGAGATTCTGTGGACAGGTGTCTTTTATACACATAACAAGTTGTCGTTAGGACTACCTTCCAGAATCGACGGGACTAATCTGTGTACCACATGAGCACCTACTGTAGACCGTCTGTGGGAGCCAGAATTATTGTTGGTTGGTAGGGGATCAGAGCTTTAATTTAATTCTTGGGAGCCACAGCATGAAGGATTACTCCCCCTGACTCCTACCTCAAGGGATAGTAGCTGTCCATCCAGTCCTGAGATTTACACAGCTCTGTCACACAGCACAGCCCTGGCTGGCTAAGAAGGAGGCTTGTATCCCCCGCCTGTGACTGGACAGAAGGAGAAGCAGCAGACTGATGGGGTGCTCTTTCTATCAGTCTGCTCTCTCCTCCTATCTGCATGCTTTTAATGCTGCTTATCCCTCCCCTTCTCTGAGTTCTGTTGTACAGGGAATGCAAGCCAAATTTAGGTACTAAAAATGCTTGCATGTAAAAAAAAACAAAAAACATTACAGATGTATTAATGACTACAGTGCTGCATGAATTAGTGTCTTTTATATCTGCGCATCGGTAACCCCCCCCCCCCCGGGAGAAAGAAGCACTCTGCTGGGGGGTTACCTTGTGGGCACGCTCCCAAGTCCAGCATTTGCGTCCATAGACACAGAATGGCGGATTCAGCCCCGCTCCCCCCCAGTGCCCGTGTCATTGGGTTTGGTCAACAGTAGCGACCAATGCTGCTCTGCTATCAGTCTATCCAATCGAGAGCTGAGAACTCCCGGGCAGAGAAAGTGAGTGCGTCTCCGCTGAGGGCACAAACTGGATTAGGTGAGTAAAACTTGGGGGGGGGGGGGGGGGTTGCAGTCAGTATCAGAAGTTTTTTCACCTTAATGTATAGGATGCATTAAGGTGAATAAACACAAGGGTTCACAACCCCATAGTCATTTTTTTTTTTATATAAATTATTACATACAGAAATATTAGTATTATCTATTATATATATATATATATATATATATATATATACACATATATATATATATATATATATATATATATATATATATATATATATACATTTATATATATATACATATATATATATATATATATATATATATATATATACAGTATATATATATATATATATATATATACAGTATATATATATATATATATATATATATATATATATATATATACAGTATATATATATATATACAGTATATATATATATATATATATTTTTTTTTTTTAAATTAATATTTAAAACAATCACCGCTATTTTCTTTATAGGATATTAAAGATATTACATACAGAAATATTAATATTATCTATTTATATTAATATATAAACAGTGTATATATATATATATATATTATTATTTTTTACAATTATTGTTAATATTTAAAACAATTACTGCTATTTTCTTTATAGGATATTAAAGATATTACATACCGAAATATTAATATTATCTATTATTTATATTCATATATAAACAGTATGTGTGTGTATTATATATATAAAACATTTTTTTAATTATTATTATTATTGTTGATATTTTAAACAATTACCACGCTATCTTCTTTATAGGATATTAAAGATATTACATACAGAAATATTAATATTATCTATTATTTAAAAAAAAAAAAAATATATATATATATATATATATATATATATATATATATATATATATATATATATATATATACACACACAGGTATAGATAATATATTATTATTATTCTTTGATATTATTATAATTAATTATTAAAACAACATACATATTATTATTATTATTATTATGAATATTTAAAACATTTACAACTATTTTTTATAGAAGATATTACATACAGAAATATTAATATGATATATAGTGTGTGTGTGGGGGGGGGTGAGAACACCTATGAGTTTTTATTGCTGTCTGTGGCCCCCATTAGGGAGATTCACCTTCTTCTCTGTTTGTCCTGTTATCATTGAAAGTGAAAGTAAACGAAAATCCCAAATTTTGGGTTGTTTCCAGAAAAGTAATAGAGGGGTGACACTAGTTCTGGAGACCTGGGGGGGGGGGGGGGTCCTCAAGGTATTCCCCTAATTTGGAGGGATTTCCTGTCACTTCCTTTTTGTTTGTTTTAAAAAAAATATTTTTATATTCTATATTTTATTTTATAAAAAAACATTTTTTAGACAAACAGACATAATTCAATTGTATGCATATCACAAAATATAACACACCACAATTCGGTTCTCTTTTAGGTAAATATACAAAATCTTTAAAGTCACATTGCTTATTTTACAATTATAATATAAACTTTTAAAGTAAATAATAATAACTTTTTTTTCCCTCACTTCCTTTTTGGCTGTTGGACAGGAAGTGAAGGGAAATCTCCATATTGGGATGCAGGTGATTTTTTTTTGGGAGGAGGGGGGGGCAAAAATTTGTGGTGGGATTTCAGCAGGAGGGAGGCAGATTTACACTGGGAGGAGGGGGTATTTATGCTTAGAGGGTAGGTATGCAGATTAGTGCTCAGTTTTTGTTTTTTTGAAGGGGCGGGCAGATAATGCTCATACATCTTGGGGGGGGGCACAGTTTGACATGTTGGCCCTTGGCTCTAGATGACCTCGTCCCATCACTGGATTCAACTTTTGTGTCTTATTGAAGAGTTAAGCTGCCTGTGGATGGTGCCAAGTCAGCAGATGACTGCACTACCCAAACAGACTGGGTCTAAGGCGGTATGTCAACGTATAAAGCAATGAAACAGAACAATCTATTTTATATACTTTAATCCGCTTTTGTCTAAATGCATAATCAAGAGGAGGACATGCAGATTCCAGGGGGCCCCTCCGAAGGGTTGTATCCCAGGCAAAGACCCCGTATGCCCTGTTCCTCCTCCGCTCGTAGTATGAGTCATATTATACGATCTGCGTTTGTATTATTTGTATAATGTTCTGAGTACAAATCATCCCACATATCTATTAAATGATGAACCTCAGTGTCTGAGCTCATTATCGCGGCTGTCATTTTTCTGTGGGTTTTTTTTTTTTGCGTTTTTTTTTTTGGCAAGACAAAATAATTACAACTAATTATCTTGATTAAATTGCTTCAGTGGGAACGTTGCATGTGAGTCGCCTTCAACGCGGCTCGGGGTTCTGCGAATGACCGATTTTTATAATTATCTGAATTTATTCATCTAGTCCGGGACGGCTCGGCACGTGACATCATCGCGCCACGAGGTGCCGCAAATAGAATTTAACACCATTGTGTACTTGTAAATTCCGCTCCCCGTATTTACTTTATTTATAGACCATTTTCCCGAGAGCTGTATGGTATTGTCAGAGAGCCGTCAAACACCTTTCCTACCTAACTCAACTCTACTTGAGAAATGCAAAACACGATGTTACAACCTGGCCTATATTTACAATTTAAAGAGAAGGAATCTATAAATGTATCTATTTCAGGGAAAGAGTCGGAAAGAAACTCAAACTTTGCCAAACTGAGTGCTTTCACCCGGCTAAATATTCAGAGGTCAAGGCTCGGGAAATGTGGGCTTATCCCCATCTGGTGAAACTTTTAGCCCTTTCGCTGCGGCTCGTTTACAAAAATAATTTTAGGCTTCAAGATTATGTAAAAACAAAACAAAATACATTTTCTTAAACTAGACCATCTAGAGCAGGGGTCTCAGACTGGTGGCCCTCCAGCTGTTGCGAAACTACAAGTCCCATCATGCCTCTGCCTACGGGAGTCATGCTTGTAACTGTCAGCCTTGCAATGCCTCATGGGACTTGTAGTTTCGCAACAGCTGGAGTGCCGCCAGTTTAGGACCCCTGCTCTAGAGAGCTCCATTTTTTTAGGTCACATATAATTAACAGCTCACCTGTCTGTCCTGTCCTTGACTTCAATTCTTGGATGTGCAAAGATGAGTGCCTGGTACAAAAGTTCATCTCATTTGAAAGACTTTATCAAACCTTGATGATTAAAAGCATCAAATATAGCCAACGTGTTTCGGAAGAAAAAGTCTCCCACCTTCTTCAAGGCTTGAGCAGTCCGTATTATAAAAATCATGACATAATGCACTAAGGAACCAAGGCTAAGGCTTGATGTAGACTAGCATCTCCTCATGGCAGTAAGTGTTCTGTCTCTAGGACAGATAGCTAAACCTTCTTACTCCACAAACCCCAGGTACCATATTTCTTTGATCTTAAATTTATTGGAACAAGCCCGGTGAAACTGCAAATTGATAAAATAAACATCAATCAGTACAATTTTGCATATAATAAAGAAAAAATGCTTTACAACACAGACTGGGATAACAAGAACCTACTTTTTAAGCATGCTGAGGGGTGCTGGCAAGAGATTGAAGAAGAGTATGCCTTACTGTCTCACTGTAGATTCTTAAAATGGAAGTGGACTTCCTCTAGAGAATTCTCCCAGAATGCACTAGTTCCTAACAACTTTATTAACACATAATAAAAGAATACAATATGTAACTTCTATAAACAGCAAAGCTATACCAGAAAGGGAACAGTAAGTGGGGCCTGCGCTCTGCATATAACTACAGGTATCTTTGTATAACTCAAGAAAACCAACATGTTATTTCAAGCATATAAACATAAGTAAACTGAATAGAAGCCCGGTGTGCAGAATAGTAAAGGTAGCCAGCAATCCAGCAGGAGATGCTAGCCTTCATCAAGCCTGAAACACAAGTTCCGTTTACTATATTTTATGCTCTTAACCATTACATTTTCCAAAAAGTCCTTCAAGTGAAATGAACATTTGTACCTGGTGCTCCTCCATATACATTCAAGAATTCAATCTGCAATTGGCTGTATTTGATGCCCTTAGCCATTTCAAAAAGTTCTTCAAGTGAAATTAACTTTTGTACTGGACACTCCAGCAAACACATCCAAGAATTTTCAGTCTCCTGTTGGCTGTTTTTGATACTCCTAACCAGTTAATGTTTCAGAAAGTCCTTCAAGTGAGTGAGATAAACATTTGTACCAGGTGTTCCTCCATGCACATCCAAGAATTTGTAGTCTCACATTGACTGTTTTTGATTCTTCTGATCTTCAAATGTTTAAAGGGAGATTAACTTTTTTACAGGGCACTCCGCCATACCCATCCAAGAATTTGCAGTCTCCCGTTGGCTGTTTTTGATGCTCTTAAACATTAAATGTTTTAAAAAGTCTTTTTAAATTGAGATTAGCATTTGTACCAGGTGCTCCTCCATACACATCCAAGAATTTGCAGTCTCCCATTGGCAGTTTTTGATGCTCCTAACCTTCAAATGTTTCAAAAAGTTCTTCAAGTGAGATGAACTTCTGTACCAGGAAATCTGCCATACACATCAAAGAATTTACAGTCTCCCGTTGGCTGTATTTGATGCTCTTAACCATCAAATATTTTTAAAAAAAGTCCTACAATGAAATAACATTATTTGATGCTCTTAACCAGTATATGTTTAAAAAGGTCCTTCAAGAGAAATAGACATTTGTACCTGGCACTCCTCCATACACATTCAAGAATTTACAGTCTCACATTGGCTGTATTTGATGCTCTTAATCATTAAATGTTTAAAAAAGTCTTTCAAGTGAAATAAACATTTGTACCAGGTGCTCCTCCATACACATCCAAGAATTTGCACTCTCCCGTTGGCTTTATTTGATATTCTTAACCATTAAATGGTCCGAAGAGTCCATTTGCTCCTCTGTACAAATCCAAGAATTTACAGTCTTCTGTTGGCTGTATTTGATGGCCTTAGCCAGAAATGTTTCAAAAAGTCCTTCAAATGAGATAGACTTTTGTACCAGGTGTTCCTCCATATCTATCCACTAAATTACCATCTGGTGAGTGCTCCCTCCCTTTGTCGCTATCAAAGAGGAAGCAGCCTAGAACTAGAACAGGCTCCACCTATATTATATTTCAACCACAGATCACTTTACGGTAGATCCTTCAGAACCAGCCTTCACTTATAACAGTCCAACATTATCACACACACATCTAGCGTCTGTCCTTGACTTATGCTGCGTACACACAAGCAGACTTTTCGACGGACTAGGTCCGACAGTCTTCTCGACGCACTTTCCAAATGAACGGACTTGGCCACACACAATCACACCAAAGTCCGACGTATTCAAACGTGATGACGTACAACCGGACTAGAATAAAAAAGTCCATAGCCAGTAGCCAATAGTTGCCCTAGCATCTGTTTTTGTCCGTCGGACTAGCATACACACGAGCAGATTTCTCGATAGGAACTGGGTCTGGCGGAGTTCCGGTGAAATTTTTTTTTTAAAGTCCGTCAGATTTTTGGACAGCAAAGGTCCGATGGAGCCCACACACAATCAAATTGTCTGCCGGATTCGTTCCGTCGGACCTTTGCTGACGAAAAGTCCGTTGTGTGTACACGGCATTAGTCATGGTAACCCAAGATGACCCTACCAGATTCGACAAAGAAAGGATGCCAGGGGCCCCATCAAAACTATGCTTTGAGGCCCAAAGATCTGTGTTTAAACCTGTGCACAGAAAAATGAGCTTTTCTGCCTACGTATATTTGTGGAAAGTTTCAGATAAAAAGCAAAAATAAAACACAGACACACTTTAAAGTGACACATGCGTCAAAACTATATCTATTTTTTTTCCTTCTATTACATTTAGTCTGGAAATTGCTCTCATCAACAAAGCGCTTCTGTACATCTGAGTGTGAGGAGACGGACAGTAATGGGTAGGATGTGCTTTCACCTATTACCGAAAGGAAGAAAACAGGAATCATTTCTGATGACAGGTTCCTTAGTGTGAACACACATTGTATTTCTTCTTGGAATTAGATGACACTTTGCTTTCCCTCTGTGCATTTGGAACACCTCTTGCCCTGCAATTTTCTTGAACTCACTGATTCACCGTATAGGTTAACGATTGGACTTGAAGTTACATACTGTAAGTTGTACTTCTTTACTTCTAAGACAATCATTATAGACCCCAGGGTCCCAGGAGGCCCATTATTACCACACCAATGTTTTTTTTTTTTTTTGCCCTTTCTCTGATAACTAGGACTTATCGAGTATCTAGTAACACAGACTTAGGCTAGCCATATGCACTTCAGTTTCTCTTGTTCAGCTTATGGATTCTCAATCCATTAGTTTCCTCTATCTATACTGAACAGCATGGATGGAGGAATCCCCCTTGGATCTCCGCCTCTGATGTGTTTCATCCACCACTGTGCTCAATCTGGAAAGGAAGGAGGGCACTCACTCAAATCTACAATAAAGCCCAGTGGTGGGAAAAACGCATCAGCTCCAGCACTTCTGGCTATAGGTGCAGGCTCTCCAGCAGTGTTCATGGGGTGGTGGTTATCTACGTGGCCCATTGAGAAAATAACTCACAGATTCACAGGTTAAGGCTCAGACTGGACGTTACATAAGTTGTACTTCTTTACTTCTGAGACAATCAAGATAGACCCCAGGGTCCGGGTGGCCCATTATTACCACACCAAAAAAAGTTTTTTTCCCTATCTCTAATAACTAGGACTTATCAAGCACTAGTCATATGTACTTTGTTTCCTCTTGTTCAGCCCATGGATTTTATATCCAGTAGTTTCCTTTGTATATACCAAATGGCATGGATGAAGGAATCCCCCTTGGATCTCCACCTCTAGTGGTCTTCCAAGTGGCCCAAGGAGAAAAGAACTCCTTCTGTACTGCTTTACTTCTAATGCCGCGTACACACGACCAGACTTTTCGAGGGATTAAGTCCGACAGACTTTCGAAGGAGTTCTGACGGAGTTCTGGCAGAATTCTGACGGACTTTCCGAATGAGCGGACTTGGCCACACACAATCACACCAAACTCCGACGGATTCGAACGTGATGACGTACGACTGGACTCGAATAAGGAAGTTCATAGCCAGTAGCCAATAGCTGCCCTAGCGTCGGTTTTAGTCCGTCGGAATAGCATACACACGAGCAAATTTTTCGGTAGGAACTGGGTCCGGCAGAGTTCTGGCGGAAAAATTTGAAGCATGTTCCATTTCTAAAGTCTGTCAGACTTTTGCGAATCAAAAGTCCGTTGCAGCCCACACACGATCGAATAGTCTGCCGGAATCATTCCGTCAGACTTTGGATGTTGAAAAGTCCGGTCGTGTGTACGGGGCTTAAGACAATCAAGATAGATCCCAGGTTCCCAGTGGCCCATTATTACCACACTAAACAATTTTTTTTCCCCCTAGCTCTAATGACTAGGACTTATCGAATACTAGTAATACAGACTTAGGCTAGACATACACACTTCGTTTTCTCTTGCTCAGCCTGTAGATTCTTTATCCATACAAAACAGCATAAATGGAGGAATTCCCCCTGGATCTCCACCTCTGATGTGTTCCACCTATCACTGGGCTCAATCTGGAGAGGAATGAGGGCACCCATCATCACTACGATAAAACCAATTGGTGGGTAAAACACAGCAAATAGCCCTTCTGACTATAGGTGCAGGCTATCAAGCAGTGTTTATGAGGTGGTCCAGAGAGAAAAGAACTCACTGATTTACCGTATAGATTAGGTGGGTGTTACATAAGTTTTACTTCTTTACTTACTTGAGGTAGCCGTAGCTGTATTGGGTCAGTCCAAAAACTGACAACCAAGATAGACCCCAGGGTCCTGGTGTCCCATTATAACCACACCAAACAATGGTTTTTGCCATATTTATAATAACAAGGACTTATCAAATACTAGTAACACAGACATGAACTTGGTTCAATCCAAATACTGACAGCTAAGAATGAGCTTGGGTCAATCCAAAAGGATAACTGGGGATGAGCTTGGTTTGATCCAAAACTTATAACTAGGCATGATGTTGATTTCATCCAAAAACTGATAACTAGGCTTGAGTTTGTTTTGATTCAAAACTCATAACTAGGCATGGGCTTGGGTCAGTCCAAAAGCTGATAACTAGGGATGAGCTTGTTTCGATCCAAAACTGATAACTAGGAATTACTTCTTTACTTCTAAGACAACCAAGATAGACCCCAGGGTCCCGGTGGCCCATTATAACCACACCAAACAATGTTTTTTGCCCTATTTATAATAACAAGGACTTATCAAATACTAGTAACACAGACTTAGGCTAGCTATAGGGACTTGGTCTTCTCTTGTTCAGCCTGTGGATTCTCTAACCATTAGTTTCCTCCATCTATACTAAACAGCATGGATGGAGGAATATCTCTTGGATCTCCACCTCCTATATGTTTCATCCACCACTGGGCTCAATCTGGAAGGGAAGGAGGGCACTCATTTCTACAAGAAAACCCAGTGGTGGTTGAAACGCGTCAACCCCAGCACTTCTGATCTAGCACATGTGATCTAGCCCCCCCCTCACACCAGCCTGACTGGTCCTGGCCCACACCTTTTCATTCATTGCATTTCAGTTCTTCCAATCATGGAGACTCAAGATCACATGTGGGCATTACCTAAGGCTTTCTGTATGCAAAAGCAGCCTGCCCAGGAATGCCAACTCCACCAAATTGACACACACCCATCAAGATGGAATTTGCATTACTCCCCCCAAGAGCCGGCCCACTGATTGCATCAGGGGTTGAGAGCTCTTGAGAGAAGTATCAAGGCCGGGTGCTGTGATTTTCTCAGGAAGCCATGTACAGCCCCCTGCTGGTCCCTCCCACCACCCATGATCTGCCGTGTTGCATAGAGAAGCACGGAGACCCAGTGATGACATCACTAAGTCTAAAATAAGGTGTGCAAATAAAACGGGAAGGTTTTATTTAAAAGTTTCACTAAAATGTTGACAAGGGGAGAGGGGTCAATCAGAGAAGGTAAAATAGAAGCGGATTAAACTTTCTTTTTATTCCTCCATATTTCTATACACTCACTGGCCACTTTATTGGGTACACCTGTTCAATTGCTCGTTAACACAAATTGCTAATCAGCCAATCACATGGCAGCAACTCAATGCATTTAGGTATCTAGAAGTGGTGAAGATGACCTGCTGAAGTTCAAACCGAGCATCAGAATGGGGGAAAAAAGGGGATTTAAGTGACTTTGAACGTGGCATGGTTGTTGGTGCCGGACGGGCTGGTCTGAGTATTTTTGGGTTTTTCACGCACAACCATTTCTCGGGTTTACAAAAAATGATGGGAAAAAAGAGAAAATATCAAGTGAGTGGCAGTCGTGTGAAGGAAAATGCCTTGTTGATGTCAGAAGTCAGAGGAGAATGGGCAGACTGGTTTCAGAGGATAGAAAAGAAACAGTCATTTAAATAACCACTCGTTACACCCAAGGTTTGCAGAACACCATCTCTGAACGCACAACAGATCCAACCTTGAAGAAGATGGGCTACAGCAGCAGAAGACCACACCGGGTGGCTTTCCTGTCAGCTAAGAACAGGAAACTGAGGCTACAATTGGCACAGGATCACCAAAATTGGACAATAGAAGATTGGAAAAACGTTGCCTGGTCTGATGAGTCTGGAGATGATAGAAAGGCAACATTAACTCAAATGACCACTCATTACACCCAAGGTATGCAGAACACCATCGCTAGGGATGAGCTTCGTGTTCGAGTCGAACATCGGCTGTTCGCCCGTTCGGCGAATTCCGAACGTTATGGGCCGCCAAATTCGTGTGGCGCTCATGGCCCACAATGCACTGCGTCATCGCAGTGCATTGCTGGCTCATGATTGGCCAAGCATGCACTTTGACCCCGCATGCTTGGCCAATCACAGCGCCAGCAGCGAGGAGAGCCATGATTGGCCACAGGCAGGATGCCTGTGGCCAATCATAGCTCAGGCTGTGTAGTTCACGCCCCACACTATATAAGGCCGCCAGCGCGGCGGCCTAGTGTAGTGTGTTGGCGTCTGAAGCAGTTAGTGGGTGTTCTGTGTACCTTCAACACAGTACACACCGATCGTTTTCGGCCGATTTTCGATCTTGCTGTTGTGTAGTGGTTGTTGTCTGTGTGCCCTGACCGCAGTATACACCGCTATATTCCCCTCACCTATATAGTTAGTGATCTATCTTTTATAATAGAGCTTGCAGTCAGTAGTGTTAGGAGTTTGTGCGTGCTGTCTGCGTGCTCTGTACCCAGTACACACCGCTATATCCACCTACATAGCTCTTCTCTATTTGAGCCCACTTGCCATCTGCAGGAGTTATTGGAAGTTGTGTGTGCCTCCAGCACAGCACAGTATACATCTGTATATACCCCTTTATCTCTGGTGTTCTATAAAAAAGGCATCTGCAGGAGTTAGTGGGTGTTGTGTGACTCCAGCACAATAAACACCTGTATCTACCGTTTATTGCTGTTCTCTAATAAAGCCATCTGCAGGGCTTAGTGGGTGTTGTGTGACTCCATTACACTGCTGTTTTACCCAACTCCCTTCAGGCCATTACCATGTCTGGAAGGCCAGCAAGGAGAGGCAGACAGGCGCGAGACAATAAAAGATGGCAAGCAAGCTCTGTGTCTAGAGACAACAGTGCTGGTCGTGGACGCGGTGCATTGTCATCAGCACGTGGCCATGGGACACGCTTGTCCTACTTTTCGGCAGCTGGACATGTTGAACCGCAACATGCCAACGACTTGGTAGAGTGGATGACCAAGCCCTCTTCATCCTCCTCATCCTCTCTCACCCAGTCTCAGGGTACTAGCAAAGCAGCTGCCAACGCATCGTCTTCCCTCCGGGGGCCAGCTTAGGGGCAGCACACCGACTGAATCACACCACAGAGCTCCGCCTGTGCAGGGCGCTGCCTTTGCGCGTTATTCTAAAAGTTCTTTGGTGTGGGCCTTTTTTTGAGACGAGTGCATCACATCGCACCACTGCTAATTGCAACATATGTCTCAAGCGTATCTCGCGTGGCCAAAACATCAGCCGCTTGGGCACCACATGCTTGACCAGACATATGTTGACCTGCCATGCAGCTCGTTGGCAAGCGTACCTCAAAGACCCACACCAAAGAACAAAGCGGACCTCTCCTTGCTCCTCATCAGCTGGCATCTCCAACCCCACTAGACCTTCAGTCCTCTCTGAAACCTGCTCTGAGAGGAATGAAGGTGTAGAATTAGGTGTGTCACAGCCAAGTGCTTCCGGGAACTCTGCTAGCGGTACACCCACGTCCGATTATAGCAGGCAAATGTCCCTGCCCCAGCTGCTGGACCGGCGAAAGAAGTTCACTCCCAGCCATCCACATGCCCAGCGGTTGAATGCTAGCTTGGCTAAATTGCTAGCACTTCAACTGCTGCCTTTTCAGTTGGTAGACTCGGCCCCCTTCCGTGAGTTTGTACAATGTGCGGTTCCTCAGTGGCAGGTCCCCAAACGCCACTTTTTCTCACAGAAGGCGATTCCGGCTCTCTACCGGCATGTGGAAGGCAATGTCCTTGCCTCGCTGGACAGGGCGGTCAGCGGTAAGGTGCATATTACCGCTGACTCATGGTCCAGCAGGCATGGACAGGGACGTTACCTGTCTTTCACGGCCCATTGGGTTACTCTTCTGGCAGCTGGGAAGGATGCAGGACAAGGTGCAGTAGTGTTGGAGGTTGTTCCACCACCATGCCTCCAAAATGCTACTATTGGTTGTGACACACCTCTCTCCTCCACCCCCTCCTCTTCTTCTTCCTCCATGACCTCTTCCAGTGCTCTGTCCTCAGAACCAGCGGTGCTCCGTAGGCGTTCCAGGGGCTACGCAAGTACGCAGGCAAAACGATGCCATGCCGTACTTGCGCTGGTTTGTTTGGGGGACAGGAGCCACACTGGGGCGGATGTTTTGTCAGCTCTGCAGGGGCAGGCCGAGAGGTGGTTGACGCCACGCCAGCTTAAGCCAGAAATGGTGGTTTGTGACAATGGCACCAACCTCCTCTCTGCCCTCCGACAGGGACAACTGACCCATGTGCCCTGTGTAGCTCACGTCCTTAACCTGGTGGTGCAGCGGTTCTTGGGCAGGTACCCCGGCTTACAGGATGTACTGAAGCAGGCCAGGAAAGTCTGTGTGCATTTCCGCCGATCATTTAATGCCTGTGCTCGGCTGGCTGAGCTCCAAAAGGAGTTGAACCTGCCCAAGAACCGCCTTATATGTGACATGCCCACCAGGTGGAACTCAACGTTGGTCATGCTGCAGCGGCTGCACATGCAGCAGAGGGCCATCAATGAGTACCTGTGCGACTACGGCACCAGGACAGGGTCAGGGGAGCTCAGTTTTTTCTCACCACGCCAGTGGGGCATGATCAGGGATGCATGCACTGTCCTGTCACCGTTTGAGGAGGCCACAAGGATGGTGAGCAGTGACAGTGCATGCATCAGTGACACTGTACCTCTTGTCCACCTCTTGAAGCATACGCTGCGTGGAATAATGGACAGGGCACTTGAGGCAGAACAGAGGCAGGAAGAGGAGGACTTCCTTGCCTCTCAAGGCCCCCTTTATCCAGACAGTGTTCCTGCTGTGCCACCCATCACACAGGAAGAGGATGAGGAGGAGTAAGAGGAGGAGGAGGATGATTGTGTCAGCATGGAGGTGGAGGCTGGCACTCAGCATCAGCAGCAGCAGCAGTCTTGTACGGATTATTTACAGTCCCAAGAAACACGTGGACTTGTACGTGGCTGGGAGGAGATAGCTGCGGATCATGTTGCCCTTAGTGACCCAGAGGACTCCGGACCGAATGCCTCAGCTAACCTACGCTGCATGGCCTCCCTGATCCTGCAAAGCCTGCGGAAGGATCCTCGTATTCTTCGGATCAAGGAGAGGGACCATTACTGGCTGGCCACTCTCCTTGATCTACGGTACAAGGGTAAGGTTGCCGACCTTATCTTGCCATCGCAGAGGGAGCAGAGGATGAGACATCTCTGGGAGGCCTTGCAGAAAGGTCTGTGCAACGCGTTCCCAGAGACTGGGAGGTTACAAACTCCTGGTCCTGGACAACGTGTTGCTGAGGCATCGGTCAGAAGGAGCGGTGGAGAAGGTGGCCGTCTGACTGATGCTTTCAGACAATTTTTTAGTCCGCAGCCCCAAGGTATGATCGGTTCCAGCAACCATCGCCAGCGCCTGATTTACATGGTGCAGGAATACCTAGGGGCAAGGTCAGACTTGGACACCTTTCCCACCGAAAATCCTCTGGCTTACTGGGTCTTGAGGATGGATCACTGGCCAGAGCTTTCACAGTATGCAATTGAGCTACTGGCCTGTCCTGCATCCAGCGTTCTTTCGGAACGCACTTTCAGTGCTGCTGGTGGCTTTGTTACCGATCACAGGGTGCGCCTGTCCAACGAATCAGTTGATCGACTGACCTTCATCAAGATGAATCAGTCTTGGATCACCCACAGCTACCAAGCACCTGAAGCTGATGTAACCGAATAATTTTTTTTTTAAATATCACATTCCTTCAAGACTGCCTATGCTGAGTGACTGTCCTGTTATGTTGATTGTCTATCCTCTTCCTCCTCCGCCCAATTTTTCTGCCCCTGTTTAACAGGGGCATTTAAGTACAATTTTTGATGCAATGCAATCGCTTCTCGGCCTTTTGGCTAAGATCAAGTGTAGTATCTGTTCTTATCAGTTACCAGGAGGTGGCGCTTGCTTCCGTCCCTGTTCTACGGCGAGGTGGAGCAGGGTTGGCGGTTGCTATGCAAAGCCTGCTGGTGTAAAGGTGACCTGGAGCGGTTCGTAGCCGAAAAGGAAGCCTTCTGATGGGGATGGAGAACCACTGGTCGAGGCCAGGGGAGGGGACCCTGGCCTTTTGGCCTGGATTGTGGCAGCTTTAGCCCCGGTCAGTTTTTCGGGATTGGAACGCTTGTTCCCCCTTTTCCCTTGGGGGGGAGCGGCCAGTACGTCCTGGATGTAATTAGGTGGGAGTGATGGGAGTGAGGGTGGACCTGATGGTAAAGGGTCTCACTAAGCTCCTGGATCTCCATACCTTCCTGACTAGGGTGGGGGCTGTTGTGGTCTGGGCTGGGAGGCCAGGGATGCTTTTGTTGGAAAGCCCATGGTGATGTGCCCCTGGAGTGGCAGTCCAGGGGTGCCTTCTTTCACTGTGCGTCAGCACTTTGATTTAGGCACCTAGGTCACGTCACCATTACACGCTTTTTTTACACCTGCCTCTAGGGCCCGGCCTTTTGGCTAGGACCAGAGGAATTTTTGATTCCTGGCCGGAGGGCCGGCCATTGTATTGCACAATGGTCACTTTTCACTCTCCTCTTCACTATCCCTTCCTCACTTTTTATTTATTTTATTTGTGTGTGTTTGTCACTGTTTGTCACTTCACGTTTGATTAGTAGGGTGTCGGTCCTCGGACCAATCCTGAACGTCTTGTGGGAGAGCGGACATAGGCCTTCTGGCTTGGTCCAATCTCCATGAGGGGGGGCCTACCTTCGGGGAAGCCCCCACAGTACCAAGTACCTAGGAGGTTCTGTTTCGGCAGTCCTCCCGGGGAAAGGAGGGCTTCCGGTTTCGTCCGGGGGCCCACTTGTTGAGTCTGGTACCTCAGCCCCTGTCTGGAGCCTAACGCCCCGGGGGATCAGGGTATGGTCCTTCTTTTGGAGGACATCAGGCACCCGTCTGCACTTTTTAGTGTGTCACTCTTTATGTGTGTGCACTTTTTTTATGCACCGGGTGGAAGTTTTTTGGGTGTGTTTGCACGCCATGGGCTTTTTCAATAGAAAAAAAAAAGTTATGTTGATTGTCTATCCTCTTCCTCCTCCGCTGATATGTTGGAAGAACATTTATGGTTCTGGGTGATGCCATTAGCCCAATTTTTCTGCCCCTGTTTAACAGGGGCGTTTAATTACAATTTTTGATGCAATGCTTTGCAGCAGGGCTAATTCCTGCAATAAAACTAGAGTATATGGGAGAGGTTGCAGTGTCGTGGCACCAGCACCAGTGCCTAAGGCCCAATTTTTCTGCCCCTGTTTAACAGGGGCGTTTAAGTACAATTTTTGATGCAATGCTTTGCAGCAGGGCTAATTCCTGCAATAAAACTAGAGTATATGGGAGAGGTTGCAGTGTGGTGGCACCAGCACCAGTGCCTAAGGCCCAATTTTTCTGCCCCTGTTTAACAGGGGCGTTTAATTACAATTTTTGATGCAATGCTTTGCAGCAGGGCTAATTCCTGCAATAAAACTAGAGTATATGGGAGAGGTTGCAGTGTCGTGGCAACAGCACCAGTGCCTAAGGCCCAATTTTTCTGCCCCTGTTTAACAGGGACATGTAATTACAATTCTTGATATAATATTTCACAGGAGGGCCCGTTCCTGTGCCCACCCAGAGTAACTGTGAGGACTTATAGTGTTGTGGCACCAGCACCACAACCACCAAAGGTCAATTTTTCTACCAATGGCATGTAATTACAATTCTTGATATAATCGTTCACAGCAGGGCGCTCCAGCGCCCAGCAAGAGTCACTTTGAGGGCTTACAATGTTGTGGCAAAACCAACACCTTGTTCCGCCATTTCTGCAGAGCATATAGGGCAGGCCCCTACTTTCAAACATCCAACTTACAAACATCTCCTACTTGCAAACGGAAGGAGACAACAGCAAGTGAGATGAAAAAAGATGGACGACAAAATTAATTATACAGGGGTGATAACCCTTCCCTATGTTTTCCAAAAAGCTTAAAAATAGTTTTTTTGACTGGAGCTACACTTTAAAAATGTACCAGTTGAAAATTACAAACAGATTCAACTTAACACAACAAACCTACACAGTCCCTGTCTTGTTTGCACCCCCTGTATACTGCTGTTCTGAGTATACAGGGCCTGGGGGCCACACGCATTTCCTTTTTTTAATATGGGTACAGGGTTCCCCTTAATATGCGTACAAGACCCAAAGGGGCTGGTAATGGGCAGGAAGGGCTACCCATGCCATTTTTCTCAATGGTTTTCAACCATATTGCAGGAACCAGATATAACATTAAAACCGCAAGCAGTTTTCAATGATGTTATTTCTGTTTAATGTCATTTTGTGCAGGGACTGTTCTAAACACGGGAAACACGTGGCACTTCACAGGCATACTACAGACACCCCCCAGGCACCATATTTAAAGGAATATTTCATTTTTTTTTTCACTTTAATCATCATTAAAATCAGTGCTCCTGCCAAAACTGACATTTTTAAAAACATTTTAGGCATTGACCCATGTCCCCAAACCCTTTTTAGGACAGTATCTTGCATATTAGCCGTTAAAATTAGCACTTTTAATTTCGAACATTCGAGTCCCAAAGACGTCAATGGGGTTCTAAAGTTCGTTCGAATTTGGGGTCCGTTCGAAAGTTCTGGTGCGAACCGAACCGAGGGGTGTTCGGCTCATCCCTAACCATCGCTGAATGCAGAACACATCCAACCTTGAAGCAGATGGGCTACAGCGGCAAAAGGCCCCACCTGTCAGCTAAGAGAAGGAAACGTTGGCTACAATTCACACAGGATCACCAAAATTAGACAATAGAAGATTGGAAAAACGTTGCCTGGTCCGATGAGTCTGGATTTCAGCTGCGACATTCAGATAGTGAGGTCAGAATTTGGCGCATGGATCCATCCTGCATTGTATCACCGGTTCAGGCTGCTGGTGGTGGTGGTATAATGGTGTGGAGGATATTTTCTTGGCACGCTTTGGATCTCTTAGTACCATTTGAGCATGGTTTAACCACTTAACAACCGGCTCATAGCCGAATGACGGGTACAGGGCGGTTGTTTAACTCTGGGAGGCCGTCATATGACGTCCTCCCAGAATTCGGCTCTCGCACGCCCCCTGGGGCGCGCACTCGAGAGCATCTGTGACCACCGGGTCCTGTGGACCCGGCGCATCACGGATCACGCTCATCGCGGCCGTTTACCACATGATCGCTCCGTCAAATGATGGAATGATCACTTGTAAACAAACCGGGGGCGTCATAACATGACGGCGGTCACAGATGCTCTCGAGTGTGCACCCCAGGGGGCGTGCGAGAGCCGATCGGTACAGCAGAGGGGGAAGAGATCGGTGTCAGCAGCTCTGTGGGCTGCATCTGCAGTGCCCACATGGCTGCTCACCGAAATTTAACCCCTCAATTCCCTGCCAATACTCTGCAATGCCAGCTAATACTCTGCAATACCCACCAATACTCTGCAATACCCGCTAATACTCTGCAATACCCGCTAATACTCTGCATTACCCACTAATACTCTGCAATACCCACTAATACTCTGCAATACCCGCTAATACTCTGCAATACCAGCTAATACTCTGCAATACCCGCTAATACTCTGCAATACCCGCTAATTTTTGGTGAAAAAAATGTCAAACTAAAATAAATAAAGTAAAATGAACAATAAGAATTTTTTTTTGACGCGCCTCTGTCCCCATGTGCTCGCATGCAGAAGCGAACGCATACGTAAGTCCCGCCCACATATGAAAACGGTGTTCAAACCACACATGTGAGGTATCGCTGCAAACGTTAGAGCGAGAGCAATAATTCTAGCCCTAGACCTCCTCTGTAACTCAAAACATGTAACCAGTAAAAAAAAATTAAAGCGTCGCCTATGAGGATTTTTAAGTAGCGACGTTTGGCGCCATTTCACGAGCGTGTGCAATTTTGAAGAGTGACATGTTAGGTATCTGTTTACTCGGAGTAACTTCATCTTTCACATTATGCAAAAATTGGGATAACTTGACTGTGTTTTTTTTTTTAAGCACAAAATTGTTTTTTCCAAATAAAAGCATTCGAAAAATTGCTGCGCAAATACCGTGCGAGATAAAAAGTTGCAATGACCACCATTGTATTCTCCAAGGTGTTTGCTAAAAAAACATATATAATGTTTTGGGATTTTATGTAATTTTCTAGCAAATAAATTATGATTATAACATGTAGGAGAGAAATGTCAGAATTGGCCTGGATGCTCCAGAAAGCCTGATGGCGCTCCCTGCATGTTGGGCCTCTGTATGTGGCCACACTGTGTAAAAGTCTCACACATGTGGTATCACCGTACTCGGGAGTAATAGCAGAATGTGTTTTGGGGTGTAATTTGTGGCATGCATATGCTGTGTGAGAGAAATAAACTGATAATATGACAATTTTGTGAAAAAAAAAATAAAAGTAAAAAAAATCTTGATTTTGCAAAGAATTGTGGGAAAAAATTACAACTTCAAAAAACTCATCATGCCTCTTATCAAATCCCTTGGAATGTCTTCTTTCCAAAAAGGGGTCATTTGGGGGGTATTTGTACTTTTCTGGCATGTTAGGGTCTCAAGAATTGAAATAGGCCGTCAGTACTTTAGGTGTGATCAATTTTCAGATATTGGCACCATAGCTTGTGGACTCTATAACTTTCACAAAGACCAAATAATATCCACCAATTTGTACTTATTTTTACCAAAGATATGTAGTGGTATAAATTTTGGCCAAAATTTATGAAGAAAAATTACTAATCTGCAAAATTTTATAACAAAAACGAAGAAAAATTCATTTCTTTACAGAATTTTCTGTCTTTTTTCTTTTATAGCACAAAAAATAAAAAACCGAGCGGTGATTAAATACCACCAAAAGAAAGCTCTATTTGTGTGAAAAGGACAAAAATTTCATATAGGTCCACTGTTGCATGACTGAGTAATTGTCATTCAAAGTCATTATAGCTAGTAATTATATAGGCTGCTTTGGTAACTTCCCTGTGTTTATATTTTAGGTCATCCATCACTCTCTGGGGGGAGGTTTTTCTTTGCCCAATCCCGGGAGCTGCGACGTGCACCGCGGCTATCCTCCACCCCCCTGGCTAGGTTGCTATGGGGATGGTGGCCTGCCATCGCTGCGCGTCGACGCCACGCCCACACGCCGTACGTGCGGCGTCATGGCATGACGCCGCACGGCGGACGCTGTCTTTCCAATCACGTCCAAACACGAGGAACGCTGAGCTCCCCTATATGAGCGCCAGTCGCTCAGACGTGGATGCTTCTACTCCTTCAAATTGGACATATCTTTTGCGTGACGTCGGTGTACATCCTTGGTGGTGCTACGGACCCTCTTTTTTCTACACTGCTTTGTCTTTATAAGGGTTCAATTTTGGCTTTAATTGCCCTTACACTTATTTTTCACTCCTTTACTGGACACTGCTTTGTGTAATCCCAGGTAAACCTTACTTCTGGGTTGGGGTCCCTGGGGGCTCTTTATGGTGTGTGTGCCACTTCTCTGTTGGTTATTTTTACCCTAATGTACTAGTTTGCACAATTTGTTCTGTTTCCTTTTTGGTGACCATCACGGATCTTGCTGGCACTCCCCACCTATTCCTTTCCTTTCTTATCTGTCTATTCTACTTTCCTGACTTCACACTTGACTAATATTAGTTCTATATATTTTTTTGTCTTTCACTAGTGTTTCTGGATTCATTTTTATGAGTGCCACTTGGCCGAATGAACCCTACTCACAAGGACCTTTCAAATAATCTTTATGGTCCGGTTGCTAAATCAAGGTTGTCACCCCAGCTCCCGGGGAGGCTACTATACCCCTTCCAATGCTTTCTGATGTAAACTATCATCATTATTCACCATATATTTTATCTGTCATCCATAGGTAAGAGTGGCTAGGACCATTGGTATGCTCCCCCTCTTTGCCTATGTATATAATCAATTACCATTGATTATTGTTCTAATATATGATTTATCATAGGTGTTCCAATATACAGCTGCTCCTGATGAGTGGAGACGATCCACGAAACGCGTCGAGCTCTTTACCAATGAACGCCATGCCCTGGCGGCCATGATTTCACTATGGGTTTGATCTACTCCAATCATTAATCCATTTTATTGGCTATTATATATACACTTTGGAATGTACTGCTGGTTTACTGTTTACTGTGTCATGTTCACTATTATTATTGTATCATGAATTTTATTGAACTATGCGACCATTATATTAATTATATTATTTAATTTTGTACATCATATACTTGATTACTATTAATATACCTATTGTACTACCTCCCGATGTGTTTCCAATAAAATAGTAATTGATTATATTAGATTGATTGAAGTAATTCACCCCAAGCAATCTGTTTCATGCAAAGTCCCGCTGTCCATTTTTTTCCCCTTTCCCTTTTTCCTATCCAATATTGGGGATGGAGTCTTGTGTACTGGATGGTCACGGCTCATATAAAGTCCCATTTGTTTTTTAAGTTTTATTTTCATTTTTGTCTAAACGAATTAGGGATGGAAACATTTTGCTTTTCTATTTTTGTTTACCTATTGGCCAGCCATGGGCATGACAGTCATTATAGCTAGTAATTATATAGGCTGCTTTGGTAACTTCCCTGTGTTTATATTTTAGGTCATCCATCACTCTCTGGGGGGAGGTTTTTCTTTGCCCAATCCCGGGAGCTGCGACGTGCACCGCGGCTATCCTCCACCCCCCTGGCTAGGTTGCTATGGGGATGGTGGCCTGCCATCGCTGCGCGTCGACGCCACGCCCACACGCCGTACGTGCGGCGTCATGGCATGACGCCGCACGGCGGACGCTGTCTTTCCAATCACGTCCAAACACGAGGAACGCTGAGCTCCCCTATATGAGCGCCAGTCGCTCAGACGTGGATGCTTCTACTCCTTCAAATTGGACATATCTTTTGCGTGACGTCGGTGTACATCCTTGGTGGTGCTACGGACCCTCTTTTTTCTACACTGCTTTGTCTTTATAAGGGTTCAATTTCGGCTTTAATTGCCCTTACACTTATTTTTCACTCCTTTACTGGACACTGCTTTGTGTAATCCCAGGTAAACCTTACTTCTGGGTTGGGGTCCCTGGGGGCTCTTTATGGTGTGTGTGCCACTTCTCTGTTGGTTATTTTTACCCTAATGTACTAGTTTGCACAATTTGTTCTGTTTCCTTTTTGGTGACCATCACGGATCTTGCTGGCACTCCCCACCTATTCCTTTCCTTTCTTATCTGTCTATTCTACTTTCCTGACTTCACACTTGACTAATATTAGTTCTATATATTTTTTTGTCTTTCACTAGTGTTTCTGGATTCATTTTTATGAGTGCCACTTGGCCGAATGAACCCTACTCACAAGGACCTTTCAAATAATCTTTATGGTCCGGTTGCTAAATCAAGGTTGTCACCCCAGCTCCCGGGGAGGCTACTATACCCCTTCCAATGCTTTCTGATGTAAACTATCATCATTATTCACCATATATTTTATCTGTCATCCATAGGTAAGAGTGGCTAGGACCATTGGTATGCTCCCCCTCTTTGCCTATGTATATAATCAATTACCATTGATTATTGTTCTAATATATGATTTATCATAGGTGTTCCAATATACAGCTGCTCCTGATGAGTGGAGACGATCCACGAAACGCGTCGAGCTCTTTACCAATGAACGCCATGCCCTGGCGGCCATGATTTCACTATGGGTTTGATCTACTCCAATCATTAATCCATTTTATTGGCTATTATATATACACTTTGGAATGTACTGCTGGTTTACTGTTTACTGTGTCATGTTCACTATTATTATTGTATCATGAATTTTATTGAACTATGCGACCATTATATTAATTATATTATTTAATTTTGTACATCATATACTTGATTACTATTAATATACCTATTGTACTACCTCCCGATGTGTTTCCAATAAAATAGTAATTGATTATATTAGATTGATTGAAGTAATTCACCCCAAGCAATCTGTTTCATGCAAAGTCCCGCTGTCCATTTTTTTCCCCTTTCCCTTTTTCCTATCCAATATTGGGGATGGAGTCTTGTGTACTGGATGGTCACGGCTCATATAAAGTCCCATTTGTTTTTTAAGTTTTATTTTCATTTTTGTCTAAACGAATTAGGGATGGAAACATTTTGCTTTTCTATTTTTGTTTACCTATTGGCCAGCCATGGGCATGACAGTCATTATAGCTAGTAATTATATAGGCTGCTTTGGTAACTTCCCTGTGTTTATATTTTAGGTCATCCATCACTCTCTGGGGGGAGGTTTTTCTTTGCCCAATCCCGGGAGCTGCGACGTGCACCGCGGCTATCCTCCACCCCCCTGGCTAGGTTGCTATGGGGATGGTGGCCTGCCATCGCTGCGCGTCGACGCCACGCCCACACGCCGTACGTGCGGCGTCATGGCATGACGCCGCACGGCGGACGCTGTCTTTCCAATCACGTCCAAACACGAGGAACGCTGAGCTCCCCTATATGAGCGCCAGTCGCTCAGACGTGGATGCTTCTACTCCTTCAAATTGGACATATCTTTTGCGTGACGTCGGTGTACATCCTTGGTGGTGCTACGGACCCTCTTTTTTCTACACTGCTTTGTCTTTATAAGGGTTCAATTTCGGCTTTAATTGCCCTTACACTTATTTTTCACTCCTTTACTGGACACTGCTTTGTGTAATCCCAGGTAAACCTTACTTCTGGGTTGGGGTCCCTGGGGGCTCTTTATGGTGTGTGTGCCACTTCTCTGTTGGTTATTTTTACCCTAATGTACTAGTTTGCACAATTTGTTCTGTTTCCTTTTTGGTGACCATCACGGATCTTGCTGGCACTCCCCACCTATTCCTTTCCTTTCTTATCTGTCTATTCTACTTTCCTGACTTCACACTTGACTAATATTAGTTCTATATATTTTTTTGTCTTTCACTAGTGTTTCTGGATTCATTTTTATGAGTGCCACTTGGCCGAATGAACCCTACTCACAAGGACCTTTCAAATAATCTTTATGGTCCGGTTGCTAAATCAAGGTTGTCACCCCAGCTCCCGGGGAGGCTACTATACCCCTTCCAATGCTTTCTGATGTAAACTATCATCATTATTCACCATATATTTTATCTGTCATCCATAGGTAAGAGTGGCTAGGACCATTGGTATGCTCCCCCTCTTTGCCTATGTATATAATCAATTACCATTGATTATTGTTCTAATATATGATTTATCATAGGTGTTCCAATATACAGCTGCTCCTGATGAGTGGAGACGATCCACGAAACGCGTCGAGCTCTTTACCAATGAACGCCATGCCCTGGCGGCCATGATTTCACTATGGGTTTGATCTACTCCAATCATTAATCCATTTTATTGGCTATTATATATACACTTTGGAATGTACTGCTGGTTTACTGTTTACTGTGTCATGTTCACTATTATTATTGTATCATGAATTTTATTGAACTATGCGACCATTATATTAATTATATTATTTAATTTTGTACATCATATACTTGATTACTATTAATATACCTATTGTACTACCTCCCGATGTGTTTCCAATAAAATAGTAATTGATTATATTAGATTGATTGAAGTAATTCACCCCAAGCAATCTGTTTCATGCAAAGTCCCGCTGTCCATTTTTTTCCCCTTTCCCTTTTTCCTAAGAATTGAAATAGGCCGTCAGTACTTTAGGTGTGATCAATTTTCAGATATTGGCACCATAGCTTGTGGACTCTATAACTTTCACAAAGACCAAATAATATCCACCAATTTGTACTTATTTTTACCAAAGATATGCAGTGGTATAAATTTTGGCCAAAATTTATGAAGAAAAATTACTAATCTGCAAAATTTTATAACAAAAACGAAGAAAAATTCATTTCTTTACAGAATTTTCTGTCTTTTTTCTTTTATAGCACAAAAAATAAAAAACCGAGCGGTGATTAAATACCACCAAAAGAAAGCTCTATTTGTGTGAAAAGGACAAAAATTTCATATAGGTCCACTGTTGCATGACTGAGTAATTGTCATTCAAAATGTGAGAACACCGAAAGCTGAAAATTGGTCTGGTTATTAAGGGTGTTTAAGTGCCCAGTGGTCAAGTGGTTAAACACCACAACCTACTGATCATTGTTGTTATTGTTGCTGATCATGTCATGATCACCCTTTATGACTACAGTGTCCCCATCTTCTGATGGTCCCTTCCAGCAGGATAATGCACCACGTCGAAAAGCTCCAACCATCTCACCACTGAACAATGAGGTCACTGTACTCCAATGGCCTCCACAGTCACCACCAGATCTCAATGGCCTCCACAGTCACCACCAGATCTCAAGGGCCTCCACAGTCACCGCCAGATCTCAGTGGCCTCCAGAGTCACCACCAGATCTTAATGGCCTCCAGAGTCACCACCAGATCTCAATGGCCTCCAGAGTCACCACCAGATCTTAATGGCCTCCACAGTCACCACCAGATCTCAATGGCCTCCACAGTCACCACCAAATCCCAATGGCCTCCACAGTCACCACCCAATCTTAATGGCCTCCAGAGTCACCACCAGATCTCAATGGCCTCCACAGTCACCACCCAATCTTAATGGCCTCCACAGTCACCACCAGATCTCGATGGCCCCCACAGTCACCAACCAATCTTAATGGCCTCCACAGTCAGCAGATCTCAATCCACCTTTGAGATGTGCTCATGGATGTGCTCATGGCATCATGGATGTGCAGCCGACAAATCTGCAGCAACTACGTGATGCTATCATGTCACTATGGAGCAAAGGCTCTGAGGAACGTTTCCAACATCTTGTTGTATCTATGCCACCAAGAATGAAGACAAAAAGGGGGTCCAACCCACTACTATCAAGGTGGACCTAATAAAGTGTCCAGTGACTGTATATTCCCTTACCTTGTGAGACTGTATCAGTTAAACCTTGGAAGGGTTGTGTCTGTAGTCCTATGCCTGCAGTCCATGCATATGCAAGACTTCAGACTGATTATACATGGTGGTGACCGGCCGCAGTGTGCTAATCTCAATCAGCCCATCAGCGATGAACAGCGACGGAAAGCTGGCTTTTAACTGTAAACTGTGTTTTCGCCTTCCATCTGACAGATGTTCGCCGTGTTTCCCGGACAGCTGCTGTTCATGAAATTTGTGTTGGGGTGATGACGGCCCGTCCGAGAACAATTGGTCTTTTGGCGAACTAATTGACGGTTGTAAAACGCTATTATCCCAGACAAGTGGATGCCGGGCAAGATGGTGCATGTAACATGGCGGAAAGCCGTCCAAAAAAACTTTGAGGATTTCACGTGGATGGATTTCAAATTGTGTGTGTGTGGGAGAGCCAAGAATAGGGAGGACCTCCAGGGTCAGGGGAGGAAATCTGAATTTCAAGGTGGAAACGGTTGTTTTGCGCACAGATGTAAAGCCTTTGTGGATGCCAAAACAATGTGAGTTATATGCAGTTATCATTTGTTTCTTTTAAATAGAATACTTTTTGCCTTATTTTATTTTATTTTTTTAGATCTCAGTGCTGCTGATCTCCTGCATCAATTCACAGAATTGTGTGTATTGTTTTCAATGAATACAAGAGCTATTCTTATTGGATAAGCTGGAGATTGGGATGTCACTGCCTCATCCAATCAGATAATGTCTTACACTCATTACAAAAAATTAAAATTAAAATTCATTAAAAAAAAAAAAAAAAAATAACTCCTGACCCCTGCATTCTTTTTTTTTTTTTACATAATCTTGACCCCCGCAAACTGTTTGCTACATACTTACATACCCCTGCAGTCTGTTACATACTCCTTATACCTGCACTCTGTATGTACTGTAGGCTCAAGTTCCAAGCCCCTCCCGCTGAACAATTTAGCCACACCCACAATTCACTGTAGTGCCACTGCTGCCTCCTTATTATCCTTTGAGTGTTGCATAATCCTGACCCCCCCCCCCCACACACACACTGTTTGTCACATACTTCTGACCCTGTGGTCTGCTTGTTACTCACTCCTGACCCCTGTACTCTGTTACATACTCCAGGACCCCATACACTGTTTGTTGAATACTCCTGACCCCTGTATTCTGTTTGTTACATACTCCAGAACCCTGCACACTGTTACATACTTCTGACCCCTACAATTTGCTTGTTACATACTCTTGACCCCTGTACACTGTTTGTTACATACTTCTGAGCCCTGGAGTCTGCTTGTTACTCACTCCTGACCCCTGTACTCTGTTACATACTCCAGAACCCCACACACGGTTTGTTAAACAAATCTGACCCCTGCAGTCTGTTACATACTCCAGAACGCCACACACTGTTACATACTTCTGACCCCATGCAGTCTGCTTGTTACATACTCCTGACCCCTGCACACTGTTACTTCTGACCCCTGCAGTCTGCTTGTTACATACTCTTGACCCCTGCACACTGTTTGTTACATACTCCTGACCCCCCCCCCCGTACTTTGTTACATACTGCAGAACCCCGCACCCTGTTTGTTATGTAATTCTGACCCCTGTAGTCTGTTTGTTACATACTCCTGCCACCTACACTCTGTTACATACTCCAGAACACCGCACACTGGTACATACTTCTGACCCTATGCAGTCTACTTGTTAAATACAACTGACCCCTGTATTCTGTTTGTTATATATTCCAGAACCCTGCACACTGTTACATACTTCTGACCCCTGCAGTCTGCTTGTTACATACTCCTTACACCTGCACCCTGTATGTAGGCTCAAATTCCAAGCCCCTTCAACTGAACAATTTTTCCCCACCCACAATTCACCACAGTGCCATTTCTGCCTCATTATTATCCTTTGAGTGTTACATTATCCTGCCCCCACACACTGTTTGTTACATACTTCTGACCCCTGCAGTCTGCTTGTTACTCACTCCTGACCCCGTACTATGTTTGTTACATACTCCAGAACCCCACACACTGTTACATACTTCTGACCCCTGCAATCTGCTTGTTGCATACTTACTCTTGACCCCGTACTCTGTTTGTTACATACTCCAGAACCCTGCACACTGTTACATACTTCTGACCCCTGCAGTCTGCTTGTTACTCACTCCTGACCCCTGTACTCTGTTTGTTACATACTCCAGAACTCCACACACTGTTTGAATAATTCTGACCCCTGCAGTCTCTTTGTTACATACTCCTGACCCCTGTATTCTGTTTATTACATACTCTACACTGTTACATACTTCTGACCTCTGCAATGTGCTTGTTACATACCTACTCTTGACCCCTGTACTCTGTTCGTTACATACTCCAGAACCCTGCGCACTGTTTGTTACATACTTCTGACCCATGCAGTCTGTTTGCTACATACTCCAGAACCCCACACACTGTTTGAATAATTCTGACCCCTACAGTCTGTTTGTTACATACTCCAGACCCCTGTATTCTGTTTGTTACATACTCCAGAACCCAGCACACTGTTTGTTACATAATTCTGACCCTACAGTCTGTTTGTTACATAGTCCATACTACATACTCCTGACCCCTGCAGTCTGTTTTTTACATACTCCAGAACCCCACATACTGTTTGAATAATTCTGACCCCTACAGTCTGTTTGTTACATACTCCTGACCCCTGTATTCTGTTTGTTACATACTCCAGAACCCCACACACTGTTTTTTACATAATTCTGACCCCTGTAGTCTGTTTTTTTACATACTCCTACCACCTGCACTCTGTTACATACTCCAGAACTCTGCACAGCTTTACATACTTCTGACCCCATGCTGTCTGCTTGTTACATGCTCCTGACCCCCGTACTCTGTTACATACTCCAGAACCCTACACACTGTTTGTTACATACTCCTGACCCCTGCACTCTGTTACATACTCCAGAACCCAGCACACTGTTCGTTACATACTCCTGACCCCTGCACTCTGTTACATACTCCTGACCCCCACACTCTGTTTGCATACTCCTGCACCTTGTAAGTAGGCTCATGTTCCAAGCCCCTCCTGCTGCGCAATTTTTACCACACCCACAATTCATTGCGGTGTCACTGCTGCCTCATTATTTACCTTTCACTATTCGAGGAGACCCTTCCAAGTAGACTGTACAGGGCCACATGATTTCTAATAGGGGCCCGGTACGCAATGAAGATCCTACCTGGAGTTCACCTTCATTTGTATCTTTTTATATTTGCTCGGAGCTCTGCTTCAAGGTATCAGCTTTAAACCCAGCAGCTGCGTATGTAGGGCACACTGAATCTTGCAAAATGAGCAGTGTAAACGTTTTTTTTTTCCATGACCTATTTTAGCCAAGATGTTATCAGCTCAGCCATAAGCCATTCACTGATAAATTATTCCAGGCTGTACGTGTTTCCTGGTGTTGCTGCGCGACTGAACGACGTGCGTTCTCCTCCTGATACTTGCTGACTCTCTCCCCAGAGTCCTGAACTGATTCTGTTTTCTTGTTTGTGAATTAGGAATGTTAACGAAGAACCTGGGAATAGCCGAGTATCTGCAGAACCATGTCGCCACCTCTCCCAACAAGCATCCGCCATAGATAAACTGACGCGTTTTAAAGGGTTTTTTCGTTTTGAAGCTGCGAAGAGCGGGAATGAAGTCCCCAATGACTGATGGAGATCAGCCCTGAATGTTATTATTCAGGTGGGTTTTGTAGAATCTTTCTGTGGGGCTCTTGTTTTATCTCCTAGCAAGAGCTCTAAAGCCTCCGTGAACATTTCTATCAAAGAACTATTATTCATTATTAGGTTCGACATGATCAGATCACAGTGAAATATGTCGGATCACAAAGAGAAGAGAATGTAGATTCTAGGCATGCCGAGGTCAATGATGCTCTGAAGGATGGTAGACATAAATCGCTTTCTTTTCTCTGTTACAAGTTGTAACCTTTTGATCTTCAGTGGAGGTGAAGCCCCATTCAGCTTTTAAAAGGGTCTGTCCAAAACGGCAAAACCGATAACAAGGGATGAGTTTGGGTACATTGAAAACTGATAACTAGGGATGAGCTTGGGTTCATCAAAAAACTGATAACCATAGATGAGCTTGGTTCAATCCACAACTGATAACTAGGGATAAGCTTGGGTCAGTCCAAAAACTGATAACTGGGCATGAGCTTGGTTCGATCCAAAACCGATAACTGGGGATGAGCTCGGTTCCATCCAAAGCTGACATCTAGGGATGAGCTTGGGTCAGTCCAAAAACAGATAACTAGGGATGAGCTTTGTTTGATCCAAAACTGATAACTAGGCATGAACTTGGTTCAATCCAAATACTGACAGCTACGGATGAGCTTGGGTCAATCCAAAAGGAAAACTGGGGATGAGCTTGGTTTGAGTCAAAACTTATAATCAGGCATGAGCTTGGGTCAGCCCAAAAGCTGATAACTAGGGATGAGCTTGATTCGATCCAAAGCTGATAACTAGGCATCAGAATGGGTCAGTCCAAAAACTGATAACTGGCTGAATCTTTATGTTTCAGGTAGCCACATGCAGCAAGGGTCCATCCAAAACCAATAACTAAGGTTGAGCTTGGGTCCATCAAAATCTGATAACTAGGGAGGAGCTTGGGTTTATATAAAACTGATAACTAGGTATGTGCTGGTTTCATACAAAACTGATAACTAGGCATGACCTTTGGTCCATTCAAAACTGAGATCTAGGGATGAGCTTCAGTTGAGCTCAATGTTCAGTCTGAACCCACGTTAAGCCAAACACAGAAGTCAGTTTTCAGTGCCAGGGCAATGCACTGCATTAGAGGGATGAGCTTGAGTTCATCCAAAAACCTTGGGATAAGCTTGAGTCTATGCAAAACTGCTAACTAGGAATGAGATTGGATCCGGCCCGAGGTTGGGTCTGAACCCATGGCCAAACGAAATCTGGAAGTCAGCTTCCAGTGGCATGCCAATAAACTGTGGTTGGGTGACGAGCTTGGGTTCATCCAAATCTGATTACTAGAGATGAGCTTGGGTCCATCCAAAACTGATAACTAGGGATGAGCTTAGTTTGGCTCTAGGTTCAGTCCAAACCAGCTATCAGTGCTTGGCCAATGACTTTAGTTGGGGATATCCCTAATCAACATACTCACCTGCCCAATAAATCCAGTGTTGCCATGCACCAGGTTCCATACCGCCATATTAGTTTCTAATGTCATCAGATACCAGCTGATCATTCCTGGTTCATGTAGCCACACAGCTTTTTCAAAGGGTTCATCCAAAGACTATAACTAGGGATGTGCTTGGGTCCATCTCAAACTGATAACTATTGATGCGCGTGGATACATCCAAAACTGATACCTAGGAATTACCTTGGTTTTATCTAAACTGATAACGGGATGAGTTTGGGTTCATCTAAAACTGACAAGTAGGGATGAGCTTGGGTCCATCATCTTAAACCGATATCTAGGAATGAGCTTGAGTTTATCCATAACTGATATCTAGGGATGAGCTTGTGTCCATCTTAAAACTAATAACTAGGGATAAGCTTGTGTTCATCTTAAAACTGATCACTAGGGATGAGCTTGGGTCCATCTAAACTGATAAGAAGGGATGAGCTTGGGTACATCTTAAACTGATAACTAGGGATGAGCTTGGGTCCATCTAAAACTAATAACTAGGGATGAGCTTGAGTTTATCGAAAACTGATAACTAGGCATGAACTTGTGTCCATCTAAAATTGATAGCTAGAAATGTGCTTAGGTCCATCTAAAATGGACAATTAGGGATGAGCTTGGGTCCATCCAAATCTGATAACTAGGGATAAGTGTAGGTCCATCTAAAACTGATAACCAGGGATGAGCATGGTTTTGGCTCTGGGTTCTGTCTGAACCCAAGTGTGACCAAACATGGAAGTCAGCTGTCGTTGCTGGGTCAGCGAATTGCAGTCAGGGGATTCCCCAGCCGTTAGTCCTCCATTGTATGTAGAGGGAGAGAGTGTGCAACCATGATGGTGAGTGGCTTTGATAAAAAAGCTGCCGTGACCCGGTCATGCAAATAGACGGATTATGCTGGAACATAGAAAAGGGTATGTATTTCTCCTTATTCTGGCTCACCAAGACATAACAAGCATTTAACCCTTGCAGTACAGGGGGCAAAGTGGTATTTTTTTTTTGTTAAAACTTGGGTTTAGATCTACGTCAAGTAGTTGCTGACACGGTTTGCTAGAAAGAATGAAGGTAGCACTGCCAGCATGTTTTTCTGAACAGGGTCAATAAGTATTTGTAAAGTAAAGATTTTATAAAGAACAATTTACATTTTATAAAACGTTGGTTTATAAATGTTTAACCATTTGCCAAAAAAATAAAAATAAAAATTGACCAAACTCCATCTCTTATAATTAAAAACCATTAGGTGATTAATAGGCTTAAAACTTAAAGCAGACATTGGTCCATGCACCACCTGAGCAAGGTGAGTCTCTTGCTGCTTCTTCTCCTCTGTGGCTCCTATGGAAGTATAAGTTTTATTTCACCCTCCTTGCAGCACTTGCAGGCTATTTATAGCCCATGAACCAGTTCATAAGAAGCCATCTGTCACACGGATCTTTAATCTTATCATGAAGATTGGAGTGTGGAGAGTGAATTATGCCAGGAGGACACTTACACTTCCATGAAGCCATCCTACAGTTATCGGGAGGAAGAGGAAGGAAAGTGAATAAGCAGTTTATCTTCCCTGTAGTACATGATGTGATGGAACTGAGAGATTATGGCAGCTGGAGAATTAAATGGCATGTAAAGGGGTGGGGGGGGGGGGGGGGTTCACGTATTGAAGCTGGACTCCAGGCAGATATAAAACATAGACTAATGTTACGTATTCATTTAAAGCTATGCTGTAACCAAGAGATAACCCTCCTCATATTAAATTGCTACTATAAATGGCACTTTGACTTACCTAAATCCATGATCATGCGATGCACTGGGCCCCATGCCGCCATATTAGTGTCTGGTGTCATCGGAAGCCGGGTGACTCTTCCTGGTTCAGGTAGCCACATGCCTGATTTTCCAAAGGGTCCATGCAAATCTGATAACTGTTGTCAGAGTATTGAAATCATTAGCTGGAAGCTTCTTGTTTGCAGCAATAGCTTTGCTTTTATGGTGGATTAAAGAACGTAGGAGACAACCTTGTGTGTACACTTCAAAAGAGCATCTACGGTCTTAAGCAGTCTGCATAGATGTGGAATGAGAATGTGAACAAAGTATTTACCAGAGAGCGATGCTCAATAAGTAAAGCAGACCCTTGCCTCTACTCCAGGAATCAAGGAGACAGATGGATATACATCCTTATCTGTGTCGATGACATTATAACCTGTTTTTATTATTATTATTATTATTGTGAATTGTGCATTCATCACCTAGGAACTTAACTGTGAAACTGTTGTTTGCAAGACTTTTCACTGATAGAAGGTAAAGGCCAGGGCTTCCTGAACTGCATTACACCACAAAACAAGTAAAGTATCCTTGTAAAGAAAGTGCTGTATGTTCCAGAACTAAAAGGCAGCCTTCTATCAGTGAAAAGTCTTGCAAACAACGGTCTCAAAGTTAAGTTCCTGGGTGATGAATGCACAATTCACAATAATAAGTGATTCCTCGCAAAAGGAAAACTGGCTGATTACCTATACAGTCTCATCACCACAGACCAACAAGCCAATATATTCTCTAATTTCCTACACAACAGTAACTAGGGATGAGCTTGGGTCCATCAAAAACTGATAACTAGAGTTGAGCTTGGGTCCATCTAAAATAGATAATTCGAGATGAGCTTGGGTTCACCCAAAACTGATAACTAGAGTTGAGTTTGGGTCCATCTAAATCTGATAACTAGGCATGAGCTTGGGTCCATCAAAAAAAATTACAACTAGGGTGGAGCTTGGGTCCATCTAAAACTGATAATTAGGGATAACCGGGTGCTTCTTTGGGTGTCCACTTGACTGCCTTGGTGACATAAACTCTTCCAGTTGGCAAAATCAAAATATATTTCCAGGTGCCAAAACTTGGCACATATGAACTAAATAAATAACCCACAGGGAATAGATGCTGCTAAAAAAAAAAAAAAAAAATTGTAGAGCCTGGTAATAGGACAGTATAAGTAATGCACACCATAAATCTGGAGGAGGAATCCAAAAGAGGTCCCTGCCTGGGCTCTGGAATTTAGGATTCACCTTCCCTGGACCCACTGAATGAACTTTCCATTGCTTCATAAACAATCATTGTGCTGAAGATGCCCAGAAAGAGATCTCTGTTGGTGGTGCCACTAGCTACTCATAATGGAGGGATGGCCTTCTGAAATTTTTAAATCGAAGAGCAAGGTGTTGTTGACATTCAACACTGCCCATCAGAGGAGGTGACTGCTGTGAGGGGGTTCGCTCGGTAGCGGGTGTGTGTGACCCCCTGGATGGGTTCACAACACAAAGTCAGGCACAGCAGACAGCGGTGTAGGTGCAAAAAATAAAAGATCCGGTTTATTTAGGCTACATGCAGTGATACATATAACAGCCAAACATAATAAAACAAGAAAATAAATCATGGTCAGCTTGACCTCTAACTACACACGTAGACTCCCTGTCTAACAAATGGGTGCAGCCTTGTGCTGCCCCAGTCCCTGTCTCTATTGTAGGGGTTTGCCACACAGGCGTTAACTCACCGCACAGAACAGATCTCAGACTCCCCAGTCTATACACACAAAACTGGTTCCAGGATGGAGCATCTCCCTATGCATGCTGGGGTTTTTTGTAGAGGTCTTAATGAGCCCACTTACTACAGCTGGGCTCATTAACTCTTCCCCTCTAATTGTAAAAGTCTGCATAAAGCCTGAATCTAGGACACACATATTTCCCATCCTGAATACAACCAGGTGATTTTACCTGCGTGCTGCCACATACCCCCCCTCTTGTTTCAACCTTGGGGTTGTAACACAAGCAGTCAGACACGCATGTATCCGAGACAAAGCATCCACATTCCCCATTTTAACACCAGGGCGATGCTTAACTGTAAAGTTAAATTCCTGTAGGGCCAGGAACCACCTATTTACCCTTCTATTGGTCTCCTTGTTTTGAGCCATCCACTTTAAAGGAGCGTGATCAGTCACCAGGTCAAAGTGCCTACCTAGCAGATAGTACCGAAGGGAATCTAGAGCCCACTTCACTGCTAAACATTCCTTCTCAATCGTGGAGTAATTTACCTCATGGGACTTTAACTTCCTGCTGAGGTAAATGACTGGGTGCTCTTCCCCGTTCCAGACCTGGGATAACACTGCTCCTAACCCAACGTCTGATGCATCAGTTTGTACAACAAAGTCCTTATAGAAGTCTGGTGAGTACAACACTGGCTGGCTACATAAGGCTGTTTTTAAGGACTGAAATGCTTCCTCAGCCTCTGGGGACCATTTAACCATAACCGACTCTTTCCCTTTTGTCAGGTTGGTGAGGGGCACAGCCTGAGAAGCAAAATGGGGAATGAATCGTCGATAATAGCCAGCGATTCCCAGAAAGGCTCGTACCTGTTTCTTGCTGTTGGGACGTGGCCAACTCTGTATGGCCTCGACTTTATTGACTTGGGGTTTTATCACCCCCCTCCCAATAGTGTACCCAAGATATTTGGCCTCCTCCTGTCCAATGGTACACTTCTTTGGATTGGCCGTAAACCCAGCTTCCCGGATAGAGTCTAGGACTGCTTGTACTTTTGGCAAATGTGAGACCCAGTCTGTGCTATGGATAATCACATCATCCAGGTAAGCTGCAGCATATTTCTGATGGGGCCTCAGAATCTTATCCATTTTCCGCTGGAATGTTGCCGGTGCATTCTGTAACCCAAACGGCATTCTCTTATATTGGAATGCCCCACCTGGGGTTACAAACGCAGTTTTCTCCTTGGCCGACTCGGCCAGGGGAATTTGCCAATACCCTTTGGTGAGATCAAGAGTTGTCATATATCGGGCTGTTCCCAGCCGGTCAACCAACTCATCTATATGTGGCATGGGGTAGGTGTCAAATTTTGTAACTTTATTTAATTGTCTAAAATCGTTACAAAACCGCCAGCTCCCATCAGGTTTGGGCACTAGTACAATAGGACTGGACCAGTCACTCTGGGACTCCTCTATCACACCCAATTCCAGCATCCTTTGAACCTCCCCACGTATTGCCTCCCGTCGGGCCTCTGGTATTCTATAAGGTTTTAGTTTTACCCTTTCTCCTGGCGGGGTGATAATGTCATGCTCTACGCCAGATGTTTGTCCCGGAAGCTCAGAGAAAATCTTTGTTACGAAGTACAAACTCTTTAACCTCCTGTTGTTGGGGTTTCGATAAGGTGTCTGCTATCCCAACCTCAGGAACTAAGCAATCAGGCTGTACTTGTGACAAAGTCTCTGCGACTAGGGATTCCCTATCCCTCCAGGCTTTCAGCAGATTGACGTGATAGATCTGCTCTGGCTTTCGCCTTCCTGGCTGTCTAACCCTGTAGTTCACCTCACTAATTTTTTCAATTACTTCATATGGACCTTGCCATTTGGCCAGAAATTTGCTTTCAATCGTAGGGACTAGCACCAAGACCCTATCCCCCGGGGAAAAAGTACGTGTCTTGGCCCCACGGTTGTACACTCTCTGCTGTGCTAACTGCGCTTGGGTTAAATGTTCCTTTACAATTGGCATTACCTGTGCAATTCTATCTTGCATCAGGGCGACATGCTCAATCACACTCCTGTGAGGAGAACTCTCATTTTCCCAAGTTTCCTTGGCGATATCCAGCAGCCCTCTTGGGTGTCTCCCATAGAGCAACTCGAAGGGTGAGAAACCCGTAGAGGATTGGGGTACCTCCCTAATGGCAAACATCAGATAGGGTATTAGACAATCCCAATTCTTTCCATCTCTATCCACCACCTTCTTTAACATTTGTTTTAGGGTTTTGTTGAATCTTTCAACCAACCCATCTGTTTGGGGGTGATACACAGATGTACGCAATTGCTTCACTTTGTACAACTTGCATAATTCTTTCATAACCCGGGACATAAAGGGTGTACCTTGGTCCGTAAGCAGTTCCTTACAAATACCCACGCAGCTAAAAACAAGGGATAGCTCTTTGGCTATGGTTTTGGCCGAGGTATTTCGGAGAGGAATTGCTTCCGGATAACGGGTGGCATAGTCCAATATAACCAAAATGTACTGATGCCCCCTAGCAGACTTCATTATCGGACCTACCAAATCCATTGCGATCCTCTCAAAGGGGACCTCAATGATAGGAAGAGGTACCAGTGGGTTACGGAAATGTGGCATAGGTGCCGACTTCTGACACACAGGGCAGGAGGAACAATACTTTTCTATTTCCTTCATGACCCCAGGCCAATAGAATCTCTGCAATACCCTCTCTCTGGTTTTCTCTGTCCCCAGATGACCTCCCAGAATGTGTCCATGAGCCAGTTCTAACACCAACTTCCTGTAAGGTTTGGGCACTACAAGTTGCTCAATGGTTTCTTCTGCCCTTTGAGCCACTCGATATAGCAGGTCCCTTTCCATAGTGAAGTAAGTATAAGGGCAAGTCTTATCTGGGTTCACTAACTCGCCATCTATTTTCACCACATTTTCCCGTGCCTTTATTAGGGTGGGGTCTTTTAACTGTTCTGTGGCAAAATTTTCCCTGTGAACCTCAAGATCCGAAAACTCCACAGACGGCATGTTTTCATCTGAGGATGTTGGCTCCTCCCCAGTTTCTCGAGTTTCCCCCGCCAATACCGACAAGGGAAATTCAGGAGAGTCCTCACCACTCCCAGAGGAATTCTGGTCATCTTCCTGGTTTATAGGGGCACCAATGGGGGCCTCAGGACAATCCCAGAGTTCCCAGAATTTTGGAAAATCCCTTCCCACAATAGCATCATGTGGTAACTGAGACACTAACCCCACCTGATGAGAGAGGTTACCTTTGGGGGTCTCAAAACACACTGAAGTTACAGGATACTCTCGGGTGTCCCCATGCACACAAATAACAGCCACCCTGTTCTTCCCAGAGACCTCTGTAGTAACTAATTCAGCTTTTATCAATGTTACCAGGCTACCTGAATCTAGCAACACATCAACATGTCTACCATTAATACACATTTTACATAAATGTTTCTCAGGTCCCCGAATGGCAGTGCATGCAACTGTCGCAAACAGCGACTGACGTCTCTCCCTTATAAAGTCACATTGCATAGGCTCATCCACAACTGGGCAATTGGCTGCAATATGTCCCTCTTGCTGGCAGCGGTAGCAAATAATTTTTTTCGCTGCCTCTTGCAGCATGGGCTTCCTGGGCTGCTCCCGCCAGACCTTAGGTAGAACTCCCACCCTCTCACTCTCTCCACCCTCACCCCTTGGAGTCATCTTACCCGCCACTGGGGATGATCTGGTCTTAGGGGGGAAAGTCCGTGAGTCCCTGGAAGAGGTGGTCAAGTTCTCTGTAGCCAAGTACCTCTCAACCAGATCCACAAGTTTATCTGCATTTTCTGGGTCTCCATGGCTTACCCATTTTTGGATGGCAGTAGGAAGAGCTCTCAGGAAACGATCCATAACCACACGTTCCACAATGTTTGGTGCGGTCAAAATCTCTGGCTGCAGCCACTTCCTGCTCAGGTGAATGAGATCATACATTTGAGACCTGGGAGGTTTTCCAACCTGAAAAGTCCAGTTATGCACACGCTGAGCCCGGACTGCCAGGGTGACACCCAGCCGTGCCAATATTTCTGCTTTTAGCACCACATAGTCTTTTGCTTGGTCAGGCTCTAGGTCATAATAAGCTTTCTGCGATTCCCCAGTTAACAGAGGGGCCACCAGTCCAGCCCATTGCTCCTTAGGCCACTTTTCCCTTTCAGCAGTCCTTTCAAATGTGGTCAAAAACACCTCCGGATCATCCTCTCCAGTCATTTTTGTCAGTAAACGGCTCACACCAAAGGTTGCGGTATTATTGAACCCACTTGCTTCATTGGTCTGCGGACGTTGCTGTATCAATGTCTCTATTTGCTGTTGAAAATTCTGCTCTTGCTTGCTGCTGGGCTTGTTGTTGAGCTGCAAGGCTCTTTTGTAAAGCTGCATTTGTTTGCTTCTGGTTTGCATTTGCTAGAGCCAGCTGTCTCAGTATCTCCTCCATGCTGGCCTTAACAAAAAAAAAAAAAAAAACTGCCAAAATTCTCCACCAACTGTGAGGGGGTTCGCTCGTTAGCGGGTGTGTGTGACCCCCTGGATGGGTTCACAACACAAAGTCAGGCACAGCAGACAGCGGTGTAGGTGCAAAAAATAAAAGATCCGGTTTATTTAGGCTACATGCAGTGATACATATAACAGCCAAACATAATAAAACAAGAAAATAAATCCTGGTCAGCTTGACCTCTAACTACACACGTAGACTCCCTGTCTAACAACTGGGTGCAGCCTTGTGCTGCCCCAGTCCCTGTCTCTATTGTAGGGGTTTGCCACACAGGCGTTAACTCACCGCACAGAACAGATCTCAGACTCCCCAGTCTATACACACAAAACTGGTTCCAGGATGGAGCATCTCCCTATGCATGCTGGGGTTTTTTGTAGAGGTCTTAATGAGCCCACTTACTACAGCTGGGCTCATTAACTCTTCCCCTCTAATTGTAAAAGTCTGCATAAAGCCTGAATCTAGGACACACATATTTCCCATCCTGAATACAACCAGGTGATTTTACCTGCGTGCTGCCACACTGCCGATGCACTTACCAAGCCTTTGTTGAAGGAACATCATAATTATTTCCAGAAGAAGACAAATATAATTTGACAAAGCACATGCTGTTGAGAAGGTTTGTTGGAAGGACAACAGCATGTAATATCTTACAGCATGAGAAACTTGAGACAGTAACTAACCACAAACAAGTGCGCTGAACTTAGATAGACAGTACATACTGTCATATCATGGAATACACACTACAACACTATAATACTACAGCGCCACCTGCTGCATAGATAAGTATAATGCATATAGTATATAGTTCACAGAACTTTACATTCCATGCTGTTGTCCTTCCAACAACCCTTCTCAACAGCATGGGCTTTGTCAAATTATATTTTTCTTCTTCTGGGTTCCTTCAACAAAGGCTTGGTGAATGCATCGGCAGTCATCTCCTCTGATGGGCAGTCTTGAATGTCAACAACACCTTGCTCTTTGATTTCAAAATTTTCTTTCAGCTTGCAAACTATCTGATTGCAATCCCCTTCTCGTTCAAAACAGGTTATAATGTCATCGACACAGATAAGGATGTATATCCATCTGTCTCCTTGATTCCTGGAGTAGAGGCAGGGGTCTGCTTTACTTTTTGAGAATCCCTCTCTGGTAAGTACTTTGTTCACTTTCTCAATCCACATCTATGCAGATTGCTTAAGACCGTAGATTCTCTTTTGAAGTTTACACACAAGGTTGTCTCCTTTCTCAAACCCTGGTGGTTGCTCAATGTAGAGCTTTTCCTTAATGTCTACATATAGGAAAGCCTTTTTCTTCTTCTAGGTGTTTCACTTGCATGCAAGTATAAGAAGCACTCTGATGGTGGAGTGTAATCTTCGCCAAATTTCTGGGAGTAACCCTTGGCAACTAGTCTGGCTTTGTATTTGTGTATATTCCCTTCTGCATCTGACTTTACTTTGAAAGTCCACTTAATTCCTTATGGTTCTCCGGTTAGGAGGGAGCTCTGTGAGTGTCCAGATTTTATTTTCCTGAAGTGACTTTAGTTCTTCTTTAGTTCTTCTTCTGCTGCCTTTCTCTATTTATTGACTTCAAGTTTTGGCAGTTTTTGAGCTTGGGTTCATTCAAAACTGATAACTAGAGTTGAGCTTGGGTCCATCTAAATCTGATAACTAGGGATGAACTTGGGTCCATCAAAAAAAATGACAACTAGGGTGGAGCTTGGGTCCATCTAAAACTGATAATTAGGGATAACCGGGTGCTTCTTTGGGTGTCCGCTTGACTGCCTTGGTGACATAGACTCTTCCAGTTGGCAAAATCAAAATCTATTTCCAAGCGCCAAAACTTGGCACATATGAACTAAATAAATAACCCACAGGGAATAGATGCTGCTAAAAAAAATAAAAAAAAATTGTAGAGCCTGGTAATAGTACAGTATAAGTAATGCACACCATAAATCTGGAGGAGGAATCCAAAAGAGGTCCCTACCTGGGCTCTGGAATTTAGGATTCACCTTCCCTGGACCCACTGAATGAACTTTCCATTGCTTCATAAACAATCATTGTGCTGAAGATGCCCAGAAAGAGATCTCTGTTGGTGGTGCCACTAGCTACTCATAATGGAGGGATGGCCTTCTGAAATTTGCTGAGGTGGATCGTGGTCCCAGCCTGTAAAATCATGAGTCATCAGATAGTATTCGGATAGGAAACTCTTACTTGTCGCTAGCTAGTTGTACGGGTTCTCCATGCTTGCAGGTTAGGTCCAAATGGGGTCTAGCCATACATGAGGGTCACAGTGTACAAGGTGCATGGTCCATATGAGAAACTCAATACCACTTCCAGGCTGGCTGACCAAGCAGTCTTTGTACTCACTCCCCATGTATGGGCCACCCAGGGATCCACTGGAATAAAAAGGCTCAGTCCACATGCTCCCAGAACACCTCTTTGCTGAATGTAGGGTTGTAACATAACATTCTATCTTAAGTTTGGTTGCCTTGACCATGGCTTGTCAAGTTCATTGTTCTTGCCCACTGACAGTGTACTCTTTCAGTAGACTTCTCTAGCTTTCCTGGTGGAACCCATAAGAGGAGGTGCAGGGAAGTCTGATTCACATAAAGATCACATATCCTTGATAACTTAGTAACCTAGTTCTCCCATGAAGGCCCCAGTGACATTCTTACTCCACAGAGTCCACACACCAACTCTTCTGCTTCCCAACTCTACCCCTCCTGCCTATTTACACCCTAAACTGACAAAGAAAGTGAGGACTCCTAGAGGGAACTAAGTAGGTTACACCCTTATCCTAATATGGGGCTATAATAATGCTCTACATGCATTGGCATGATGACGTCATAACAGAGGGACTGGTTGGTATGGGCACAGACTGCAGAGATGGATCATCACTTCCAGAAAAAGGCCAGAAAAAAGGAATATGTGTCAGACTAATATGAATTTAAAACTAGAAGAGTTTTTAGTGACCCATGATAAATGCTTACTTAGGGGCCCCCACTTAGGCTGACAAGGTCTGATGAGTTGGATGCTGCTGACTAGTAAGGGTGCATGCTGGGGAAAGGTTAATTGAGGCACAAAGCATGCAGTAGAAATAGGAAGAGATAGCCTATACTCTGTACACTGGTCAGTGCTTAATCATGGAAGACCAGGGGCAAGACTAAACATGTTGGGGGTGTGGCCTGGACGAATCAAGCTGAGGCTGCTTTTACCTGCTAACCACTCGGACCGGTGAGGTGTGCAGTGGCCAGGCTATCTCTTTCTATTTCGACAGCTTGGAAGAGTTTTTAGGTTAAACTTTTTTTTTCTACTTTTCTGAAACTGGAAGATGGCATGCTATGGATATATGGTATTTAGTCCCCCATTCCCCCATGTAAAAGAACTAGGTAAAACCTAGAAGAAAAAACGTTACAGATACCTTAGGCCCCAGCTTTTGGCCCACTCCCATAGGGTGCCAATGACATCACCGAGGCTCACTGTGGAATCCTGGGATATTCAGGATCCCATATCTCCCTTGCAATTAAGAATTCTGGTGAGGAACAGGATCCTCAGCTTTTAGATAAGGAACGGTGGAAACTACCCTTTTCTCCCCAGGTTGAATCAGGACAGAGTGTGCTAGGCTTGTCCCTGGTTGATGGCAGGGCTCTCCCTGAGTTCTAATGCCTCCCTGTTAGGACAGGGGCTGGGCTGAGAGAACCCCATGGTGTACATTCCCCTGGAGTGGCAGTGGAAGCCCATGATGTACGTTCCCCTGGAGAGGCAATCCAAGTGGGCTCCCTCATGCTGAGGGACCCCAATATGAGTTTTTTGGCACCATGGTCACTACACGATTGCACAATTTTTTATCACCTGCCTCTAGTTCCGGGCCTTTTAGTTAGGACCAGAGGAATGTTTTACTTCTGGATGAGAGGCTTGCCATGGTCTTGCCCTTTGGCACCCGAAGCACTTATCCACTTCCCTTTTCCCTATATTTTTGTTGTTTGCCACTGCACTTTTTCTTTCTCCCCTCCTTATTAGTAGGGTGTTGGTCCTCAGATCTGCCCTGAAAGTCTTGGGAGGCTTTTTGCTCAGGATTTCTCCTTCCCACGCAGTCTCCCTTTGGGGGAGCCCAACCTGGTACTTGTGTTGGCCTTGCTTGGTAGGCCTCCCGAAGAAAGGGGCATGCCTGGTTTCGGCCGAGTGGACCAGTGAGTACCCCAGCCCTTGTCAGGAGCCAGCAGCTGTACTATCTCCTATTTTTACAGTGTAGAAGAGTTTTTAAGTTAGAAACTTATTTTTTACCTTTCTGAATAATAAAAACTGGTAGATGGCATGCTATGGAAGTATGGTACTTAGTCCCGCATCCCTCCATGTAAAAGCTCTAGGTAAAACCTAGAAGAAAAAAGTTAGAGATACAGTACCCTAGACCCCAGCTTTTGGCCCAACCCCAATATTATGGGATATTGAGGATCCCATATCTCTCTTGAAGGCAAGAATTCTGGTGAAGAACAGAATCCTCAGTTTTCCCAGTGACAACCTACAGCCGTCACTTCGGTGACATCATCTGTGCCTAGGCAAGCAGGCCAGAAGCTGAGGTCAGTATCCCTTCTTGAATATTTGATTCCTCTTACACCTATAGTTTCCTGTCCCCCACCCCCAGTCACCGGCAAGTTCTTTTTACCCACCTGTCCCCAGTCTGGTAGAATATCGTTCGGTATTTCCCTCCTGGTCTCCTTTGCTGCTGGCTTTGTGCCGGTAAGAAGAGGGTTACGGAGCAGTCTAGCCTTTCTAGATGTTAATGCTTGCATAATCTCAAAGCAATTGAAGTGAAATGTTCCCATTAAATCTCAAATATAAAATTTTATCTTTATAATGACTTGAATTAATACAGAGAGTGAGCTGTACAGCTACGGATTATAAATAATAAAAGTACATAAAAGATCCAGGACACATTGTTTGCAAAGTACCTAAGTGTCCATACTTGTCAAGTAGGTGAAAGATGACGTTTGTTATCACAGTGCCATACATGTGGAAGCGCGATCCCAGCGTGGTGTTGGCCTCCGGCAGCTAGTCTAATTTGCTTTGATGTCTACTCACGGGATGAAATAAACTATTGCTTGCTGACCCCCCCCCCAACCCCCCCCCCCCCTTCTACAATGCCCTGGCAAGCAATGTAAAATGGATGAAAGTACCAGGAAAAAAAAGCGATGGCCTGGATTGCCCAATCGATATCAGGACCTTGTGACCTCTATCTCATCTTACACGAAGAGGTGGCAATTTACCTCCAAGATAGACTGTATCCACCTTTCCACCTTTTATAACGCGGAGAGATGAAGGACGCGCTGTTAAGAGGAAAATCATCAAATGGGATTTTTGCACTCTATTATTTTTGTAATGTTCTTTATAACCTTCTAAATAAACAAGGAAAGTCAACTCGCTCCAAAACTACCAGCAGGCACTCCGGCTGTGTTGGAGACGAGCTGGACGGGTGGCTTTTAGCTCAACAACTCTTTTCTTTTCTCCAGTCTATGCCTAACAGACAGGTAGCTCCATCTTAATACCATCATGGACTCCTGGGGAAAAGTAACGCGCTGGGGCCCCTGCCAGTGAGATGGTGAACTGTAATGTGCTATGCGAAAAAGTGTGTGAGCCTGAATTATGTTACATGTTGGGCGCAGGGGCGGATCCAGAGCCTAGTCTCGGGAGGGGCACTGCTAGAAAATATGTTTTTTTGGGGGCAATTTATCGGGGAAATGGCTGGTATTGTCGCTTCAATCATCACGGCACCATGGTTGTTATGGTGTCAGGATGATTAAAGCAAATTATTTCTATTATTGCATTGTAATATAAAAATAAATGGTTCAACTCACCATAAAGCAGAATCAGTGGGAGCCCTGAGGGTGTCACTTTCCACGTAACTTGCCACACACTGCACATTGTCACTTGTCACCAAATGCGTATTGTCACTTGCCACGTCACCTGCCACACATTGCGGATTGTCACTTGCCACGTCACCTGCCACACATTACGGATTGTCACTTGCCACATGTTGCAGATTGTCACTTGCCATGTCGCCTGCCACACAATGTGGATTGTCACTTGCCAGGTCGCCTGCCACACATTGCGGATTGTCACTTGCCACGTAGCCTGCCACACATTTCAGATTGTCACTTGCCACGTAGCCTGCCACACATTGAGGATTGTCACTTGCCACGTCGCCTTCCACACATTGCGGATTGTCACTTGCCATGTAGCCTGCCACACATTGCGGATTGTCACTTGCCACGTAGCCTGCCACACATTGAGGATTGTCACTTGCCACATAGCCTGCCACACATTGCGGATTGCCACTAAGCCCGCCACACATTGCAGATTGTCACTTGCCATGTCGCCTGCCACACGTTGCGGATTGTTCCCAGAGTGGAATTAGGCAGCAGAGAGATAATGTAATCTCTCTGCTGCCCACTGCTTCCCGCACAGTGAGGGCAGAACTGCAGAGATGCAGGGAAGTGAGAGATGATGTCATCTCCCTGCTACCCTGCTCGAACACACTGAGCCGCTCAGCTGTCCCAACCTCACCCGCCTGTGCTGTCACTCGCTGAGCTGCCCGCCCAGAACAACACCCGCAGAACCGCTCGTGGGCTGTCAGACACGGAGCCGCCCGCCCAGAATGACACCCGCGGAACCGCCCACGGGCTGTCACCCGCAGAGCCTCCCGCCCGGAACGACACCCGCGGAAACCTCCCGCAGGCTGTCACCCGCGGAGCTGACCGCCCGATCACCCGCAGAGCCACCTGCATTCTCAGAGGGGGCAATTGCCCTGTTGCCCCCCCCCCGGATCCACCCCTGGTTGGGCGTGTATTTTTAGTCCGATTAGAAACAACAAATAAACAAAACCAGGGAATTAATGCATAATTATAGTCACCTCCTGTACACACTGCCGTCCCCCCCATACATTGTATTAATTTATTATTATTTTTTCACTTTTTCATTTTTCTAAGTATTATTTTGGAAAATTTTGCTCATTGGAGGGTCTTTGGTGAGATATCAGGGGCCTAAACAGATCTCATATCTCACTTTTGGAAGAGAGAAAGAGACATAGAATTTAATTCACCTCCTGTACACATTGTCCCACCCTGTCTACACACTGCCCCCTGTATACACTGACACTATTTTCCCCTATATTAATAAAAAAAAAAAATGTTTTTATTATTTTACATATTTTTTTCATTTTTTAATTATTTAAAAAAAAATTTTTTTACATTGCTCTTGGGAGGGTCTTTGGTGAGATATTGGGGGCCTAAACAGACCCCTGATGTCTTTTCCCCTATATACATTTTTTTACAGTTTATTAAAATTTCCTAATTCTTTTTTATTTTTACAATTTTTACATTATTTTTGCCTTTTTTTTACAGCACACTTGGGAGGGTCTTTGGTGAGATATCGGGGGCCTAAACAGACACCTGGTGTCTCACTTTTGGAGGAGAGAAAGCGACCGGGGACATAAAATTTTTTTATCAATATAATTTTTTACAAGTGTTACAAATAACATTGCAGTACAGTAGTATCAAAATACAAACATTCGTAAACCTGCCGGTGTTGGACTTAGTCCAGTGTAGTTCAAAGTACAAGGGTAAACGCACAGATATTCAAAATACAGGCAATAAATAGCAATAGAAATGTTATCTTGTTGTTAAATTATCTGAAGGGACATTGGAGCTCCCCACCTGGACACCCCTCACGGGAACAATACTGTGACCAGGAGGGAAGTCCACCCCTCTAATGGTGAACAGAATACCATTCGGTTAGTACAATAGAGTTAACTAAAGGAAAAAGATCATAATACGTATGCTTGACAACATAACTATAATGCAAAAGATAGTATATCAGACGACTCTTTATTCGGACATCTGCGGTCAGATTTATGAAGCTGCACTTACGGTAAGGGAAGTACATTATGATTGTTGACCCATGTTGACCATGGGAGCCATACCTGGGAGATGTATTGTCGAGTACCTTGGCAGCGTGCCATCATTTGTTCGTAGGTAAAATGTAGGTGGGTCAATCTCACCACCTCTCCCAACATGGGTGGTGATGGAGTTTTCCACATTCGAGCAATACACAGTCTGGCAGAGAGTAAGACATGTAGTATCACATGTCTGACTCGTTTAGGATACATATCTAGGTTTAGGGAAAGGATTGCTAGGCCGGGCTGCGGGGTTACTGGTATATGGGCTATGTCAGAGAGTAGGTGGAAAATTGACTCCCAAAAGGGTACCAGCTTGGGGCAGTTCCAAAATGTATGAAGCATGTCCCCTTTGCTGCCACATTGTCTCCAGCATCGGTCGTTTTGAGATTTACTAAATTTTGATACCCTCGTAGGAGTCAAGTACCAGCGCTGTGTTATGTTAATGGATAGTTGGGGACATAAAATTTAATTAATCTCCTGTACACACTGTCCCACCCTGTCTACACACCCACCCCCTGTGTACGCTCACTCTCTTTTGCCCATATTATTATTTTTTTTAATTTACAATTTTTTTATTACTTTTTTATGCTTCTAATTTTTTTTGTTTTACAATTTTTAAATTATTTTTACAGCCCTCTTCGGGGGGAGTTTTTGGTGAGAAATCAGGGGCCTAAACAGATCCCTGATGTCTCACTTTTACCTCCTGTAAACACTGTTCCACTCTCCCTACACCCTTCCCCCCTGTGTATTCTCGCCCTCTTTTGCCCATATTATTTTTTTTTTTAATTGACAATTTTTTATTACCTTTTTTTAGGGCTGTTACTGATTAAAAGTTTAGTGTTTGATTAATTGATTTTTTTTAATCAATTAATCGACTAATTTTGATTAATTATAACGCACATACAGATCCAACTACTTTTATCTGATCTCCTTGCATTGCAGCTCTGCATTAGTCAGTGGTAAATGTGGTATACACTATATACAATAACCTGACACTAGTTCGTTTCCACAATCCATGACTTGACTTCACAGTTTAACCACCTCAATACAGTGCAGTTACACCCCCTTCCTGACCAGACCAATTTTCAGCTTTCAGCGCTCTCACAGTTTGAATGGCAATTACTCAGTCATGCAACACTGTACCCTTATGAAACTTGCGTCCTTTTTTCCACACAAATAGAGCTTTCTTTTAGTGGTATTTAATCACTAGTGAGTTTTTTATTTTTTGTGCTATAAATAAAATAAAACGTATATTTTGTGAAAAAAATGCATTTTTCTTTGTTTTTGTCATAAATTTTTGCTAATTAGTAATTTTTCTTCATACATTTTGGCCAAAATTTATACTGCTACATATCTTTGGTAAAAATAACCCACATTAGTATATATTATTTGGTCTTTGTGAAAGTTATAGAGTCTACAAACTATGGTGCCAATTGCTGAAAATTGATCACATCTGATCAGGCCTTCAGTACATCAGGTGTACCTCATTTCTTGAGACGCTAACAAGTCAGGAAAGTACAAATACCCCCCAAATGACCCCTTTTTACAAAGTAGACATTCCAAGGTATTAAGTAAGTAGCATGATGAGTTTTTTTAAGTTGTCATTTTTTCCCACAATTCTTTGCAAAATGAAGATTTTTTTTATTATTATTTTTTTTTTTACAAAACTGTCATATTATCAGGTATTTCTCACACACACAGCATATGCATACAACAAATTACACCCCAAAATACATTCTGCTACTCTTCCCGAGTACGGCGATACCACATGTGTGAGACTTTTACACAGCCTGGCCACATACAGAGCACCAACATTGATGTAGTACCTTCAGACGTTCTACGAGCAAAAATGACACATCTCTTTTCTCAACCACCTATTATACTTTTGAAGGCCCTGTAGTACCAGGACAATGGAATTTCCCATAAAATGACCCCTTTTTCGAAAGCAAACACCCCAACGTATAATCTGTGAGGCATAATGAGTCTTTTGAATGGTTAATTTTTTTCCAGAAGTTTTTGGAATATGTGGAAAAAAATTAAAATGCTTTTTTTTTTACACAAAATTGTCAATTTATGAGATATTTCTAACACATAGCACGTATATAGCAAAAATTACAACCCAACACATTCTGCTACTCCTCCCGAGTATGGCGATACCACATGTGTAGGACTTTTACACAGCCTGGCCACATAGAGAGGCCGAACATTGAAGTAGTACGTTCAGGCGTTCTAGGAGCATAAATGACACATCTCATTTCATTCCTACCCATCACACTTTTGAAGGTCCTGGACCACCAGGACAGTGAAATTACCCACAAAATGACCCCATTTTGGAAAGCAAACATCCCAACGTATATTCTATGAGACATGGGCTGCAAATAGGTACTGGGGTACTCTGATGGGCTGGAGATAGGTACTCTGGTATTCTGATGGCCTGGTGACAGGTACTCGGGTACTCTGATGGCCTGGTGACAGGTACTCGGGAACTCTGATGGCCTGGTGACAGGTACTCGGGTACTCTGATGGCCTGGTGACAGGTACTCGGGTACTCTGATGGCTTGGTGACTGGTATTTGGGTACTCTGAAGGGCAGTGACAGGTACTCATATGGACTGTGACAGGTACTCAGGTACTGAGATGAACTGTGACAGGTACTCAGATGAACTGTGACAGGTACTCGGGTACTCAGATGAACTGTGACAGGTACTCGGGTACTCAGATGAACTGTGACAGGAACTCGGGTACTCAGATGAACTGTGACAGGTACTCGGGTACTCAGATGAACTGTGACAGGTACTCGGGTACTTAGATGAACTGTGACAGGTACTCGGGTAGTCTGATGGGCTGTGACAGGTACTCGGGTACTCTGATGGGCTGTGACAGCTACTCGGGTACTTTGATGGGCTGTGACAGGTACTCGGGTACACTGTTGAACCGTGACAGATACTTGGGTACCATGATGGACTGTGACAGGTACTCGGGTACCCTGATGGACTGTGACAGGTACTCGGGTACCCTGATGGACTGTGACAGGTACTCGGGTACTCTGATGGACTGTGACAGGTATTCAGGTACTCTGATGGACCGTGACAGGTACTCGGGTACCCTGATGTGCCGTGACAGGTACTCGGGTACCCTGATGTGCTGTGACAGGTACTCGGGTACTCTGATGGGCCGTGATAGGTACTCGGGTACTCTGATGGGCCGTGACAGGTACTCGGGTACTCTGATGTGCCGTGACAGGTACTCGGGTACTCTGATGTGCCGTGACAGGTACTCGGGTACCCTGATGTCCCGTGACAGGTACTCGGGTACTCTGATGGGCCGTGATAGGTACTCGGGTACTCTGATGGGCCGTGACAGGTACTCGGGTACTCTGATGTGCTGTGGCAGGTACTCGGGTACTCAGATGGACTGTGACAGGTACTCGGGTACTCTGTTTGGCTGTGACAGGTACTCAAATACTCTGATGGACTGTGACAGGTACTCAAATACTCTGATGGACTGTGACAGGTACTCTGATGGACTGTGATTGACAGGTACTATGAGGGGTGGTGACAGGTCCTCTTTATTGGGGGGGGGCAATCAGTGTGATTGGTGTACACTAGGCGGTAACGAGATGTTACCGCAATCTCCTCCTCACACACGATCGGTGTGTGAGGAGGAGAACAACCCGGCCTCCCGCCACAATAGGTGCGCCGCCTGGCCGCCATTTGACGGCCGGTGGTCAGCAACTAGTTAAAAAATTTTAAGTTCAAACTGTAGCACTGACATAAGTAATTTTTTTCCACAGTAGTGTGACAATCCCTCCACCTCCGGTCTATCTAATCACTCTCACCTTATGGCATGGACCTCTGTGCAAACATGTGGTCATGCAAGCAGGTATCAAAAGGGTTAACACGGAACATAAACTTCTCGCACGTCTCCTTAGATCAAGGACGCCAGGTCATGGGTAGAAAGAAAAGATCTAAGTGCTCACCGCTTAAGTATAAGATTACATTTTTGTGTTAAAACACAAACTACTCACATAAAGATGATATAAACACAGCATGTAAAGCCGACAATCCTGTTAGTTCCGTAGGGCAGCAGCGGGTGACGTCATGTGTAGCTCCTCCCCTGTATGGGTTACATTCAACCAGAACTTCAACGACACCCGACTCCTCCCCCCTTCCCTCCGTTAGCAGACGGAGGCACTTGGGGAAGGGGGGAGGAGTCCGGTGACGTTGATGTCAGTGACCGCACCGGATCTCCTCCGGAACTCCCTGAAGACCCGGAAGCCGGCGGAGAGGTGAGTGCTGACAAAAAGAGTTTTGATTGATCAAAAAAATGAACTATTAATAGAGGAATTAATCTTTAATTTCCACAGCCCTACCTTTTTTTTACATTTCAAATTCTTTCTTTATTTTGCTTTTTTTTTTTTTTTACAGTGCTCTTCGGAGAGTCTTTGATGAGATATTGGGGGCCTAAACAGACCCCTGATGTCTCACTTTTGGAAGAGAAAAAGGGCCTGGGACATAGAATTAAATTCACTTCCTATGTACACACTGCCCCCTTGTATACTCTTACCCTCTTTTCCCCTTTTATTCATTTTTAAATTTTTTTTACAATTTTTTTTTTTTTTTACATTTTCAAATTTTGATTTTTAATTATTTTTTACATTTTTTTATTAATGTTTTTACAGCGCTCTTCAGAGGGTCTTTGGTGAGATATCCCCTGATGTCTCACTTTTGAAGGAGAGAAAGGGCCCGGGGACATATGTTCCCCGATCTGTTTATGCAGTGAGATGAATGAACAAGAAGCACTCTGAGGCTATTTATATTTATTAGTATTATTATTATTTACCTCTCTCTCTCTCTCTCTCTCTCTCTCTCTCTCTCTATATATATATATATATATATATATATATATATATATATATATATATATATATATATATATATAGAATTATTTTTTTTAATTGTATTATTTATGGAAACTCATTAAAATAAGATTGAAACAAATAAAGAAGGGAGTTGACAATGTGACTTATAAAGCGTCGGGTCGTCAATATAACTATATAGCTAACGTCCTATAGCTAGGACGTTATGTTTTCCCGGCCTTCAGATGTGTTTTCTTTCCAATTTTCCTTCCACAAATGCAAACACAAACTGCTTAGAAAATTGGCCCCCGAAGTGCGCGTGACATAAGGAAAATTAGACAGTAAGCTCTTCTGGCGCAGTGACTAATGTTGAAGCGGCCTATTTTGCACCGCAAATCTCTGCATAATACAGTAATATATACAGTAAATGCACCAAAATACATCATAAATAAACATGAACGCCCATTACCATAATGTAAATGGACCTGGGATGTATATTTCGGTTGTGCCGAGTATTATGGGATGGAGCCGTACTCGTTCTATTATCAGGAAAAGGTCTATATTGTTCTAGTTGAACCATAGAGAAAATGGCAGTTGGTCTATTACTGTCACTCCTAAAATGTATCTATGGTCACAATTGAAAGTAATGTATTCATTTCTACATTGTCTTCTGAATATTTCCAGCCTACTCCTATTAACCCTTTGGCGCCGGTGCCTCCTGGCCCTTTTACGGGGTCTTAGATGCCGGGAGGTGGGCTTTATGGTCATGTGATCACCGTGATTGGCTACCAGCGATAGGGAGCTTACAGGTAACTGTGCCAGGAGTGTGTGCGCAGGGCGTTTTTTTTGCAATATTTCTGTTGGCGCCAAGAGGTTATTCTGAATTATCTCGAAGCTTGGAAACGTACCCCTCACGTTTACTTCCTGGAATTCCGTGACACGTAGTCACTATGCCCTTTGGGGGTAGTTCTGCTTCACATATTTCACAGAGCCTGCCTTCTGAGAGTAGGGGTTTCAGGAGGCGGAGTTAGTACAGGAATCATGACTTGCAGGCAGCAATATACCATGGGACATGTAGTCCTTAGAAATGGAGGAGGGGTTTCAGAAGGCGGAGTTAGTACAGAAATTCTGCCATGCAGGCAGCAAGGTACCATGGGACACATAGTCCTTAGAAATGGAGGAGGGGTTTCAGAAGGCAGAGTTAGAACAGGAATCATGACTTGCAAGCAAGGTACCATGGGACATATAGTCCTTAGAAATGGACGAGGGGTTTCAGAAGGTGGAGTTAGTACAGGAATTATGACTTGCAGGCAGCAAGGTACCATGGGACATAAAGTCCTTAGAAATGGACGAGGGGTTTCAGGAGGCAGAGTTAGCTGATGTTATAAAAAGAAAGTGCATACTGTGACCACAGATATTCTTCAGGGATCCTCTAGCTATGAGGTTCGAACTACATTCCTTCCCCTCCTGCCTGAAAACAACTAAAAAGGAAATGGGTGCTTCATATTGGAAGCTTGTCTCAGCACAGCGCAATCTTCCAAGACAAGATGCGGCAAGAGGAATGCAGGGGCTGACATTCCCCTCTCCCTCAGCATTCCTTTTGCCACTGCATGTCTCACGAAAGTGCTCAGAGCTCAGAAGAGCTGCTGTTATGAAGCATCCGTCTCCTTCCTAGCTGTTGTCAGATCAGCCGCAGTAGCAGAGGACAGGGTGCATAAATGCTGCATAATGGAAGCTTGTCTCAGTTCAGAGAATTTTTCCTAAACAAGCAGCACCAAGAGGAATGCAGAGGATGACACCCCCCTTCTCTTTGCGTTCCTCCACCCTGTCCTCTGCTGCTGCACCCGATCTGACAACAGCTGGGAAGGAGATGGACGCAGCAAGAGGAATCCAGGGCCTCACATTCCTCCCTCTCTTTGCATTCCTTTTGCCACTTCTTGCCTTAGGAAAGTCCTCAGAGTCTAGACCAGGCTTTCTCTACCTTTTAACCCAAAAATCATTTTCATGTCTCGAGGAACCCTTACTAAAACCAAATCATCAGGGCTCAATAGGAACAATGCTCCTTATTTTAGTGGTCAATAGGAAGAATGTTCCCCTTAAAGTGGTGCTCAGAATGCCACCCTTAAAGACAGCTAAAAGGATATTTGGTGTCAGTAGGCAGTAGGCAGGGTGGCTCATCATCCACAGCTCAAGGAACCCCTAGCAACTTCTGAAGGAGCCCCAGGGTTCCATGGAACCCTAGTTGAGAATGGCTGGT